>NC_084672.1:14851607-16051607 GCF_028389875.1 Rhea pennata
GAACAAACGTACAGACACTTGCACTTTCATATCGTCTAGTAGATAGCATTTTTGTGAGAGGCTTTTTTTCTGCACTTGCTCATGTTTAATTTTGCTAATTTTCAGATAAGATCATTTATAAAGAGGGTTTTTCAGGTAGTCCATGTTTTCTAATAGTGTTGGTCACAGAGCTGTTTACAAATGTCACTAATGCTCTGTTAAGGTATATAATATATAATAAAATACAGATCAGCTAGAAAAAAGATGAAAAACACTGTTGAAAACAGAAAAGACTGTAACCTATTTCTCTAGCAAGTAGCTACTGACTGATGTGCTAGTAGTTTCTCTGGAGCTGACCAGTAAAACAGATTAAATTTCTTTATGTAACACTGGGATGTCAGAGATGTGATGGGGGAGCTCATTTTGACTCTGATGTTATTTTTCCCTTTGAGAACCATTCTTTCCTGGTTGCAAAGGCCAAGCAGCAGCATGTGATTTTGCCAGTGATATTACAGGTCTGCAAGCTGTGTATAGCTCCAGGTACCAGGTGCATAATTGCTGCTTCGCCAAAGGAAATCTTGTCCATCAGCTGCACATCAACCAAGAACGAAGAAGGAAAGACAGAGATGATCACGCTTTTGTGCCCTTGTTGCTCCACCCCCTTTTCCTAGTGAAAACATGATCATAACTTAGTGTTACCACGTTTCTGCAGACTACAGGTCATAACACTGTTTCCTCTTTAACAGTTTGGCATCTCTACTTTTTTCTTAAGATATTTTTCTTTTGTCTTCTGCAGCTTTAGATTGCATAGCATTTTGTTAGACTACAAAGAAAAAGGAGATTTCAAGATGAAAGAGTTATTTGTAAAATGATCCAGTAATAACAACTTTTCCCACCTCATCAAACCTATCCTGTAATCACTGGAATAAGTCCTTTTACATCTTGAACTTACTAGTAGAAGTAAAAATAAATCAGGAGAGAAGAATGTACAGAAAATAGGTAAAAGCTAAAGCAGTCCTTAACCTTGACCCACTGGTCCCTGTGTCCTCTTTAGACAAATAGGATAGAACTGATGCTTCTCCACAACAGTAAGGTAGAGAAGATACTGTACAAATAAAGCAATGGGGTGTAGTTTGGGAACTTTGGGAGCTGGAGGAGAAGAAAGGTGATTGTCTTTCGTTTGTTTTCTTTTCCTCTATCAAGAAAATATGTTCTTCGGTTTTTGTCGAAGTCCTTTGCTGGGTGAAAAACTACCTGTATATGATTGATTCTAAAAAATGAAGAGGGATTTTAATACAGTGATCATGGAAATCAGAGGGATTAGCGTATGTCCTGTGAGATAGGAAAAGCACAGTGGAACTGTAAGCATGCCTGCATTCTACTGCACCAGTCTGTGGCTTTTTATATCAGTCCATATCTTTAATGATTATGCTTAATTATTCCAACTTAGTACTTTCAAGCAGAGCTCAAACAAATAGCATTTAATTTGATTTTTGTCTGTGATGCAAAAGCTAACAGTAAGGGATGGGGGAGTTGTGTTCTGTTAAGAAAGTCTAGTGGAATCATCTTGCTGAGGCCTTTTTTAACTGCTTGAGTTTTTTTAAAAAAAGTTGCATGATAAAATATGCAGAGCTTTATAATGTTTTTTACATTAGTGGTACTTAGATATTTTGTATTTGTGAGTATATGTTCTTACATTTTGTAATATCTAATTTGTGTGAAAGAGCAGTTACATTATTAAAAATCAGTATAATTTTCTTATACTTACAGCAAGATTGGACAGTGTTTGGTTTTACATTGACAAAGGTTCTCAGAAGCACAGTGCAAGTAAAAGCGTGTATATTGAGAATAATAGGAAATCACTAATTTTTTTGAAGATTCAGTGTAGTAATAAGTTTTATCTGCCGGACAAATGCCACATAATGCTAGAGGCAGGAACTTTTATAGCTCCCTTTCTTGTTCTTTATAAATATTTGGAGAAGCAGTTCTTAAATATTCAAGGCTACTGTCTTTAGTTGCCTCTTCCTCTTTCAGTTCTTTCATCATCAGTGATTTCCTACAATTGTATTTGAAGTGGTGGCTGTATTCGGTTCAAGTCTTTCACTGTGCCTGATCGTGTTAGCTGAATCAAATGCTTATCTCTTATTGTGAGACCATTTTTTTGCTTGGCTATAACTATATAGACATATAGATGTATTTGTCTTGCAGTTTTCTAAGATCTGTCAAATGATCAGATGATTCTAATGATAACGATAGTATTTGCAATCATTAGTTCAGTTGTTAGTATTGATTGTTAGTATTGTTTGCATTTGTTTTCAATTGTCTCATTTTTCTGGAATATTTTTTATCTATGAGTTATTTTATTTTACAAAGCTTTCCCAGTCAGCTTAAATCCTGTAATGCTGTAATAAAGGGACTACTGACTGATTTTCACAGATTTGTATATTTTGGCTTTAATTTGCCCGTATGATGTTTCTCTTAAGTGTCATTGCCTGTCTGTTTCTGGAGGTAGGATACTGGGCTAGTCAAAGGCTAGTTTAGTTTGACCCACTTTCTGTTATTTAATTCATCTTCAGAGGCTGATAGAGGTCAGAGGAAAAAAATGAATTGTAAGAGACTTTCAGAGGAAGAGAAAATAGTTGATACTCTGTGATCTGCTTTTCTTTTGCATCATTTCCTTCAGTTAAATTATTCTAGTCCTTTTTTTCAAAACAGCTTTCATTTTGTTGGTACTATGACCTGATTTTCTAGTGTTCCATACTTTGTCTTTTAGTAGCTTGGAAAGGGATTCTGTCCTCAGCACTCATAATGAACTGATTTGTCTCCTTTTCTCACCACCTCAAATTTCTGTAGTTATTTTCATTACATGTCTTCTGTTGTATGTAGTGAAAGACTAAGTCACATTTTAATGATCTGTTGCATGCTGTATTGTAGAATACAATAGAATACATGCATATTGTAGAAAGTTAGACTTCCTACATTTTTTCTAATAAAGAATTGAGAAATTTTCGTAAATTCCCTACTTAAACAGATTTCACATTTTCAAGCAATTCTAAAACAACTATAATAATGTAGCTATTTTCTGGTTTAACCTGTGATTTCTTTCCTGTTTATTATGTAGCTAATTCTGATAGATCTTCAGCTGTTTTTTTTTAAGTGGATTTTTTTGCTTGTTTGTTTTAACTTTTATACAGTTCAGTGACTCAACTTCTTAAGCTTTCCTTTGTAGCCTTTAAATTATTGATGACATGATGATAACAGCAAAGATATGAACAAATGCTCTTCAGCTCTGAACAGCAGTCTTTTTTAAAAACTGCTGTAAATGCTTTCAATTTTTTGTGAATGTGCATGCTCATCAGTAGAGTGTCCCACATCAGTGACAGAATTGCTGTTTTTAATAGAACTTCTGACCTCATTTATCAACCAGTAACTTCCATGTAGGACAGCAGAACTGCAAGGCTGTAATAAGAGCCAGTGTTTCTCTTTAGAATCTTCTTATCTTAACAAGCACAGTTTGTTTTCATATTCTAAGCAGAAAGAAATACAAATACAGTTTTTACCTTTAAACTGAATGAACAGAAGATAGAATTCTTGAGAGAACAAATAAGCCACTTCTATCAAATCTCTGTAGTACAGAATCTCAATTCAAATTTTATCGGTTCAGAAACATGTATACGATTTCATTTCCTACAACCTAGTCCTAGTAGCTTCTGGTTTATCATTATCTGATGTTTAATGTCTGTTATATTAAGCATTTTTACTGAGTGGTGCTAGACAGTTGAAAAGGTGTCAAAGGTTAATGTAAAAACATTCATTAAAAGAATCCTGCTGTTCTGTTACAACTGGTGTTAAACTGTTACCATCTTGCAGAAAAACAAAAAAATGTTATTCATCACAAAGAGAAAGATACTACATTTTTATAAGGATCTCACTAATGCTTGGTAAAAAGGGAAATTTAAATGGCAGCTACTTTAATGGAGTACAATACTTAAGGATCAGAAAAACAAACTGTTGAACTTACGCATCTTCTAAGCATATGCTGTTGATTCCCTAAGTTGAACTCAGTTTTACATGTAAAACCTTTTAGCATATAAAAAGTATGGATTTTGTAGCACATAGCTTTCATTAATAATAATAATAATCTGAACATACAGAAACAATACTGACATTTCATTTTGGCAGTCAATTCATAGTAATGTGCAAGTGTTTCAGTTGTTGTTAAATTTTAATATTTGAATATCTTGCTGATCGCAGTGAGAGCCAGACATGACCTGTAATTCATTATACAATGAATTACATAAGCATATAAGGTATAAGTGTACTATTTTTCAGTGGTAAATTCATAGCAAATAAATGGATACCAAATCATTCAATATTATAATAACACTTAATTCTTTTAGAGCGATATATTGGCTGCTAGATACTGCTTTTAGCTGAAGTGTTCTAAAACTGAAGTTAGCTCTACCTGGATCAGAAGAGATGCTCAGGATTTGTGTGAAGCAGGGCTTGTAGAAGTTGAGTAGTTTGCTTAAAAGTATGAAGAAAGGCTAAATGTTGAAGTTAGGCATGAGAAGCTTCCATACCCATATGCACAAGATTTCATTATTAAAGGAAAAAGAAGGGTGAGGAAGTTCCAGAAGTTTTTATTATTCATTCTGTTGGAGAAATCTGAATAAAAGGATATGTTACAACTCTGGTTAGGAATAAAGCTGATTTTTAGTAGCAGGCGAAATGTGCTACGTGCTACTTTGAGATTCATCTTGTTTCCATTTGAGTGCATATTCAGAAAAAAAAAGAAAGAAAATGTCACAAGGTACTGTGAGAAGTATGCCCAACTTTCATGTGCTATTCTGATGTATAGTACGATTAAATTCAATTGTCAGTATTTGGGGAGCACATTTAGAAGTGATTAAGTCTCATTTTTCGGTATCCTGGTACCATGTTACACTTTCTGTATTTGGTATACAGCACTCTCAACTTTGTTCAAGAGATGTAACTCTTCAGCTTTATTTCTGCCAGAATTATTGAAAGGTCTCAAGTCCAGTTTGAGACTCCTAAAGATCTGCTGATTCACGCCCTGTTTTCTATGCTGAATGTGAACTTTTGTAGAGGCATGGGCCTACTAGAATAATTTCTCCATTCTTAATAGGGCTACTCAGATACATTAAAGTTTCCATGGAATGATTTGCTTAATGTCACTAAGAATTGCCATAGGTGAAGTCTATGGCGGTCATCAACTGTCTGATTTGCAAGGCTTTCCTTTTTCTTCCTGTTATCTTCTGCCTTATTCTGCTGAAACAGAAATCTTACTGACAGAGATTTTAACAACCTGCAGAGTTTTCTCACCTGCTGGGAGAATCCGTCTAGTGCCATCACGTAAAGCAGTAATGCAAAGAGTTAGCATGTGGTTTAAGGCAGGTAAGGCAAAATTAAGATTGCACAGACAACCTTAATGCCAGGCATGTTTGGGTTTTTTTAATCATTGCCCAGATTGAGGATTATTTTGATTTTTAACATGGTAAATTTTTTGAAAATTATCCTAGTGACACTGAAATCAGTAGCAGCAGGTTGGGATCTTTGTCTGTTACGCTTGCCACTAATGCTCACAGAGTAGTTCATACTCTTTGACACTAGTAGTAGAAAGACTTAAGACACTGGCATTAGATTTTGTAAACTCTTACTGATAGCAGAATCAAAGCGCGACTTAGCAAGTCTCTAGTGTATTGAGGTCTGTGACAGGTTCAGGAAGTGTTCTCCAATGAGCATCTATTCTGTTTCTTCAGGCTGAGCACCTTCTGGTCTGCTCCATCCAATCTGGTTTCTAAAATACCATAGGCCTATGGACGCAGGAGTCCGGTCTAACTCCTGCTGCTCTCCTGTTCCTTGTCACTCTGCATCATTTCTGTTCTACTCCTGTTCTCAGTCTTCATTCCCAACCAATCCCTGTTTGCTCCTCAGTCTCTGTTCAATTCCTAAATTAAAAAAGGTGCTTAATCTCCTAATGGATTAGACCATAATGAGAATCTAATACTTAATTCACAAAAGTATATACTACTTTTCTTCTTTTTCTTTTGATTGTGGTTTAGCTGTGAGAAAAAAAATACTAGGATGCCTAGATTATTTGGAGTTTTAAATGCAGGTGAACAGTTAAAATTGCATTTTGAATGATTAATATACTTTGATATGAGCACAACATGCAGAAAAAGCAATAAAAATCAAACTTCAGACTTACCTGAACACACTGAGGTCTGATAATGTGTGCTTTCTACCCACCTGTTCATCTGTTGTTTTATGATAAAAACAAATGCTGTGAAATGTCACCTATATTACAATTTGACAAAGAAATCATAATTTAACACTTTTAACAACAGAAAATATTTCATTTTCTATTGCACTAAACCATGAAGCACTAAAGTAGAATCCAGTGTCTGAAATGTACAGTTTTTGTTGTTTTGTGACTGATACAGTGACAATAGCCATAAAAAAAAGAAAAAAGAAAAAAAGCATGCTGCTTTAGAGCAGCTGGGTTTATCTCAAACAAGCAAAATAGATGAACAGTAGTAAAGCAGACTAATAGAAGCTTAGTAATTGTAATACAGAATGTGAATGTATTTTCATACTCCCTGCCCCCCCCCAAGGAGTCTGACCTTCTTCCCCAAAAAAGGAAAATTTCTACATTTTGCACTTGCTACATACTTGATTACAGTAGTAGTTATAAGACTCAACCATTATGCAAGAATTTTCTGTCTGTCTGTATTATCTATCAGAGAATAACATAATTCTATATTTAGATTTAATGCTGCCCCCTCTATTATGAATTGAACTGAGACCAGACTGACTTCTCTCACCGTGAACTTGACTAGATTTCCAGCTATTTGTGTTTTGCACTCTTACCCATAAATGAAATAGATATGCAGTGCAGTAGGTTTTGATGGACTGGATACTCTATGATGCAAGCTAAAATAGGAAAATTTAAGTTAAAAAAAAAAAGATTTTTTCAGATAGTCATTCTTCTTTCTCTGCCTGCAGCTGGACTCCAGTAATTAAAAAAAAAAAAAAAAAAAAAAAAAAAAAAGAAAGTTAGAGTAGGAGGACTCTGTTAGCTGACAGTCTTCAAGTATGGAGTTCTTTCCCAGAATAGTCTTCTAGAGCTCCTAGTTGGTGCTTTTAGGGCACTGCGGAAGCTGCTTTAAACTTGTTTGACCTGATTTTTATTTACTTACATATTTTTATACCCATTGTGTTAACTTTGGGCTAAATTCATCCATCCTTTTTAGGATGCATCAGCAACTTCATTATTTCAGTGGAATTATTTGAAGTATGAGTAAGATTAACAGAATTTGGCCTGGTGATACTGTTTCTTTTTTCAAGTACAGTGACTGCACGAGGTGGGGGGTAATGAGTCTGTCTTTTTTTCATGCCTGTTTCCTTCTTCCAGCAGCCATATTTTAAAATGGCTTTTTTAATTTAAATGCTTTGTGTTGATTCGTTACATAGTACCTAATTGCTTACCATAGTTGTCTTGTGAATAGATTAAACAAATAAATGTATGCAAAAATGACTATAAAAGCTAAATATGCATCTCTTGACTCAACCTATTTACGATATATTCAGAAAAAGCCAATTTCAGCATTGCATACACCTCCTTCCCCAAGTTCCACATACAGCCCAATGAATACTGCTTTAAAGCAATGTTTGCAACAGCAGTTAAACGCACACAAAAGGGGGGAGATTGTGCATTGTCGTAGATATGTAGCTTCAGAATAATTTCCTCTGGCACTGAGTAAAGTGATGGAAAGAAGTTGTGCTTATTAGTATTTAATCTACCTCTGTTCCTCAGACAAACCTCCCGGCAGATTGAAGTGACCCCGGGTAGTGTCCTGAGACTACCACATTAGGCTCCTTGAAAACAGAGACTCTTTAAGAGTTGAAAATCTCTATCCAGGCAAGGAAAAAGAAAAAAAAAAATCTTCAGCATCTCAATACTAGTCATTACAGGACTAGCTTCTGTTAGAATGTACAATTCTTAGAATTGTACTGTGATTGATTCCCAGGTATGATCCTTTTATGGAGCTTTCTTTTGCCTGTAATCACTACAAACCACAGCCACCCTCAACAGTCACTGCCTCTACAACTTGGAGCAGCAGGAAGCCATTGGCACTGTTGGCACTCAGCTGAGAAGCAGTAATAAGCAACAGAGAGGGCAATAAGAATCTTAACATACAGTACATTATTTCACAATGATGTCACTTGAAAGTTGCATATTCAGGACAGGCATGCATACTACATGACTTGTTATTTTATGTGTAATCTTAATGTGAGATTGAGTTCCATCATAAAAGTTAATTTTGATCACTGTATTCAAACCGCATTTTCTGATTAGTTGAGGAAGAGGTTTGCAGTAGTTCTTGAGGTCCCCATGTTCACCTGTAACACTTACTTATCTTCCATTAATCTGCTATTTAAATGAATCTGAGAAATGCATTTCAGTCATATAAAATAACCTTTTCTTGATTAGCCTGTGGGTTTTGGGGGGAGTTTGGGGGATTTTTTTTGTTTGTTTTAATCTAATACAGACCACAGACAGGCTTGTCAATATAATTTTTACTTCCACTGTACTTAAGGAAGGAAGGGAAACTAGCCACAGTTCAAGCCACATTTTTGACTAAGGTTGTGGGGTGAATCTTTATGAACAGTTTAGCCTTTCAGGGAGCAGTATTACCAGTAAGTTCTAATGTATGCTTAGTTCTGTTATACTCAGGAAATTATATAATGTTATTTATGTATAAAAGAGACGCATGCAAGTAAATATCGTGTAAGGGTTAGGTAAGTAAGTTTTACATAAAAGACTTGGTATTTAGGAGAGTAAATAAAATTTTAAAGATGATTAAACCTTTTAAGCACCAAGAGAGATGAGAGAGTCAGTTATATCTAGCCAGTTACTAGTACAGCCTACAGGTTCCCCAAATCTTCATTTTGAGTTCGAGTGGTGACATATAGGATCAGTGAAGTAAGAGAAATATATGCTACCCTGACGGTCTTTGCACTAATACATTTAATTTAAACTGTTTAAAGTATTTTCTGACTTGCACAAAACGTATGATATATTCAAACAGATTAAGTTTACAGATCATGGAAAAAAACATGGATTAAAAAAGTCTCTAAACACTTCAGTATGTATTTTCTTTGCAAATGTTTGATACTAGTTTGTATCTCACGCTTTTGCATCATATTATTTTGTTGATATCATTGATCTGTAAACTCTAAGAGTTAAGGGGTCCTTGAGAGGTCGTGGAGTTTTACACTTTCTCTCTTGGAGGCAACAACAAATACAGCTAAACTGTCCCCCTCAGATGTTTCCTTGACTTTTTGGAAGTCTTCACAACATTCCTAGGTATTTAATTCTAATTCTTCCTAACCTATACCTGCAGTTTACATTTTTCTAATCTTTAGCTTAAATCATCATTGTTCCAAATTAAGCTTAGTATCATTAGACATGGAAAAAAACTTATTACTCTTTTATACCCTTAAATGCACTTGAAGTACTATCATCACCTCCTTTAATTATATTTTTTTAAGACTAAACGAACCTGAGCGGTGAATGGGAAAAGAACCCGATCCTTACAGTCTGTCCTCACAGATTGTTTTATGACTCTCCGATTGTTCTGACTTTTGTCCTCTTTTTTTCTCTTCAATTTGTTTCTTTGTAGTGTACTACTAAAAACCAGAAAGACAGCTTTCTCTGAAATTAGCAGGTGCCCATACAGCTGAATCACCTCCTTTGTCTCATGTATGATATGTACTAATACTTTGCTTTTTCTTGCACTAATATCACATCAACAATTCTTTCAATTGATATTGTGCTGTATGCCCAGTACTGCTATCTGAACACAATTACCTATCAACGCAGGAAAATCAGGTTTCTTTGTCTTACCTGAGTAAGCGATGCTGGCTGCTGTCATCTAGGTGCTTATGGGTTTACTCAGCCTTTTCTTCCACTACAGTAAGTCTTGAAATTAGTCTGACTTAGCTAAAGTTTTCAAGTTCGCTAAGTCCTTACCATCCACCACCTTTTTAAAGTTAGCAGCATACTCTGGATTGACAGTCAGCCTTCTCAATTTTGTTTTTTGAAGTTAATTTCTAAGAGTTTGAGACTGTTTTAGCTCGTTCCTTAAACCTTAACTAGCAAGTAGATGCTCATTTTCTTCTCAGGAAAACAAAACAACTTCTTACTGATAGTGCCTATACATATAATAGTCTGTGAAATATATGACTATTTCCCAGATACTATGTTTTGCTCCTTTGTTCTTGGTCTTAGTTCTACATACTGCTTTTGATCTTGAATAGCAGGATATCTATATGACTTAGGAGTCTGTGACTATTAGTATTTTACTTTACATTGGGAATACGCTTTCAAAGCAAATCTGCCAGTCTTCCCAGTTTACCAGATTTGGTTTGATCACTGAGGGGGTCTCAAGAGTGTGTGATTTGGATTTCTTACAGATGAAACTAGACCAAAACATGCTCTCCAAGGTTACATCTCACGTGTTAATGGACTTTCAGTGCGCAGGACCGGATTATAACCAGTCTGAATTAAGTGCCCCTGCAACACTTGCAATGTGGACATTGAATCTTCAGCATCAACGGCTGATCTACTGATCTGTACCTATAGCAGTGCACTACTTGTTATTGCAGACATGGTTTTTGTTGGTTAAGGTGGTCAACAGTTCACATGTATGTCCCAAGCAGCTGTTTTGTCTTCTTGCCCTGTTGTCACCTCTGTCTCTACTGGTACCTCAAACCAAGCAGTGTGTGTCAGTAAAGTCCTTATCTGTGCTAATACTTGTTATACATTGTATGTGATTTACTTTTTATTATTATCATAAGTCCTGAGGGACTGTTCTCACAGCAGGTATCAAACTAAGTGGCTGTTTTCTATGATTTCTTTCAAAGAAACATAATAGGACTTTAACTTGCAAGTAAGACCAGTGATACAGTGGTTGAAGTCAAGTATCTTGTGGGGATGCTTGCTGTGTGCTGTGGAAAGAATGCGGAAGTGGCAATAACCCATTAATCAGTTTGCTTTCATAGAGTGTAATTAATTACTGGGTTCCATTTAATGTTTGTCATTATTTATATTAAAAAAGATAAAATTCTCATTTTTATCCTTGATGGATAATATATGCTTTACCATTCCACTACATTACGGAGTCTGAAAAGAGTGCTTAAAATGCAGTTTGTACTTTACTATCATTCTGACCAGCAGGAAAATGTCAAGAAAACCTAGTCTTCAAGAGAACTGTCATCTTTGAAACTACCAGAAATTGAGAGGCACTATGTTAATACTATGTTCAATGATGAAATAGTTTTTTTGGCAGACAAAAATGTATTCTTTTAGAGGCAAATTTCAGAATTGTATAGCAGTATTTAGTACCTGTTTAATAGAAAACGAGCCATTAAAAGTTGAATGGGACTCAATCTCTAAGCACCAGAGATGGTTTTTAAAGCATGTTAGGTTTTTTTTCAGATTTACAGACCAGTTATTAATAAGACACAAATGCAGTTTTCATCTTCACCAAGCTGACCTCCTAGTTTGGCTCTCAGTGTATCCACTAGTCATTTTTTCTACATCACTGCTAGTAAAGTGCTAGCAGCAATTCTTCCATTTCTCCTGTCAACCAAGCTTTATTCAAGTTTGACCTTCTCTGTTTCAAACAAACGTCACTCATGTCTTCTGATATGCTAGCTTTAATAATATCTTTCAAGCATTATACAGTGTATCCTAGAGTGTGCTTCAACAACAGAACACCCTTTAGGCTTAGCTGCCGTAATATTCTGTTCTGTAGTGATAATTTTAGTTTCTGGGTACAGCATTTATTATTTCAGCATGGCTTAATTTGGGTTATTTTTTTGAACAGACAATCTAATTTGCTGCTTTTATTTGGACTCCCTTTTCGTCTTTTATTTTTCTCAGCAATTATGTACTAATTAAGGAATTGTCCAACTCAGACTACTCACTAATTCTGACTGTAGCTACTTTTACACATACTATTCCAAGGGACAGGTATATTGTTATCTAGTTCTAGTAAGTATTGTATCTAAAGGATTTGCTTCCAGGAATGGCATAATTACCAGTCAGTTGGACATTCTTGCAACTGTCTTGCAGAATTACCACTTAAAATAGTACTTTAAGATAATAATGAACTTTTAAGCCCCTTTTCTAATTTGATGTTATAAGATTATGCATGCTTGCAAGAGGGGAAAATGTATACATAATACAGTCTTACTCAGGCCTTTCCCGACATTTAATTTCTTTGCAGCTTTCTTACTGTTCTTATGTTCTGTATTTGAGGGATGGGGGACAAACTGTATTTTTGCAATCATTTTTTTTTAAAAGTACTGGAATGATATTTTGCTATTCAGAAAAGTGTAAAAGTAAGACAATACCACAAGGCTTGATGGACGCTTGTGACAGATGGAAAAAGATCTGAAACTCTTTGATACAAGCATTTATAGATGCTGACTGATGAGGCTACTGTACTTTTGTATGCAGGTATCATATGCTGGTATCATAAGCTGCAAAAACAAAAGTTCTGTCTTTACTTCTGTACCTTTCCTAGCTTAACTTTCATATTGGAAGTATATGCTTTTCCAGCACCATTTATAGATTTTTTCCAGAATTTGTGGTGTGGAAACAAGTTATCTTGTATGATGAATTCCTCTGTTGTATATGATAAGTTACAAGTGGTAACGTTATTATTAAAAAGGGATAAATCAGAACAGTTAATTTGAAAGCAGTTGCAATTGGTGTAATGTCCAGTACATAAAATCTGTTAGAGCCAGTTTTCAGACTGAGTTTGAATAGTAATTAGGCAATTCCTAAAAACACTTGGTGCAGTTTTTACATAACTTTCTTCGAAATACATAAACTGATACATGGGCAGAAAAGACTTTGTGGGCTTATTTCACAGAATCACACAGAGTGGGTAAGGTTGGAAGGGACCTCTGGATATCGTCTAGTCCAACCTCCCTGCTCAGCAGGGTCACCTAGAGCATGTTAGACAGGGTTGCATCCAGGCGGGCCTTGAAGAGATCTCCAGAGAAGGAGACTCCACAACCTCTCTGGGCAACCTGTGCCAGGGCTCCGTCACTCTCACAGGGAAGAAATTTCCCCTCACGTTCAGGCAGAACTTCCTGTGCTTCAATTTCTGCCCATTGCCTCTTGTCCTGTCGCATGGGACAACTGAAAAGAGCTGTGTATACCATTCAGGTGCTTGTAGACATTGATCAGATTCCTCCTCAGTCTTCTCTTCCCCAGGCTGAAGAGGCCCAGCTCTCGCAGCTGTTCCTCATGGGGCAGGTGCTGCAGCCCTCTGATCACCTTTGCAGCCCTACGCTGGACTCTCTCCAGTAGCTCCATATGTCTCTCTTGTACTGAGGAGCCTAGAACTGGACACAGCACTCGAGGCCTCCCCAGGGCTGAGTAGAGGGGCAGGATCACCTCCCTTGACCTGCTGGCAACAGTCTTCCTAACGCACCCCAAGAGACCATTGGCCTTCCTGGCCACAAGGACACATTGCTGGCTCATGGTCAACTTGTTGTCCACCAGCACTCCCAGGTCCTTCTCTGCAGAGCTGCTCTCCAGCAGATCAGCCCCCAGCTTGTACTGGTGCCTAGGGTTATTTTTCCCTAGGTGCAGGACCCTGCACTTGCCCTTGTTGAACCTCATGAGGTTCCTCTCAGAGCAGCTCTCCAGCCTGTTGAGCTCTCTGAGGGCTGTGTTGCCATTCAGGTGCATCAGCCCCTCCTCTCAGCTTGGTATCATCAGCAAACTTGCTGAGGAGGCACTCTGTCCCCTCATCCAGGTCATTGATGAAAAAGTTGAACAGGATGGGACCTGGTACTGAGCCCTGGGGGACGCCACTAACCACAGGCCTCCAACTGGACTCTGCGCCACTGACGACAACCCTCTGAGCTCTGCCTTTCAGCCAGTTCTCAATCCACCTCAGAATCCACTGAGATAGTTCATGTTTCACCAGAAAAAAACTATTCAATGGGTTGTATCCATTTGTATTTGTTTCTATTATTTTTAATCAATCATAGAAGAATTTATTACTGCTGCTAGTTTTAGTAAATATTCTCTAGAACTCAAAACTGTAGAGATTATCTGAAAGTAAACTTTACTTCATTCGTTTTGGCACACCCTTTCTAAAGGGATCGTTCACAATAGATGTGAAAGAAGAGCTAATATGTGTAGTCAAGCTTAAGAAAAAGGCCAATTTTGTGGGCTTGAAAAGAAAGAGAGGCTGCTGCAGAATTGACTTTCTGTGGATTCAAGTTTGGCCTTAGCACATTGCTAATACCTAGTAGCTCAGCCCAGTTTTGCTTTCTTGAACACAAAATCGCATGTAACCAGGATGGTGCAACATGCAACATGCTTTGAACAACTTACCACCTCCAGGTTCTGTTGTGGTTATTCTTGTGCATGTGCTCAGCTCTGATCGCATAAGTAACCTCTAAAATTAGTGGCACAGCAACAGAGCCTTTGATTTTCCTGGGCTGTCACTACTATGGTGTATTTACCTTTAATTTAGGCGAGATATTTTTTCTACATGTATTTGTGATGTACTAGATAAATTGTTTTAAAATGTCATAAAGCATGCTGTATGTAAATGATAATTTTGTAACGTGTATCATGTGGGATAGCTCCAAACATCTGAAAAACCCTGAAGCTGTTTAAATGGTCTATAGAAAACGTGTACAGCATTAGTGGCAGGAAAAAAAGGAAAGATCAGTAAGGTGACAATAAAAACAATGAAGATTCGTGTATGCACTGTACCATACAAAATTTCCAAACTAAACAAAAACAGATGAAACAGTGTACTGATATTTTAAAAGTGACAGGGCATTAAAATGGAGGTACCTTTTCCTGTCACCAATTTTTTTTTTCTGCTGGTAAAGGTGAATATCTCCTGTATTTGCATTAAGCAATTTGCAGTGATATAGATCATGTTTTAAATTCACACGACTATGATTTTTATTCAGTAGTTATCGACTTGGGGATGAGGACATTTGGGTAGCTGTGATTTCATTTTCCTTGGAAATTAGAGTTATTTTTGAACACTTGTACCATTGAGTATATGCATTTATATTAAGAAATATCTGAAAACATAACAATTATTGAGATGGGATATTTAAACTGTATGGTGTCCAACCAGTCCCACGTAAGTGGCAGGAGTTACTATCTATGCAAAACATATTTGTTCTTGTCAAAATATAGTGACAATTATCTTGCTGCAATGAAACAACTGACTATACTTGGATTCAGCTGCTCATTTTCTTTCTTCATTAACAAATGAAAATAGTAAGTTTTTCGTAACATAAGAGATTTTCTTAGAAACCATTTTGTCTAATCTGTATTCCCCTTCTTCCCAATTCTCTTTCAGATAGCAGTTCTGTGGATGAAAAGGTTTAAAATCATGTATTTACTATAGGGATCGTGTAACTTGTTGATGTTTGTGACTTACTTGGTCTGATTCCATCGCTTTAGTTGTGCAAATTGCATGTTTTTCCCAGCTTTCCATTCTTTTATTCTTTTGAGTGTATTTCAAATGTGTTGCATTTATAAATGGGATAAACCTCACTATTGCGCTTATCATAATTTCCAGCACAGGGTCTGCTACTGTCAAACATGATATCTGAGATTTTAGATTCTAATTATTATCTATACTGCATAGTCTTTCAGGCTTAAAGAGCAACAATATTTGGGAAGCAATGTCTAATACCTTTCTGTGGTTTCTACCAATATTTTTTATGCTGAATGCTACTATAACGTATTCCAAAGAAGTAGTTACTGTAGCTTTGACTTGGAGCTGACCCTGCTTTTAACATTTTTCATATTAGGTGTTATATGTTTGATACAGTTAAATTTTGTTTAAAAGTTAGAAAGAGCAACTGAATAACTGTACTTTTCTTTTCTTTTTCTCCCCCTGTTCTTAAAGGCTCAGATAGTAAGTGGAAGTTCCTTGGATGCTTCCAAGCTTTATGCAGTCCAGGCATTTGGTGGGTAAGTACCAATATGACTGAGAATTCCCGTTTTATCTGCAAGTTATACTGTAGTAATTTTTTAAGGTTTGTTCTTGTTTCCAAATCTTTTAAGAAAATTGAACTATTTTAAAATATAGTGAGTGTTGTGGTCTAGAGCCCCTTCCCCCCCCCCCCAATCAAAATAAATTCATACAACAATTCAGTTGCACAGGTCAACTGGAGGGCAAAATTTTTTACCTCGGCATAGAAAAGAACCAACCATTCAAGCTATAGTTTGAGTTTTATGTCTTCATTTTAGTAAAATTATAGTAATATAATGATATCATTCTAATATTTGAAATCTAATAGGTCAAGGAAGAAAGATTTATTCAGTTGCTGAAAGAGAATGAACCTGGCAGAAGTCTGTACATCTTATTTGTTTGTCTCTGGATAGAGTTATCCTGAATTTGCCTCTAGGATATCTTCTTCTGAGGGAAATCTTCCCTTCCTATTTTGAATTCCTTTCTTCCTTCCAAACTGAATAATGGAAAAGAATAAAAGCCATGGAATGTATTTATCGATTATATTGCTTAAATATTTAAAAGGAATATTACCTTCTTGGTTACAGACTACATAAGCAGAGTTTTCTGCAGTGATGCCTTATTTCAAAGATAAGGAGACGAGACCAAATTATCTAATTTACCTTAAATCTTTTCATTTGATCATCTTAGAGACTAGAAAACAGAATGTGGATAGTAGTAAATTTTTCCTGTGGCCTCTGTTTTCAGCTGCGTGGTACTAATTGTACTAATGTGCTTAATATAATTCCTAGCTGTGAAAGGTATCATTACGGTAACATTTGTACTGACCACTAAACAGCTTTAAACAAGTCCAGGACCATCCAGCTTCACAGCATAGTGTGTTTCACCTCCAAGTGTTTCATTTTCCCTCTTCCAACTGGTAGCTGGTGCAATAAAAAGAAGTAGACCATAGGTTATGTTGTACGTTGTAGGATTTGTTGCTGTGAAATGTGAAACATTGTAGAAAATAATTACTACATTTTGTTCCTAACTTGCTCTTTAACATCAGAGTGAAAAGATGGTGCACTTCTCTTTCCTTCCTCCCAAACAACACAAGTGAGATTGCTTTCAGTTGCAGTTTTTGCATAAGGTCAGAAGAGGGAAGTCTGTCATGACTTCAGTTCTAAAGCTTTTGCCTTATATATTGAACAGCACTATTTCTTATTATGCCAAAATGACTTCTCTTTCTTTGAATGGGACTTTCTAAATACTGTACTATCCTGGCTCTTCCTGTCTCTTTAAAAACAGAGGATCACTGTAAGCGCTGCAAATTTTCTTTGCTGACTTCTAAATGCAAAAAGCTAATATTGTTATTCAAAATACATCGTTCGTTAGCATGAGACTAGTATTATCTGAAGCAACTTTTTTTCTCTTGATAGATAATTGATTTGAAGAACTATTCCATAATGTATTAGCCTCAAAAAAATTTACTCTAACTCTCTGTCATTATGCCTCTGTTCACGTAACTCTTGTGATGGAATTATCCATTGCTTTCATCAGAAGGCCACAACTGTGACAACAAATCATGGCAATAAACTTCTGATTTGCTGTATGGTAACTTAGATTTGGTGGCTTCTGTGCTGAAAAATTAGTTTACATGAAACCTGAGACATCGGCTTCTGATACTCGCTACATCAACTTCTCTTTGGCATATTCACAAAAGAAGGTATCTCCTTTTCTCTTTCGTGTTATGCAATGTCAGTTCATTTTTACTTCTGGGCTTTGATGCCTTCAGTTTGGAATAATTTATGACATTAGGTACTACAAATAATAATGTATTATTTTGCACTGAGAAGCAGGAATCTGATGTCTTGACAACTATACTGTAAGCTGTGATCTACTGAAATTAAGAATTGTCATTCTCAGAAGCATCAGTGTCTAGGACTAGCAAAACATTGGTATTTCTTATGAACTGATGATGCTGTTTGTTTCTTTCAGCTGTTATTCATAAGAAACTAAAAAGTAAGTTTATACAAATGAGAAATAGTTAAACTATACAACAAGTAGATGTTAAGGGATATTGTTTTGTGAGCAGACTGTGTGTGTAAGCAATAGCAGTCAAGTATTGAGTCATATGCCTGCAGGAAGCTGTGCAACCATATAGCTTTGCTGTATGCACTACTTTCCATTCTGCTACTGCAGCAGAATTAGTATGAAGTTCTGATAAAATCTGAGTTTAAAATGCATTCTGACAAATAACAGCTTTAAAAAAAATAATCTTTTCTAGGTTAGGAACTGAAAGCAGTGCAGGAATAAGAAGGCTTTGGGCTTTGGAGTCTCAACTTTTTTTGTGTGATCTTTACTATGCACTGATCAGAAGTCAGGCAGGGAGGAGGCAAGAAATATTATTATTTTACATCTGATAATCTGATACATCTGATACATCTGAGTACATCTGGTAATTGATTGACTGCACGAAAGAGGGCAGGTGTTATCTTTTCAAAGGTTTAGTTCTTTCCTAAACTCTGATTAGTTTCTTTATTCTTTTAAAAATATTCAGGTAAATAAATGTGTATGTGCAAAAACCCTTTGATGTTGCCATATATCATGAAATCATAACAGAAATGTTTTTTAATGCCATAGCATCAAAACATAGTATACAACTATATATAGTTATGTTGTTTATAGCTCCTTGCATAAACAAGAAAAAAACAGAGATGGAGCCACATTTCTGAAGTCAATTAGAATTGCACTCCCCCGAACAGTAGGAAAAAAGTTCAGTATGAGACTCAGACTAGGAGAATGCCTGATTGTTCTTTTGAGGTCAGGAAAGTAAATTTTAACACAAACTGAGACTTTGAATAGGGACCTCTTCCCAAATTTTTTTAAGCATTCTGTTTTGCCCCTGAATTCCTTTTTCAGGCAAGGGAGGTTGATTCACCGTCCAGCATGGTAAGAGTTTAAATAAGCTCTGCTTCAGGACTGAAGTGGATGTCTGAGGAGTCCTGATTGTTCCATAAGGAAACACTCCGTATCATACTACAGCTGGCTGAGGAGCTGGTTCTCTGAGAAGAGACAACGTGAGAGAGAGAGACTTGAAATGATCTCTGGTTTGGAGGAGAAGAAAAAAAGAGTTAAATTTAAAGCATGTAGAGATTCTTCTTCACTCTTGTGTTTTGGCAGATCCATTAGATCTGTCGATTCAAGCAATTCAAGGAGTTGCAAACACATTTCAGAACCAGCAGGTAGAACATACGTGGTACAGTACTGCCCTAGTATTGTTGGAAGGGATAGTGCAGTTCCCCTAAATGTTCCCCAGAACATTTCATACCCTTAATATTACTTTGCAGAGGATTTATGAGATAATTGAACTGAGTTTTAGTAATAAGTTTTCTTAAATAACAGTATGTATTCCTTGGTCATTTGTAACTCTCAAATATCTAAAACAAAAGAGAGCTGCTTATGTAGCTAACATTTACATAATACAGTAACATGGTTTAGTAGTCATTATTTTAAGTGTGATGAGGAAAACTTACTGCTCGTTCACAGCGCTTGCTTTTTGTTGATTCATGTTCAACAGTGTATGTTGAATGCGTAGTGCTGGAGGTACAATAATGGCTATATAAATATCCTTGAATCACTGAGAGGTCTCTTTTTTTTCCCCCTTTTTTTTCTATTTTTTTTAATCTCATGTTCTTATTTTCTCTAATATTTTTCAGGAAGTTCTTTATATTAGACTAGTCATACAGATGGAAAAGCTTTTTAGAGGGTTAATATTTAAAAATTTAAAATAGCATGTGTAACTCTTCAAACATCCAATATTAGGTTTTATTCTTGAATGCCTTTTGATTGGTCACACATAAAGCTTAGAAGAAAAGGAAGTTTCATTTTACCCCCGTATAAGATTTCCTCCATTTACCCTACAAATAGCTACCCCCCAAAAAAAAAATCGTTTGTGTATGTATGTAACCTCCTTCTTTCTCCTAAATTTATTTTTAGATAATTTAAGATAGACTAAGCTGTAGTTTCTAAAAACATAGTAAGTCATTGAGAAGAAAAAAGATAGCAGTAGCGTAAGAGTTACTTTTAAGAAGAACATTTGAAAAGGCCCAAGAGGGCCTGTAACAGTTACCCAGAGGTACAACAGGGTCAGGTTGCTCTCCCAGCTCTGGCTCAGTTTCCTTCCTCTTCCACACACCTTTCCCACTTTCTATGAGCTTCATCCTTAGATCTTTTCCTGCCATTTTTGCCTTCAGGTTTTGTAGAGTTCAAGAAACAACCTAGAATTCCACCCAGCCTTCGTCATTCACCATACCATGACTGTTAAGTCATGGTAACAGTCTTAAGTGTTGTTCTCACATGAACATTTATTTGACAACCTTATACCTGTCTTTCTAACTGGCTCCTCTTATTGTAAGTTTACAGAAACTAGATCATGTGGCTGTGAAAATACGTCTTAATTTGTATACTCCTTGCATGCACGAACTAGCACACCCCTGGTCCTTTTTAAAGACCCCCTTTATATCTCCTGGCACACTTATTGATTCATCTGTCCTAGTCATGGCACCTCTGATTTCAGGTAAAGGACTGACTGCAGCTGATGCAAGAGAATCTACTTCAGCTTCCTCACTTCATCTCTGACAACTAGTTTTTCACTAGTAGACTCCTACTAAGCAGTCCCAATAAAACCAACTACTGATTTTTTAGAGAAGAAGCAGAAGAACGTGTTATGAAGTTTGTACAATGGCTTACATTTTTCCTAGCTAGGTATGGTGCTTATCTAACAATTGTGTTTTATTCTTGTATTCCAATTTGCTCGTAGTTGCAAGGTGAACTTTGCAGTAGTGAGGGTTTTTTTAGTAATTGATTCCATCCTTTTTATGTCAGACAATATTTCAAACATCATCAAACCTCTAAATATCTAGACATGAGCAGCAGCATTTTGACCTATTGGTACATAGTAGCTTGTAGTATGTTGTTGACATGGTGAATGAAACAGCTCCTGTACTAAGGTATTTGCAGTGTTCTACAGATATACAAGAAACCTCAAGGTATATATTTTAGGTTTGTTGAACTGAACTTGAGCTTGAAATCGTAATGAAAAGACTTGTAGAGTAAAATAAAAGTTCAGAGTGGGGAAAAAAAGTAGGCTATTTAAAGAGACACAGGTACAAGTGATGACAAACTAGTGACTGAGCATAAGTTAACAACACTCATGCCATAGTACAATCTCTTTTCTATTTTGTAGTATATACCTGTCCATCTTGATTCTGGCTCATTCTATCATTCTCATTATTCTTTCAAAAGCCATATCATCTGTTTCCTTCTGGGAAAGAAAGCATTTCTGACCATTGCTTGTCAGAGGTACCTATTTCTAGCATAAGAATGCCTTATGCTTGTTTTGAGTTTCATTCCCTTTGGTGGGACTGCTCCTGTGTAACAACCCAGAGAATCAGAATTGCTGAGTCCATCTCTTAGTCTGTAGCTTTGGTTTTCACAACCTCAGAGATGTTCTGTTTGCATCATACTTCTGCTGAGATTCACAGATGTGTCTGGGAGTTGCGTCTTGGGGCTACCTTAATCTTGGAGCAAAGGGAAAGAGAAAGAATTCTGAGATCCATACTCTGCTACAAGGACTATTTAGGTGAAAGTATTAGTCAATAAATAAAATGCATGAACAGTACATGAATCACTTTATCTTTCTTAGAGAATAGTGCAGGTGCACCAGGAGATATGGAAGAAATAGATTATGTCATAACCTTTATAGCATGAAAGTTAGGACTGCTAGGGCACTGGCAATTCTTATAGGGTTAAAATAAGCTAGCCCATATCCTAGGTAAGTTCCTCACCTGTTCAAGTAATGTATAAAAGTGATTACCATTTTTTTTCTGTTGTGACTAGGAAGAACTCTAGGAACATAAACAGTGGTATGCCTTTGAGGATTTTGGTATGGCCAGAAAACAATCTGGGAACTTGCTGTGCAAAAAAAATGGGTTAATATGGACTTGATGTATTAAAAGGATTAGATGGAAGTCCTGAAGTTTGTAGCCTTAAAAAGGGATATTCATATTACATAAATTCATATGAACTAGACTCACAACTCTGCTTGTATATCTTAATTTCTTTTTTTTTTTTTTTTCAAAAATCCCTATTTGAAATTTTACAGCTCAAGAATGATGTGGCTGGATTTGCTCTGAGACTTTCAAGACTCTTTTCATCTGCTTACCAGCTACTTCCAAATCTAAATTCACGCTCTTTGTTTTCAAGTTTCTGTCCTTACTTCTCTTATTTTATATCTTCTATCTTTATTGCTGATTTCTCTGTTTCTTCCTTTTGACCTTACCTCCCAACTCTCTTAGATGAAGGGTACCCATAAGGAACTCTCAGCCTCTCAGATACCAAATATTTCAGTTCTTTTCAGGTTGCCTTCACTCTCTTTCTTTTATGATTGACTGTCGGAAAAGAGACTCACTGATCCACCGTATGAGGCAAAAACAAATTGTCTCAATTTTCTTTGAAGAAATTTTAATTCGAGTGTTACCAGACCCAAATCTGTGGAACCTAGGAAAGTCACTTATGTACTTCTGTGGATGTATTTCTAAATCTAAATGCCTAACATTACATTTTGCAGACATTACTCAATCATCAGAGGTATGACATTAATAAAGCTGTTTGACCATGATTTTTTGATAATCAAGCATGCTGAAAGTTCACTGCTCTGTAACTGCTCTGAATGAAGAAAGGAATTAAGGTGGGATGTTTTCTGTTTTGTTTTCTTTTTAAGAAACAGTCTCACGATTTTCATTAGTGTATCACTGATATTTCAATATTACTTTTAATCAATTTTCTCTCTTACTGCTCCAGGATGTTTTTATTCTTTTATGGGTAGATGCTATGATCTTGTGATCATGAGAACCACAGAAATGCATATTTTCAAAAATAAGTTTAGTAGGCTGTTACCTCATTTGGTTCTAAGGAGGTCTCCATCCTGTTTTTGAAAATGAATTTGTCTTGTAGAACTTCCTATCTCCAATTCAGGAATTCTCATAAGCTTTTTGCAGATTGTTTTTTCTTTCTCTTATTGGTCTCATCTTATTACTGCCTTGTTGATACTAATTAACCCATTTACAGAGGTTTGAAAGATAGAAGAGGGAATTCAGCACAAATACTTGGTTTATGATATTGCAACAGTCCTGCTAAGGAAAAATCAGTTTTTAGAAGGATGTTCAGATTTCCCTTTCCCTTATGAATATTGAGAGCAATAGATAAGTTTTGCAGCATTGTGAATTCTAGATCTTCAGTAGTATTACCACTGATTAGTCCTGGTGTAAGAGGGAGAGATATCAAAAACTCTCTTTCTAGTAGATAAATTTACTGTTTCTGTTGATATGTGGCTTTTAATGACTTCCTTTAATTTGACTCTTAACATATGATTAGCTTTTTTTTGCAAAACTAGGAAAAATAAAGGAAAGGAAAAAAGTTTAAGAATTGATATTATGGTGCATTGAGGTACCATTGCCCAAAGCTAACATAAAGTCACTTTAGCTCGCCAGCATCAGCTCCCTGTAATGTGACAAGAAGCATGACAGGAAAAAGAAATGAGGTCAAAACTGCTTTGCAACTTTATTTTTTCCAGCAGCTGAAATGGCCCCAGAGGCCTGTTAGTTGATGGCGCAATTTAGAATATTTGTTGCTCTGCTTTGGCTTACACCTGGGCATGAAGCATTCACCAGGTTTGTGGTAAGAGGAAGACGGAGGGAGGTTCAGAATTATATTTGGTCACCAAGTGTCTTCTGTTGCCTTAACTGGAATCTGAATATCTATCAATATATACTAATATGTCATTAATTCACATCTTTAATACAAAAAATAATTAACAGTATTTCAAATCTTTCATGAAATTAATATACTTATTTTACATTACAAACACAGTCTTTTGAAATTTGAGTAGGTAAGCTCCATTTGTATAGCCTAGTCTAGCCTTAAACTTTCTGGTAACTTCTTCTATTGGCTAGGATAAAGGGTGTCTCCGTTCCCCCCGATCCCCCATAGAGGGACTTGGTTCATTTTTTTCATTTCTTAGTATGATATTTTTAGCTCATATTAAGGGTCCTTTAATCCGACTTCCATTTGCAGAGAAAGTGATGGTTTTTCTTTGATGGCAATTCAATATACTGATGACCAAGCTGCAAAACCAGTCCTATAATCTCTTTTATAATGCTGATATTTACTCCTAGTATTCACGCACAATTTTACACCTCCAATACCAGCTTTGCAGGTACAGCAAAAATCATTTGTCACTACCAAGTGTGGATTTGTGAACCTTCACATATTTTAAGGAGTGGCTGTATCATAATTATTAATTTCATTAATATACGTAGTTCAATTTTTATAGTTCTTTACGAAAACCACTGGCTACACTTTCTGATTATAATATACCAGTGTTGATACATTTCAGCATCTGCTCCCCTTCTCTGCCTCTGGTTCCATCTTCACAAAAATTCTTCAAGTAGGCAGGCAGTCTACCCAAAAGTGTGAATAAAATCAGTGAAATAAAGGAAATAAAGTCCTATCTAGGTGTTTAAACAATTGCTCTAACTCTAATTCTCTTAAATCTCCTAAATGCTTCATTACTAAAGCTGCCCAGGACTTTTTATATGTATCACTTTTGACTTAATAGATTTAATTATTCCATAAAACAGACTCACCTAATCTGAAATATTGCGTAATTCCACACACTTCAAGGTAACAAAGTAATCAATAACCTAAAATGTGTATTCACTATGAAGTGATTAAAAAAAAAAAAAAAGAGAGGCCTGACCTTTTCACATTTTCATCATTATTTTGGTCTAGAAATGAGATGAACTTCACTCTTATACAGAGTTAAAAGAATGATTGTCGTTCTTTCCAAATCTTTTATGTCTAGAAGTGGAAAAAAGTAGCCTTGAGGTGGGAGTAAAATCCACTTTATATTAAAGTATGAGATTTTTTTTAAATGACAAACACACATACATTTTTGTAATGATTTGTTCCAATCAAATGTTGATTTTGATAAATAAGATTGCTCTTTATGAAATTATAGTAGTTAAGCATGCATAATGTTATTAAAACTTAAATTGTAAATGTCTAAGCAGCACTAGTGAATGTGTACAGTGACAAAACTCTCAAGTAGTCTTTTGATCCTCTAAGAGTAGCCCAGAGTTGGAAGGGAGAGGGGAGGATTTTCAGTTTATGTAACTCCCCAGCTGCCTCTTTTATCCAGTTCCCAGGCTATGACCAAACACCTACAGTAATGGAGAAAAAAAATCTCCATTTACATAGAAATGCATTGCTTACGAATTTTCCTGCCATAACATTAAAAAGCACACTTTCAGTGCAATGACCGCCAAAGTCAATGGGTCAGTTTGGAAAGGACAGAATCGCATTTCAGAATGCTATCAGAACTGGCTGCAGGAATATGAATGAATCTAAACAGGTAAAAAATACCTGAAATACCTGAAAGAGAAGAATTGCATATGGTTTTTCTCTTTCTTCTGTAGTCAGAACTGCTAATAATACTAGGACTTGGAGCTGCAGAATAATCGTGGAATGCCACATTGCTTAGAGAAATAGGAGCTGCCTGAGGCAGCCCAAGTATCTTCCTGCATGTATGTTAGTTTAGGCAATACTTAGTTTAGTGAAAAGCATATAAAACATAATTATATAAGTATATACAAATAAAAGATAGGCAGGTAGTAGTTTAAATATTTTATTTGATAAGCGTGGAAATGTGAGCAGCACTTTCTGATTACTATTACAGTTCCCTTTAGCCATTCATATGTATGTAAAGGAAACCAGAATTTTTTATTACATGATCTATAGTATAAAATCAATATTTATCTAAACTATAGGGCTTAATCCAAGACTATGGACATCTTTTCATTGACTTCCTAAGTCTTTAGTTAGCCTGTATGTTTAGAACTGTGGAAAATAATATAAATGAAGTTTAATGATAACGAGTACTTCCAGTACTATAGAAGTCCTGAGAATACTAATAAAACTAAGTTTTTAAATGAATCTTAATGAAAAATAATGGAGCAAAAGTAAGAGAGACTACTTTTGTTAGCAGAAGTTGCAAAGGAAATATGTTTTTACCCCAAAAGAAAGGAGAACAGGCAAGAACCAAGAGAACAAAAGTACAGAAGGCCACTAGAAAATACTAGATGGGGAGGAGGAGAAGGAGGAAGAGCTAAGAAATCAGGTAGAACTCTTTGGAGACTGCCACCTTTTTTTAGGAATAAAAAAACATTTTGTATTTTGGTTCTGTAATGTGTATGGTAGTTGTTGCAGATACATAGGTGAGAATGACACTGTATTTCTGCACTGACTCAATGTCGACTTGATTAATTGTTTGCGTTTTCTGCTTAGTGACACTCATATTTTCTTAAAAATAACGTTTTTAGTATCATCTAGACTATTTTTATATCCACTTTTTTTAAAAAAAAAAATTGTTCTTTTTTATATTGTTTTAAATAGGGTATTAATCATTTTCTGAAACTTTGTCCTTGCATTTGCCTTAAGCATTGCATTTACTAAAGAGCTAGCATTTACTCAGAGATGAATGTTCACTTCCCTCAAGGTGCTACTGCAAAATAGACATCTACACAAATTAGCAGTGAAACTTATTTCATCTTATTTTTTTTCTTATTTGTAAGTTGCACAATATACAGAATGTAATTTGTGAAATGGAGAAAACATATGTGTCAATCTTAAAAATATGAACTAAATGAAAAAAGTCTCCTGAGTACCCATAGGTTTTTATGTTTTTGTGATGGTAATGCAGACAATACTTACTCTTGTCAGATTTCCATCAGATTCCTGATCAGCTATACAGTTTAAATCTTTATTACAAATAGCAATTCAGATGACAGGAATTCTGACATTTTTATCCTTAATATCTCCTTTTATTTAAGAGCAGAGTTAACAACCAAGATTTCATATCCAATCATTAAAGACTAAAGCATTTTTATAAAAATAAACTTGAGTAAGTTTTGTTTGTAACTGTTGTAGCCAACTTGTTTGCATAAGCTGCTATTGGTAATTGAACTGTTGAGTAGTAATTTCAGCTTAGTACAGCAGCAGATTTCTCAATCAGACTTGGAAAAAAACATTTAAGGTATTAGATATGTAAAGTAACTATAGGTATTTATTGGCTGACTCAAGCTATTTGTGTCTGCAACACATTGTACACCTTTGCATCACCAGCATATAGCAGCTTGCATGCTTCTGCATGCAGTAGATGCCATTTTTTATTCACTTTCAGGACCCCAGATGGGAATTAAAATAACAGGTTTCTTTTCTGGAATTTGAATTCTTTTTGCGAGAAGTAATTGGCATCCTGCTGTACTCTTCCCTGCTCCCAGTAATTAATTAGAATATGTTTCAAAACATGATTTTGCAGTTTGGCAAGGTACGATCTTCAAAGCAAGTAATTTGTAAATAAAGGAGCTTGTGTGGGGGAGGTGTATCTATCTGTCTATCTATATAGATATCTATATGTGGGGGTGAATGACTCTAGAAATTGCTATTTCTTAGCTAAAATGATGAAATTTTCTCTGTATTTCTGTTTCTAAAAACACTGGTTTCCAAAAAGCATGAGAAAGATGACAGTGTGCTCCTAACGTTTGCAGTCATTTTCACCAGATCACTATTAGAACTTTACATAAGGTGCTGCTGTATCTCAGTGGAATTAAGATACTCAGCTGAATATGGCTTCATATCATTTTCATTATGATTTGTGGATATTAATGGAAAGAAGTTAAGAGTTTCTGTTTCTGAAAAAAGATAGTTAAATATAAAACAAAGTCAAGATGCCAATCAAAAAAATGTGTGGTATGGTTCCAGTCTTCCAGCATTCCCATAGCTTCTTTTCAACAGTTAATTATATCATATCAATGACATACATTTATACCAAAACCACTGCAGGGAGAATAGCAATAAAAATCAAACTTTCCGAATACAGAATTTTGAATAGCCTAGTTAAGAAACTGTCTTTTTATATGGGCTGAAATGAAGAAGTATTGCAAGTTGCAATATTTCAGGCAGAGTGTACCATGGTTCTCCATGTTAAAGATTTATTCTCTATCAATTCTTACGTAGTATAGTGAGCAGTGCTGAGTGAAGTACTTCTAGATTTCTAGCTACAATTTGTTGCCTGCTTGCTGGGTGCTTTTCTGTCTTAAAGGATGAAGTATGTCTTGGACTAAATCAAAAAATGGTGAGATAGTAGATAATGGTATGCTGTTTGGAAGACTCTTAAAAACTTTCTCAGGTATTTCTTAGATGCCCTGCAGGTTTAGTAGTATTGCTATTTATGAAAGACCCAAGATCCAGATGAGGTGAAAGTATACCTCTACAATTAGCAGACTTACTCAGCAAGAAAGATTTATTGCCAGAGAGTCTGGAGAATATGAGTAGGGCACAGGCACAGTTTGCAGCTTCACTTTTGAGATGTCTGTTGCCCTTCTTTCCTAACTTTCACATATTTTTTCACTGCTTCTGGCTTCATATGTAAAGTTTAATAGAAGTAAAATTGGCTTGGGGCTGCTTTGATTACAGTCTAAAACTTTGAGAGTAAACCCTTTTCCTATCTGTTGATCATTTCTTCATGTTTTGTTTTTGTTTTTTTAATTTTGGGGGGTCATTGACATCTTTGCCGTTCAATGGTATTTATGTAAGAAAAACCCATTCTTTGTTATAGTTTACTGGAATTTCCTGATCATAGTCCATAGCACCTTTTCGCTCTAATTTGCTAGGATTTTGAGAAGAGAAATAGCATGGTATAACTGAATAAGTGTAGAAGAGAACTGAGAGATGCCTCACAGGCACACCTTGTGCTTGTGTCTGCAAACACCCCTTAGACCAACAAGCCTCAGTGCTGTAGAGGTAATCTTAACCAGGTCAGGCACAGCTGTTTAACATGTCTTCTACTCAGTGTAGGGAATAGCTCAGACAGAAGTTGTTAATCTACTGTAAGGCCATTGAAACAAAGGCAGCTGGTAGTCCTCAGTTTCTTACTGTACAGGTAATGATTGCCATGACTTTGTCACTGAAAGATGTTTTTTTAAAAAAAAGAAAAATTAGTTTCAGAGTTAACTCCTTTATTATTCAAATAGCTTTTTTTTTATTCATAATGACTACTACAATGTCAAAACTAAATTGCTAAGTATAAGCAATAGTATAATACATAAATGATGTAGTATATTGATTAATTGATTATTGAGGAATTTGTTGTTCTCTCTTTTTTAGAGACTGTGGGTTTAATTTTAGGTTCAGTTTTTCAAAATCTTGGAAATAATCTCCTTTGGTTTTTATTCCAAATTTAAACAAGGAATGCATTCTTCCCATATACAATTTTGATATTTTTATTCAGTTTGCTTTGACTAATATACTGCAAAATAAAGCTGCAAACTAATTATTATCTGCTATCAGAGAGTTACCCACCATACAGCCCATAGGCATATTGCCAATTAATGATGCAAACTTAAACTTCCTGTAAGAGCTTGTTGATTGAAAATAAAATGCCTCACAAATTAAAGACATCACAGAAAAAAACTGAAGGCATTTTCACCTTACTCAACTTCTAAAGATCATGATTCTTTTTTGCAATAGTCTCCTAAGAAAGCAGTATTTTGAATTGAATGATACCTTCATTCTTCACTCACATTCTGAGTCTTACCTCTAGTTCAGTCCTGCAAGGTGCCAAGAAAATTTATGCAAGATACTGAATCAAACTTATAGAAATGAATTTGAGGAGATTTGGTATCTCTCAGAATCAGGCAGTTTAATCCATCATTGTATATTCATAAGTTGTTAGGAAAAAAAAACCTTAAGCATGAAAGCCTCACTTTATCTCCATTTCTGAAAAATGTTATGAGTGCTAAACCGTGTCTGTTATTTTCTTTGCAAAGAGATGTGAAAATCCATTGTTAAATAGGATTTATCTAAAGCACTTCAGTGATTGAGGAAATCTAAACTTCTTTTACTAGGAAATATGGTTTACTCCCCTACTATCCTTACCAGCTATGTGAAATACTTAAATCACTTTTAAATGCAACAGTTAGTCATTGATTTTTGATATGCTAGATAAATATGGAGTTTTTTTAATTAACGGGAAAGGGATACACTTTGTGGAAAAGGATTAATAATCAGAATTTATTAAAAAAATGACATTTTCACTATGTAACTGCTTGGCATCATATTAAAAAAGAATACTGAATAATTAATATTCACAGATAAAAGATCTTTCCTAGAAGTCAAAATGGTTGATAGTGTTTGGAGAGCTGGGTATGGTACTTCTGGAGTTTAACCTCAGTCCTTTTAAAATTCTTGGGAAAAGATTCTTATCAACTCCATTGACTCTACAGGCTTTCAATTAAACCCATAGATCTTTGGGATTGAAGCCAGTGCATATAAGTGTGAATATTGGGATATGTTTATCAAGATCCTTGTAGGTATGTTGAACTGCAAAGGTTAAATGGATGTGTGGTGATCCTATCTTAGATCCAGTCTTTTAAAATTGATATGAAAAGCAATGTTCGGTGCCTTTATTTATTACAAGATTTGAGAAAAGCTCTCTGTGGGATTCCTCCATGTATCAACAGCTCCAAACATATAACGTCTAATTTATTTTTGAGCTTTAATACTGTGGTGAGTGCTTCATCAGAGTAACATGATCTACAGGATTTGAGTGTGCATCAGTATTTTCTGACTCATTACTTTCTGGTATTAGCTTTAATGGTTAACAATTTCCTTGACACTAAATGATCTCTCAGATCTAAAGCACAAATTTCAGTGTTTATCTCTGCCAGAGTACCTATTGGTTTTGCCCGAAATGTTCATTCTTTGTGGTTTTATAAGTTTATTTTAAATTCCTGTTTCAGAGTTTTCCCCTATTATCTACAACTATTAAATAAAAGTACGCTCTGACCTTAAGGATAGCTTCTCAATTTGTTTTGCAATTTATTCTACTTGGAAAGCTGTCCACTAGTTGTTAGGCCAGATTTGCTTTCTTCATTTCATTACTCTTTTAAGGTGTAAGGTGTCACATTTGTGTCCAAAAAGTCTTAAAGCCAGGACTTCGGGCAAGAAGGCACTCCTCACTACAGATCAGAAATTGGACCTGTCCATGGGACTCCTGTTTACGTTCCAGTGTCCTCCAGACAAGGAAGAATTAATAACACTGTGACAGCTGCCAAAAATACCAGCAAGTGGACTAAGTGGAGTCATTCTGGGGTTCCGTAGTCCTAGTTCCCTGATATATTAGATATTAGACACACGCATCTGTGCCTGCTTTCCCTTTCTTAATTGTTCTGGTTTAAGAGTGTATTGTAAAAGTGACCGAGTGACTGGGAAGAGTTGTGGAGAGGAAATCCAAAGTAAACACAAGTGCTTGGTTAGGAAAGGATACCTGAAGTGTACAAGTGTGAAGTAGTATACTGTACTGTACTACTGATACTGCTATACATAAGAAAGTTTAAGACAGACTAGTACTTCAAAATTTTCCAATTACTGAACAGAAGGTGAACAAATACCCCCAAGAACACAGATAAAACAATCTCATCTTATTTTCCTTCTTAATTTTTCTCCCCTGTGTTAAGCTTCACCCAGGCTGAACTTTTCAAAGCCCCTTGTGTGGCACACTCCAAGAAAGCAAAATTGCTGCTCTGTCTCTGTTGAAAATTAAGCGGAGAAATACTGTCAGTGTATTGTTCTGTCCATTTCTTCCACAAACCTATGGGAATAGTAAGGATAGAACACCATTTTATTTTGAGTGGCAGACAAAAATGATTTTTATAGGCTTTGGCTTTTAAAAAAGATAGGACCAGCAATATAGGATCTGACCAAAGGCCCATCTAACCCAGTATCATGCGCCTGATACTGGCCAAAAGCTAGATGGCTAGGAGATGATAACAAATGTGTAAGCATAGCATATGCTAACACTTTCTCATAGTACTCTCCTATTCTTCTAACAATTTGTAATTCACATACTATTTAAGTCTGCAGTTGTGTCATTCTTTTAACAGCTATTAATGTAGCTCTACTGTCCTCTCCTTTTTAAATCTTTTGGAGTTCTGATTTTTTGAATTCTGTTGGCTTGTGTTGGTGCAGCTGGAGATATTAGCAGTGGAGATGGCTTAGTAGGGAATATGTCTTTCCCTCAGCAGCCATTGCTTGCATTCTGGCATATACTAGCATTGCCCAACACTGATTTCAGTTTATATCAACATGCCAGTCTGTGAATTTTGGCTGCTGAGGTCTCTGATTCATAATTTCTGATGAATTTAGCTGCAGTCATGGGACTGTAACATCCGTATCCAACAGGAATCATCAGCTAGAGTTTTGGCTCAAATAAGAACAGAATTTGTAAACTCCACTGTGGGGCTTGTAGTCCTCTGATCAGAGGAATATGGTAGGAAGAGTATTTAGGACGAAGTATAAACTTTTCCGAAGCAAGTGAAATTTTTGTCAGTAATTTCAGTGAAACCTCCTGTCACTCAGTAATTTTGATGTATAAAAATAAAATGAGAGCTTTCAGACTTCAGATGTGAAACTGTACTGTGAATACTGATTTATGTATATACAATGTGTGTGTGTATACGTACACACACAAATGTAAGAACAACTGAGAAGGTATTGGAGACAGTGCCAGAGAAAAGAAACTTAAAGGGAAAATGCTGCATTTTAAGAAAAATTGTATCCCAGCTTCCTTGAAAATCTCAAAGTATATCTGAATTAGACCTGATAGAGTATATAGCAATCTTTCAAAATCCACAGTGGAACAATTTGACAAAGATAATACATGCCTGCTACTTACTGTTCTTCTGAAGAATCAGGGAGAATAAAGCATATCATCACAGCATCGATTTGTATTCTTTAATCCAACCATGTGTCAGCCTTTTATTCCTTGAAGTGCCTCCAAGCTGTTCTTTCACGTTGTTTCAAAGTTGCATGTGAAATCTAATATGGGAATTAAATGTGTGCTTAATGCATAAACTTAAACTTAGGAAATAGTAATGGCCAGCACACCACAAGTAAAAATTTCTAGCTGTAATTACTGTACTACTATGTAATTTAGTAATTACTATGTAATGAATTCTGTTTTCCTCATTCACATGGAATCATAAGAAAAGATCTGATTGTGTATTTAGTTAGAATTTTTACTTTATTTTTATCAGTTACAAGTCCTTTTGATAGGAAATCACTGCTAAGCCCTTTAAATAGACAATAAAATGTTTTAGGAAGTATTAAGTGACATTTCAGCTACTCATCTGTATTTTGGGGAATGCCAGGAGAAAGCAGTCAGCTGTACAAATAGTACACACACTTTATTTTTTGTAAGAATGAGAAAACATCACCTTCTTTCACTGACAACTGCCAGTTTATATTTTAACTATGCATATAGATATTAGAACCAGTCCTTCTCAAGGATGCAAACTTCAGATTTTCATTTTCATTTGTCTTTTCTGTCTTCAGAGCTGGCCGTGGGCTGTATGGAATTGATAGCATGCCAGACCTGCGTAGAAAGAAATCTTTTCCCATTGTTCGAGATGTGGTAAGTAACCTCTGATGCCATGAAACTGTTGATTCATTTGCCTATTCTCTAGATCTTTATTTTAGTTACTATTGTATGTATGAATGGTACTGCGTCTACACTTCTTACAAGGAAAAAAGTAGCTTGAGAGAATGGACTAAGGCCAGTAAAAGCAAATGGTACAGCTATTACAATATAGTAGATATGACTAAATATCTCATAGCATATTTAGATTTTTTGTAGAATCAGCTAATGTACGTTGCTGTGTTCATTGTAATATTGAATTAGCTTATAAAGATGGCTGTACTTTAGTGCTTGGAATATTGATATATTAATTATGAAATTGAAAGAGGAAGAAAGTGTATTTCTTTTTTTTTCTTTTTTTTCAAAGCAATACTATTTTCAGTATGAATGATTGTAAGATTTATGCATACTTCCATTACATGATGGAATCTGTTATTTTAAACATCCTTATAGGCAATAATAGTCTAGGCAAATAAATTTCAGCAAGGCGAAAAGAATTTAAGTTCCTTGCCTTTAAGTTTCAATCTAGACAAGATTAAGTAGAATCTGTCTGCTCTGGGGAATTTGAAATGCCATTCACATTTCTCACTTTTCTTTTTCCGAAGTGTAGAATTTATAATCCAATGAAATACATATTTAGTCTTTAGTGGTGATGAGTTCCAAAACCAGTTTCTCATTTTTAAATAAGGGAGTATTATTGTTCAGTGTTTTCTCAAAAGTAATAGTTACCTCTTACTAATCAGTCATTGAGACATAACTCCTCTTGAAGAAATTCAGCCTTCAAGAGTTGGAATTTATAGAGTTTTAAAACTGAAATTTAATCATTATGCATTTACATTCATCCAGAAAAATTTAAGTTACTGATTTAAAGAACAATATATTTTGATCATGTGTCCATTTTGTAGCTATAAATCTGAAAAAATTTTACCAACTTCGGGGGAACTTATTTCAGACTTGGGGTGTAGGTCGTCTGTGTCATTGAAAGATTATTTGTATTTGAAGGTATGGGCATTCTAAACAACCTCCTATGAACTCTGAACTTGTAATTGATTTAAAACCTCCCGTTTAAATGAGTAATCTAATTTTCAAGTCCTTCTAAGGTGTGGTATAATGTAATGAACCTTTTAATGTTTATTTATGTGATTGTTTCAGAAGTGCAGAAATATTGTTAGAATGAGTGCTGATCTCTTTTGACACTGAAATAAATATCATTTAACATCTTTTAATAGTAAATCTACTGGTTTAATATTCCTTATAATTTCTTTCCTATCTTGGCTGGATTCTTCAGGCTATGGTAAGTGCTTTCGTACTGATAAATGTTGCAAAACATCATAATAAATCTTAAATATTCCACAAATGCCGTATTTCATGCAAATTAGAAAAAAATATTTTATGAGAAGGAATTTTACCCCCAAGTGAAGTTACGGTTTACAAGAGTGTCTGTCCTCCACGTCATAGATCTGTAAGTTATTATAAATGAAAAAGTTTGTATTAAAAAAGGTATTTTTATATTCCAAATATCCTGCTTTCTAATGATGCAAGCAGGTTTTTTAGGACCCAATAGTGATACTTCCTTTCTGGAACTTCTTCCTTATTTCCATAGTTCCTCTATGCTTCCAGTTTCTCTGTGCTAATTTTCATACCTTCAGGATGGTATCTCAAAGTAATGTTTATCAAAATGTGGTACGATTTTTTAAGATACTGTCTTTGACTCCCGTTTGTTTCTGTAACTTCACATTCTGAAAAATCCAATGTTCATTCAGCGTGAACACCAGCTTAGGAACATGAAGAACTAGCATTCTACCAAAGAATTTTAAATTAATTACTGCTAACTGGGCAATTACTGCTGCTTAATCTTAAGATTGCCCAGCATCCTCCTTTCTTTGACTCATATTTTTACAAGTTGTAACTGTTCATGTCAAATTTTCCATGTTCCTTAATTATTCATGAAGTCATTTTTTGTCACTTCCTTAACAGTATCACGGTACATATTCTTGTACGTTGCTGTGTACTTCAGAGTGCTGTGTGAGTGTTTAAAAATTGTTATTACTGTAGTAGCTTTATTAGCTCTCTCTCCTTGTCCTAAGTCTCCAAAAGAAATCTATTTGCTAATGCATTGGGACTCTCTGGCTTCCTTACTTGTTTTTCAGTTTGAGTCATTATGTACAATGCAAGTTTATGAGAAATTCTGAGAAAGCTCTTCCTTAATCTTGCATTCAGTTCCAACAGTAGTTAATGCTACAGCATCTCATATCTTTTGGAAGAGAGGATAAGGCAGTTGAAATCGTCTGCAGTTACAGTTCTCTTTGTTGCAGGGGTGAGTTTCCGTATGGGCCAGCATTATTAGAGTTCTAGTAAGAGATATCTGTTACGGAAGGGAAAGACAATGAAAGGAGAAGTGATTATTGAAGTGGATTCAAACGACAATAAGGAGACCTTGAGCTGACCTCCGTTTAATGCAGAGCTAGAACAAAGAGTAGAGTGCCCTTAGCTTCTACTTTTAAACAAACATGTTCTCTCTTTAGTAGTTAGAGCTATTTGTGAGGTGGAACTATAAACAGGGAGAACACTAGTGATAATTAAAGGTATCAACTTTCTTAATAGAAAAATTTTGGGAAGGAGGTAAGTAATTTGGGAGAACTGCTTGTTTTCTTTTGGGTGATTTTTTCCCTGAGCAAGAGTACAGATCTGTCATTCTAAATAATACAGTCTAGATCCATAAAGTAAGTAAATTACCCATAGTTGCTCAATGGGAAGCAGTTCTGAAATAACAGGGCTGTTAAGTGGAAATTTTTGTCAGTTTCTCCTCATGTGTCCAGTGGGAAACTTTTACATTACATAAAAAAAAAAAAATACAACAGTATCTGTCAAGCAATAACAAATACTTTCCTGGCTTCAACATTTTTTTTTCTGATTGTACTAGTCTATATTCAAGAGAACAGATTTTTTCATTGCAAGCAGTGTTTGAGGAGATATGTATCATTTTGTGTATGGTTTTGTAAATGTAATTTCTGGTCAAAAAGAAGTAAGATACAGAAAACAGCTAGAATCTGTTTTCAGTCTGAAGCTATGGGACTGATTGCTGGGGCTTGCTCTGATATCTTTCTGCCTGACAGTGGAGAGGTGTAGTGTCAAGAGTTTTATCACCATACTCCTCCTAAATTTGATCCATGGTTACTGTTAATTACTAGTTTCTCACAGGTCCTTCTTGTGTAGGATGCTACATAAGTTGTTTGTATTAGTCTTCCAGCGTGACAAAAAATTTATTGACAACAGCCTAATTACCTGTTTCCTATTAGACTTTGTTATTTTATGTAGGACACTGTCCTGTGATTTTAGGCACATTTCTGATTAAGGAGCCATCAGTAAGTTAGGTGATTCGAGAAGTAGACCTGGGGAGACTTGGACCTCAAGGACTCAGGATGAGTTAAAAATTTCCTTTTTCTGCCAGGAAATAGTATCTGTCAGTTGATTTATACGATAACAAGTAAGTGCAGCTCTCCTGCTGGCTCATGGGCATTCGTGTTGTTGGAGGACAGAACAAGGTATCATCCACTCCCTCCCTATTCAGAGCTAGTATTCTTATGCCCCTGGTGTTCAACAAGTAGTCTGCATTATACTCTAGCTTGGAATGGCTAGGATTTTATAGTGTAACCCCAAAAGCCTGAAATCATTTTCTAAGCATAAGGGATATGATGATTAAAGGTTAAAACTATAAAAGTAATATATTGTTGGCAAGTTAATGTGACTGGTCACTTTCCAGGATTTTGAGAAGGAACCTGTGCTTCAAGCCAGGTCAGCAAGATAGGTATCTTTAATTAATCCTTTCTAACCGAGAACTACAATGAGTATGACTGATTGCTTCTTTTCCTCTTTTGGAGATCCCAACACATTTTGACTGCCATTTGTCACTTTTATTTGTGAATCCTGTAGCAGTTGGTTTTGTCACAAGAATTCTGAAAAGTAAAACGTAGATTCTGTTTAATCAGTCCTGTCACTTTGCTAGTCTCACTGGCACACACTAATGGGATTTGCCATATTTTCAGAATAAAAACGAGATGGCTACAGACAGGCAAACAGAAATATTTTGTTATTAATAACAGCCTAGAAAACTGATAGCAAATTAATATCATAATATCATGGTAAATTACTGAGAATTTAAAGAAAAGGGTTTTTTGCGTCACATAGTAACTATAATGGGACAATGATAAATCAAATATTTCTGTGCCAAGGACAACTTCTTACTCTATAATTAGTTTTACAAGATTAATAATTTTGTGTCTGTCTGCTAGTTTAATTATTATTGAGGGAAATTTATTGAAAATTGAATGGATATGCTCTCAGGAGAAAGTAAACATTTAGAAGGAAAATGAACAGTCTTAATATCTCTAAATACAAAAATCTATTTAAATTATGTCGATGTTTAAAATTATAAAATGGGAAGAAATTAGAATTGTAACTCTATCCAAAGATTAATTGTGCAGCTCCTCTGCTGATGTTAGCCTAAATAGCTTCTAACCCACTGTGTATTTCCTACAACTGAGAGAATTTCATTGAAATTTTGCTGTGATAACACTGTAATGTACAGAGACCCAGTTCACTGCATCCTCACAACAAAGGCAATAGATTTGATGTTTAGTGGATGGTATAATTGATTGTCCTTATTCTGCTAGGCCATGAGGGCAACAATGCATGACAAAGCAGATGCTGGATTAGGGAGAAGAAAGATAAAGCAGAAGTGTACAGACACACTTGCATTGATTTAGGGTGAGTGAGGGCAGGATGCGTGAGCCCAATTTTGTGAGTAAGAATTCAGAAATACAGCAGTGTTATTGTTAAAATTTTATATACTGGAATAAATCTTACTGTTTCTGTCAGGCCAAAAGGACTACTGATAGCAGAAGTGATGTTCAGTGTTAGAACAGCATTTGAGAAACACACAAGACTAATTTCCCCAGAGGCTTTTTCCTTTTGATCATTATATCCTCTAATTAATTTTCAGTGATCCATTTAAATTGCAGGGAGACTGTAGTAAGGAAGATCTAATTTTCTTGTTTCTTGTATACTAAAAATACTTTGTTTGGATTACCTTTGTGTATACTCTGCTGCAGCAAATACAGTTGACTACAGAATGAAGGACAGTGTCTTCAGGATGAGGCAGATGTTCATATACCCATAGCATGGCCATACAGGCAAAACACAAGAGATGGAGACATCATTTAACAATTTTTTCTTCCCTCAAGAACCAGAGTATTTACCCAGATAGTAACTAAAGATTGTTGGATGAACACTGAGTGTCTTTGACAAAAAATATATTCCTTTTTTTCTGTAATAAGGTTTCTTAAAGACTTTTTTGTAAGACAAGTAATATTTTACATACGTGCACACACTTCTGAAAATGTTCTGTGACTTACAAAAAGTTATCCAGACTGACAACTTGAACTGTAAGACTATTGCAAAGTGATCTTTCATGTTTTTGCAGGCACAGACAGCTTCCAAATTAGGGTAGGGTACCTATTGGCATACTACTTTAGTTTGGTTGGCAATGCAGAAAAGTGACACCCTGTGGTTTGAAAAACTGAGTCATTAACCCCTGAATAACAGGTTTTATATTAGAAATGGCTGCTCAGGTGAGAGACACAGTAATAATGATGGAAAGTGTTTCCATTATGTACTGAAATCTTAAAAGTTGTGTACTGTACTAAACTAAATTAAAAGGTATTCACAACTCCTGCAGTTTTGCTTGAATCCCATTAGGGATTCATTAGATTCAACAACCAGTTACTGGTAAAATTTTTGATAGTGTTTCTTTTGCTTTAAACAGACACTTGCTGCTCGAAAATCTGGTATTTCCATGACGATGCTCATTCGGACCTCCATAAACAATGAAGAAATGGTAAGTGTTTTCAGTGTCATAATGAATTTACTTAAATAATGAAGAATTTTTTTTTGTTCAAAGCTGTTCAGAGATAATTTAATCCTTAAACACTCCAAAGTGATAAAAACTGAGATCATAAGCATTTCATTTATGGTGTCGGAACTTCCAGGGGTTTTAAGTACAATGTCCTGCCTCATAATGACCAGTCTGTCGTTATTTTCTCCAAATGCACTCTAGTACGCTATTTGAATTCCATACTGTTGTTCAAACCCTTCTTATTAATTATTATTTGTGATCCTTAAAACTAAACCTGACTGCAACAAATTGCACAGTATTGAATGGCTGGGGTGTAAAATGGCAAATTCAATTTTGTGTCTGTAGATATTAAGTAGCATGGGGAATAATTGTTGCTAGTTGTACATCCCTAGTGATTGGCTGTAGTGTCATTAATACCACACCAGAAATATATCTTGTACTAACTATGGATACTTCTGTGAAAAGATAGCTCAGTGCTCAGGGCCAGTCAAAGTGACAAGTAGAATGTTAATAATGTATAGGAATATACAGGGAAAAAACGGTCATTAATTGTACCACTGCATGAGCATGTGGTATAGTATCTGTACCCTCAGATCAGATTATCAGATTAGTTAAGGACATGAAGAGTACAAAAAATCCCCTCCCCTCTCCCTCCCTCCACCCCCCCCCCCCCCCCCCCCAAAAAAAAAAAATCAAAGACATGAAAAGGCTTCCATGAACAGTATGGATAAAATGAATATGAAACAGATGTTTGCTATTTGTCTTTGCACAAGAACTAGCAATAACCCAATGAAATTATCAGGCATCAGGTTTAAAACAAAGAAAAGGGAAACGTTCTTTACACAACCTGTTGTGTAAACCTACACAACCTACACAAAATTTCGAATTGAAATATTGAGAAAGTTAAAAGCTTAGACAAGCAGGAAAAAAAAAGACTTGACAAACTTCTGATTAAAAACATTCACCCAGGAGTATTAAACAGGAGGATTCTCTGTAGCTTTCATCTGAGAAGTCTGGGAAAATGATCACTTTCTAGTGTTTTCTTAAGTTTCAATTGTTTGCGCTGGATGTGTTTTTGAATGTCATTAGAAACCTTTCTGTGGGCATTCTGTCTCACATTGGAGACTTCAGGGTGATTTTTCCAGAAGTTTACTTCTGCTGACTTGCATCCTTTCTCAGGATAGTCAGAAGAGACTAAGCAAGAAACTCTTATTTCACAAAATAGTTATTTGAGGACACCTTTGTTTTTAAAGTGCTCAGCTATACCATACTGTAACTGCTGGCTTTCGGCTTCTCTCTGTTTATCATACCATGAGTACAATTATAATGAGAGAACTTTGTGAGAGGCTCAGTGTGATTTTTCAGTCCTTACAGACAACTTGAACATTCCTTCCTTTTTTAAAAGTAACATATACTAATAAGATATGCCATTTTACATGAATAAATTATTCATTCCTACAAGAATTGGCAGTGATAATCTTTTAAAAAAAAATGATATTCTCCAGGCAAGTGCAGTTTTCCACTATTTCCTTTACCTGTATTTTGCAAAAGAAAATTGTTTTAATCCAAAAGCCATCAGGTGTCATCTGCTCTCAGGTGTCATCTGCTCTAGGAGCATTTTAAGTGTGATGCAAACAGATTTACATGGCTGAATTTAGCGTGATTGAACAAAAGCAGTAATTTAGTAATTTGAAGGAATAAAGGCCACTTTTGTGTCCCTCATTTTGCTAGTGCAAACAGTTTTCTAGAGTATATCCGTATATCCTCCTATGAAACAAGGAAACATTGTATTTTTCTTACATTGGTTAAGCTCCATGGAAAAATGAAAAGGCTGATGACAGATACCCTGGATAGTGAAACCCACAATGCAAATACACACACATCCATCACTCCTCTGATTTGTTGTGAATTTTCTATGCCTGTGTGGTAGTCATGAAGGAACAACATGGTAGTGCACAAAGATGGATTGATGGGGTAGGAAACAGCTAATTTTTAAGAAGGTCATCTGGTAGATGCAGTATTTTGTCTGCAATCTCAAAATAGCAACAAAGGTTGCTAGAAGGAAGAGAGCTATGGAATCTGTAAAAGTAGTGAAAGACTTAGGGAAAATTATTTGTAGAGAGCAAACTTAAGCAATCGGTAATGTAATTGATGCAAAACAAAGACTTTTTTCTGTGTTCATTATAGCTGCTGCAAAAATATCTGGGTTCAGTGAAAGATAGTAAGATACTCAATATGCTCTATTAAAAGGTGTCTACTAAACAGACAGACAAACCCATTTATAAACATTCCAACCTTTTGTGACAATAAGTCAGCTGTATGCCTCCCCTGACACACACACAAAAAATCCAGGTTCGTTTCCAGAGCTTAGAAGCTGTTCAGAGTCTGGCTCTACCTATGGAGAACTGAAGATGCAATGAAGTTATGGAGCTAATATGAAATGCTAACAAATGCAAAATAAGAAAGAACAGTTTGAACTGCACTCATCGATTCTGACTTAAGTTTTACTGTTCAGGAAGAAAAAATACAGCAGATCCCAGTCTGCAGTTTAATGTGGACATCTGTCCTGTGCATTTCGTTGAGTAGAAAGACTGAGGAACTGCTAGGATCCATAAGAAGTGGGAAGGGTAAATGGTGGATGTATTTTAATGTCATTATGCTCTTCAGTCTCAATAATTCTTTCAATCTGAGCACATACAAAAGAAACACATATTAGAAACATCTCTCTTCAGGAATCTTTCATAAAAACATAAACCCCAAGGCAGACAAATATAATGTAGAAGAGTAAAAGCAGATTATTTGATGAGAAAATGTAAAAAACGAATTATATTAGAAAAGAGGTGAATATGAGAAGTCTGCCTTATGATAGCCCCCACTAAATAAACTAAAGGAAAGTGGATATACTTTCTAGGCTAAATAGGATGTTACAACCAATAAAATTGATACTCAACTTACTTAAAACAAGTGAAAGGATTCTACTTGTTCTATAAGTAACTAGGAGACTTTAATGTCCTAAGGTATCATCAAAACTGAGTATAACAAGATTTGAAAACAAAAAGAAAAGGCATTTTCAGGGGTAAAATAACTCTCCAGATAGTCTTCACAAAATGAGATGAAGTAGTCACTGATGACAATTAAGGAAGAAAATCCTCCTTGGGAAATTATTTCATCAAGCCTTTCAGTATGTTCATACTTCAATCACTTAGCTGGTTTTCTAGCTTCACCTTGCCTCCTGTACTTACAGCACCGTAGCAGTGGTGATAGAGTTCATATGGACAAACTACACAACTTCTAAAATTTGTTCCCCAGTTTGCTATGGCTATGCAGCCAGCTTATAGCTAGCTACCTTATGTCTACAGAAGCTGAAGTGTTGACAGGAAGGACAAATTTGCAGTAAAATCGTGTTTCCCCCATGCTGCCCCTTTTCATATGTTTTTTTTCATCCTAAAAGAATCAGCTTATTCATTTAGAAGTGAACAGATCCAGAACTTTTAATAAATTCTTGGCTGCCACCTGTGCATTTGATAAGAAAAAGAAACTGAGGATGTATTTGTGTGTGGTGCTGGATGATGCCTACAGGCTGCTGAACTTTCCGTATTCCCAGTAAATCAACAGGACTCAGAAGAATTGAGTATGTGAAAACAAAGCTGAGTAAACAAACCAGACTATTTTGGAGGATGCATAAGTCTGTGTTTTGTATTCATAATTCCAGGGACTATTTTATTTGTCAGTCTTCACCTCATTAAGCACTAAGGAGCTGAGATCGAGGTTGTTTGCAGTACTAATCAGTGGCTAGCCAGTCATATTTCTGCTGCTGGAATTAATCATGCCCTAAGCAAAACCAGTCCAAACCTGGATATTTATTTTTGAGAGTACAGACAATATTACATGTTGGTAGGTAAAAAGACATCTTGACTCTTAATAGGGAAGCAGTGAGTGTGCTACTGTGGGAATACAAACAAAATGGAAGGATAAAACTCATCCACTTTTATTTCTTGAGGAGACTATACAGATACTAGTGTTAAAGGAAGGCATTACACATAAGTGGGGTACATTCTGCATAGTATGTGTAAGTACCTGGAGGAAGCATTTAAATATTCAGAAGTCAGGTGTTAGGTAATTACTTAAAATGCATCTGTGAATGTAATACTAATGATTTTTTGAAATTAATCTATCAAAATACGTACACACACACACACACAGAGGAATCTATGTTGATAATGTAATTGACTGAACTGAATACATCTTACCTCTCGCATTTCTGTAATCAGTTAAAATAGTCATCCAACTTTCCTTTCCAAAGTGCAGACAAAATAACTCAATTAATTTTGCAGATAAATTCATACTTCGGTGTATATTTTAATATTTTATAAAATTATAAATGTAATGTTTTAACTCCAGGTCACATGAATGAAACAATATTTTAACCAAAATCTCAATTTTATTATTTTTTTAACTCAACAGAAAATACACGTCTTTAAGAAGACATTGCAGGCTTTGATCTATCCTATGTCTTCAACTACACCTCATAACTTTGAAATCTGGACAGCTACAACACCTACATACTGTTATGAATGTGAAGGTCTACTTTGGGGCATAGCCAGGCAAGGCATGAGATGCACTGAATGTGGCGTCAAATGTCATGAAAAGTGCCAAGACCTCTTAAATGCTGACTGCTTACAAAGTGAGTATGCCCTGACAGCTAACACTTCACAGTACTTCACATCTTTTGAAATTGTGTGTATGCTCTGAAGTTCCCTGGAAAGTGCCAAATCATTAGAAAACAGTGAAATCATGTTGCTGTTCAGCGGCTGAGAACTTGGCCAGAAATTTTGTGAAATACCTAATGTTAGTTTTGCTGAGTGTCACTGGTCAGTTACAAAATAATGTTTTCTAACATCAGCATGTTATCTGCTGTCCGTTCTATGTGACAGCATCCAGACCAATTAATGTTATGTGAAGTAAACACTCTTTGTTTTGTTTGACTTAGAGCAAAGATAAAAGAAAACTGCAGATACTGATTGTAGTTAATATAAGCAATTCATCAGCAGTCATTAAGTGGTCATTACACTTCATTAAAATTTTCCCTGGAAAGCCACATGGTTCATATGTTAACAATAATAAATAAAAGTTATGGAATTTTCTATTTGAGAAATCTGCTATTTTGAAGTGGTTGTAATAAAGGAATCCTAGTGAAAATAAGTGGCCAGATAAATATATGTGTGTGTGTGTATATATGTGTGTATGTATATATGTGTGTATATATACATATATATATATATAACATATCAGTTAGACTGGTTTTCTTTCAAATTTACCTTAAAGATTTTAGAATGCAGTTAAAAATCTAATCCTCTCTTCAGAAGTGGTTAAATCACTGGAGCAATATCCAGAGGAAAAAAAGGAATAGCAAAAATATAAAGCGCTAAACAGGATCTTATCTCTTCAAAATACCAAACCATCCATGCGTGAGGGGAGAAATATCAGTCAGAAAGATAATATATAACAGATAAAAATGAAATTAGAAAGTAAATTGCTTGTATGACATTTTATTCCATTCGTCTGTTATGTGGTATCAACACTTTTAATTTTTTAATACCTTCCTTCTAACATGCTTCTCTAAAATACTTGTTTTTTCTGTTTTTTATACAAAGGTATTTGTAATGGTTCATTTTTTAAAATAACCACTTCTGATCCCTGTAATGTGATTCTTTCTTCCCATTATAATTTGTTAGAAAATAAGGCCCAAATAAGAAAATGTCTGAGAGACATAGCATTATTGCTATGATGAAAGCGACGTACAATAAGAAGTATTTTTTCTATATCAAATCACTCAATCTCCAAGTAATCTGTTTTTTCTTTTGCAAAAATGAAACCTATTAATAACACAAAGTGATACTTCATTATCTGTCTAAACAGTAAATACTGAAACATTCACAGTGGAGCTGGTTATGCCTCAACTGGTAAGTGCACTAAGCCTAGTAACTGAAAGAATTTTTTCATTCTTCATGCCATAGTTACCAACCTAGGATCAAGATCTATTGTCTAGTGGGGAAAGCTGCCACTCAAACGGTCCTTTCGTCATCTAAATATGACCGTTTGTGAGATTTCTTTTCATCGAATCTTCAAGAAGAGAATTAGAGCACTAAGTTCTTCAGTTCATTAGGATCTTTCTTTTGGTTGTTCTTGCAGATTCTAGGTTTGCTCACTTCAGTTGCATATTTGGGATTGAGATTAAGATAAACCAACTTTTTTCTTTAGCTTCTTTTTTGACTGAGTTTATTCCAGCCACTGTATGTTCTCCTTCAAAAATGTATGAGATGCATTTAAACCATACTTAAATTACAACACAGTTATTACACAAGGTGCTAAACGTAGAAGATCAAGACCTGCAAACTTTCTGATACTCTAATTTTGAAATGGAAGGGGCTTTAACAACTTTGGCATTGTTCTACATTGTTCACTGTTGATATGTTTCTGAGGATTTGCTTAGCTTCTACATATTTCAGAAGTATATAGATGTTGCAGTCATATCTTCTTTCTTCCTGCCATATTCTCTGTGTGTGAGGAGTTATGAGGGATGGATTATCAGAACTCATATTGTGCACAAAGCAGTCACAATTACATAGAGCTACTGACCCCAACAGAGTGTATATTGTGACAGATTTTTAAATCAGACTGTTCTAATTGTGATTTCACCTGATGGCTTAGAGTGCTGTGTTTTGACAGCTAAGCTTTTGACTTAGTTTCCCAGGTGAAGAAAGAACATCTGTTTTGAAAATCAAATACTATAAAACTGTTTTATACAGCATTAATAAGGTTGTTTGTGAGGTTTTAACAAGAAGAGCGTCTACAATAATTGTGCACACTGTTACCTGGATAGTAACAAAGAAAGGTATACTTCTGTAATGTCAGTTCCTGTTGACTGTTACCAACCAATTGTCACATTTAATTCCAGCTACATTTTAAAACTGTAGCTTAAAATAATTAATAGCACATCAATCCAATGGTCTCTTTCAATTTTGTTTAGTCATTTGACACCCTAGTTCTACTGGGAATCACTTCACATATACCACCTGCACTTAGAGGCGTGAAAATGAGATGAAAGAATTGTGAGATTGTAGTTCTGCTGACAACAGGATATGTGCAAGTCAATAACTGTTCGTCAACTTAATATAAAAAGAAATAGAAATAGCTTTCCTGAACTAAGCTCTCCCCTTTTTCACATCTTGTTTAGCACTGTTTATATATCAGAGGAAGAAAATTATGGAAAAGTGGCACTGAATTGTTCACAAACTGGAATTTGGAGTTCATCTTCTCACAGGAGGGCTTTAGACTGAAGCTTTAAACACTCAAAAATCTGTGTAGAGCTTAGTGGATCTGCTGGGAGCTGACCATGTGCAAATTCCTTAAGAAGTAATGAGAACTGAGAAGAAGGCATGGTTCTTAATGCTGTTCAGTGTCCTATGCCGTTACCAGCCATGTTAGAGAAGCATCTAATCTGTTCTGAAAAAAATGTTAAGCCGAGTTACCTCCAAAGAGATGCACGTAGTCTGGGCTCAGAAGCAACTGCAGATTGAGGTGCATGTGTGTATACATACATACATACATACATATATATATGTATATATTAGAAAAGCTTGCCATGCTAGAAGTAAAGTACTTATGCAGGATTGATTGGCAGGTAGATTTGCTACATTTTACAAGTATTTGTGTGTTGTTGATAACTTGAGCTTTTTCTAATTACTAGGCTTCCCTTTTTTCAGAGTAGACTGTAACTTCTCCCAACCAGTCTATTTAAACTCAGAAATTAGCATTTACTAGCAGCTGTGAAAACACAGTATGCTGTCACCTCTCATCTCTGGGTTAAGTTATGAATCATTGGAAAGATGGCAGCAAAAGAGAGCAAGTGTTGGTCTGTCTCAGATCAGGCCCTGTGATAGCTGTTTCATCATTAGGTTTCCATCTGCATGACACAGTCCCATGCAGCAAAGTGATACATTTCTTTCTTGCAGATGCATTGATTTCAGCTAGGAGGCTTTCTGGTTTCTACAGCCCTATTTGCATCTGTATCTTTCTACTTCATAAGTAGAGTGGATCTCTTCCCTGAAACTCGTCCCTAGTCTGCAGCTGTTAAGAGCAGAGTCATGCAGATTCATATTAGTCTGAGTATGGTGAATTTGCAAAATTAGATTTTATAAGATTCTCATTCTCTCCAGCACCTTACTTGTGTCTGTTAGACACAGTATTCCGTGCAGAAATTCCCTGTATGTTTTCACTGCTAGAACTCCTGGAAAAACGTTCACATTAATCTTTTCAGCTGCAACCTGACTATAAGGTCATGGCTACTCTTTGGGGCACAGGACATGGAATAGTGGCTTAAATAGCCAGCAGAAGATTCCCCTGTCAGCGCAGAGTTTTGCGAAGCGCTCCTTCATATTCTCATGTTGTTTAAAGAAGAAGGGATGTATGGCTGGAATGCACTATGCTCTGATCTAGACTGAGGGTGTCAGTGTTGGATGTTGGTGTTATATATGTAACTTTGACAATTTGGGCAGCTGCAAGGTCCCAAACTAGTGCAAGTGTTTAAATCCAGTGACTGCTTAAGTTCAGTGAATTTATGTAATAATTAAGATTTCTTAACGAACACTGTTCCAGGAAGGAATTAAAAACTTTCCATGAGTGCAGGCAGCATCATCAAATGTTGAGATAAATCTGAAGGTTGTCAAAAAAAAACATCCAAAACCACTATGCCTATTTCTTTCCACTGTTCACCAGATTCCCATTGTGGGAGAGCATTGCAGGAGTTCGGGTTTAGTCTCCTAACTGTCAAACAAAAAATTCTCTGACAAACGAGGTGGAAACATTACTTGTTTTAAATACCTTTTCTCCTAACAATGTTTTTGTCCTAATGAACATATGTCCAGAAATTTCTTGGTTTCCCTTAAAATGACTGGTTTTGCTTTCTTGTATCATCCTACAAGGAAGGGAGAAAGAAATAAAAATATTATTATATCTTGCCAACTTAGAAAAAAAATTACATGAGGAATTATTTACATATGTATTATTGACTAACTAGAAATATGGGCAAAGGACAGCAGACAGCCAGATGCTGAACACTTTTACATACAGACAACTTCCTGGAAGAATCAGTGTTCCTAATTACGTGAGAAAAGTTGCTCATGCATTCTGATATTTTAATAGTAGTGATGTTTTACTGTTTAATAAATATCTCAAAGTATGACATGAAACTGTTTGGGCTTGATTGTTAGCCTGTCATATTAAGCTAAATCAATAGGTAATTTCAGGTTTCATCAAGAATTAATGTAAGATGGTTTGCATGATTCAGATGAAACACACATCTTGAGTACTGCATTACCAAGGTTTGACTGAAGGTTCTAGGGGGGAAAAACAACTAAGACACCAGTGTTTTAATGAATGTATTGACACTTTCTCTCATTTCAGGAGCTGCTGAGAAAAGCTCCAAACATGGTGCAGAAGATAAAACACAAAATATTATTAGTGCTATGAAGGAAAGAATGAAGATTAGAGAGAAAAATAGACCAGAGGTATTTGAAGTGATCCAGGAGATGTTTAATATTTCCAAAGAAGATTTTGTACTGTACACAAAAGCAGCAAAACAAAGTGTTTTAGATGGGACATCCAAGTGGTCAGCAAAAATAACAATCACAGGTAAATTTTATATTGAACTGTTTTCTGTAAGAGCTCTTTCCTTACCAGTCTGGTGGTTCTGAACTAAGATTAATTACAACTTGAACTGGAATTTTGTGTTAAATTGTAATTTGGTGCATCTGTAAATGATCTTGTAACATACTAACTGGAAGTGTTGTATATTACAACTGTTAGAAAAACCACCTTGTATTATACTGCTCCAGGGAGGAAGATGTGTAAATGTTCTTGCTGTGTCTTGTCTATCTCCTACTAGTACCTCCTGTGCTTGAGATTAACTTTTTGTCACTGTTGATCAGTTGGTTACAATTGGTGATCTCCTTTATGAAATTTTAATGACTGAAATGCTGAGACCACTGCAGCTCACAACTCTAGACGCCCACTGGTTTGAAAGTCCTCATTTGCACTTGTTGCTTGACTAAAGATGTGTTCTAGTTTAGTGATACTGAGTCGCAGGAAACACAACATGCACCAATCATATATGCTCAGGATTGCTGCTGATTATCATCAGCTTTCACATTAGGGTGATTGCTTTTAAAGATTCCCAGCTGTAGTTAAAAAAAAAAAAAAAACAAAGGATCTCTGCCTTCAATATTTAAATATTTGAATTCAAAACTCAGTGCAGAAAACTAAATAAAATTAAAAGCTCAACTGGCTACACAGGCCAACCCACATGTATATGATAGATGAGAAACAAATAGAGATTAAACTGCAAAACTAAAGAGTTGAAAGTCAGCGATGTGAAACATTAAAGGGCTCTGAGTTTGATTAGATTTTACATCTAAATTAGCCTCAACTTAGTTTTAATGTAATGAAAAATCAAAATCTCTACTGTATATTAAAAGTAAATTAAGTATTTCCTCTTTCTCTAGGATTTGTACTATTCCTCTTACAGAGGAAAGAAGATAAGCTTTAGGAACCCTTTCTAGTTTTTACTAATAAGCCTTAATTAAAGTAAGTGAAATAAAAGCTTCATTTCATAGTAAAAAGTAGTGTATACTCAAGCAATATGTTTTTCTCACTGCGTAATAGCAACTTGCTAAAGGGTATGTTTAATTTAATTCTCCACATCTGATGTTTCTCAAGTGCACCTAGAGAAGCTTTTCTAACTGACAAATGGAGAAGAGGCTGAACTATAGTCCTTTTAGATTTCATGTCAGTTTTTGGTGTAAATGCAAGGAGGGTCATTGAAAGCTGTACTTCTCATTTTCATTGCTGAAAAGCAGAGCTGCCTTTCAGGAGGAGGAGGAGAAAAACACTGTGCAAGTGAACTGTGATTAAATTAGTCTGTGAGAGTTTATAGGTGTGTAGTTATCTGTGCAAGGCTCTTAGTCCTCACTGAAGCCCTCTCGGCTATGAGGCAGGCTCTACGTGGGGCTGAAGGGTAGCAGGTATGCGCCAGGAGAAACCTAGCAGAAATCTGAGGTTGTAGGTCAGATGGATTAGGAAAAAGGGAGTCTAATGGACTTTGTGAAGCTCAAAGTAGTTTTCAGACTGTGGGACAAGCTTTGGGGAGATGAGGATATGTCAGATATCGGGGTGTGTTGAGGAAGATATTTAATTGGTATTCCTATTTTTATTTCTACTTCTAAAGGGTATTCAGGGCTGCTTCATATTCGGGCCTGTATTGCTGTTAACCATTCTGGAAGAGATTTTCTAAGCTGGCACCTAATTTTCTCTAAGTAAGGGAGAGATACTCCCTTCCTCTCTAAAAATTTCCCTTTGAGTTAGAGTGAAGAGGGAGGACAAAAGATGTTCTAAAAGTTGCAGAATTTTAACAGGAATGAGATGTGCAAAAATATAACAGAAATTTACATATATCATTAAAGTCAGCTGATATGACTGAATTCACACAGGGAGCAAATCTTCTAAGATGCCATTTCTTATGAAGGCATTTTTCTGAGCACACCGTGAGTGAGCTTCAGTATCCAAAATGATTGACAGTAGTAAATGTTAACTAAATGCTACCACTGAGATATTGTAAATAATATTTACAAAATAGTAAAACAAATGTCTGCTGATGTTAGCAGTTGCAACAAGCTGCAACTTGTTTGGGGTTTGATAGGCCTGAGTCTGACAGTCTTGTATTCTCCTGAATTCTCATGGAAAATCAAATTACATGTATTTATATTTGCCACAAAATGCATATACATTAACTAAAACCAGAATCATTAGCTGTCATAAGTGTTAACATATATACAATTAATGACAATTAATTTGAACTATTCCTGTCTACAGTAATATAGAAAGTGTTCTGAAAGTACCCATAGCTTGTCCCTCATGTGAGGAAGAAAAAACAGAGCCTGTTACCTGCTCAGGATATTCATGGTTATTTCCATAATCTGCAGTGCAGATTTTGGAATTTTTACCTGCTTTTCAGGGAATTGTAAGACTAGAGCTGAATTCTGCCATACAATTACATTGCCTGTTGTGCTGATTAAATCAAAATTTGAGTATCTGAATTATACATGGCAAGGAGAATACTTGTTTTGTGCTTTGTAGTGTATCTTTAAATTATTACTCTATTAAACTATGTATTTAGACTTTATACAGTCCAGAAAGGCAGTTGGAAAAACCTTGTCTATCTCTAAATTAGAAGAGTCTGGGAAAACTGACCCAGAAAATCTTATTTCAGGGCTTCATTTCCTGTTGCTTTTTTCACTGTCTCATTTATTTCTTGGCAATGAGGGCTACAAGGGCTAAAACACATTTCTCTGCTTTTGTTGCAGTGCTTTGTGCTCAGGGCTTACAAGCTAAGGACAAAACTGGTTCAAGTGACCCATATGTTACTGTGCAAGTTGGCAAAACCAAGCGGAGAACAAAGACTATTTTTGGAAATTTGAATCCAGTCTGGGATGAAAAATTTTATTTGTGAGTACAGAAGATGTTATTGTTTTTTGCTCTATAAATTTTATTTTTAGGTAACATAATACTACTGAGTGAAATAATAATTTAATTGAAAATATGTATTGTCTATACTACACATATTCATAGCGTATTAATTAGCAAGCTGTGATTGGAGAGAATATGGCAGTTTTGTTATGATTGCATCACATAACAGTCATGTAACTCATATCTATCGGGGAATCTATTGGTTGAGTCTTTTTAGTCTTATTTTATAGGGAACTTCAGTAGCAAGGTGTTCAAGACACCTTAGATGACAAAAGTTGATCTTAGATGCCAAAAGCAATGTGAACAGCTGCCTGTGGCTCAGAAACAGACCATGCAAGTTAAATATGCGATACTCCTATGTGAAGCTGGGGAATTTGATAGTACCTGCTATGCTTCAGGCTCTTGTAGCCTTCTGGACTGTTTGTACTGGATATTCAGCAAACCTTTCGAGGACTAAGAGTTGTCTAGAGATAAGAATAGATTCTTAGTAAATAACCAACTGAAGATCATCAAAGGAAGAATATATCTTTTCTTTAAATGTGTATTCTTTTTTTGTGTACAAGATAGCACTAAATAGGCAAGTGGATGCTCTTGTAATGAATATAATATAGATGGCAAGGGCTTTGATCTTTGTTGTTGTTGTTGTCACAAAGGAGATATCAGAGCAGTTTTTATTGTTTTAATGGGTGACGAGGCATTAGTGAGGAAGAATCTTACAGCTGTCTCCTTCCCTCTTCTGGTGGAATTGAGCATGGTGTCTAACGTGGACAAACGGACTGCATTCTTGCTTTTAGTTATGGGAGAGAGAGGTATTTTGGCTGTATAGTTTTCAGCTTTGTACAGACTTTCAGATCTATCGTTATTTTGTTCAGGTCTATCCATCACTATAATAAAACTCTACTCATTCTCTTCTTGTCTATTTTCAATAGTTGATTCAGATTGCTGAAATGTGGAAATCTGTGTTTTACCAGCAGTGTTGTGTAGCAGGCATACTTCTACAAATTGCCTTGCAGACTTTGTAGGAATCACATTTGCTGGGATCACCAATATTATGCAAGGACCTCAGGTGCCTAAAACTATATTATGCAGTTTTATAATCCAGAAGTCGCTCATGTAACTGATTATTTTATATCATTCGTTTTATCTATTTTAACTGTCACTAGGCCACCATATGGCTCTGGATAATAGGCTCTTTGGACATCTATTTTTCCTTTCAGTACGTGAAAGTATATGCTAATTGACTCAAGTTAGACTAATGAGAAGAATTTTTGAAGAATATGTTCACCACCTGGCTAAGATAAGGATCCTTGCTAAACTATTAGAACCTGCCTAATGTCTGACATTCTTGAAGATTACCTGGTGATATGCTGAAAATAATTATACCATTGCAGATCAGGAGGTGTAATCCGTCAATAGAGTATGCCTGGAAAGATTTACAATTGCTAAGGGAAATAAAAATTTCTATTTGTCCTAGCAAACTAGAATATTTCTGATTATTCTTACTGCTATGTATTTTAACAGTTAATATTGAGGAAAAAGTATCCTCTACCACCTCTGGACCCAAACACAATGAGTTAAAGTCTGCACATTGGTCAGAGAAGCCATTCAGCTGCTTCATTTTTCCAGTATTTTAAACTGTAGTTTCTTCTGAAAACAAAAAAACTGGCAGCTACTTCAGGCATCCAACTGGATGTTCTTTCCTTAATGTACCCATTAGACAGCAACAGTCACACAGTTTGATTTACGCTGCAATAAGGTGATTTGTGGATTGATTTAAACCATTACATATGAGAGGCAGCCATATTTAGGAAATAAATACAACAGAAGGACCTTACCGTAGTTCTTTACTACAGTCATTTTATACATTCTTGACCAACTAAGCTGAGTTATAAACAGTGTAAGTTTCAATGCAGCTGAAGATAACATGACTGATGATTATTTGAACAGTATTCTAATTTTCAATGGTATCTAAACACAGTCCTGTGAGAATTGTTGAAACAGCTTACAAATCGTTTTGTAAGGAGGAGTATCTAACAGAGAATTGTATTACACAAAACCTTTGGATAACAGAAATCTGCAAATTATTTTAGTGGATTTACCCATGCTAAAAATTCTTCAGTAAGCCAGTAAGTCTTACTAATAAAAATAACTGTATCCTATGGCTCCAACCCAAAATACATAGCAGAACACCTCTAGCAACCAATTAAAATGATAAATTGCTTGTTCAGCAATAGTAATTTTAATGTCATAGTACAACATGTTGCGTCAGAGTCTTCTTTCAAACTGATATGAGTACAAGTTAATTTTATGCAACCCCTTCTCTGTTGTGACAGACTTGAACTAATGCAGGTAAAATCAGAATTAATCTCATTCTAATTTGTCCTAAGGAAAATAATTATGATAAATGTATTTTAAAAATTTGTTTCAGTGACTGTTTTAAATCAAGGATTCTTTGTATTCCTTTTATTATAGCCCTCAAAGATAAAATATGAAGTAATGCATTTGAAGACACAAATACAATAATTCTTTCTGATTCTTGATTACTGGTGCTAAACTATTTCATTCTTGTTATTCTGTAAATTCCTGTACGTAACAGTCCGAATGGCTAAAATTATTTTGTCACTTTCGTATCTTGCCTCATTAAATTATTCTTCCTTTATACTACCCAATCATTTCAAGGCAATATCATATCCACCAATATTGGTTTTTCACCCTAGTTGTCAAATTTTGCTCTAGTGATTTTGAATAAAGAAGCGCATACAAAAAACAACCAGCATATGAAATGTCTTCTACATTTTGCTTTACATGCAGCCGTTTCATGATGAAGATCTTAATGAGAAGAAGGAAGCAAACAAAGCATTTTTTACTTCTACAGCATGCAGTAGCTCAACTTGTCTACTTGTTGTATTGATAGAAATAGCATTCTCTATACATACATTAGATATAAAAATGTAGAAAGAGGAAGAAAGTAAACTGGAATCCATTGTTACAGATAACATTCATTTTTTTTCTGGAGACTTTTAATGCCATAGAAACCTTAATTTTTTGATTGCTGAAGTTATAGCTAATAAAATTGCCTTGTATTACATACTCTTTTGATGAGAAATACAGAGATATTTACCTGACTGTTAACAATGTGGCTATACTTGATAGTCTTTTTAGGAAGAACATTGTCCTGTAGAGGAAATCCAATACAGCACTTCATCTAATAAATACATACAGTAGTAAGAGAGAATTCAAGGATATATTTGCGCCACAATTACCGTAGAAAGAATACTAGTAATAAGCATTGCTGACAATCCTAATTATACAATGCATTTTCAGTATCAGCCTTTTGCAAATTTCTGTCAGACACGTACCATACGTAACATCACAAGCCAAGACGTAGGAGCTGTCTAGGAGAGGAAAGGGATAAGTTAGTAGGAGTTGGAGAAGTTAAATTTTTCAGTTGATTGGAATACTGAAATTCATCTTGGAACGTATGCAGTTTGAATGCCAAGCTCCAGGAAAGTTGTAGACAAACTGACCAAGAAAATGAACAGGAATGACCGGAGACCATGACCTGCAACCAAAAAGTTATTCTGTCCAGTCTAGAGAAAAGACAAGTTGCAGAGGCAAGGATATGTCTTCAAATACATCTTTACTCCTGCAAGAAGGAAAGGAATAATCCGTTTTCCATGATTATTGTTAGTAGAACAAGAAGTAATGGGCACAAATTCCAGTTGAATTTAAATCAGACCTTTGAAGTTTGCTACTAGTGATGCTACTGAAGTACAGGAATAGATTCCCTGGGAGATTATATAATTTCTGTCACTGAACCCTTAAGTACAGGATGAACAGACTTCTCAGAGAAATGCCATAGGTATATCTCATTTTGCCTGGTAGCAAGGACAATAAATAAGCGTGAGGGTAATGATAGAAATAAATGGCCCCTTGAGCTTCATTCTACTACTGTTTTCTATGATTCTGCAGTTTCTTTAGGCTTTTAGGACCAAAACTGTTATCACCTTTCTTTACCCATCTAAACCGTACGATGTCCAAGGTACTTTAGCATAAATGAATAAAACCGAGCAAAGATTTAGAAAGGTACAACCCTTGGGTTGAAAATACACATTGTGTTACACAAAGTTTACTTCTTATGCATTGTTTCTAAGAGTGCTCACAAAAAAAAAAAAAAAAAAAAAAAAAAAAAAAAAAAAAAAAACAGTGGTCTGACCTTTACTGAGAACTTTTAATCACTGTTACATTTGGAAATAAATTTTTACATGCATAGTTCATGCAGCCAAGTGGCACCTTTATTATTATCTGCTTTCCGGTTGCATCAGTGTTGACTCACTACTGAAGGACTATAACACAAGCACAAAATGTTTTCTCACAAATGGAGCAAGCATCCCGTTAGTAAGTGGAACACATCTTGGGTATACTTGTGGTGTAAGTAAAGGTCTGCAACCAAGGCACTTCATGCTGTGCAATATCCATCTAAAATAACAGTATGAATAATAAGAAAGCATCCCTCTTCTTAGTGTCTTAAAATGGTACATTTCTAATACTGGGTTTACATGACGTCTTTCTGAGTATATGCAAAAAAAAAATAAGGTGCTTTTGTATCAGGCTAAGGAGAAAAATAAACTAGCGAACAAAGAAATTGAAAACATAGCAAAGAACAAACATTGTGTACTTCAATTACAGAAGACCACAGTGATCCTTCAGCAAGCGCTCTTTTGTGGGCAGGCTGACAGTCTTCAGCCAAAGTAATCTATTAGATAGAAGTGAAAAGTTTGTGTCAGATCTTCAGATTTGTCCATGAACAACTGGAGCGGCTTTTCTGGAACTCTGGCAAGTTGTGTTTGATGCTCTACCAAAGTCTGGGTTTGATATTTCAAGTGACATCTAGCAAGTTATGTAGATGAATATTACTCGGTCTTGGAAAGCCTAGTTGGAGAAGAGGGAGAATATTTATGCAACAAACTCTTCTCAGAATTCTTTACTATTATTTTGATAGACAATCGTGAGAACAAAATTCCATGTTGATGCCTCAGAGGAATGAAATAGAATCATAGAATCAGTAAGGTTGGAAGGGACCAATCTTACTGATCATCATGGAAGGCGGAGATCATCTAGTCCAACCCCCCTGCTCAGCAGGGTCACCTAGAGCATGTTAGACAGGGTTGCATCCAGGCGGGCCTTGAACATCTCCAGAGAAGGAGACTCCACAACCTCTCTGGGCAGCCTGTGCCAGTGCTCTGTCACTCTCACAGTGAAGAAATTCCCCCTCATGTACTAGGCTTGTCTCTCTTTTTGGATGTCATAAAAACCTGAGTGTTACCACAGCTGAAGTTGCACTTTGTCTTAGGACATGGGAAAATTTGCAATTCAGCAGATTGTCACCCATTAACTGGAAGATGGTATCTAGATGTAATCATGTTTTTAGCATGCTCCACGTTCAACTAAAATTGTGTTAGTTAATTATCTTACTGGTGAGATAAAAGATCACAGGTTTGATTAATTCCTTACAAGCCGTACGCACAGATCATCATCATGATGATCTTCCTTCCTCAGCCCCTGACCTTATTGATTCACTTTCCATTCTGTTAAGATATGTGTATTAAAACTTTAAAGCAGCCTATGAACAAACATAAATTAAAATTATGCTAGATAGTTGAGAAATTTTAAAGAGGACAGCTACTTAGCTATCAGACACTGGTATTTCTGTTCTCTTCCTAGTCCTTTGGATTAATCATCATTACACAGTTAGATTTCCACTATATTTTAGGTTTATCCTTATTTTGTTTTTGCCTGCAAATATTTTTCATAACAAATTTAAAAATGAACCACTACTTAGAATATTATTTGTTTTAAATAGTAAGAGATTATAGAAGCAAATTATAAGGCCCAGGTTCTACTACAGAAACTGCAGTGGCAGTGGACTTGAGCTGAGAACCTTTGTCTGATTATCAGAAGGCAAAGAGGAAAACAACTCCACATTGATTTGCAGATTAGCTATTTAAATAAATAAATACACTGAAGCAAGACTGAGAACAAGACTAGGACTACTGGAGACAAGGACAGTTAAACCATTTGGAACTCTAGAGTATTTTCTAAGGTAACAGTGCTCATATTGGTAAGAAAATAATTACATTAAGCAGTTTGTATTTTATCTGTTTTTCTTTAGTGTGTATGCATATAAGTTAATCTGAGATAAGTGATATACTAATCTCTTGCCAATATCATAGTAATATTGAACCCTCAGCATTTTTACATTAACAGCTTTCCGGTAAGTGACTTGATGCAGTGGTTAGAAGCATTTGGTACCAGTTAGAAGAACAAATTGTGAAAGAGCACTCTGATAAGTGAAACCTTCAGAGTAGTCTCCACTGACTTTTTTAAAAACTGGCAATAATCAATAATAAAAATGATAAAGCATACTGCCTGAGGATATTTGCTTGAATAAGTTGCTGAGTGTTCAAGGAGTGCAATACTAGCTGTAAACAAACTTGCCTCTATCTTTTATGATGGGAGAGATTTTGTTCCATTTCTTTGGAGCTTTGGTTAAAAGCAATGTGTGTTTGATTTTTACTCGTTTGTGGAATGATTGGCTAAATATCAATTTAGGAAGCAAAAACAAATTGATAAGCTCCAAAAAATGCAAAACTGGAAATGAGCCAACAGATATAGTAAAGGCTTCATCAGGCTTGTTTTCTGTATGTCTCAACCACAGTCTAAATTCGTCTGCTGACTCCAGAATTTTGCTAAGAAATAGTGTATTTTATTGTTGTATAAACAATCACTGCTTAGAGTAGAGGAAAAATACCCCTAAATCTAGCCTGGCTCTTTAGAGTAGACAGATTTGTTGGAGGATATGAGAAGTTTTACTAAAGACTACAAGATAAGCAGACTGTTACAAGCAATGTACTTTTTTTGACAGAATGAAGGTTTTGTGTTTGTACATTGTTTACTAGCTTTTTAATTCATTAGCAATTATTTCTTTACTGAAGATAAAATAATATCAGTTACTCATTATTTTAAGACTGAGTGCAAATCTCTTAGATAAGGAGTAAAGTCAGGTTGAGACAGGTAGCTAATATGAAGTTTATATGTAGGTATTATAATAAAGATAATTTATTATTACTTGTTATTGTTCTAGTCATTAAAATAAAAGCAGCAATACTATGAGGATTCGTGTCCATGCAGCATTCTGTAAAAGCAGAAGTGCTGTAATATCATCAAATAGTTGATAAATTATTAAAACAATCTGCACTGTGTAGCCCATCAGTGTACTGCAGCTTTTTTAGCTTTCAGAAGCTTGAATGTCTGAGTGCTAAAGAACAATTCACTTCTCACCTTCCTGTATTACGCATTAGTTCACGTTTCTGTCATCTTACTGAGTGTAAAAAGTGGAATGGCTAGAAAAGGAACACTTTGAAAGTGGCATATATTATCTTTGCCTTGATTTTCCTGGACAATATAAGAAGAACTGGGAATCCCACCCCATGATCTTTGAAAAGCTGCAAAGCTTCTGCGCAGATGTTAACTTCAGTGACTAAAGCGAATGTGCAGTACATTATGTTTTGCTCTTTATGAGAGGTTGGATGATTAAGTAGAATCATGCAGAGGCAGCTCTAACGTAGCTGTAATGTAACAGTAACCTTATTTGTGAATCTCCCTGCAGTCTCATTGCCTCAAAACAGCCCTGTAGAAATCAATGTTTGTCCATCTTCTCCTTTCTTGCACCACAAGTCTATACCAGATTGAGAGTTTTGCATGGGAACATTACAAATGTGTAGAAGCAGAGCTAATTCAACCCTAAAGGTTTAGAATGATGATGAACATGTCAGTAAAACCATGGATAGTGATGTATCACCATGTCTCACTGACTTGAGATTAAAGGAGAAAAAGATGTGGGAGAAACAGAGGAGGAGGTTAGGGAAAAGAGTAGTGGTTCTAACCATCTGAACAAATATTTATTAATCAGCTAAATGTGTGTCGGAGGGAAATCCGTATTGTCTCAGGAGAATAAGATATCTTATTTACATTGCGTTATCATTTAACAACTTCCATGCAGCATCTCCTCAAGAATCAAAGCAGGAACAAGATTTGTACTAATAGCACAGGTGTGGTGATGAGGGTCACATAAATGCCTCCGCAGTGGTGAATTTCCTTATACCATTGTAGAAATTCTCTGTTTAATATTTATGTTGGCTGCATAGCTAAATGCAATTCAGGACTTTAGCAATGTTAAGCAGTAATTCAGGGCTGCACATTAGGAAAATAATTCTGGAGGTTTAGCCTAGCTTCTTAAGATGGAGATGATGGAGGTGTTTATTTGATCCATCTGTGTCTGTGTCTGCCTATTTCTTGTATGTCCTTGTTAATAACTTCTGAATTTTGTGATCTGCTAGAGAAATTTCACAGAGTGCTTAGTACTGTGTCTGCCGTATTCTGTGAAAATTGATGGTCAGATAGAATGAGATCCTAGTAGTGCCCTCAGTATCAGCTCACCTTATTATAAGCATCAGGGAGGCTATATGAAGAACTAATTTATGAAAATCACAGTTGAGAGAGAAGATTCATTCTGTAATTACTGTTTGTTAGATATTAAGGAAGCCAGGCATAAGACAAAAGGAAATCAGACTTCATTAGTTTTGCTAATAACAGAACAATGTGTATGTTAGTTAGGGCGATATCTACGATGTTAAAAATTTGGAATACAGGCAGACACGAGCATTTCTGTGATATGTGATGATGCCACAATGAGGCAGAGTAAAAAGATGTGCATGCCATTTTTAGTGGCCGATTGGCCCATCAGTAGTAATAACATTTAAAGCACTTCATACTTCCAAAGCCCATTACCACTGCTAATTAATTCTTAGAACCCTTGAGGGGGTGCCAGTTGAGAGATAAGTAATAGTAGTATCATTTTAACGCTGGAACCATTGAGACAGATCAACAAACAGTGATAGCGCTTAGAATAGAATTCAGGTTAAGCCTCTTGATCCTGTCTAAGACCATGCTGAAGATGAAATGCTGCTGCTACACTAAAGAGCCATATTTAAGGATAACTAGAAATTGATAGCATTTAAAATATTTTTGTAGTGTTACTGTAGTGCAGTACAGATGCAATAGCATTAGTGTGTCAGTGCTTGTAACTGATACTGGGTCTGTACCCGGTATTAAATGTTAACAGAAAATCTTTTGTTACTACAGATTTCTGTAGTTAGTCTTAAGATGCGCCGATGATGTCATCAAAAGTCAACATCAAGCAACAGTAGACTTTCCTCATAGTACTGTTAAGAATAAAAAATAGCAATGAATTTCATTGCTGTTTCTGTGGAAATATATACAGGAAGAAAATGGGGGCAGAAACTTTTCTCCACTGGGAACTCAGGAGACTGAAACTGCCTTCCTCTCTCGTAAGTCCAGTAGATCCTCAAATCCACTCAACTCAGTTTAAGGAGCCACTTAAATTCGCAAGGAATTCTTTAATACTCTGCAGTCTGTTATTGCTCCTTCGCACCAGAGAAAGGAAGGACTTAGAGAAAAGTGACATACCTCTTGGAGAAATAAGTTACTTATTTCCTAGGTTTCTTTGATTGCCTGCCTTGCCTTGCTGTGAGCTTCAGGCATACTTGTTCAGATCTGTCATTGCCTATTCAAAACCTTCCTGCCACATAGTGAAAATATTAAGATTTTCTCAGATCTTGTGTTTCAGCAATTTTTAAGGTCTACTACAGTTTTTATATGGTCTACTATAAGTACCGTATAACATTCCTAAATAAGTAAATCTGATCTGATTATATATTTTCTAAGATACTTGTTAATGTCATAGGGAAGTGCATGTTTTAAGTTAACTTATGCTTTCAATGAGAAGTTCATGATACTTCTAAATACAATCAATATGTATATACAGTTCAATCATGGTAATTTCTGTACTTCTGTATAGTAACTGTAGTCCTATTCCCATTGACATGGTATTGCCTTCTATTCCACTGGATGTGGCAAGTGTTGGTCTCATGACACTTGAAGTAGTTAAGCAAGGGTACTGAAAGAAAGGCGCATGAATTAAACAGCAGTACCCTTGTACGTAGCTTATGCATGCCTCATAGTTTGTATTTTATTATTATTTTTACAGTGAATGCCATAACTCTACAGATAGAATAAAAGTGAGAGTCTGGGATGAAGATGATGATATCAAATCCAGAGTAAAACAACATTTCAAAAAGGAATCAGATGACTTCCTTGGGCAAACAATCATTGAAGTAAGAACACTGAGTGGAGAAATGGATGTATGGTATAATTTAGGTATGGTTCATGTTGATTTTTTTTTTAACAAAGGTAGATAGAACCTTAACATCTGTAGAGGTGGGATCTCAAAATAGGTAGCTCTTACACCAATGTAATAAACTCTCATAAAGTAAACCTGTTCAGTTTTTTAAATTTTAAGTGTTACAAGTTGATCAGAAAATGAAAGATACTTACTTGCTTTTGATACCTATTTGTTACAGTTACAGAGTAGACTAGTCACAACAATACCAAAGACAAATATTTATTTTAACTAAAAAATTATGTAAGAAAACCCAACACTTCAAGATAGTTGATTCACACTAGCATTCTATGGGAAGTCGAGCTTCAGGGATAACTAGAAAGATCTAGCTAATACTTTGCTTCATTGTGCATGTTCATATATCACTCATTTTTTAATTATTTGTATATCATTCTTGGTCTCATCATTTCTGTTTTGTACTGTTTTTACATTTGTGGAACTTCATGAAATTTGTTAGACTGAGTTTTCTGTTCTATACAGATGAAATGTGTTTAGGTGTACCATCATAAATTGAAGGCAGTCTGCTGAAGCTCAGAATGCTGTCTTCCTTAATGACTGGAGTTTCAAGTCCAGTGAGGTCTTAAAAAGCATTGCTCTTTGAACCAAAATCAACTCAATAAAAACAGAGCACAGAATATTTTATATATATATATAAATCTAAACCTGCAACTTCTCTTTCATACTAAAAATCTGTTTGTGTGTACTATATGTTCTGGAGTAGCTCTTTGAAAGTTAATCTCCTATATTTACGAATAAAAATTCAACAGTAGCATTTTTATCTAGATTGCATGCTCTATAAAACATTTCAGGTGAATTATGTAGTATAATTTTCTGAAATGGTAAAGCATTCATTTCCTGAGCAACAAGTCTTTGTTTCCCTATCTAGTGTTTCATTAGCCGCTGTACTATATAGATGTGGTAGTCTTGATTTCTTATTAAAAAGGAAAAGAAAGACATGTTGTATTTCCTATTTATAATGAGAATTTATGAGGATTTTTAGAAATGAAACTGAGAATGTTAATGACCAAGTCACCTTGTTCTAAAAAAAGTAAATAGCTCATGATAATTTTACGTTTTAAAAAGAACAGTATGTTTTATTCTGATTCATATACGTATTGACCCAAATGCGATATTTCAAATCACGTGGAGGAAAGAGGAGTGAAATATTCAGAAAGAAATAAATCAGATCTATAAAATGATAATTCTGATTAATTATACTGTTAATTCATATCGTAGCACTTTGTGAAGGAATTACAAAAATTGTAACATCTGTTGAGTCAGATTATCCTGCTTGAATGGAAAGGAAAAGTAAAAGTTGGAGTCAAAGCACATCAGTAACCTCCACAAGGAATGACAGCAACTAAACAGGCTAATACAGATACCTTAGAACACAGTTCTCCAGTTCTGCTGTAAGATTCAGCCTAGCTCTAGAATCAGATTCTGCTGAAAACATTCTGAGTTTCTCTCAGACATAGTGATTCAGGCTGTTGCTAATGTCAACATAACTAAATAAAAATGTCAATAATGAAAATAATAATTATTAGTATAGATACCAAATAGAAAACTGAGATAATTTTTATTACAAAGGGAAGAGTATTGCATAAAGTTTTGTGCAACTTGTTTTGAATTTGGGGATATTCAGTGAAAAAGATTCTTTACTTCATAGCTAAATGTTCTGCTTCTTGGCCATGTGAGGTATTAAATTTCTCTTCTGCTCATCAGCTGGACTTTCTGGCTTTAAAAACCATTCTTACTGATCTAGAATGATTATGGAAGCTTTTCATATGACAAAAATGTATTCTTGGTAGTTACTAATATGTTTATTTTTCTGCTCTTCAGAAAAGCGGACGGATAAATCAGCCGTCTCTGGTGCCATTAGATTGAAAATCAATGTTGAAATAAAAGGAGAGGAGAAAGTTGCTCCTTACCATGTGCAGTACACCTGTTTACACGAGGTACGTTGGAGTAGTTAAGGCACGCTACGTACAAATTATTATTCAGTGGTTCTATAGATATGCACAAAAGACTGGAAAAAAATAGAACAGTAATACCAGTAGTTTTGCTGCAGCATATTTTTCAGGCTAGATTTATTTTAGGTTTCCCATTTTGTATCTCTGATAGCATACGAATGTTCAGAATCAAAGAAAGAGGGAATGATGTAAAACCAACAGATTTTCCCTGTCAAAAGGAGTCAGAAAAAAAGAGAAGGTGGAGTGAGTTTTTTTAAGTCCTCCCCCTAAAGTTTTTGTTTCAGCATTTCGATGCTCCATGCATGCTTGCTAATATTAAGGAGATATTACTATTTACGTGTATTTCAGAGGTATAGCTATTAACTGAAGGTGAGCGCTTTCCTCATACAGTAATCCATATATTAGAGAAAAATGAGGAGAAGCACAGACATACAAAAATTAAGTCTCCTATCATCTAATTTGGTTGTGCCCACAATTAAAAAATCATGAGTAGTAAACCTGAGTGTGTCTTTCAAAAGATTTTCTTGGTACTTAATTCCTCTCCCCTCAAACAATGGTACACACTGAAGTTCTATTCCAAATATACAAGTGTTTTAGAAAACTGGTAGATAATACGTAGGTTGTTAAAGTTCAGTACTAGCATGTATCCACAAAATTATACTCAGTGGTCAAATTTTGTAAACTTGAGTGTTCAGGGCATTTGTGTTCAAATATACTACTTGACCTGGTATTGTAAAGGTTGTGATCAGGACACTTGAAGTAAATAGTAAAATCCTATTGCTTTAGCATCGTCCAGTAAATATTTACAGGACTAATTACCCAGTTGAAATTATTTGCTAGTTTGCTTTTGTCACTGAAAACAGGCAAAAATAAAGTTCGTTGCCCAGCTTGTAAATATGTGTGGAGCTAGGTAATCTGAAAAGCATTCTATGCCGTTACATTCAAATTAAACATTAGGTTTGATTTGAAGGCTGCTAAACCTAAGCTTTATAATACGACTTTCATTATTTGAGAGCCTACTGCAATATTTATAATAGTTTTCCTGAAAAGTACTGTTTTTAGATCATGTATTTGAGATATATTGGTCACAGATCCAATTCAAGTTGAAGAACTATTCAGTGAGCATTGTAACATCATGATTTCATTCATTAGCAAGGGCATATAAGACAAGAGAAAGTTCCTGCTCTCTTTTATATTGCAGTCTCTCAATGCTGCTCAGCTGAGGTACTCTTATGTCAAGGAGATAAAATGCTGAAACACAAAACTTACCCTATCAGAATTTCATTACCAAAAAAATGTTGAAAGCTTTGGGTTTTTCATCTATCAAATGATGGGTAGTTGGATCTAGTCTTCAGAAAAATAAACAAAATTTGAAATTAATGAACATATCAAGGCTACTATATAGAATATACTTTCAGAACGCCACTTAAAATTTGAAATTTCCTGTTTGAAAAATTTCTTACATTTAGAATCTGTTCCATTACTTGACGGAAGTTAAATCTAATGGTGTTGTAAAAATCCCTGAAGTGAGAGGTGATGAAGCCTGGAAGGTATACTTTGAAGATGCAGCACAAGAAATTGTAGATGAATTTGCGATGCGTTATGGAATTGAATATATTTATCAAGCTATGACGTAAGTATTATCATGTCTGTTTTTTTACACTACTGTCAGAACGTGGTTGAGAGAAGTGATGAGTTTCAAGCTTCCATGCTTTTAGTCTCCATTCCACTCTCATTCCTGTTTTAAAATTCTTACTCACTTCTATGGCCCTCTGATATTCTCAGCTGCAGTGGCATTAAGCATCTTATAAGCATTTTGTAAGCTATTATTGGTAATGCGTTTCTTAATCCTTATGACTGTGATATGTGGCAAGGATTGGAAAGACTTCCACTGTTGAAGATGACATTGAGATCAAACACTGGACCACTGTTTCACAAGCAGAAATAATTATAGGACACTAGCAAAGGCTATAGTAACAGAATCGCAGAATGGTTGAGTTGAAAGGGATCTCTGGAGATCTTCTAGTCCAACCTCTCTGCTCAAGCAGGGTCACCTGGAGCATGTTAGACAGGATTGGGTCCAGACGGGTTTTGAATATCTCTGGAGAAAGAGACTTCACAACCTCTCTGGGCAGCCTGTGCCAGTGCTCTGTCACTCTCACAGTAAAGTTCTTCCTCAGACTGTTGCCTCTTGTCCTGTCACATGGCACCACTGAAAAGAGTTTAGCCCCATCCTCTTAACAACCCCCTTAAGGTATTTGTATTTGTATAATTGGTAAGATCTCCTCTCAGTCTTCTCTGTACTAGGCAGGCCCAACTCTCACGACCTCTCTTGTAAGAGAGATGCTCCAGTCCTCTTAATCATCTTTGTAGGCCTACACTAGACTCTCTGCTGTAGTTCCATGTCTCTCTCGTATTGAAGAGACAAGAACTGGACCCAGCATTCCCGGTGTGGCCTCCCCAGGGCTAAGTAGAGGGGCAGGATCACCTACCTTGACTGCCTTGACTGTTGCTGGCAACAGTCTTCCTAATGCACCTCAGGATATCATTGGCCTTCTTGGCTACAAGAGCACATTGCTGGCTCATGGTCAGCTTGTCCACCAGCACTCCCAGGTCCTTCTCTGCAGAGCTGCTTTCCAGCAGGTCAGCCCCAGTCTGTACTGGTGCATGGGGTTATTTCTCCCTAGGTGCAGGACCCTGCACCTGCCTTTGTTGAACTTCATGAGGTTCCTCTCAACTCAATTCTTCAGTCTGTCCAGATCTCTCTGAGTGGCAGCACAGCCTTTTGATGCATCAGCCCCTCCTCCCAGGTTGGTATCATCAGCAAACTTGCTGAGGAGACACTCTGTTTCTTCATCCCGGTCATTGATGAATAAGTTGAACGAGACTGGCTCAAAACCTTCCATGGTATATGTAAATAAACCATTTTTAATGGTATTGGAACCTATTAATACATTGTTGATATTGGAGTAGTTGTCTGATCACTTTAGAGCATAGTACCACAGGGTTTAGCTGCCTGACAACCCTGCAATTCCTGGCAACCTGGCAATTCCATACAAGAACTAGTCATATACTCTTAATTTGACCAGTGAAAAGTTTGCCCATGAGGAGGATTGTATTCTGCTCCTGTTGCACCCTTAGGAAAGCAAAGAAATCCGTCTGAGTTCACTGTCACTGTAGAAAGCTGATGTTACGAAATTTTTAATTGGAACATGTATCTTGTTTCCTCTGTTTTTTTACAACACATCCTAAAAACAAATTATCTTACTTATATAGCATGAAGGCACATAAACACCAAAGGTTTATTTACTGCAGGTTATAATGACACCATCTGTTACTGCAATGAGCATGTCTTCTGCTTTATGCAGCTCATTATGAATTATTGTGTTGTATATCTTCTAGAAAGGTAGAAGGGTATATTTGTAAAATATATTTGTTTGGTGCTTTTCCTCTAAGGACCTTAAGTAACATTACAGAGAAGAATTAATTACATTTGACAGTTCCCTTGTGTTATTGTGTATCCATACTTACATGTGGAGAAACATAAGCATTGACTTTTGTGAATAGAACTTGGAATTTCTAAATTTCTGTTCTTTAACTGCTAGTGTTTGTTTTTTTCTTGTTTAGCTTCCAATTCACTGTGTATATCTTTACATCTTGATTAAAAATAATAAACTCAAAATAGTTTTACCATGATGTTAATCACTAAAGTGATAGAGTAGTTCCTGCTGTCTATGCTCAAATTAATTCAGAGTCGTATGTGAGATGAATCCTTAAGAGCTATTAAGGTGAACACAGAGTCGTTCTTGCTGAAGAAGTAAAGCAGGACTGATTTAACATCAGTGTTTCCTTTTAACAATGCCCTAAGTGTATGTTATTTCAGTAGAGTGTGGCTGTGCTTCTGATGGAGAAACTCAATGGGAAGATGTTGTTGAATTTTCCTTCAGTTTAATCTTTTGGTGATTGTGTGAAAAATTATTGGAAAATTTCAGAGTACGATTTTTTTTTTCCTGGAGAATGTTTAAAACTGATTTTTTAAATTTGAGTGTAGCAAAAGTCAACATTGAAAATAGCAATATAATTGAGATCTGAGTATTTAAAAGCTTTTTCATTCAGAAGAGTTGAAAGAAATGGACAATTTAGTTTATCATATAAAGATGACACTTTATATTGGTAAATAACAACATACAGGTACTCATGAAAAGAAAGTAAATTTAGCCTGAATATCTAACATGGAGCTGGGCCAATACTTTACTACATTTTTCAGGAATCTATACTCAAAAAATCTAATTCATTTTAAACTGAATGAGATACGTTGCCTTGTCTTCTTTTTGTTCTCGCTTTCTTCTGTATCTTTTACATCGCATTCCTGTACTGTTGATGACTACAGGTCAGGCATTTGAAGGCAAGTGCAGTAGGAAAGTGAATTCGATATTGGTTGTCACAAGTAATCATTTCATTGGTTCATTGGAAGATTTCATTGCCCCCATACTCATGTTCATTTGCATTTTAAAATGTTGCATGTTGATAATGAGCAATCTGTAATTCAGGGGTAGGCCACATATTTCTTGTTTAAGGTAGCTGAGAATAAAATCCATAGCAAATATGGTCTTATTTAATGTGTAAAATATTTGAATAAGAAAGGAACCGTATTGATACATATTGTACAGACATGTGTCTCAGTGCATTCAGACTACGGAGAGAAGAGTAGTGAAGACACTGTGGATCTGTCATGGGGAGTTTTCTTTTGGACTATTATCAATTGACTTTATTTGTCTTTATGAAATCATCTTTCTCCTGAAGTACCTTTAAGAGTTAGGAGAAAAATTACAGCTTTTTGATTTGGAAAATTGAATAATCAGATCTTATGTGGTAATGATGTCTTCCTATGAAAAGAAAAGCAATTTTCTAATACAGAACAGAGAGAGAATTTGACTATAATCGCTTGGCCCAAAGGAGCACTGTGTGTAAGCACTTTCTGCTCAAATATCTAGTTGCAGAACCTTTCTATTTCATGTCTCATGGTGAGAACTGTAAATTAAAATGTATGTAGGTAGGAACGCACAAGCAACTGTGATTTCATAGGCATTTGCCAAGGTCCCAGAGAGCATCCACATACTTCTCGTACACTGTCTTAAGTTTGTGCGAGTTTTAAGGTTTTGCTAATGAGCTACTCTTTTTGTCTTATTGCAGGTTTTAAAATTCGCAACTGTTTGCGGTTTAAAAACATCTATTGTATAATATGTCAACGCCACTTAATGTTAGATGGGCTTGACCCTTCTTGGTGTGGATAGGCAGCATATGCTGGAGTAGCGCATATGCCTTTCTGCATTTCTGAATACAACTTAAAGCTAAACAAGCCTTCCTAAAGTAGTATTACCTAAAACAACCTGTCATTCTGTTCTACTGTGATGATGAATAATCCTACTCATCAATTATTTCAAGTTCATGCTGGTGGCTGTGTCAGCTATGATCCTTCCAGTAGGTCCTGATGATTTGATGCTGTCTCTCAAAATAGTATTTATTTAGTTAGTTATATCCATTCCTTCAGAGCACAGAAATTTTCAAAAGGCTAATCCTGTTTTCCCCAAGTCACAATTGCAATCATGGCAGCTTGGCAAAGATTAAAAAAAAAAAAAAAAAAAAAAAAAAAAAAAAAGGAAAGATAAGAAAAGAAAAAAAAAGAAGAAGAAGAAAGAAATCCAGATCAGTTTATTATTTCAGTGCCAGAGCACTGCAAGGCAAATCAGTCTGGGTGACCAACTAAAAATCCTGGAAACATAAAGCTCTTTTTCTCTCTTAACCAACTTCAACAAAGAAAGTCTGCATTTTTTTTTCTTTGATTCAGATCATGTGATGAGTTGATCAGTGTTTAATTCTAAATAAGCAGATGATTGTGCACAACTGAAGAGTGGATGAAATATACATACCTACTCAAAAGACATCCCATGGATGGTAGTAATCCACATTGATCCTTGTTGTACAATAAGATTTTTTTCATTAAATTTGTAAAGAGAACAAAATCAGGTGTTATTGTACCCTCAGTCTACCAAGACTTTGGAGACAAAGACACCTACATTTTTATGAGACTGAAACTTCCCTAAATGATGCACACTTAGTAAGGCTGTTTACACTCATTTCAAGATACAGATTCCAGCTGCCAAGCTCCAAGCAAACAAGGAAACCTTCTTTTAAGTTATCAGCTGTGGAATTCACATGAACAGAAACTCAACTTTTGACTCTCCCACCAAAACATAACAGTAAAATAAAACAAAAAAGCTGCTTATCCTGCAGTAACTGTAGCTGTTTGAAAAGACTAGGCCATATAAATTCCGTAACACACTCTTATTTTTTACAGCTACTGTATTCCTCCACTCCTCATCGTGTCTGTATTGGAGAAGAGATGAAAGACAATTATAGCCGTTCTTATGTGAGTTGGCTAGAGAATCAATAGCTCTTAACTAGACAGTGTTAGTTACATGAAGGATATGCATATATGCCCAGAAGTGAATGCACATGTGTGGTACAAGGTAGGGGGAGGTATGACCAAAAACAGATTAAAGAAAGTGACAGAACAGCTCAGTGATCCAACTGCCATTTGTTTCGAGGGCTGTAGTGATAAATGGTGAATTATGCTGTAAATTCAATGGCTTGCACGAGTCACAGCAGAAGGAAGGCTTATTACATACTTGCACTAAGCCATCTGTCCACCAGCAAGACAAAATAATTTTGTTTCTCTTGTTCCTCTTTCAACCTAATTAATTTCCCTTAAGAAGACAGAAAGCAGGGCATGTACTGAAACAGCATTTGACTAGACACTGAAATTATATACAACATCAGCATCCTGGACTTACTCTGTAGTGGAGTCAAGTGGAGTAAAAGCTCTGTTGTGCTCTTCACTTCTTGCTGGCAAGAGTTAGCACAAGTAGAACCTAATGCTTCTAACTCAAAAGCATAGTTCTCATTCTAGCAGGTTAATTGGCATTAGATAGGCCATCTTGTTCTACTGCTCTTCTTCAATTAATGTGGCTGCATTGTAAAAAGCACACAAATCACCCATTAAGGTAATTTTCATTGATAGCTTTGGCTTACTTAATAGTGCACATTGATTAACCTTTCCTTCTTTGCTCTGTCCTGATTCATGCCAGCAGGAAGATCAGAAGAATTATAGGCACTACATGTTGGTTGTGAACTTGCATTGTAAGAAGGTTGCAAGGTAAAGCCAACAGCCCTGGTTTTAGATATGCTGAGTGATGTAGTTTGAACAATGGAATATTACTCTAAAAAATGTGAGACTCTAGGCAATAGTTGCTGTGACATCGTGTGCCCATTATAAAGTGTTAGTTAATACTCATGATATTGGTGGCTGGTTTTGGAGAGGCAAATAAGGAAGTTTACTCATTTTTGTTTTGACTTAACTAACAAACAGAATCAATGCAAGTGGCTTGCAGATTTGATTCATGACCCATATTGCAACTGATAAACTTTATCAATTCTTTGAACTGTATAGATTTCACTAAATGAGGCAGATAAGCAAAAATTCACATAACTTGACACAGTTAATTTATCATCAATTTCACTAACCCATTACAGCTGGAAAAGTGTAGTGATCTAAATAAGCACATAACTAAATTACATCAATACGCTTCAGTTATCCTAAGATAAAATTAATACAGTGAGTGTTCACACCAAATTATGTTATTGACACTATAAAGTCATATATTGATAATATAAAAGACTATAACTTGGTGTTGATCTTGTCAGAGGAGAATTTGTAGAGATTCTCATTTCTTGTCCATGTAAGATTCCAAGTCAGTTCATTGCCTGAGCTTTTAATGGGTGTAGTGGTGGATCGCACATATGTTTCCATAGGAATTAAGTATCCACTCCAGTCTTAGATCTGTTGGGCTACCTTTCTAGGACTGGAAGATGCCTACCATTTGGATAGTGATCTCAAGAATAAAACAACCAGTTTCAGTCTATGTCTTACCTTCTAGATTAATATTTTCTTAATCACTCTACTTTGAGGATCCACCTTCATGCTTTTGTAGGAATTATGTGGATTCAAATGTTCAGAGAAAAGAGGATGGTCCCAAATTTTGTCTAGCCTTTTATTTAGAACATTACCAGATGATGTAGTAGACAGGGAGTTCCCAAGTATGCTTTTGAAACAGAGATCAGAATAGGAAAGAGTCATGACCACAGATTTTTAAACTTAAAATATTCTTCTGCTACCTGGTTTAGGAGATTAGTAAGTTGACCAATTTACTGCAAGGTGGACCAAGCTAAACTGGTCCCTGACAATCTCAGAACCACAAAAACTGGAAGTACTTTTATGCTGTCTTTGGACCTGTTGTGGAATATGAAGAACAGAAAGTAGATTGTGACCTACATTTCTCAACTGTTGGGGATGATTTGGCTCTACTTCTGTTGCTATTGGTTGCCACTCATTTGTCTTGGAGATTTTTAATGACGCAAATATCTGTGAATAATGAGAACTGGAAAATTTTTATTTTCAAATGATTTTTATCCTATTCTGTAATAATATATTCTGTAAATGTACTCTGACTACCACTGGAGTTAGCTACTGTTCCTGAAAATACATCATCAGGCTCACTCATTAATAGCAGTTTAAGTATGGCACTCTTCAAATTTCAGTCATATTAATAGAGGAAGGGAATCCTATTTAGACTGTTTTAATTATTTGGTCACTAAGATTATTGCAGATTGTATTCAGAGTACTTGATTTTAATGATCTAATACCTTTAACCAGAATATGAGAAAACATGAGCTTTTTCTAAAATTATTGCTAGTTTTTCTTTAAATGAGTAATCTCTTTGCTTTGCTTTTACAGTTGCATACAGTCTCTTGGCATATGCCATCTTTTGTAAAATGTTTTCCAAAGCATCCTTTCTGTCTGCAGCAGAAATTCCTAGCTGTGCTGATACACTGCGGGTAGTAGGCCAACTGCTTTTGAAGTGGCATGGGTATGCATGTGGCAGGTAGTGACAGCCACAGTTCCCAACTCTGCTCCAGTGTAAAACTTTGTTTTAAAATAGGGGGTGAGTGCATCACAGCTACCATAATTGATTGTACACAAGAAGGGCTGGGAGTTGCTTCACTCATCATCATCCAACACAGTTACACTACTGTATGCCCACTTACGGTTCAGGATGCCAGAGGGAGCCAGTGGCGTGTGATAGGGTGTGACTTCCAACTGTAAAATTGGATTTGGAGCTCCAGTTTACCTCATTTGTAGAGGTGGGATGTTAGAAAGGTAAGTTAGAGGATAAAATTTTGGTGGAATTAAATGAGAACAGGTATATAGCATATCACGAGTATATGGTAGGAAGTTCCAGGTGGAAAAGGCAGTACATTTAAGGGAGAGGGACAGTAAGAGGGTGAGAAAGTGAGGGAGGGTTTGGAATCACCTGTTTGGGAAGTTAAAGAATATGTGCAGTAACTCCTGGAATCTATGAACTGTTCCTTGGTTCATATAAAGGATGAAAAGGGAACCCTTTAAATTTGTTAGTATGATGAACTGTATATATTGTCTGAAAATCTGCATAGCTACATAAATATATAAATAATCTGTAAACTCAGTCTTAAAACATATTCCTTTCATTTGGTGAAACACCTCAGATAAATCAGGCTTTGCATTTTGATCAGAACCAGGTGAACCAGAACCAAGTGAAAAAAATGAACATAGTTCCAATGTCTATGTCCTGTCACACCTGGAAAGCTCCAACCCTTTACAGGGCTGTGATTAACGTTGGAATGCGCATAGCAAACATGTACTTTTATAATTTTAAACTGCCCAATGCTTTGAGATGACAGAAAACAAAAAAAGGAAAAAAGAAGGAAGTTTTGTCATTCTTATTGCACTTGAGGAGCAGTCACTATCACAAGTATAGGTCGTAGTAGGCTTTTGTTGGTTTTGGTTGACTGAGTTTTTTACCAGATGCTGAGTCTTAATTTTAGTATCTATAGATATCCATTTGCTCTGAACTCTTAGGAAGCTCAACTGTCATGAGCAATGACAGAACAGAGATAATATTCTAAAACACAGCTCAGCATAAACTGTAGCTTCTGAATTTGAAAGCAAATCTGAAAATTTGCTCAGCAGCTGCAGAATTGCTTTATAATAATCTTAATGCTTTTGAGGAGCCTGCACAAAATAAGAAATAGAGAGAGAGGAGTACTAGAAAGAATGTAGGCATTCTTGCCACTTTCGATCTCATCAAAAGTGACCCCATGATCTCATCAAAAGCCACCCTGTGATTAATCACACCACATTTAAAGGGCAAGATTTCTGGCAAGGTCAGCCAGGATAGTTTTTTCTCCTTTTTCCAAATATCCTCTCCAAGTTGGGTTTTCAAGATAGGAGCCCAATCCAGCCCTTGGGTAGCTCCATGTAAGCAAGAATAACCATCAGAAGATGTCTCACTGAATTTAAAATGTAGATCCAAACTATTTTTTCCAGGATCTATCATTTTTCTTGTGAGCAGCAATCTGAGTGAGTGGCTCATCTCGTGACAGCTGCTGCTGACTACCCCTTTTGTCTGTCCCTTCTCCCCTCAGCAGAGCGTATGTTGAAAATATGACTCTTAAGAGTCAGCGGGATTATTGGTTCCTTCTTATCTCCGGTTCAGCATTCCTAATACAATAAAGATCCTTAGACCTACTTGGAGATTTTGGGGAATAATTCTAGGTCAACAGTAAAAATTATATGTTAATTATCTTGAGTGTCACATTTTTTAAGAATAGTTCTATCATCTCTACATACATTTCTCAAAATGCATGTGATGAATAGATGAGCTAGGATTTCTATTAACTTTAAAAATGAATTGAAACTGGTGAAAATCATCTGATATCACAATTATATTTTATACAAAGGAACTCTTTAGTTTTCCAGGTTACAGGAAACATATGTGACATATGCTGAAGCATTTTCCTAATTAGTAGGTAGCTGCCTGATGTTTTTGTCAGATTCTTGTTGTGGACTTTAAAAGTACACTGAAAAATACTGTCAACAAATAAAGGTTCTGCTGTATTATCTCTATAGGCCACGTGGCTAGGAATGCTGGAATCGAGTCCTGGCTGAGGTGATTGATTTGATGTGTAGACTTGAGCAGCTTCCCTCAGTTTTGTAAAATGGAGATAATAGCACTTAATTATCTACCTTCCAGGAATGCTGAGAAATATTTGCAAAGCACTTTGAACACAAATGGCATGATACAAGCTTTAAGCATCAATATATATCACCGCATCAGAACAAAACTTACATAGTGTGTAAGCCCAGTATGATATTACTTGAAAGAGAATCTAATGTTAGAGAAAGCCTAGCAGCTGGGAGCATGAGGCTCATGCAGTCTTTAATCCTTCTTCTCATATTGCTACTGCCAGCCTTCAGTAGCTGTTCTGGTAGTCTGCCTCACTGCATAAATACATGTATGCCCCTATGTCTTTTGCTGTCTGCATGCAGCACACTAATGGGCAATAAACTGTGACTTTAATCCCCCTTTTTGTTTAGTCCCATGCCACAGGAATATCAGTGCTGTAGTTTCTCTCCAGGATCCAAATGTTCTAGATGTAGGGAGGTGGAGAGAAGTTATAGCCTTATGGGTGAACATAAATCTGTTCATACTCATTAGGAGGTGGGAGCTAAAACCTTTCCCCTCTTGAAGCCCCAGACCTGCTGAATGACAGACTTTCCTTTTCTTTAAAAGTAATGTTTTCCAACATAGAGCTGGTTCAGAGTTTAACAGACTTGTTAACTTTTACTTAGCCTGAGCCACAGTGGAACAATTTCAGCTGTGGCCAAAGTCAAACCAAGGTAAAACCAAAGGTGACTTGGTATCTCACCTTTCAGTAATAAAGTAACCTAAAATATAAGCTACAGCAAATTGTTGGTTTGAGCCCTCTTGTCAGTAAACATTAAATGCTTCTCTACTGGAATACAGCTCTCTTGTGGGCTATTATGATGACAACCTCGTATTTGAATTTAAGTTTGTGTTTAATAGTTAATGTATTGTATAATAACATGATATTCAAATCATATTTTTTATTCAGAATTAGCTGAGTAAGAAAGAAATGTGAATCTGATATGTTCAATTTAAAAATACCTCTGGCAATTATGTTCAATATATCTGGATTCTTGTCATGTACATCTGTACATTTGACCATGAGAGTGCTTGATATTTACACCACTGGAGCTGAAAAGAAACTGTGGTGAGAGAATGTGGAAAATCCTTCTCACCTTTAAAAACTGTTCATTTGTTTGAATTGTAGGCACTTTTCCTGTCTGTCTTCTAAATATATGTGCCCTGGTGTGCCAGCAGTTATGAGTACGTTGTTGGCCAACATAAATGCTTTCTATGCTCATACTACAGCCACAACTAATGTATCTGCCTCAGATCGGTTTGCTGCTACTAATTTTGGGGTAAGTCGACTTCCTTTTTTTTTAATAGAATACTAGTCCTACTTTTTATTTTCTAATCCATGATACAATATTAAATTCAAATTTTAGAAGAAATCATTTTAAAGAATGGGAGCTGTTGTTAGCTTTTGAAAATTTTTCCCCGAGTCTTTTCAATCAGAGTAAACGCTAAAGAAGATGATACTAGCATTTTAAACTGCTTATTTAGTGGTATGTAGGGTATATGGGGTGGAAGACACTAGCATTCATAATAACAAAATCTTGAATGTTTTTGTTTTTATTGTAATGTGACTTGCAAACTACTAACTGCACTGTATTGGCTATAGGTTGCATTTGCTTTCTTTGGTTGTGTAGACTTAGAAAAGTATCATCAGTAAACTCATATTAACCTGAAGAATCTAGCCGTAAATATTTAAAGGTAATAACTTGTATATAATGATGGACTTCTTTTGCTGTGATAACGGATGCTTTGTCCAGTCCTGGTTTTATGTCTTAGAAATGTTGAGCAGAACGCCAGCATGTTGTAGTCCTTGTTTTTTATCTACTTTCTGTCTGTGGACATATGCCTTTCACTGTTCAACGACAAGCCTATTGTGAGCTTTCCTCAGAAAGGAGAACTAGTTTTTTCGTATGTACTTCAAATACATTTGACTGATAAAGGCCTATAGACAACCTACAGATAAATGGAGATCTGCCTCTAGGGCTTTTTGCTATACTTGCACAGATTATGAACTGTGAGGTCTCCCTTTCATCTCCTAGACTGGCTTTGAGCTCACCCTCTGACTGACCCAGTGAACGTGGAACTAATCATGCTATTGGGGGAATTGCAAAGATGGCCTGTAGCCACCTGACGTGATCTCTGTGTAGCAAAGAATAGTCTAACTGGGGATGTAACTTGCACCAGTGAAGGAAAGAGAGTCCGTGGTATAACTGACTGACTGATACTGTCATCTGTACCTCACTGTTGTTTTTAGCATTCTCCATCCTTACCACTTGTTGATGTTGTTGCAACAGGAACAGTGTCCACAAGAACTGACTATGAGTTTGCATTTCATCCACAACCATCTTTGGGATGGAACTTTTCTATAAAGTTCACCTTATGTAGTAATAACACTATAATATCAAAGATTGATTTTTTTATTATTGCCAAATCCTCAGTGTTGTTAGGGTCTGATAGAACTGCTTACCACTATGAAGAATTTAAATATTCCTAAAGCAATATTAACGTGAATATATTTTCAGATTTAAGGGATGGCATAACTTTGCAAAATGTTTTCCATTAAATGTTTTCCATCATGAATTTTAGGTCCACTCAGTAATTTTTTTAGAAAAATATTTATTTTAAATGTCTATGTGTTTTTCTTTTAAGTGTTAATTCTAGTGGAAACACTTACATGTAAATGTGCCCAGGACTAGGTCATCAGTTTGGAGACAACGTGTTCTTAAACTGGAACTTCATTTCTTATTACTGAAGTTTTGCTTTGAAAGAGAAATAGTAATGCTGCCCCATTACTATAAAGTAAAAAAATTTTATAGATGAAAAGCACTATCAGACTATTTATGATTTAATTAGTGTATTACCATGATAGTGGAACATTGCTTTGAACTTACTAAGGTTCTATTTTACAAGCTAATTGATGGTTTATTATGAAGTGGTTCCGTATCTTTGTTGAAATGAGAGTACTCTTTCAACATTCAGGTCCTATTAGACTTTTGCGTTTGATCCAGCTTTTGAAATTTAGAATGTTTTTGCTGGATTTTCTATTCTTTGTTTCCATTTTGCTGGCAATCAGAATCACTTTCCTTTATCCTCAGATTGGAGGAAGATTAAATCTTTTCTCTGATGTTAATGCCAGTTTTCTTTTGATGCAAATTCCAATCCAATTCATAGTTCAACAGATGGATAAAAAGACAGTAGTAAGTATCACTAATAGAGATTTGGAGTTCTTTTTTTCGAACAATTGACTTACAGGCAAAATATTAGATTATTTTTCTCTCTTGGATCAAAAGACATTTATTAGTGGATAGCTGCACACCATTCATCAAAAAGAACATCCAGATTTCAAGTCCTCAGGCTGTAGCTGGGACAGATTTGGCTGACTGAGTATTTCAGTACAGCTTTGTAACATGACAAAAAATTCCCTTTTTATTCATCCCTTAAGGGAACTGTGCCAAACTGCTAGCTTAGGGTGTAGGTTACTGTTCCACGATGGATAACAGCCAGCACATAAAGTACTCTCATTTCATTTTAGTGCATATCTTATTTCAGGAATGGTGTGGAGGAAATGGCACATTCTGAGAGCTCAGATCTTGCTGCTTCGACAGTCTGCTCCTTTCATGTAGACTGGCAAGGATTTCTGCTCGTTTTTGTGCAGTGGAATATAGAGTATGTTTTAACTTAAGATTGGTATTTAGAAACTCTAATTGGTATTGGGAATGGCACAGCTCACCTGGCTATCTGACAAAATGTTTTCATTGCACCTTCATCTCTCAAGATAGCAAGTTCACCTCCATATTTAAAAGGGAAAACTATAACTACATTTGGCTTATTTTCACAAAGCCACTTTTTCTAGTTTTATTTTCAATCATGTGCTTTTACATCAAATTGTGCTCCAAATGAAGAACGTTTCTTACATCTCAAAGGTAGGAGAAAGTATTTTTGTTTTGTTTTTTTTCTTAAGAGTATAAGCAATTACAAGTCAAATATAAAAATTTGAATAAGCTAATTTTTTTTAATAAGCCATGGCAATATAACTTAACACTTCGGACTTTAAACTGAACTAATGCCATTGTTGGATTTTTAGTCTTTAGACTTCAGGCAGTGTTTTTCAGTTTCTAGATATTTTGAGTTATTTGTTTAAAAATGCAGCAGCTATTAAGAAAGGAAAATACAGTATAGGAGAGTCTACTTCACCTCACTAATGTGTTACACAGCCACAGAATGTTGATTACATACCAGGTAAATAACAACATACAACAGAAAGCAAAAGCAAAGCACTAAAAAACAGTACATTTCCTAGCTTTGCAATACAGATATTTCATACTAGTACTTTTATATGGAGCATTGGAAAATAGTCTGAATGATTACGAATGGAAGGCAGGTGTTGATATGCTTTCTAACAAAGTATGTGAGCTGTGATTATACCATCAGTTACAGAAACTTGGCAATTCTTATGCAAGATTCTTGTTTTCTTTTTACAGAGGGAAAAGTTTATAAAACTGCTGGATCAATTGCACAATTCTTTGAGGATTGACTTATCTAAATACAGGGTATGTGCAAAATACTCTACCTAGAGGACAAATCAAATGTGTTTTTTGTTTTATGAAGATCCATGTGTGCTTTATCTGGTTAAAGGAATTTGAGAGATTAATCCCTCTTGTGGTGTAGAAGTTGAAAATATCGGGTGCTGACAGGAGATCCCAAGTCCTTGGAACAAAAACTTCAGGATTTAAGCATTTTAACGGTAGTTTTCCAATTTGAACAAATCACTTGTTTTTTTCCAAAAGCTAACAGCTAAGAACAGGCAAAAGGATGGCCAGACTTTCAAGAAGAACAGAATTGAAGGACTAATTTAAATAATCCACAACTTGAATAAGTTAATTCATTTGGGAGTTACCTTCGCTGACTTACATAGTGCAAATCACAGTTCCTTTTACATTTATTTTGAGAGGATGAGAACTTTGCTAAGGCCTCCATGTTGTAATCCTGGGAATTTTGAAAGAGGGTTGTCTCAGTGTTAGAAATTCTAGTTTCGTTTCTGTCTTGCAGAGGTTCTTCCTATGATCCAAAACCATCTTTTCTGGGAAGAAGTAAGCACTGAATACCTGTCAGTTGCCATATCATTCTTAACTCCCTCTCCTTCTTGAAACTTTTGAATGATCTGCAAATGAATAGAGCTTCATTAGTTAGGGCTTTCTTTCAGCCTCCAGGCTTGGAGGCCTCCAGCTCAGGGATTTCTCCGTTCATTTGGCCTGCTTTCTAAAACTGAAAGAGGGAAAGAATGTTTAAAAGAACCCTAAGGCTTCTACAGCAGTAGAAAATGCAGTTTTTAAGACCAAAATCTTCATGCAGCAGATAAGTTCATTCTAGGTTCTTTGAATTCTAAAGGATGTTATCCAGCTTTCTTGGAACATGAGGATATTTGGCAGCTGTTTTGTTAATATGAAGTCATTTAAATAACATCACTTCCCATCAGTGTTCCTGCTAACCTAGAGAAAATAGCAAAAATTTCATATATGATTCCTTCATTAAGCTTACTACTGAATTTATGCCTACAAGTGATTTATGTGCCATGGTGAATCCACAGATGATTGCCATTAGTGTCATTTCCACAGCATTTTTGTAGTATTTTTTACTCCATTAAGGGTTTAAAAAATCACAGTATTTTAAATCACTCATATTACAATCAAATACGGTAGGATTATCAGAAGTACTCCCATTCATGTCAAAGGGACACTTATTGCTTACTTCCTCATACTCAGAATTGAGGCAACAGTTGGATATTTTAATGCTTCCAAGCAGCATCTTTGTTTTTCTGGAGGGTTTTTTTTCCTAGACGTTCAAAGATATTCCCTTTAACTCCCCTTTCACATGAATCCTCTCTTCTTGATTCACCAGGATAATTTTCCTGCCAGCAATTCTGAAAGACTTCAAGATCTGAAATCAACTGTAGACCTGCTAACCAGCATCACTTTTTTTCGAATGAAGGTATTGTACTTTATTTGCACAGAGACTTAAAAAAAAAAAAATACTGTTGCCATTTATTTTCCAGGTAGTTCATACCCAGTGTTATACTCTTAATTGTTGCTATCAAAACTTCAGAGATTAATGAATGTTTTTGCTATTCTAGTCTCTAAATGCAGTTCATCTGCTTCAGTTTAAATTAAATCTTTCAGTTTACTGAAGATAACTGAAGTGAAGTTGTCTTATTCAGACTTTATATTATCATTGTGTTAAAATAAAGCTGTTCTTGAAAAATAACTGTCTTTTCCTTTTTTTAAAAACTAGTTTTACCACTTCTTAATGCATCAAGAAATGTGCCCGTTTAATTTAAAGTCAAGATACATACAGTGAAATTGGTTGGACCAGTTAGGAGCACATATTCTGTAGAATAATTTTTTCGTGGTAGTGTCATAATATTACATGTCAAACTGCAAAATACAACATTAAATCATACTATACTTGCTTTACTCATTCCAGTTGTTGATATATTTGTGGTCAAGATCTGAACTATTTTTAGAATGGAAATAGTACAGATTGGCATTACTGGATGAGAATACAGAAATGCAAATGAAGTTTATCACAATCATTTGTGATTTCCATGTGTTAGGCATTGTATAATGAGAATAAAAATGATTAAGATGAAGCTCAAAATAGTGTATCATGTAGTGGAGTAAAAAGCTTAACTTTTGGCTTTAAAAAATGGGCTATTTGGGCCAATAGTCAGTGAAAAGCATGTAATTATATAGTTTAATGATCTCCTAAAGAGGGAAAGCCCAAAGATGGATCTGTGCCTCTTTCATCATCTGAACAATTTAATTCCAGTAAAAGTTAGTGATAGAATTTGTTTACTTAACTTCAGCATGGGCTTTGATGTGCCTTTATCTAAGGTAGTGTTAAGTTAACATAGTATAAATGTTATTTTTGTCATTATTGTATTTAATCACTTCTTTATCCTGTATTAGAGAACTATCTTCATTACAATATTTGCATTTATTTCTGTTCCATCTAATTCTGAAATTCTATCGTTTTGTGGTTTTGTGAAATATTTTATTAGGTCCTTGAATTGCAGAACCCACCTCGAGCCAGTACTGTGGTGAAAGATTGTGTAAGAGCCTGTTTGGACTCAACTTACAAATACATTTTTGATAATTGCTATGACCTCTACTCCCAGCTAGTGGATCAGGTAAGACAAATGTGCAATTTGCCCGTTGCCTATTTATGAGCAAGCCGTTCCTCATTCAGTGTGGTTAATTTGCAAGAAGTAAATACAAACCAGTCTGGTGTTCTTTTATAGTGAAGCACTCCAATTATTTTTGCTTTATTTATGTGAAAAGGAGTAGCATGTAGTAAATAAATTCACAGATGGCTATAAATACTGAAATCTTTAACAAGATGAATTTCAAAATGAAACTACACAGTCTAAGAGTTTGCTGGAAAGTTTGGATTGTCACTGTGCAACACTATATAGATGGTGTATAAAAGTCAAAACAGTGAAACTGAATCTGGGGCTTCTGTTTTGTCCTTCATAATACTGAATGCAGGAAGGGAAAATCAATGTCAGTACTTAAGCGGTTTCCTCCTTCTCCTGCAGCTTACATTCTTTCAAACTCTTGCACAAAGTCAGAAACCAGTGATCTAAGATAGGAATTACTTTCACTGTAGATGAAACTCTCTTTTCTGTGATTCAGGATGAGTTTGGAAGGTAATTGAATGATGAGAATTAGCAAATACACCACACCATTTACATATGGATCTTTCCACATGTATACTGTAGCACTTAATCTCTGCTCAGTTCTGTTTGTTACTTTTATTCTCCTTTTTCAGGATGCTGAGGGTTGATGAATTATCAGCAGAAGCAAGTGTTTCACCAGAATTACTTGGATTTTTTTTGTACTAAGATAAATTATTTTATTTATGAACAATGTGAACAATGAAAAATGAACAAGAGGTAGGAGGGGAAAGAGTGGGTTGTGTAAAGAAAGTCTAGGAATGGTAGGCAAGAATATTTTGACACTTATGAAACTAACCTGAAATAGCTACAGGTAACAAAGCATGAGTTATCATTAGCTTTAGCTTGCAGAAGGTGGATGGGTGTGTAGAGCTACCCACTTCCCTGCATACATTTTCATTGTTCATTGCACTTCCCAAATCTTATCTCTCTCCTCTCTGAGATGCCATTTTCTATCCTCTTATGTTAATAGGTTTCTAGTTCTAAAATGTAGCATTATTTTTAAAGTATTGTTGTCACTTATTTTTCAAAGAAAATCTGTACTTTGTTGAGAATGTGTTTGGTTTGAGAGCATTAGACTCTTAAATTTGAGTATAGGGAGGGATGATTACTTATTTAATTTTATCCAATATTCTTCTACTCAAGTAATCATTTGAGTATATATGCATAGCAGTATATGCACTATATATATGCAGATAACATGATGCTTACTTCCCCAGGTAGCTTTTACTCTAATCAAGAAACACTCTTGAGTGCTCTGAGAGTGTAAAACAAGTTTAAAATGTCTCCAGATTATTTTTTAGAGAAGGATGGGCAGAGTGTCATTAAGTTATTTATCTATTACACAGTTTTAAGACTTCGTACTTATGGTAGAGCAGTGTGAACTCCCAAAATAAAAAATTCCATGAATATTCACTTAGCTGGAAAATTGAAATAACTGCAGCTTCACTATATTTACTCATTTCTTCTGTTCTCTTTCAGCAGGTATTCCAGCAGATAAGTTTGTATGCAGAAGTTTTAACCAAACAAATGTTTACAAACTGTAGATTTATGAGCACTAGCAAATAAAATTTTTAATGAAAATTTGTAGAAAGCAAACTCCAAAAATAATATAAATTGACCATACTCAAAATAACTCATCACTAGTAGCGATCAAGCAACAATCAAATACAATCTTATTAACTGAAAGGAAAAGTTTGTCTCACAGCTAGTGGGAGGCAGTTCTCAGGGATCTCATTTAGTGAATTTGACTTTAATAGAGAGATGAGTAAGATTCAAGTTACTACCAAAATTCTGCATCAGCTCTAGGGTTGCACAAAGAGACTGCCTTCTGCATTCTGCTCTTTTAGCCTGCTACTAATCTATTTCCACTTGCATTTACCTTCAGGAACAGTATATGGTTTAATCTATAGCTCTGGAAGTTTTCCAATGAATCCAGGTGCACTGCGCCTGGTTTATGTGGTATCATAGTTATAATAATGAAGCAGTAACCAATATTGTAGTCAACATTTCATTAGCTTTATACCCAAAATTGTTAGTAAGGTGACCCCACATCTGACCCTTAAGCTTTCTTTATTAACTCTTCTCTTATGTCTGCTTGTCCCCCCATCAGAGGAGGCCCTCTCCTTTCATGGAGAGGGAAGGAAACAGTTTGTCATGCATGGTGGTGCAGCATAGGAAGTTCATTTTCTCACTGCACAGCTGATGTTTAGGCTGTGAGGAGTGAGGGCTGAAGCAGATGAACCCCAAAGCGACAAGAAGTGGTTCATGCGTGAGCCACCGCCTGCTCCCATACAGGGGAAATATTGGCAGCTCTTGCCCTATTTAGGCCCAGTGCTGGCTCAGGGCTTTAGCATGGTTCATTACTTGGATGAATCACATTGAGATTGATGTTAAAAAAAAAAAAAAAAAAAAAAAAAGTGGAATCTAGACAATCTACTTCAACAGTAGTGTTTTCATCTGGCCAGACTTGATAGGTTCCTGAATACTATATTTGCTATCTGTGTGTGTAACTTGTGTTACCTTCTTCTGCATTTGTCTCTGTCTGCTACCTAAAATTCTCTGAAGATTTCTGCCACGATACTTCTAGAGGATGTGTTTAATATCTAAATGTACGTGATTCTCTGATTTTAGGTGAAAATAGAACAAGGCACAATGGAGTGAGTGCTCTCAATATTGCATAAGAAGCTGGAGTTGAGAGGGTTGATCAATATAAGAGGAGTGAGGAGAAAATCACAAAATATGCTCTGCAATCCCTGCTTTCTCTTTTTTATACTTTTGTTCCTCAGAAAGACAATCGCAGTTAGAAAGTAAATACCTTGCCACAACATTTTACCCCTGGTGGATGGCAGTGATTCCTGGGGTGAAACATGGTAAATGCTAGCAGTATGCAGCATTTCAAAAGCAAATATAGCTTTTGAAACAATAAGGTTGGGCAGGTGATTGTTTTTCTCTTAAAATATTATAACAACAAAATAGCATGTTCAAAAAATATGGAAAAAGGAATAAAGTTACACAATAGCGAAGGCCATTTACCTCAGGGAGTCCTATTTTTCAGGTGTGGAAATTTAAGTGACAAATAATATTTGTTATGAGGAGCTTTACTATATTTCCAAATTGCTTTAGATCCACTGAAAAGCTTCTAACGTTTCTTCAAAGCCAGCATTCAAAGGGAATTTCCAGACCCCTCCTTACATTGTAGCGTTGTGTATGGACAGCATGCCAGCCATAGTAATAGAAATTATAAGTAAGTAATAGAAAATCTTTGATAAAACACATTAGAACAGTAGGATATATTTTTTCTGTGATTTTTAGAACCCAGTTCTGAGTCTCTTCTACCAGGAAATTCTTACAGATAAAATTGCTTGGCATAAGCTTGTTCAAGATGACTAATTCAAAAGTCAAGTGAAGCCAGTGGTAGCAGACATCGGGTAAAGGAGAAAGTAACAAAAGCTGAACAACTTCAACCTTTCAGTTAGGAAGGATAGTAGTAGTATCAGAAGAGATGAACAAATAATCTATTTGTTAGCCAAAGCTTTGTACTCTTCAAGTATGAGCATGAGAATGGCCAGACCAAGTTGGACAAAAGGTTCATCTGGTCCTGTATCCTGTCTCTTATTGTGCCCATTGCGTGGGAAAACCGAGTATAACAGCGAGTGGAAACAATGGAAAGGTTCGTTTTGTCATACTGATGTCATAGCTTAATGTTTTATTCTAATTCTGCTCCAGTGTACTTATGGAGAAGAGAAATGCTAATGATTTCAAAATGGAGTTCAGTGTGTTGGATTTAGAAATAAAATTATGACCCATCTTGAGAGTCTATATTCCCACTGAATTTACTCCATGAATGTTCTTATCTAAACCAACAGAATAAGTGATAGATCTGGGGGAGTGAGAAGGGTATTATTACTTAGCCTTCCACAGCAAGGGTATTTATGTGAAATAAGCAATACTTTTCTCTCTGTTGTGAGCTCATTATTCCCTATTTTCTGTTGCTGCTGAGAAACGATGTGTGATATTTGGTTTCAGGATACTAAGCAATAGGTTAGGTTCACAAATAAAAGGAGATACTAGTTCAGCCAAATTCCTCCCACATTTTAGATGCAATTTGAGTGATTGCCAATGGCTTCTAAATAGATTGTAGAAAGCTCCGTTTCCATACATACATGTAATATGTATACATCTAATATGTATACATATTATATCCAGGGAAATTGAGAAAAATGAGTAAAGAATTTATACTGATACATACTATATGAAAAATAGCTCTTACTCACTTCCTCTTTCTAATTTTGATGTTGCCAGTGGTAATAGATAAATCTATTCTAGAGCAAGACAGACAATTATGATCACCTACTTTGATTCTGACGTTACAGAAGTCTTAGAAAATCAGTATTAGAATCAGTAGAATGCAGTATTTCCTCAACCATGTTTGCAAAAGTGAATATTATGACTTCTAATTAGAGATACTTTTCTTACAAGGTGTTTGTGATCTAGTTTTCCACAGGAATTACAGTGTTCTGAACACAATCAAATGTACAATAGCACAATGTATTACAAAAGATTTTAAGAAATATCCACTATATTACCTCTCAACTGAATTCCTAAACTTCCTTTAAAGATCAAAAATGAATTAACACATCTTTGCTGCGGGCAATCATGTACAATTTATTGTAGCACCACAAAAAATTGGAGATCCTTTTCTCTGAAACTGAAAGAAATTTTAACCAAAATAATTCAGTATTCTTGATACAAAGTGAGGACTTAATAATATTTTACATTATTCCTCTAATGTTCTTTCAGATGTTCTTCTCAAAGGATATGAGTTCAGCACTGAAGTCACTGTCATTCTTGCCAATAGCTGCTGTTGAGCTGGGATTTTCCCCACTTAATGTATTCCAAATAAGTTTTTGCAGGCATCTAGCTAGTGTCAATATATTCTTGTAGGGATTTACTGAGGAGTGTTTATAGGCAGTTGTCTATAAGGACAGCATTTCCTATGATGCAGAATTAATAAAAAGGCAAACAATTTAAGAATGCATTATAAAATTTAATGGACATGAATAATACTGAACTTCATTCTGTATAATGATCAAGAATTTTCCGTTCTTTCAGTCCTGAGCCTCTGTGTTCTGTTGTCTTGGATGAATGTGGTAAGAATGTATCACTTGTAAAAGCAAAATCAGGCTAATAGCTATATTCATACATTGATACCCAAGTAATCATATTCAGTCCTCCTGGCTGTTTCATGTAGTACAGGTTTCCAAAATATTTAGTAACTGCAATCTGCCACTTTCTTGCTACTGCTCAACATTTTTGTATGATAAAAGATGTATGGTATGCTACAGCTTTATAGTTATGCTTAAAACAAGAAGAAGCCAAGTCAATTAGGGTGACTGTATATAAACCTATACTGTCATCTCTGGATGGTGAGACATCATCTGGCATTATTTGTTTTACGTTTGGTCTGCCAACAGATTAGGGATATCACTGTATCTGCCTTTGACCAGTTAGTTGTTGAGCTTTTAAATGTAGGATCTACTTTAGTATCTTCATACACCATTTCTCTGTTCTGTGCACATGGACAGCCTTGCCATGCCAAGTAATGCTACCAGACATCAAGTTACTTGGGATATAATCTGTTTTAATGACTACTCAAAAAGAAAGCAGTTCTGCAATTGCTGAACTTTGCTTTGTATCGATACCTCCTCAAAGCTCTCTTTTTTGGTTAGCATAAGAGCAGTCTGTGATTTTAGTTTGTTCAGGGAATTACCTATCCACCAAAAATTAAAAGCAGGCAACTTTAGAAAATCATTTATTTAAAAGATCATTAACAGTGTATCTGCTGTGTGGTCAGAATATGAGAATTTGTGTTTCTCTTGACCTCCTTAAATGTACTTTTCAAATCTCAGTATCAGTATTATTCTCTAATATGAAAAGCAGTATTCACTGGCTCATATACCATGTTATTGTGTACATACAAATGTGATACTATCAGGGTATGCTGGGTATTTGGTTCACATTTTCACTCTAGCAACTTCTTTTTTTTTCAATTTTTTGTAAGTTTTGTGCCCATAGAAAGGTATCATTATCAAGACAGGTTTTTGTTTTTCACTTAATAGACCATTCAATATATGTTTTATACTCCCGTAGGTTTTGTGTGTGTGAATTCATGTACATATATTCATTGCTAATTTAAAAGCTAATTTGATCTTGGCATTTGAAAAGGCCATTCCACAACTTCTGCATAGACTGTAAATACACTGTACCAAATATGTGTACATGGTGTTATTTCCTAAAATGAAATGCATGTTGTTGAGAGCTGGTTAGATACCAGCACCAGACTGAGACACAAACTACTGCTATAACTGTTACAAAATTAGAGCGGATGAGTGTCTTTCGAGCCCAAAGAGAAGGAAAATCGTAACTTGTTTTCTCACTTAATAAAGGGGCATTTTTGACTGTTCACAACAGACTAATGTTGAGCCTATGTCACCAAATCAGACTTCAACAAAGCAGTACAGAAATTAAACTTCAGTGCCTCTGAAAGGGTGTTTTATTTCCTTAAAGAAACGCTAAAACGTAAGTGTAATTGTATGATGCTTTCCTCCCACTCACTTTTCTACACTGTAAAACAGTTTACTATGACTTTCAGCTGTGCCAACAGAAATAGCTTGAGCCATATTTGAGCCAAACAAATTGTATCACTGAAGTTTTTTCGATGTGAAAATAACTCAGTCTTCTAAGGTCATTTTTATTCCAAGATGGAACTTAATTTTCCAGCTGATAAAATCAGTCAATGTAATTAAAATTTCAACATTGTTTTACCTCAGTAGAACATCTTTGTGAACGTATCTGTTGCCAGAGACCACATAAAGCAAATAATAATGCCAGCAATAATAGAATTAATGCAAAAGCAACCTGAATGATTATGACCATTTCCAGTCTATTAAATTTTAAGATACAGAATGAAAATTACAACCATACAGGCTGAGTGTACACTCTTAGAGCATAAAACTGTATTTTTTTTTTTAATTTAGGACTGCAAAAAAAATCTTATTTTTGGAATTTTGCAAAGATCATCTTGATTTTAAAAAGATTTCTATAATAGGTGGTCTCTATAGAAAGCACCAACTTTTGCTGCTCTTACTTTATTGATGAAATATTATATATTATCTATATTAAAGAATATAATTTCACATTCTGTTACATTTCATATTCAAAACTGTGAAAAGCTGTGTCAGCTAGGTACAGGTTTTTCCTCTGAAATTTAGCTCATGAAAAAGGTTTTGGACAGTACTTACTAAATGTAAACTGGCTCTATTTTCTGCAACTGCATTTCACTTAGTTTGGATGAAAGGTGCACTAACTGCTGAGGAAAAGTGATGTTAGAAATAAATCTTCTTTGTTATAGAAATAAAGTCTTTTAATAAAATTATAATGTACACCAAGAAGAGCTGTTGTGAATGATGATAATGCTCAAATATTCATTTCTGTTTATAAAGCTCTCTTGTTTGCCTGGTGATTATAAATTGCTTGTGATATTAGTCACACCATCTGTTACAGCTTCTTCTGAGCCTAACCTTTATTTCAGTCACATTAGACATTGAAGCTCTGGCAGTTGTAGTTCACAACAGGGTGATTAATGATACTTCTCTAAAATATTCCACAGTGACCACAAAATAATTTCAATTAAGTGTTGTTGTTTCCCTTTCTGCTTTTCTAAACTCTGTTAATAGATAAATGTTAATTGAGGTTAAGATCACATATAATTAATTCACTATGAGAATAACTCAGGACTGTTTGAAGAGATACTGCATCGCTGAAGTGGTCATATTTGGACTAAAAATAAGTAGTGCATGGTATATATGTTTAAACTTTCATAGGCATGCTTATTTGCTCTGACTTGTCAGCTACTAGTTTAAGGAAAAAAACATTGTATCTTTCTCATTGTAAGTTGCATGGGAGAGACCTAGCATAGGTCTACATAGCATGCAGACATACACATGCATGGCATAAATTGTGCGTGTGTGTGTGTGTGTGTGTGTGTCCATACAGACAAATACTTATTTTTACATTTGCTTCTCTGCCATAGAGTTGTTATTTGTTGGGCTTTGGTAAGAATCTGGTCTTTCTGTTAATCCACAAACTAAAATGTATTTTTGTTGTGAAAACTATAGACTATGAATTCATAAATCCAAACTGTAGAGACAAAATCTAGTTCGAAGTGTACATTTTAGTGAGGTTAAAAAGTACAAAAATTTTCAAGAACACTTTGTAAGTGGTGAATATTAATATGTACTTGCAACTATATAAAAATGCTCAAAATGCAGGCTTTTAGTCAAGGAGACTATAAAACACTGCATTATTTACCAAATTTTAATTAATGACAAGAGAGTCATGTTGGTAATCCACCTATACAGCAGTGTCATTCATATGTCATATATCATTGTTTGTGAATCTTGTATTACAAATATGTAAGGGGGCTTCTCAGGTTCTATGCTTAGGATATAAAATTGATTGCAGTCCTTTTTGTTTACAAAACATATATAAAATCCCTTTTCCCTGAATACAAAAGGAATCAGATAACTGTGATTTTGTTTACAACTTTAAAATCATTTGCAAGCAAACACCTTCTACAGCCTCTCTTTTCGTATATTCGAAGGTCCCTTTTCCCAGAACTTCTGTCTCTGCAGGGATTTTTTGCATTTGTTTTTTTTTTCCCCCTCAGACTATGTACTGTTTTCCCTTACCTCTCTTAAGTGCACACAGTGCAGTTCTTTCAGTTAGTCTATCAGTCCCTGGAAAGTCTCTGGCCAGAATACTTTGGGCAATAGCCTTTGCTGTTTTGGTTATTACGAAATAAAGGGAAATTTAACTGCTTCTTTATTTAGACTGAACAGCAGAGCAGCTGATAGGCTCACTCACTACACTATAGTTTAATCCAATACAAAGCAAATGTTCCTTATCATTCTGCTCATATTAAGTTTCAGCACAACAAATAATTTAAGTATGTATGTAATTGAAGTGGAGACTAAAAGTCAAGTCTATTCTTTGCTGACCTGGATGTCATTGTACTGTATCTTTTTGATATATCTCCTCAGCCAGTAACGGACTGTCTTACATTCACTCTGAATTGGATAGACTTGAGACAGTTTTTGTTCAAAATTTTTGAAAACTCTTAATTATTACTGTTCCCAACTAAGTAATAATCCACAGATGGAAATCACATAATGAGGATATTTTCTCTAATTTCTCTAACTTGAAGTATATTACGTTCTGTTTTAACAGGGTAAGAAACAAGAAGTTCCTCGAGAAGAACAGGGACCAACAACAAAGAATTTGGATTTTTGGGCACAGCTCATTACCTTGATGGTCACCATCATTGATGAAGAAAAAACAGCATATACACCTGTCTTGAACCAGTAAGTAATTACTTTCCTTTTAAAAAATTAAAAAACATAGATTTGTTAAAACAAGGACTGGTAATACACCAGCATCAGTAGAAAGAACTGACAGGTGAAACTAGGATGCTCTAGAGATGGTTAATAAACCTATAAAGTCAAGGATAGTAACTTACAAACAGCATGATTATCACCTATGAGTCTGTGAGTTGTGGAATATACTTCAATTTAAAGAAGTAGTAAAAGCATGGATGAAGGTGAAGAAATAGGTAAAATACATCATGAATCTTGGACGGTTTCAAAGTAACTTTAGAATTTGCGTTTAATAATTGAATTGTTTTTTTTCAAGTGAGGCCAAAACACTGGAATGAAGCTATATAACTAATCTGGTCTTAATGTGTATGATATGTTGCTTCATGAGAAACTGACATCTGGTCTTGTGAAAGATCACAATATTATTTAAACAGAATAATGTATAAGTTTAATGAAATTAATGATATTAAAATACTATCACAGAATGAAGTTTAATTAGTGATGAGAATAATACTGAATCAAGCTAAAAACACATAAGATAGAATTTCCATATGTTCTCTTTAGGCAAAGGGACATTGCTTTGTTTAAAATAAAAACTTTGGATATATGGCAGGTAGAGAATAAAAAATGAGAATAAAAGAGCTCTTTGCTCATAGTTTAGAAGTAATACACAGTTTTCAAAAACGGATAAAACTCTTGTCTCAAGAACTAGTGAAGAGAGGACTGGACCCAGTGCCCCACAAGTAGTGAACACACAGCACAAGAATGAGTGTATTTACACAGCAAGAACAGACCCTCTTTAGTACTCTGAGTGAGACTGAGCTAGACTAGAGATATGAAATACAATTTAGGATAAATGTTTTTTTAAAATTTATGTTCTGCTTCCTACAGTGATCCTTCTTGTTTTCTTTTAATCTGGGTTAAATTTCAGTCTATTGATCCATGTATTTATACATAGCCCTTTGTTAGCACTAGCCGATGTAAACTGTTTTCGTTACATTCCTGCTCAATTAAAATCAACAGAGGGAAGAAATTCCAAAGTGGATACCTTCTATATGCAATTTAGTATTTGTGGAGATATAAAGAGTGTACATACATGATCATGTACCAGAAACCTAAGAGTTAATTTCCTGGGAAAGTGTAGCATATTCTCTTTATTAAGAAGTTCTACCAAACAGCATTATATGGTCGACTTACAAGGTGAGGATTAAAGACTGTCATGCAAGTGAAGAAGATGATTTTGACATTAGTGTTTTGGATAAACTCAGATTTTACAGTATTACTCTTAAGAATGACAGAGAAATTGGGAAAATTATGTTGCATGAGATAGAAGTAATTGTAGCAAGAAGAAACAAAATGACTCACAGAGCACTCTGCTGATTGTACTCTTGTTTCCTTGAGAAATGTGAAAATGTCTGGCTTTCATAGGTATTAGAAAACCTAATATAAAGCATGTTACACAGTCAAATTGCTCTGGCTTTTCATTACTTAGGGATCAAATTCTGAAATTATTTGTTGAATCAAATTCCTTTTACTTAGTAGTTGACAAAATATGAATAATAAAGAAATTGCTGACTTGCATAGATGCTTTAGAATTTGACCTTTGATAATCATTTCCCTTTAATGATTGAATTACTGCTGTCATTATCCTTTATCTTCAGCATATGATTTTTTAAAATATGTTTCTATTGTATATTAAGCCTTGTTAGCTGCTCAGAAGCAATAACACTGCAACAATAAGAGTTGCATCCATGTATCTTGTATCCATGAATCTTTAATTGTTGTAAATAGGAAGTCCAGCATGAGTTTTGGAAAGGAAATTCAGAAACAACTTGGAAATAGGTATTCAGGTAGCCAATAAACACTGCATAGTTCTCAGATCCCGGAATTAACAATGCACACAAGGACGGCACATATAGACCAAGACAATTGTACTTAGTTACCATAGTGATCAGGGATTAGCTAGGTTGTATAATAATGAGCTTAGTAATGACAGATATTCAGAATTTCATAACACAGGAGACTTAGGAGGTTATCTTCACTACTCTGTGTTGCTTAATAGCTCCCAGAGTTACAGCTCCTCTACTTAAGAGAGCAGATCACAGCTACCATCATCCTTTTAGAATGGATGCTGTTAGCTGCCCTTCCTCCAACTTGATTAAGAGCTACTGGGTATCTAGGATTCATTTCCTAGGATTCTAGGAAAATTCTAGGATGCATGCTGTTTTTCAGATAAATGTGGCTCTCATGTTCATTCCAATATATCTCCTCTCACTATGAACAGGAAAAAAAAAAAGAGTTTGCAAATTATAGTTAATTATCTAAATGGTAGTTTGGGTTTTCTTTCAGAGAGTTTGATCTGAGAGAGGACTTGGGATTTACTCTAGTAATTGCATGCCTAGAGTACAATTAATATAGAGCCTAGGAAAAAGAAAAATAACTCTGCTTCTTTTGCTTAGAACTGAAATCCAGGGGCATGTAATGTTGTTTTCATTAGAACAAGAAAAATGTGATATGGTTCAGTATTTATTTACATAAGCGTGTGTGTAGATTCTTGATTCCTTGATTGCAGCAGAAACAGCAGATATCTCCTTGCTCAGAACAACCAGATCAGCGTTAGCACTGAACTGTGACACCCAATAAGCTCTGTCTTCCATACTCATCACTGTACTTTTTACAAATTCTTCAGGCCTTTGTGGTCTCCAGCTCATGTAAGTTAGAAATGATATCTCAGTCTTGTTTTTTCCACCAGCAAAACTTAGACTACCCAGTTTAACTCTGATTAACCATTTCACAAGTACCTTGTGCAGTCCAGCTCTTTTTACAGTAAAAAGAGACTTGATCTCTTTTTCTTGAGTTTGCTAGAGTGTTGAATCCAAGCCCCAGGTTTAACAGCCATTATCATCCTATGCATAGCAGAAAATCACACTGAGAAATTCTGAGCTGTCTGGTACTTGCTTTTGGAATTGAAAAATAGTTTTAGTCTTTTAGTTTGTTATTGTGCTTATTCATCTTTTGATGAAACTACTCTAGCATCAAACATTAATAAGAAAAGGCGAGTCAAACCTGAGTGTAACTCTAGTTGTTCTATGTTTGTTTGGGGAAGAACTTCTTCACAAATTTAACCACCTGGGTTTGTGAGGAATTTGACTGTGAATTTTCGAAATCTGATGGGGGACTTTTTGAAGCCTTTTCTTCTTTAGATTTTCATGCTTTGACTGATTTTTTTCAGTACTTTCAATTGTGTATTTTATATGTGTCAACACTGGTCTTCAATTTTGGCCCCAAATAGGCAAGTAAGTGAATAGTGACTGTTACGAACTTCTGTCATGTAGGATTCTCTTCAGTAGTCTCTGAGTATGCCTTTTTTTATAAGCAAGTTACTTTTAGGGAAAAAAGTAGAACTATATAACTTCTTATGTCATTAGTTTTAGCCAGAAACATAACTTACAGTTGAAAAAAAGCAGTACTGCTGCTTTTGACATTTGGAAGCAAATTTGATTCATTACTATATATACATGTTTTTAGAAGAAATATATTCTGAACAGAATGGTGCTGAAGTGTAACAGACATGTTAAAATCTCAGTCATGTTCATCTCTGCGGTTTATGTTACTGCATTATTGCTTATTGTACAAATTCATGGCATGAGTATCTTCCATAATAAAGGTAATTCAGTTTGGTGGGATACTGCAGTATGGTTGAGAGAATACTAAATATGTCCCTCTGATAAAGTGCAAACTAGGAAGAAGGGAGAGACAAGCTGTTTGGGAGTAATCAGGTATAAATATCAAATGAATGCTAATTAATTTGCTGCAGTTTTCTACTCCTGCTTAATTCTCATTTTCTCTGAATATTCATGTAATACTGTATATAATAGTGTATTTATATATGTGTGTGTGTGTGTGTGTGTATATGCGTACACACACACACACACACACACACATGCAAACACCCATATGCATGTATGCATGTATAAACAAACTAGAACCCCTTCCTGGTAGGGCAGGGGGCTCAGAATGGAGATTCAAAAGCTTAGGTTCTGGGAGTGACTGCCATTCACCTGTTGTAGCACCTTGGGCCAGTCACTTCTGCTTTGTCACCTTCCACATTCTTTGTCCTATCTTTTTAGACTATGAATTTTGAATGCCAGTGATTTTTTCTTACTACGTATTTTAAAGTTTCTGTGTAATAGTGTAGTAATTTTTTGAACCTACCTGAAGTGTCTAAGTGCTACTGTAATGCAAATAATAAATTATTATTATTACATGAGTAAGTTTAGAAACTTGAGTAACCATATTAAAGTAAATGGAACTACTCATATATAAGCTGTCTCTGAGGATAGATCTTGGTAGGAGTGGGGCATACCATGCCAGCTACGCTTCACCAGGGGAAAAAAGGCTAGCACTCGTATGTAGTACATACAAAAATAAAATCTTTGTCAGTATTTTACAGTCTCTAGTTATACTTGGACCCTTCTATTTTTAAGGGAATGCACAAATGGTATTATAACAGTGGGATAAATGGTTTAAAATACACAGGGAGATTAAAAATAAAGATACATTGGTATAAAATGTGAAGTAGGTGTGACACAGTTTTTAGCTATTTGGTACAGTGTAAGTCAGCCTGCCCTCATCACTCCTGTGTTGGACTGTGTAATACTGCTGACATGAAGGAGATCTGCAAAGCCGTTATTTGTCTGTCACAGTGCAGAAGAGACCATGCTGTCTCATAAGATATGCAGTCACTGGCCTGTTTCCTGAACTCCTAGAAGTAATGCAGCTAAAAGTACAAGATATCCTGCATTACAAGCAGTGTGGAGGTTAATGAGGTTTTGTTCAATGCTCATCAACACAAGGTCTGGGATTTGGTGTAAAAAGTATCTAAAACATTTTCTGAGCACAGCCACCTCTGCTGCAATTAGTGAAGCTGAATCAGTTTCACTGATAGATACTGTGGGATTTAACTGAATGAAAAAGCTCAGTTCTGGCACATTTGAAAGACTTGTGGAAGAATCCTGTTTCTGATGCTGAACGTCTAATGAAGCATATAAAATTTTTGCTTACTTGAAGTGCTACAAGGCTTTTACTTACTTACTTGAGATTTCTTTTAGTGTCCCTATACTTTTATAAGAACTCTGTCAAATGGAAATGAAATAGATAGTAATTGAGACTTCTGTGGGTAATTTGACATGTTTTAAAATGCCTGTTTGAGTGGAATTCTTTGTGTTTATATTTAAAATACAGATTGCTTGCTTTGAATGAGAATTTAGATGGTCATTTGGTTTTCAGTTTTTGTTTTATCTATGGAAATCTCAGAGTGTTTAAAAAAAAAAACAAAAACAAACAAACAAAAAAAAAACTCCAGGGAGTTTTTTTTCTTTTGAGGCTTTTATAAAAGAGGAGCACATATAAAACATAACATTCGTTACTAAAATAAATTTCAAGAGGAAAAATTAAGTGAAGGTTACTCAAAGCAATGTACCATGAAGAACACAGCTACCATTTTTGCAATTGAGGACTTTAAGAAGACACCATTTCATGCTGCCTTTATGAATTAAGCTATTAGTGGAGTGAGTTGTATTTAGCATAACAACATACTGAGCTGCATTGGAAAGATCATAGCCTGCCTATGGCGGGAAGTGATTGCTCCCTTCTGATCTGAAGCTGTGAGGCTGCCCTGGGAGTGTTGGTTCCAATTTGGATTACCCAGTACAAGACAAACATTGTCAAACTGGAAATCTACAATGTAGGACCACCAACAAGATGATTAGGTTCCACATGATGTATGAGGAAAGGCTGAGGTAGCAGCATCTGTTCAGCTGGAGGGAAAGATGGCTAAGGGCAGTGCTAATTGCAGTTGTCAAATTCCTAAAGAATTGTTGTATGGAAAAGACAGAGATGGACCATTCTGAGAAATACACAGCAAAAGGATGAACAAAATTTACAGGCAGGGAAATTCTGATCTGAGAGTGGTCGAACACTGGAATGTGTTGCCCAAACAGGTTGTGGCATCTTCATATTTGGAGATGCTCAGAACTAGGCTGAACTGGCCCAGAACAGCCTGATATAACTTTGAAGTTCTCTCTGCTTTGGGCTAGATGATCTTCAGAAGTCCATTCCAACCTAAATTGTTCAATTATTCTATAAAAATATTGGCTCAGAACAATGTCCAAGCAACTATCCTTGCAGCCCGTACTAGATGCCTAGAGAAAGAGTATATGGCAGTCATCATTGCGTTCCTGACAATGTAATGGTTGAAATAGTAGCCATAGTATTATAGTTTCTAATTTATTTCCCCATCACATTTCTGTACTACTTTTTGATACAATTCTTAGCTTTAGTTCCCTTAGTTTAATATTCAGAGCAAATCTTTGGTCTGCATGATGTCTTCTGCCAATCCTGTACAATTTGTAAGTTATTCATTAAAAAAATAGCTAACTGCAATTATGTATAAATATTATTTATGTAAATTTAAACCAAGGGGAAAATCTATTCCCAGGTTTTTAATGTTAACAAATGCAGAAATTGGTTGTAAATTAAAAAAAAAAAGCTTAGATTTTGCATTCCGTATAATTTATGCAGAACTGCTTTATCAATTACACTCTGATAATCACTGTCAAATCCTCTGTAAATTAACAGTATTTGAAAAATATAAAAACAGATTATCTACACAGTGTAGCTTTAATATCTCCATGTAATTCAGTTTTCAACCGTTATAATTAGCATGCATACAAAAGGAATTTTAATCCTACTAGATAAATTCTATTTATTTGTAAATTATTCTTATAATCAGTAAAATTTGTTAATAAGTAGCTTGTATCTAATGGATTTTGCAGTACAAGATATTTGTACTGTTTGAAATTGTTGTACATCAATGAACAGGATAAAGAGTGCAAAGCAAAGTAATGGAATAAACACATCTATTTTCTTGTGGCAACACAATTGATATGAATGACAGGATAAAAGAAAGCCATGAGTCACGTATGAATTTGTTATTGCTAATGTGTCAAAACAATATTTGTCACCATTTGTATTGAGTGTGTCTGTCTAAGCTGGGCAGAGCTGCAGTAATAAATTGTCAAGTTCGTGAAAGTAGCATTGAAAGCCAGAAGTTCAGTTTGCTTAGGAGATTCCATCTACTGCCAGCTTTGATACAAGTATTGTTTATAACCACAAGAAGTGAAAGAGCTACAGTGTTACTTTGTGGAGAACAGAAATGGTACTATATATATATATACTCATATACTATATATATACTATATATATATATATATATATATACTCATATACTATATATATATTCTCATATATAATATGAGAAACTACTCATATTAGTGTCAGTCCCACACATGGAATAAGGATAGACTTTTTTAAAAAAAGGATAAACAAATAGCTCTTCTTTTAAATCTGATGTGAAACATATGGTATCTATCAGTGCAGTGTCAGCTTTTGCCAGTGGCTAACAATGAAGATGGTAGCTGGAGATCAAAGCTTTTGTGTAGAGTGAGAAGCAACTGTGCATCTATGAAACAGATGTGAAAAAAAATCACTTGCAAACAGCAGCAATATTTAGAAAGACCGTTTTTCAGAGATGATGTAAAACCACAACTAGAAGTTGTAATTAAGAGTATGCATTCTTCATACGTTGTCTATTGTTTACTGATTCATCCCTTGCTTCAAAGTGCTCTGTTGAGCAGTGAAAACCTTGAGACAGTGAAATAGATTTTCAGCTAGTATAAACTAATACAGCTGGACAGACAACATTACTGTTTTCCAGTGTAAAATCAAGGAAGTTAAGGCAATCCTGCAGCAGTTAAAGATCTGAGCCAATCTGAGCTTTTTCACAAGTCATATAATTTATCTGTGGAGCTCTCTGCAAGATAGATCTGATTCTAGTTTTTAAACATGTTAGGTGCTGGAAATGATGCAATACATGTCTTATTACTTAGCCAGGTCCCTAACATTAGGCTAAAGGAAGGTTTTTTTGACAGTTGGTCAGTTCACATAATTTTACAAAACAAAATACAGTGCTGTGCATACTAAAGGTATTACTCTGTGGAAATAACTATTTTGTGGAAATACTTGCCTTTCTAATGTACAACTGTAAACGTAATTTATAGCAGCAGGTGCACTGATGTGATTTGATTGATTGCAGGTTCCCTCAAGAGCTGAACATGGGAAAAATCAGTGCTGAAATCATGTGGACTCTGTTTGCCCAGGATATGAAGTATGCTCTGGAAGGTAATTAATACTAACTATGAATTATATTAGAGAGCTCATCAAGACTGATTTTCAGTGCATATCACAACTGGCATCAGATTTATGCATGTGGTAAAAGTTTTCTGATATACTTATTTAGGTGTTTCTTGGTTTAGTTTTTTTTCCTTTTTTTTTTTAAGGGTTGTGTGAAGGAAGTGTAGTGTAACTGCAAATGCTACTGCTTTTTACCTAAAAATCATTAATATCAAAAGAAACACAAATAACCTTGTTAGCATTATAGGTATCCCAGGTTTCACTGACTGGAAGTTGTAAATGTGCCCATAAGAAGCATTTTCAGAATGAAGAAAACTCATAAATAGATAATTAAATCTTCTTTTGTGCTTTAAAGACAGATTGTATTCATATGAACTCCAACATACTCAACTGTAGTTCTCCCTTTATTATTTAGGATAGTACTGTGTTTAACCACAGGGGAAAAAAGAAATGCTTTTTTTTTTTCCCTTTACAGCAGGTGGTCTCCAACTAATGCTTTTAACTCCACTCGTTAAAAAGGTTGTTGCAGAAAGCCAAGTAAATATACCTGCTAGCAACTTAAAAAAAAAAATGAAGGAAGGAAATCAAAGAAAAAATTCTGATAAATGATGAATGCCGAGCAAAAAGTTTTTATGACATTCATTGAACTTCACTAATTTTATGTATCTATTAAACAATGTCAGAGAAATGAAGGAGTATTTTAGTTTCCCTCTGACCCCAAGAATGTAGCTTAAAAGAAAGGAAGCCACAGGGACCAAAATTGCTTTGGAAAGTTCTTTTTTTGCATTTTAAGGTATGTGGTGAAATGTATTATGTTGGTTCTGTACATATGCAATCCTTAGAGACATTTTTCTCCAAAAAAGGGGCAGGGGGGAAGGAAAGGAAGGAAAATGATAGTATCTCAGGAAAGAGTTGTTAAGGAATCGGTCCAGTTTATATTGGAAAACTCAGGGCCAACCTCAGGGTGATATGAGAGGGATTATAATGTAGAGTAGTGTTATCACCAAAGAACATACAATTTCTCTCATCTTTTGTTTAAAAATTAAGAACAGAAAAAGGGTTTATAGTGCCCTCCAAAATTTTTTACTCACACAAGCAGAAAAAACTAATCGGAACAAGCCAAATTTGTCTTCAACCAAGCCTGCCACTAACTTCAGAGTATGTCTGCTAGTGGTAAAAATAAGTATGAGGTTGGTTTTAGACAACAATGCAACTCAACAGACATAAATGATAAGAACAGTATTTGGAGATTAATTTCTGTATTATTTGGTCCAGAAAGTTTAATATGATAATTGCAGTATGGTGATATTTTGATAATATAATCATAGATTTTTATGATGATAAAAAAGAGAGAAAAGGCAAGTAACTAGAACGGTTGTTAATGGAAGAATTATTTTGTTCCTTTGCTGTTGTACTATTTTATTTTATTAGATATATTATTTGAAAGTGGAACTTGCACATACCAGACAGCAAAAGAATTCAACGATAGGAAGGAAGGGAGGAAAGAATTGCAAGAGCAGCAACTATGATATGTAGAATGAAGAAAGAAGCAGATATAAGAAACTTGACCTAAGGTGTGGTACGATTGTTTAGCCTAGTCCCAAAAAATCAGAAGGACAGGTTCAGGAAAGCCAGTGATAAGATCATCCTTCGAGAGAGATCAGTAAAGTTAAAAGCTGCAAAGAGCTGAGAAACATGAAGAGAAAGTGAAAGCCGCGATTTTTGTTTAGAAAGTGTTTCTAGAAATATCAGTGAGAAGAGTCTTGTGTCTGGAAATGCTTTAAAACAAGAACAGATATCAGAAGAAAGGGGTTCAGCAACTAAATATTGTGATTGCTCTTACGGATAACTAGCACACAGATTAATATGCATTTCCAATAGCATTATATTATCATACTTTTATAACTTTGAAGCTATAGTACATTTGTCTGTACACAGGCAGCCATCAGCATCCTAATACATTACAGCATTTAAGTTATTTACCTGTAAATGCTGTATATTGCAACTAGATAATTTGCCATAGACTGCCCTGTGTGAAAGTAGAACTTGTTGGTCATTCAAAAGGCTTCAAATCAAGCAGTGTTTTTTATCCTGATTGAAAAGAACAGAACAGGAAGCTCTTCAGAAAGAGTTGGTTACACCTTTTATGAAGTGTAGAATGTTTGGCTGGATCAGGATTTGAAAACAAACATTAGTGAAGTACCCTGATGCTGTGGGAAAAGTTACAGAGGATTGATAAGAGGCACTGGATTTTCTAAGTCAACTCTAAACCAGTCCCTAGGCATGTTGTTTTCATCTCTGTGTTGCTGTGGATGCTGTCTTTCCAAGGAGTGCAAATGTCAATTTTTTGTCCTAAAAACCCCAGGTTGCTCCAGGAATTAGTAGTGAATCAGTTCCTATGTATAAAAAAATAAATAAAGTCAAAATTTAATTGTAAAATCTGATAACTATACATAAATTATTATTCTATGGTTTCAGCCTGTTCATTCCTTAACAGGCAAACCCAATAAATCTAGTAAGAAAGTACAGAGCAACATACTGTTTCTCTCTCCACCTTTACTGTCCGTTAAATCAGCAGATTCTTTCTCTGGGTATCTTACAATGACTATAAGTTTGATGATGCAGTCATTAATGACAAATAAAGGTTTTCCCTTTGAATTCAGTGGGATTAGGAGCAAGACCTTAAATAGCATCACACTCAATCGTCCCATTTTTAATGGAGTTCATCATTAAAATGCATTGCATTCTGCTATGCCAACCTTGCCTTCCAGGTTATTAACATAGGGTACCATCTGTTCCTATGTAGAGTCCAGGGCTGTTATTGCAACCTTTGCCTGATCCAATTTAATATTAATCTCCTCAAGAAACGCATTGTGTTACCTTTTGTGTTATGAATTTGATTCTTTTTTCTCTGATCAAGAGATGAAGTAGTCCCACATCATTTGCAAAAGGATCATTGACATGATAAAGAGTGAAATTAGCTTGACCTAGATCTTACTTCTGGCTCTTTCTTCTTTGCGTTCCCAAATGTATCAAGCAACTACTCCCATCAACATAAATTCAGGGAGTGAGTATGTCCTAATTCCATTTGCTAAGAGAAGCCCAATACAAGAACACCTAGTTCGTGCTCCACTTTCCCTCTTTTTCCCTGACGGCAGTGAGAATGGCTGTTCTGGTCGGGTCTCTGAACAGCTAAATCCTCTTGCATCAGCTCAGGGGCTGCCTGGAGCAGCAGCTGCTGCTGGGGAGAGGAGAGCTGCTTCTCAGCAGTGCTATCTGCCCCCTTGCAATAGGAACAGTAGGCTTTGGGAATGAGGCGGCAGCAGGCATTTCACCCCTCTGCTGCTCTTCCCCCTCTTCATGCTATGGAATAGAAATAGTCTAGTTCTCGTTTGACAGATTGAGGAGGGTGAGATCAGAGGCTGCTGCTGAGATGAAGGGAGTGGGAAGAGTGGTCTCTGTAGCAGTGGTCTTTTGCTAGAGCAGAGAAATATAGTGCCTGCATGTGTCTGTATATAGCAAAGAAGAGTCCTTGCGTGTGACAGGTTAGATGGCCGCTGCTGGGGCAGCTAGCTTGCTTTATGGGTGAGGGAGTAAGGGGCATCCCAAAGCACAGATCCAGTCTCCGCAGCTGCTGAGATCGGGAGATTGAGTCAGATTGATATGCTTTGCAAACAAAGCTCCTGTACAACCTAGTATTTAATTCATTGCTTCATTCTAGATTTTCCTCCCTTTTAAGTTAATAACAATGTTTAGCCTTTGAAGGGGATTTAAATTTTTACGATAACTTTGACAAATTTATTCCACACCAGTTCAAATTCTCTTTCTGGTCTGAGGAGCTTGGAATTATTTTCATGTGTAGATTTTTTTCATGCGGACAGTGTCATGTTTTTCTCTCTAAGCACTTGACTTCATTGGATTTGGCTGTTTTTTTCCCCCCCTCTGCAGGTTATTCATGAAGCAACAATGATTTGTAGAGTTGAATATAGATTGTTGCTTGACATAAGCATATTTGAGCTTATAAGATGTTGACATTGCTTTTACACTGTCTGCTCCTCAAAGTGCTCTCTATCTGTGGTATGAGTCAATGAGAATGGCACTAGCATTTCACCAATAATGCCACTGATTTGTTTCTGACCTCATATGGTAACAAATTTGTTTTATTCAGTGCACAAAGATATGATGGTTAAAAGATAGTGAGAGAGTAATGAGCTGACATTAGCCACACAATTTAAAAAACATCTTTTTTCCTTTGTATCCTCTTCCCACCTTTTGTATCTCTAACTTTTGAATAGGTCAATGTCCAAAGATCAAATGTCCAAAGCTATCCAGTCAGTTAGAAAGAGAACTTTCAAATTACTATTATTATATTACTCTAATACCTCTATTGATTGTGGCCAGAAGTCAAGATCAGGATCAGGCCAGAAACCAAGTAGCTGTTGCAGTATGGCAGTAGATAGTCTCTCTCCTGCAGTGAAAGGATTCTGAAGTGCCAGGCCTTACAAAAATAGGAGAAGAAAAATAAAATCTTCACACCATTTTGTGCACTTAACATAGGTTTGCTTTTTTAGTTTCCTTTTATTTTCAATGCGTAGGCAAATATCAGCCTTTTTCTCTGATGGATTCCTCTTTCATGACAGAAATTGGTAAATTGATTTGAAAGAGAAGAGGCAGATCCAGGAGTTGATTGATTCCTAGCACAAAGACAGCGTAGAAAAAAGCACAAAGGCTAATGCTGCACAGAAAAAGGTTATTTCGTTTCAAGCTTGTTTTCACTCCAGTTAACAATTGACAAATTTGTCCATAAGAAAGAATATAGCCTTGTCTTAGAGGAAAACTATAGAGATTTGTACAAGACTTGTATGGGAGGGAAAGCAAGGCAACATCCACTAGAATTCAGGGTTTCATCAGTATCAAACTGAAACTTTTCGATTTTAATGAATGAAGATATTCAAGCAAGTATGTTCCATCATCATGATCCTGATGAATGGTCAAATTTTGCTTTTACAGGGGCTCCAGAGAGTAAGAGCAGAGGCAAACAGATTAGAATTGGGAAAAATAACTCTCTTCTTTGGCAGATAACTCATAAAATTGAATGCGAGGTGATTGGAAGAAGGAGGGAGCTAGGAATGTGATTTGGTCAACGTAACAGGCAATGGTGATAGCAATAGCAACTATATTTTGTAAGTTCTGCAGAGCTGAGTTTTGCGAGCATGAGAATCTAGTTGAGTGCATGTAACACAGAGATCCTCAAGCTTGGCAAGAAGCAGTGTAGCCATAGCAAAATAGCACTGTTTTCTTGAAGTCACACTAAAATGAAGTGGACAGAACTATTGAGAACCTGAGTTCGTGTCTCTCCATGGCAGTGTTGTGCTGTATTAATATATCAGCTTACTTGGCCCTACTTAAGGGGTTTCTAGTACTGCATTGCTTTGCACTGGGGGACATGCTCACTGTATCATTTAATCATCCTCTAAACCATTTTCTTTGCTTTCGCATGCTGAACCATAATTACAACAAGTACTATTGAGTGCTTACACTGTATTAGAAGCCTGTAGTAATCTTAACAAGTTAAAGCTTCTTTATTTCTGATTGTGGGGGTATTGGTGATGCCAGATGTTACTGAAAGTAATAGAGTGTATCAACAAACACATGGCTTTACCACTTGAATGTGAAGAAGCAATGTTTAGGGCATCAGTACAACACAGTGGGGAAAATATAGTAAGTACAGTATTTTGTAGTAGAAAATACCATTGTTTGTGGCAGATTAACACACCCTTCGTGATGTTGTAGGTTACATCTCTTAGATGCTGTGTATCTAAGTATTTTATGTTCTTGAACTTCGTGTAAGGTGTTCACCCCTGCCAGGAAGATATGCACAGCTTTGCTTTTTCCAGTGCTAACCAGGTAGCCTTGAGCTCACTTGTTCTTCCCGCTGTGAAATGTGAAGCAAAGCAGTGCTCTCTGAGCAAATGGACTATCACTTTGAGAGCTGCTCCTTGAAAATAAAGTGTGATGTCACATCATTTTTTAAAGTGCATTGCAGTAAGTCAGGGATTGATCAGCCACCTTCAGATGCAGGCAAGGAGACAAAAAAAGAGCTGTAAATCCATTTATTTTTCTGGCACAATTCAGAATGAGACAGTGTGCTTTCCTTCTCAGGTTCTGGTTAGTAAGGAAGTGAGATTGTATGCTTAAGAAATCCGTGAGGAAGATCTATGCTGCCTATCACAATTTATCTACACTCCCTTAGTAAATTCACTTGGTCTCCCTGTACCTCTGTTCCTCATTTGTAAATGTGAATAGCACAGTTTAATTAGCTTGTAGAAGTGTTCAAGGCATAATCCATCAAGTTTGCGAAGTGTTCAAAGAAATTTGGTGAAAATTTCCAAGAAAATGCAGAGGAAATAATGAGTATGTAGAAATATCCTGTGAAAGAGTATATTTCTGAAAGAATTGGGAGAGGTTTTTTTGGTCAGTTGTAGTGGATGGAAGTAATGACAGAAGAAATAGTTTTAGTTTTCAGTTTATTATATTAATCTTAACACAAAGAGCCCTTTCAGAAAGGGCTTCGTATTATCAAAATGATTTTAAATTATACTTAATTATCAATTAATTGTGTCACTGGGATGAGAAGTCTTGCAGAGTATAATGCTTCATGCTAAATCAGTTTCAAATTATCTTTCTGAGATTGCTTTTTTTTTTTTTTTTCCTTGTGGCCTGATCCGGTGCATCAGATTTAGAGTCTTTCTGTTCACTTCAGTAGCAGAGGGTTTAAGTCCGTGGTGCTGTTGCTGGGTTTGCTCAGAAAAACACATTCTTTTAATAGAAAACTCACTTTTCTTATATGTAACTTGAGTCACGTGTTGCAAATCCACTTACCCTTGCAAGCCATAGCCAGAGTCACAGCAGGCGCTGCTGGTCTGTACTGTTGCAGCAAGGTGTTAAAGTCAGTGTTTTCCTTAGTCCCAAATCTGTTAATTACAGACCTGTTCTGGGTTTTTTTTCCTTACTTTCTATGAAGACACTTGAATGTCTCCATGCTATCGGCTCCCTCCATAGTGTCTCTGTAGCAGTCACTGACACACAGCACCTTGGCTTCCTGGGGCAGAGGAGCATCTGCCAGTCCCAGGATTCTGCCACCTTCTTTGGAAGGGAAATGCTGCAAAGCTGCATATTTTAGTTTGAATTACATCAGTCTATTCAAAGGATGCCATATTCTCCACAGAATATTTGCAAGTCATGCAAATCCAAACAGCAGCACAGCTATGCAGGTATCTGGTTGGCTACCCGTTACAAAACTGTAATTTGGTCTGCACAACCTGTTCAGTATCTGGCTCTTAGAAACTGTAGAAACTCTAGGCCAGTTTATATGCCAAAGGCTATGTCAGCTAAAGCCAGTTGTGACTGTGGGTTTTGTTCACTGTCTTAGAGATGAATTTAGGCTGGCAATGTCTTTCTTAAAGGTCACTAAACAAGATTTAGCTCATTTTAACAGCTTTCAATGATTTACCTGAAAGTGAAATACTTTGTATCCTATTACCAATTCCCTGAACAGTCCAGACCTTTTTTTTTATTATTATTATTGCAATATATACTGCTGTCCAGAAGCCCTTTCCACTACATAGTGTATCAGTAATGAACCTACGAAGGTATGGAAACAAGTGTATGAGCTATCTACTGCAAAAAAGAAAAACATAGAATCATAGAATCAGTAAGGTTGGAAGGGACCTCTGGAGATCATTTAGTCCAAGCCCCCTGCTCAAGCAGGGTCACCTAGAGCATGTTGGAGAGGGTTGCATCCAGGCGGGCTTTGAATATCTCCGCAGGAGGAGACATGATTTTCATTAATACTTGCAGGTCTGTAGTTTGTTGGGACATCTCATCCATTTGTGGAAACTGCATCATATAGTATATATCATTTCTAATCAATTGTTTATGAAGTTTAAAAATATGAAAGCATTTAGTTAAAATAAGATCTGTACTGTACATAACTTTCTAGTTAATGTATGATCAGATAGTAAGTTGTGTTAAGAGATTATATTGCTAAACTGTTTTGGAGATCTTGGAGAACAGAAGAAATTTCTTTTAAAGTAAGTGAAAAATTGCCTTTGGCGAATCTTTTTTATTTTTAACATCTTAAAAATCTTTGTGTTTCTAAATTAACCGAATTAACAGCATTTCAATGTTAAACCTTCATTTACTTATAAATGAGACATACAACTGGTGAAATAAAGATTTAGTGTCTTCATTTTGTCGTTTTTAACAGTTCATAGCAGAGCCTACACATTTTATGGTTTTCAGATGTTTCAGGTCTATGTTTTATGAAGCTGTTATATTTCCTTTTATTCAAACTGTAAGTTAATATAAGTTTACTGATATCTTATGTACCTGTTCAGCATCTTGCAAGATACGTGACATAGAAGTAGTGTGTTTCCCAGATATTAACTAGCATAGATAGGAGTCCAGAGTTCAAGCTAATTAAAAGAATTTTCACCAAGTTCTTGAAAGTGCAAGAGAAGATAATAAATAAAGATTTAGCTCCTGAGTGGAACTACAGAAGTAGAGACTTTTCTCCCTTACAATGTTTACCCTATTTCATGCTTAATCAGCTTGTTAGCTGAGGAAAAGAGAACAAAAAGCAGAAAAGCAGAAAGAGCACTGTGTGATTTTGTGTCATTTCAACAAATGTCCTACATTAACAGAATCCTGTTCCATTTAGATGCCGTCACCTTATGTCATGAATTAATACCAATTTGTCAAAAGTTAAACCAACAGAAATATTTAACTCATCATCAGTCAATCAGTCATACTTCATTTCATCTTCAGTATGTTAGAGTGCAAAAGACAAAATACATACGTTTTAATCCTCCGTATAGCTTGGAATGTATGCCAGCCTTACAAACAATGGTGAACAAATTAATCATTTTAAATTGAGAGGATGATCTAAAGGGCTCTAAGAGTCTGTCATAGTAGTGCATTTCATAGATTGAATGATTTTGTCAGTTTTTGAAAATATTTCTGTAGGGATCCTAAAACATTCAGAAATCTTTTTCAGCCAAAGCTTTAGATCTCTAGCCATCAAAATGTAGAGTAAGGCTATGAGAAAACCTTACTTCAGAACACATGATTGTAGCATCCTTAACATATAATAGTTTACACATTTTTAACCAGTTAGCCAAAATTTGTTTCATTTCTATTTTGGCTTGAATTTGATCTAGGGCTGGCCATGAAAGTAGTTTAGTGAGGGATGCTACCTGGTAGATGTTGTCCTGAAATGAACCATTAAGATGGTCTGCAGTCTGGCATGATACCCTTGTGGCTGATTAATGACAGCCAGAACACAGCATTCGTTAGACATGCTGGAATGACATGCTTAGTATTTCTTAAAATTGGGCAATGTAGTTTGGTTTCTGAATATAGATTTAGACATTCCACGTGGCCAAAACTTGTAGAATGTACATTGACTTACAAATTTGTGTAGGCATTTGTTCATAAGCAAGGTATTTTAGTTGACAGTCTTATCCGTACTTTTGTCATCGGTTCATGATAAAGTAGCATGGAGTAATGTACCATTCATACTAAGGGGAACTGTAGAAGTCCCTGTAATAAAACTCAATGGATTTAGAAATTGCTTAATAAATATACTGCTCTACGAGGAATGTTTCATAGCAATAGCAGCACAAAAAAGATACTAGGTTTGCTCTACCAGAGACCCCTGTTACCTAGAATCAGTTATGAAAAAGGTCTAGTATTTTTGCCATAATCTCAGCTGAACAAATATGCACACTGTATAAATGGCAGTTTTATTTCAAGGATGACGCAGTGTTGTAAGAAACAATTTCACAAACCAAGAGTGGACTTTATTAGAAAAACTTATATTATGCAGCCATTTTCTTTCAGAAAGTCCAAAATGGGAAAATCTGTGTAGGAATACATGGTGCCAGCTTTTCTTCTTGGAAGAAAATACACAGAAATCCAAAATGAAGATACACATCTTGTAATGTTTCAAACTTCCATTAACTTGTGCAGGTTTATCAGAAATGAGGAAAGCATCTATGGATCTTGATCTAGATTCAGAATGCCTATAGTAATGCTCCTATCTTTAGAAAGGCTTTTTATGTCCAGATAAACCTATCTAATATCAGTTAAAATTTTCATGGGCTGACTCATATGTGCCTCTGTATTCTTCTCTGTCACTTGGTTTATATAAACTTGACTGAAAATATATATGGATACAAAATGGCTTTTTAGATAATATAGAATATTTTCTGATTTTCTCACAGGTTGACATCTGGAATTTAGGGTGTACTTCCTTAGGGTGTACTTCCTTAGGGTGTACATAGGTATATGTAGCTGCAAGTCATTCTATAAGACTCTTGAAATACTCTTTCCAAGATACAACATCCTCGATTTAAAAAAAAAAATCTGAATTATTCAAGGATGTTTTTGTACTCTTTTCTAATGCAGTATAATTTATGTCTTAACTTGAAAAAGAAAATATAAATGAATGATACTGTATAAGTTGTACTATCCTGGATGAGTTTGCCCATCATTGGCAGCAGCTCATTTCTAAAACCAAAATAAGCATTTGCTTGATTTGTGGTATTATAGCAAACATTCTTAAGTTGCATTTTATAATCTAATAACTATTCATACAAAACTTGAATGAAAAATGTTATTAATCTCAGAAATTAAACTCAATTGGGAATGCAATGTATCTGGTACACTTTTTTTTTTTTTTAATAAAGATTTAAGTGGTAGTGTGTAGTGACCTTGACAGCGATAAGATTGGCCTCAGACAAAGATTGGCCTTGCTTACAAGAACTAGCACTGATTGAACGCATACTTCGTCATCTAGCTGTCTACGCTAATGGCTTATGGAAAATTTCCTACCAATGCAGAATGTTAGGATAGCTTTCCAAGTGACAATAATGGTGAATATAGTCTCCTGGTGAAGTATACTGTTAGTATTTAAGTGCCTTTTGAAACTACATTGACAGAAGTAACTGGATTGTGTCTAGATTATGGCCAGTGTTCTAAAGTTAGACTCTTCTACCTACAAGTAAGCTCAGAATTATTGTTTTGATTTTTGTAATGATTAAGCACTGTGCAGCTTGCACTGAGGCTAAAATAAAAAACATAAATGATAACTTAATATGAGCAAAAGCTAAATATTGCTTTTGCTGTATACTGACCTTTAGAAAGAAATAGCTGATTCAAAGTATCTCTTCAGATCTTAAGTTCAACACATGAACCCAAAGTACTTGCTTGCTTTCAAATCTGTTTTGGTTATACGGCAGTTATCTATATCTTACCAAAAACTCTAATGACTAGCATAACAAAGAACAAATATGGGGGAAAATATATTCCCAACTGTACATCTTGCAAATATTTGTGCAGCTGAGATAATTATTCTAAGAAATTGCAGAAAATTGAACATAACATTTATGGCCATGTGCATGTATGTATACAAAATGGTTGTGACATTTTGCATGTGCAAATACAAATCTTTTGCCTGAGCATCAGTACTATGTAGCTAAGAATATTTTGTGTCATGTATTACATGGCCTTCGTTCCTCAGGTCTCTGGAAAGTAAGAACCGTGATAGTAGGTTTACATCTTTCTCTCTGTGGTTCTATTCAAGGCTAATAACCAAAGATATTATGCTAGGGAGAATTTGTTGGACTGTAGCAAGTAGCAATTGGACATGAACAAATGGAACGTTAAGAAAGGAGCAGGTTTACTGTTTTTTCCTGAGCGTAATGAAAAGGCACTAAAGGTGCAAATGCTAATGTAATGTTTAAAAGGCACTGAGAGCCCACAGGGCTCTTGATAAGCTGAGTCCCACAAAACTTAGTAATTCACTATCTAATAGCATACTTCTGAAACACTTTTATTTATTGTATAGTACTATGGTATTACTGCTGTGCCGATTTTCTAAAATAATAAAAAATAAGAGTTTCCTGTTAATGTATCTGGTTAAATCATAGCTCTCTAGTGTGGCCCACTTAGGTGGTTTCGGTTGCCTAGAGAAGGGAAAGGGAGACAGAATTCATGGTGCACAGGAATTCCCTTCTACACCAGTAATAGCACATAGCTAAGAACTGAACAATGTACAAAAACACAGGATATATATTTCACAGTATCTACAGATCACTTGCATTTGTACAGACAGAGTACTGAGTACTGTATTCAGCTGTGTGTGGTATAACAGAGGATGGGATGCTTCAGTGGTTAGAGGATGTCAGATTCACAGCCAAATGTATATGAAAAATTTGCATAATGTTATATTATGATGTAGGTACAAGTAAGGAGCAATAGGAAAAGGCTGGTATCATTTTAAAAGAGGTAATTCTTTGCTATTGCAGGTTATTTACATGGGAACATCATTCTTCCTGGGTGTCTGTATTAGCTCTGAAAGACAGAAGTCTGTCTGTCTGTCTCTCAAACCCCCACAGACTGAGCACCGTGCCTAAGGGAGGAAACCAAAATTTTTATAGGTCCAGACTTATCCATTTTAACTGAAGATTCTGATTTCTCTCTACTGAAAGACAAGGAATCAGCTCTGATGATGCTGAACAGATTTTCAGAATAATCTCTATATCCATGAAAAATAGATATACTTTGAATGTTCAGTAACAAGATACAATGTGTAATTTTTCTACATTGTGCCATCTTTGCCAACTATACTCAAGACGTATGATAACTCTACACTTGCCAATAGATGCAGACTTAATTTCTGCTCAGCGTAATTTGGGGTCTGTTTACACAGCAACATGGTTCTTAAAATTTGACTTAGAGACAGATGTACCATGAACCATATATGTGCTAAAGATGGAAATAGCATTCAAAATGCTTTTGGTGGTCATATATACTCTGTGTCTTACGATGTATTAAACTCTGTTGAATTTTGGATCAACATGAAAGTTTTTAATCTTACTGCTTTTCTGATATTTATCCCATCACAAGAAGAGAGATGTGCAGAAAAAAATGATGATGATCTGATGATGGGACTCCTAGGTGGAAGAGAAGGGCTGGAACACTTTTTCCTTAACATATGCCACTATTTGTTGCATATGTGCACTTTTTTGATACTTGTGCTGTTATCTGCTTTAATGCTTTTTGTGAGACAGATTCCCAGTATTACTGTTGTTCAGCTTCCAGTGTTTGCTTAATAACACTGCCTTTTTAAAAAACAATTTGTAGTCTATATTTTTCCTTCATGAACAGATGTGGCACAGCAGTTCCTTCAGAGCTCTTATACTGCGGAAAACTAGACTCGATGTATTTTTTTCCAAAAAGCTATTACTAAGACGAGACAAAGGTCTTATCATGTATCACTATGTGCTGCCACAATTTAGACTTCAACAAGTTTCAACTGATCCAAATTTTAATGCGTGATTTCTGTAAGTAAGGTATTTGGCTGAGTAGCTGGTATGTTCTGCAGCAGGTCACAAATAGCAAGGTGCCAAAGAGTATCTTTGAACCAAATTCCTTCTTATACAATAGGTTATGTTAAAGTCATTAAGTAGCTATATGTACATGCATAATCTTAATTTAGCTTTCAGGAAAAACAAATGAGAAACGCTCTCTACCTAAACCACTCACAAAATGGTGGGTTTTTTTTTTTTTTTTTTTTCTACTGCATGGTTGCTTTTTCAGATAATATAAATGTAATGAATTATTTCTTTTCCTATATTAACATAGTCATCATGAAGATTGGGATCATTTATATTCAGGAGTTAAATTTCATACACAGTTTTGGCATTACAGTTGAGGAACTAGTTTTTTTTTGTTTTTTGTGTTTTTTTTTTTTTGGTAAATTTAGTAAGAATACAGAGCCTAGTTGTCGATGGGCCACTAAATAAATTTTAAAGCATGAGAATTTCCACTCTCCTGAACTGTGGGAAATTGACACTGTTATTTTAATCAAAATTTCATATCATTTTGGGTCAATATAAAGCAGAAATTGTGGGAATTTAAATGAGTTTATGTTTGAATTTGGCTTTTCATTTCAACAAATATGATTGTACCTAGTTTCCTTCATTTTCAACCTTAAAACTGTGTGAGAAGTTGGATAACCAATTTAGCTTGCTTTTATCTTTTGACTCAGTGTTGCAAAATGAAAATCTAGAGTCACGTACATTTCTGTAGTGATTGAAAAAAGTATGTGGATGACTAGTTGATTTATAACTCCACTCATTAATTGGGAGATTAACACTGTTACTGAGAAGATTGTAACTGAAGGCAGTTAAATATGTCCCTGTCTTATAGGCAACGTACGAAATTTGCTGTTTTCCTTCAGTTAACAGCTAACATCTTAAATGCTATAGGGTTGTTGGGTTTGGCTTTGTTTTTTTTCCATCTAATCTGTTGTGAACTGACTCCACACTAATTTTGCAGCACACCCTGAATAGCATGTCATTACACAACTACATGTATTTCTCTACATATTTTATTTGTAAAAGAGTTCTCTGATTATGCGTTACTTGCCAGTATTCAAATGAAATCTGTATGTGAGATTTAATATCAGCCCTTGCAATCAAAATGAACTATTCTGAGGGGGTCATCTACAAACTGCTCAGTGTCTTGTTTCTGTTGGGTGTCCCAGTCTTCCAGACAACCTGATCAGCAAGTGTTCAGGGGGGTGCAAAGAAAATGCTGCTTTGTTCTTCTATTCCTAACCTTCCCCTCACCCCTCCCTCCCCATTCTCTTGCATTCAAGCACTATACAAACCTTTCAGATCCTTTTTTACATATGTCTAAATGCAGTGCCATGACTCCTGACATAATCTTCTATGTATCCAGTGTGTTGAAAATAGGAGGCTACAGAGAAGAGAGAGACACCTGTTTGAAAAACTTAAGCACCACTTAGTATTAACTCTGCTTTTCTGTTTGTGCCGTGTGTGTAAGTCAGTCGGATAGCTGGGAGCTGCAGGGTTGTCTCTTCCACCTCCCTCTTAAGTATATGTGATAAATGCAGTTTGTTTGCAAATGCAGGATTCACCAGTTCAGATATGACTTGCATTTCTAGCTGTACATCAGTTGGTTTCTACACATCTATATTCTTCCTTTCTAACTCAACACAGCTTCTTATGCATTTTGCAGCAACTGAAGAATATAAAAAGCAATGCTGATTTGGGGATTTCCTTCGCTGCAGTGAAGAGAGTTTAAAAACCTTTTACTTAATTGTGGTCTAGCCTTTTTGTTTTGTATTTTCATAAGGGTACTAAAAACCTGAAGATGCAAGTGTGGCTGTTACTCCCTCTAAAAAAATCAACCCAACTTTCCTTTAAAATGCGAGTACCTGTAGTATTATGTCAGTAGTGCACTGAGGCACAAGAATGTTGCTTACTCTCAGAATGTTACTAAATGCTTTTATTTCAACTCCTTCTATTACAGAACATGAAAAGCAGCGATTATGTAAGAGCACAGATTATATGAATTTGCACTTCAAAGTCAAATGGTTTTATAATGAATATGTGCGAGAACTCCCCGCTTTCAAGGATGCAGTGCCTGAGTACTCTCTGTAAGTAGAGAGCGGAGGAGTCTCCCGTGAGTCTGGGCTTGGTGCAAGGGTTTATTTTGCTCAAATGCTTATCCTGAAGTCTGTGCAAGATTTCAAGCTATGTAGTCCTAAAAATTCTTTAAATATACTTTTCATGTTTCCTCCCCTTAAATTCTTTATTCTCTTAAATGAATTGTTCCAGGTATTAAAAGTAGTACTAGCTATTCAATAGGACTGTTTTTATTCAACTGTTGTAACAGAAGCTGCACATAAATGGCAAAATCTTTTGGCCAGAAGATGCCTGAATAAGATAGAAATTGTGGAAACCGCAGCAGCATTTGTTCTACATTCATTTCATATCAAAATCTGGGCTAAGATACAATGCTAATGACATATACTACTAAACTGATTCTTACTGTATTGAGTTAATTGAGTTAATATTCTCTTCTTTTCCTGAAAGTAATACATTCAGTCCTGTGCTTTGGTATAAGCTATCGTCATTTCCATTCCTTCATTTTCAGTAAGTCTGTTGATTTGCCTAGATGGTGTAGGGCCTGTCATTGCTTTTAAAAAATCCTGAATAGATAAAAGAGAAATAAAACATACCCAATGTTTTATTGAAACAAAGCTTCCTCCAATTAAAAAAAAAAGAAACAAAAAGAAAGAATGTTAAAAAGTATCATTGCTGATAAAAGACACATTCTAAAATAAAAATTGGGCAGAATTTGATACCCTACAATACTTGGCCTTATTTCTCAGAGTGATACCATTCATTCTGTCTCTAGAGTAGACCAGAGAGAGTCTGTATCATTTTATTCCAGTCGCATACATGTTTTCCGAACATGTTTTGTTTGTCCAAATTGTCTCTTCTGCTGGGAATCCTACCACAAGAGTAGGGTAGAGCTAAAGCCTGAAATATCTTTTGGTAGCCTCAATGTCTTTGATGGTACAAAATTTATCTAGAATGAAAGATGACTTAGGACTACAGCAGGTGTGAAGACACAAAGTGCCCAGCTGCTGAGTTGGATTACGCTTCTTCTCGCAGAATCATTATGGAATTTACTTAGCCAAAATTATTTTTAATTTTCAGGTGGTTTGAACCATTTGTCATTCAGTGGCTGGATGAAAATGAGGATGTCTCAATGGAGTTTCTTCATGCTGCACTAGAAAGAGACAAAAAAGATGGGGTAAGCCCTTATTTTTTAAAAGAAAAGAAAATAATCATACTAAGACAAGATAGTGATTTAATACTACAAAACCTGAAGTACAGCTGGTCCCACAGTGTCCTTATTAGACCTCATAAGCTATGCAGTCAGTAATGCTGTGTGGAAGATAACTCCATGGACAAATTTGAGGTCTGGAAATGTTTTTCATCTGCCTAAATTCCCCTTAGATTTTGGTTTCATTTTTGTCTGATGCTTAGTGATATTCCATGCTGTCCTTTACATACTGTGCTTATTCTATGAGCTGACTACTTTGCATTGGTTTAATAAGTGATTCCTGCAATATAAGATGATACTGTTTCCATATTATCTAAAGAGACCTTTTAGATGAACATTTTTACCAAGGGAAGATGTTTATTCTAATTCCCCTAATTATTTCATTAAATTATGCATAAATTATTGCATATGCATGTTACGCATACATTACTGCAATGTGTACTGAGAAATGTCTCCAGAAACTAATCATATACAAAACAGACTTATCAAAGTTCGTGTTCACAAATTTGCAAAGTCACAACAAATACGAATTTCAGAGGTTATCTTACTGCAACTGCACTGAAGATCCTCCAAGGAAATCACAGATGTCTTTAAGCTGGGAATGCTTTGCTATTGATATACTTGTAAGAGGGGATTGTGTTCTCAGCTTGCAGAGAACAAGTCTGTTCTCTCCCTTTGAGTGAAAAAGAGAAGTACATGTAGTCAAGGTTGTAAAAGTGTCCTGATGTTGTGAAAGAGCAAGAATTTTGTGTTCATTTTTGAGTGGATTGAAAAAAAGTGACATAGAATCGTAGAATCAGTAAGGTTGGAAGGGACCTCTGGAGACCATCCAGTCCAACCTCCCTGCTCAGCAGGGTCACCTAGAGCATGTTAGACAGGGTTGCAGCCAGGCAGGCCTTGAAGATCTCCAGAGAAGGAGACTGCACAACCTCTCTGGGCAGCCTGTTCCAGTTCTCTGTCACTCTCACAGTGAAGAAATTTCCCCTCACGTTCAGGCGGAACTTCCTGTGCTTCAATTTCTGCCCATTGCCTCTTGTCCTGTCACATGGGACAACTGAAAAGAGTTTGTCCCTGTCCCCTTGACACCCTCCCTTCGGGTACTTATACACATTGATAAGATCCCCTCTCAGTCTTCTCTTCCCCAGGCTGAAGAGGCCCAGCTCTCGCAGCCGTTCCTCATGGGGCAAATGCTCCAGCTCTCAGATCATCTTTGCAGCCCTACGCTGGACTCTCTCCAGCAGCTCCATATGTCTCTCTTGTACTGGGGAGCCCAGAACTGGACACAGCACTCCTGATGAGGCCTCCCCAGGGCTGAGTAGAGGGGCAGGATCACCTCCCTTGACCTGCTGGCAACAGTCTTCCTAACGCACCCCAGGAGGCCATTGACTTTCTTGGCTGCGAGGGCGCATTGCTGGTTCAAATGTGAAAAGCCAGTGAGATTTTTTTAAATGTATGTTTTTTTCTTTTATTTCTTTTGACTCTAGGAGGAATTTCAAGTGTAAGAAGTTCAGTTAGTACAGATTTGTTCTCAGGACATAGTTTCTCAAGTATTAACTCATTTGAATGTTTCCTCTCTCTAGTTTCAGCAAACATCGGATCATGCCCTCTTCTCTTGCTCTGTGGTTGATGTCTTCACGCAGCTCAGTCAAAGCTTTGAGATTATCAGGAAACTGGAGTGTCCTAATCCAGAAGCACTATCTCATTTAATGAGAAGATTTGCAAAGGTAGATTAAAAATCAATGCAATTCAACCAGGCTTCAGAGAAAGTAACATTCTGTTGCCATTGTACTTAAAATTAAGTAATTCTGTGTTGTTTAGAAGCCATCTCCTTTAGGCTTGGGTGGGATTCTTAGAAAAACATAGTCTGTGGTTTATTCTTAAGACAGTGTTTTTCATCTACTTTCTCAAAATCCTTTACCAATTTGAGTTCTATCGTCGCTGAGATTTAATATGTATATATTTTTATGCAATTCTTTATTATTCTTGCTAAGCACTAATCACTATTTAGTTAATAGAGCAACTCGGTGAAATGCAGTTATCTAATCAGTATGGGGAAGGGAAAATTCAAGGTATGACAACAAAGTATTGCTGTTCAAAGCCCTGAAGTGATAGTTCCCATTCATCAGCATGTCAGTCATGCAGTAACGTTTATTCTAATGGTTTACTCTCATGGGTAATTTTAGAAGCTGATCAGATTCATGTGTTTCAAGGCAAATTGTCTGGCCATTTCGTCTCTCATTTTTAACTGGAGTTAATATTCACTTTTCTCTGATTTTCTTTGGAGCATTTTCAGGAAAGAGAAGGCCAAATATTAATTAAGATCTATTGCACTTCTAGAGAAAAATGAAGAAATCTGAAGCCTAGCCTAACTTCCAGTTCTCCGTTAAGGTGGTGTCCTCAGTGCTCTACAACAGATAGATAGCTGTCTGCATACCTCTGATGTATATTCCTTGACCTCTGATGAATGGGGTATGGTGGAAGGGGTATGACAGGGTTGTGGCAGGATGGATAGGTAGAGCATGCAGTCTCAGAAAAAAGGAAGAACCATTGATACTGTACAAATGAGGGCTTTGACCCTACATGCTGTGATATATTATCACCTTCCAAGAACAAGGCTGCCAAGAATCAGACTGTAAAGCAGCTGTTTGCAAATACTTTTTTTTTTTTTTGGGGGGGGGGGGGGGGGGCAGGGGAAGGGCACCAAACAGCACATAGAAACACTCTAAGAAGGACTTGTCTTAGAGCTCTTCTCCCCAGAACTCTCTGCTGCAAATTTTGGGTTAGGATTAGAGGCAGACCTAATGTATAGAAGACTGTCCCAGGTCTCTGGAGAATCTGATTCGTATTTAACTTCTAAAATAATCTAGTACTGGTCACTTTTTACCAAATGTGCACTACCCCATCTCACTGTGGTGTAAAGCATCTTGACATCTCCTGACGAAAAGTGTCATATAAGACATGGATATGATAACTACCACTGCCTATTAAGTTTCTCAGAGTGCCCAAAGTTTTACATCCTGCATAACAAGTGCAACATTCTACCAGAACTTGATACTCTCCGTTTTACAGGCTCAGTCATAGGGTGGAGTATTTATATTAGTAAGTATTAAAATATAAACGTTATTCTAAGGGCATATTTTTCTGAATCCCAAATTCAAGCACATTTTTCTTTCAGAAATAGTTCCCACTGACACTCTATCAGCCATGTGCTAGCCTTGAGAGGGTATTAATGGCAGGTTTACAGAGGGCAGTGCTTTAAAATCTTCCCGTCTTCCATAAATTGCTGAGAACTTTCACTTGAATATTAAAAAGAAATCCTCCCAACTTCCTGTTTTACAATAATAGAATAAAGATAGAAGGAATTTTGCATAGACAAGGTAACTGTTTTGTAGATATTTTTGAAGAACATTGTTATAAGCTTTATAGTAAACTGATATAAGAGTTGTAATATGGGTGAGTGGAAGGGAAAAGAGTGAAGGAGTGAAGGGAGGATTCTTTCAGAGTGATCTGCATCTTGTTTTTACTAGGTTTAACCTGCTGTTTGATAAACTTCAGATTTTGTTTGGTCAGCTTTCTATATGAATTGCAAAAGCTTTACAATTCCGTTATACGGCTGATGGCTATGAAAAAAAATCATGTACCTTCCTTCCTGTGCTACCTTGCAACCTTTTTTTTGTCTGAAAACAAATTTCAAATTCACATGATTATTGTAAATTAAGCTCACATTGCTAGGCTTTAAACAGTGCTTGCTTGATTTTATCTTTCCATTATATTTATAATCTATGCATTGTTACCCTAGAGGACTTTCTGAGCTCACTACTGTTCCGTTAAGTATGTAGCACACTGCAAGAACTAGTGCCCTCAGTGCTTCTCAAAATCAGGATGACTAAAGCATCTCTGCTATTGAAGATTACATTCCATTAAGGATAACCCACCATCTGTTGTGCAGGGATTTGAAAACATGCCCACAACAATGTTTATAGCGTATCTAAAATAAAATGCTATATACATAATGTATAAGCACCTGTGTAATCTACAATTTATACAATCCTCTCTTTTTGCTTAAAAATTTATTTTTGTTTTACATGATGACATTTATCATTTACATGATTCTTCTCTTCCTAGACTATCAACAAAGTGCTTCTTCAGTATGCTGCAATTATTTCTAATTACTTCAGTTCGTACTGTGATAAAGAAAATGTGGTGAGTAGAAAGCTATGTATTCTATTTCTACCTGAGAAATTACCTTAAAGTGACTTAACTCTACTTTTGGAAAATGTAATCACTTTTGTTTACGAGAAAAGACATGACTGGAGGAAGGAGTCTTGGAACCTTTTTACAAGGTTTTCATGGTCACTTATATAGCTGTGAAACAGTTGGAATAGGTGGAATTGCCTCAACATCCTGGTTAGTATCTTCAATATTAGACAGAAAAAAGAATGGTGTTTTTTGGTTTTAATGAGATTACAAGACACAGTATCTGGATGTAATCTAATATGAAGTCGTAATTCAAAAATGCAAATGGTAAGTATATCTTCACCTTTTTTGCCAAGCACAAGAAAAATCTTACTTCTGAGTTTTCATTTTGCATCAACTTGCTTCTCTTTATGAATAATATTCGTGGAAGAGTTTATAAAGTCATTGTTCCTTGTGTATGAGTGTGTGCACACTTTCCCACTACTACTAATGTCTGTGCTTTATCCATGCAGAAGTGAGAAGAAAATACGGTACTATTTTGTTGCCTTAACAGCTTACAAAGGATTCCTTAATGATACACCAAACTAATGTAGACTTGGAAATAAATGAGATATAGTCAGAAATAAATGAGATATGGACACTGAATGTATAGTTAAGAAAATTAAGATGTTATCAATAGCTTAAAATGACCAAGGAAGACTGTTCTTGAAAACTGACTTTTCTATACTTTCAATCATACTCCATTAAGGCCAGTACTCCCGAAGAAGGCAATGTTTAGTGTTATGCCTACTGTCCTTAGTAATATGTTATACTACTGTATTGTTCTGCAACTAGATAAATAATCACAGCACCATCCTTATACTCCTCACCTTTAAAGGCACAGTCTTTATGTAGTTCATAGAGATCTCCACTGTATTTGTCACATTCCTGTGCATAGCTGGAGAACATACTTCTTGCCAGTGCTGTCAATGAGTGTGAGATGTTGTCATAATCTAGAGGTCATCAACATATACAATAATAGAATTCATAAATTTAGCACTGCTAAAGATCACCTCATTCAGTTTTTGTTCTGAACAAGACTAAAAGTATTATGAAGGACTGAAAGTATTAATTTTTCAGGCCATAGAGATACTTGTTAGGATGAGTTATATCATTATGTTCCTATTACACATTTTTGTCTCAAATACTATCAATAAATAAAACCACCATTTTTAGAAACCTATATTATTAAGTAGTAGTTTTATATACGTATTTTTACTGGGGAATTACTCAATTATATGATGTGTCACATCTCAACTTACTTCCTGCTTCAGATATTTTAAACCATGAAACCCTTCATTACAGCCAACACAATGAAGAGACCCTCTTTAGTAAACATCCACACATCTTGTTCCTGGCAGTACTTAAATCTTTCCAACATTTGAAGAGACTAAAAGCACCAGGCCAAGCCCAACAAGTATTGTGTAAGGAGGATCAGTCCTATAGCTGTGTTAATGCTGAGAAACACATGCAGCTGGTATCTGACAGACTAGCACACCATTTTGCCAGGTGCTATCCCATAATCCAGCCGGATGTTTTTATTTTTCTGTCAAGGCTGTTTCTTCAGATGCTCTGTTCTATTCCCGAAGTATCATTATGTGCGTAAATAGTCATGTGATTTTGTCTTACACGTATATCTAATACACATTTCTTACTTATCTTTCCTCCAGGTGGAAATACAGAGCTAAAAAGAACACTTAGTATTTTCTCCCTAGCATGATGAAGTGAATTCATTATTTCTTTTACTTCTGTTTTAATGTTAATCAATTCAAACTAAGCTTCATCGAAAACAGTTTGTTTCTGTATTTGACCCAATATTATAGCTGTAACAATTCTCAAAATGTAATGTAAAATTTGTAGCTGTGTGTGTCTATCTCTTTCAATTTAATGTTAATATTAAATCAAGTTTATAACTTTTTAGTAGAAACAAACATTGACACAAAGTATTGAGTCACCCACGTAAGCTGTTTCTGTTATTTTTTTAGCCTGTCCAATGAGATTTCTTTAATTGTTGAAGTGATTGATTTCTGAAGTCACCCTGGAATGACAGCCTTTACTAAGTCTTTAGAAGGATTAATCTCATTATGATTTTGTAATATACGAAAGGCATAAAGTATAAAAACAAATGTCTTTGTGGGAGATAACTTATATTTAATAGATGGCATCTCTTTGGAATGCATGCATACATTTTGCTTAGTGACCATTTGATCTTGTGATCTCTGTTATTAAAATTCCATCTTCTCTATTTGGTTTGATAGAAGAGATTAAATCAAATACTTTTTATGATTATAGTTAAATTTTGACAATCTTTTTCAGCTCAATATTTTTACTGCTTTTATTTAACGCTATAAAATGTACACAAGCATGCCAAAGAATGTTTTTCATAAAGAAAGGTATGTAGCATAAAAACAACTTATCTTCCACCTCCTGTCAGAGTCTACAAAAATACCAGTTTTTATATATATACTTGCTATTCACTTTTATGTGTTGTTGTGTCTGGCTGTCTGACTCCTGTAAATTGCTGCAAAAAGAATTCTGAGGGACAAGATAATACTGGAGTAATAAGACGAGAATGTTTTTAAGCTCTGGTGCTGTTATTTATTGACAGCAATAGAAATTTTTCTGTTGAACCAAGATAGGCTCAGGCTCTAAAAAAATAACCTTATTCTCAGAGGAGACTTTGAAAACTGTCTCAGTGTGAAGTATTTATTTGAGAGCATCTGTTTTTATAATTAGCTTCAGTATATTGCCAAAGACATTTGCATTTGTTTTGAACAAAAACTCCAAACATTATTTTCAACTGCTTATTCCCCATCAGAAATCATAATCACTGATTTATGACATTGCAGATAATTTCCAGAATAATGAACCTGTCAAAAAAGGGAGATAGCTAAGGAGTAGAATAGAAAAGTTATAATGAAATAGATACATTTTTCCATGAGAACAGTGTCAAGAATGACATAGAAAGATGGCTGGAACATCACAAGTGCATTTCTGCCCTAGATAACTCCTATAAAAAGAGAGAAGTTGATTCCCTTCATCTAAATCTATTCACTACATTTTGCATGTAGCCACAGACTGGGCACAGATTTTGTGCCCAAAAGCACACAGGAAGCACCAGATATCTTACATGTTTTTTTTATTAGTAAATCTCTATCTCCTCTTTTGGGAATGAATCTAATGACATTATCTTTCAATCATTCAGTTGTCTGAAAGGCAAGCATGTGTCATACCAGAAATAATCTCCTTGGAAGTTCTGTGTTTTCTTCGTGTGAGTACTATACTTAACAGTCCTACAAGAGAGGCATTAAAACAAATTGTTTATTTCACAGATGTATTTTAGACTAGAGGTATTGATCCAGCACTAGTCTTTCTTTCAGTGTTTGCAGTTGTGCCAGAAAGTACATGCATATATATTGTAAGCTAAAATACAAATAATTAGACTTATTATTTATACACTATTCTCCACCTGTCCTTATTACTACCTGTCCTTTTTATGGCCAGTATACATTTCTTAATTTCCTGCTGTTTCTGGACTTTTCTTGCATTTAAAAGCTATTTTCAATAGAAGAGCTCCTTGAATAATTTTGAACTTTGTTTCTATCCTCCTGTTTGCTACCATCCCAAGGTTGCCAGTTTCAGTGTCATTTACACAGTAAATCACAATTTGGCTTCCATATGACATTAAATTTTGCTGTCCCTTCATCAACACAAGCGAGTATGCAGTAGACATGCCAAAAAAATTTGGGAGAGAACAAACGTACAAGTAACAAGTTTGTCTTTACTACTGTATGAATTATGGGTGATTCCTCACTATAATAGTTGCAGATCTGTGAGCAGAAATAGCCTACTCACTATAACTGAAAAGCTCCCAAACAATGATATTTAAATATAATGCTGCTTCTAAAATTAATGTTTACCAGAAAGTATTAACTGCCCTTTAAGCACAGAAATTTTACTATATCTAGAAACATCATTAAGAGCAATGTTATAGTGTAAGTATTCTCAGCAAGGTCCTAATGACAGCCTACAGGCCAAATTATGTCTAGTCATCCTGAAGCTTTGTTCCTGGAGGAGACAAGAGATGGCAAATCAATCAGCAAATGCTGACTGACAGCTGCATGCAGTTTGACATTAGATGAAAACAGATAGATGCATTCATCTAACTTACTCACAGTTCAGCGCAGGGAGGAAGACAAGTGGGGTGCGTCAGAGATCCTAAAACATGTATCTTGTCCTCCAACTCCTACTGGAGTATGACCACAGTGCCCTAAAAAATGACCATTTCAAACCTTAAAGCGTACAAATGTTCCCACATCGAGTACTCATCATTAAATGGATGAGAATGCATTTGCCTGGAATGTGAACCAAGCTATCCAAATTCCTGGTGCTGACAGTGCCCTTCAATCTTTGACAAAATCTTAATGATTCCAAATTAATAGCAGGTAGATAAACAAGTAGAAGTAGTGAGGTGTGCCGCTGTCTCAAGAGATATGGAAAGATGTGACATATCAGCCACTACACAAAGCCAGCCCTCTTTTAGGGGAGGTAAATAGCATGCAACGTTGAAGGTGCTTTATTGGGAAGCAGTGATGTGAGTATTAGGAAATTAAATCAGAATTGTTTTCCTTCTAGATTCCTTTTCGATTCTGACCCCAAATTTCTTTGATGGTAATGTAGAACAAGTAGTTGAGTTATTTTAATGATCTTTTAAATGCCAAAGTCTGATCACACTGTCTTTCAGCACTACACTGGAATATCTAGAAAGGTACAGATGAGTATCAATCACCCTAATCAATCCCTACATTTTTGTTCTATGAAAAAAAGTATTATGTGCTTTATTGGAATGCATCACTTCAGGGTCTGAATGAACCCAGTGCTGCACTGGAGCACACTGACCTTGGCCAAGCAGAATTCTTTAAGAGAGGGTTGTCTTATTTCTTCCACAACCATATCAAACTAGCATATAACATCATCTGAATACACAAAATCCCAGTAATAGATCCCTTCTCCCATAATTCTGGAATAAGCTACTTAATTTTATCTACATTTTATTTTGTTACCTTTTTTTCCCAGCAATTGCCCTCTTTTACGCTGTGACTGTGTGTTCTCACTTAAAGCAATGAATTTAAGCAACAGTACATTTAGAGTATAATAAAATGTGTACAGAATTTCTCTCCCTAATTCGTTCATAAACTTTTCAAGCAATGCAAAATTGTACATTTATGGAATAATAATCTGTTATTAATAAAATTAACTTTTGATTTATTCATATACTTAAACCTCAGCTGTTGTCTGTGTTACAGTGCTGTTACAGTTTTCTGCAAAGACTGGATCTAGGAAGCAATCTGGTGCTACTGGTCTATTTTCACTCTAAAGTACTTTGATTGTTAATGTGCCTGCTCTCAAAGAGCCACTAATGTACTACTTGCATTAATCCAACAAATATAATTGTGTCAAATATGAGTAGCAATTACACAGAATACAAGATTCATGATGTGAAATACAACTGTGTATTTGATCTGAATACTGCCCCGTTTTTGAAGAGAACTAAGCAGTCTGCCTGTGAGGCAACCGTGTCCCAGGTGCATAATGGACAGTCACCTGCTGCCTGAGTTTACTGACTGGGCAAAGATGAGTATGAAGTGTAGAAGGAAGGGAAGACAGCAGTGGTTGGGAAACTGAGATTCTCCTCTGAAAAGACAATTGCATGAATGCAGGGGCTGCTGAAGAACTGGCCTTCAGCCCGGAGGTTGCAAGTGCACATTTATCGCATTTTTTGCTTTTTTCATAGCCCTGTATCTTGATGAACAATATTCAACAGTTACGAGTCCAGCTTGAGAAAATGTTTGAGTCCATGGGAGGAAAGGAGGTGAGTGAGATTTGTTTCCTGGTTCGCTTCAGAGTTACTTAGAGGTCATTAGCACTGTTATTTTTAACCTAGTAACAGCATTCACTTATGCTTGCAAAAAAAACGGAACTATTTCAGAGAAACATACTAATGATCTGTAAAGTTGAACCAACACTAGGTGTTTTGTGTTGCAGTCTAGTGCCAGCTTTATTTTAATCTTTGTATTGGACTGTATTTTGCTTTTTTTATGCATCAGTACGTTTTGCTTGTAACTGAAAATTTTGCAGAATTTGTGCCTTGTGCTTTGTCTGTAATGTGTCATGTCTTTGTCTAATGCCTTTGACTTGCAATCCACTGAGCAGAAGAAAGAAGGAGAGAGATTCTCTTATGAGGTTTGTGATAGTAAGCATCTTTTATTATTCCTGACTATATTTTCTAAGGCTGAGAAAAGTCACATTTTGTACTAATTTCCATTGATGCATTTGTGCAATTCCTATGGTCTAAAATCAAAAAGAGCTATGCTTGGGCATTCAGGTGAAACTCTAGCTTGAAATATTTTAGAGGGCAGCTAGTGTGAAGTCTTTCACAGTCTTTAAAGAGCTGTATGCCATATTCTTTTGAGTGCACTTTTCAGTATCTGAGGGCCTAATTGCGTCCAAGCTTAGGCACTATTTCACCAAGAGTTGCTATTCAGTGGTCCAGTACATGTTCAATTTTATCTCCTTTTATACGTAACAAGACTTTAAAAGTGCCTGAAGTTCTTTCAGCAACAAAAGAACATAAATCCGTTCTTCAGTACTTTGCTGATTCTGCTTTTCATGTGGCTCACATGTTGAATGATTACACACGAGTGAGAATTACAGTTCTACATCTGTAATGAATTCCTTTAGCTAATCAGAGTAAACACTAGTATATTCTTTTTCAAATGATTATGGTTTCAGTGAATGACAAAGGATTGATTTTGAAAGCCTAGGTTTTGGAGGTTTTTTTATTTATTTTTAATAGCATGAAAACCAAAGTATTGGTTGCTTTCTAGGCGTCTAAGTGAACACTTCAAAAGGTGCCATATGAATTGATTTAAATCATGTTTACTTGACTAGCATGTTAGAGAACATATGAAAGTGCTGCATATCTCAGTCTTATTCTGGAATTCACCTTCTGTAGATGTGCACGTGCACTTGTGGACAATAATCATAAATATACTGACTATTTTTAGCACTTAGGTTTTGTGTATATTTTTAACTACCTGTTTTGCAAGCTAATGAAAAGTTAGTATATTTTGAAGGCTGTAGAATCCTGTCTTCTTTTAAAAATATATATCTGTATTAAAGTCATGAATATACTATCCTTATTATCAGTAACCAGCCTTTAAGAAGTTTTTTTGGTTTTTTAGGGTTTTTTTGTTTGTTTGTTTGTTTGTTTTGGTACTGCAGTTTGACAGTTTCCCAGAACTTAGATCTAATGCCATAGAAAGAACTGGAAATAATGTTCTTTCAGATGCCCACAGCCACAGTGAGGCTTTGCAGAGGGAAGATGCTCCTCTGTGGACAGCTCCCTAGCCATTCGTAGGATAGCAGCTTCCAAATGAACATAGAGATTAGCTCCGTGATGAGGAGGTTTTGCTGAGCTAGTAATAGCTCTTTGGAGCAGCCGTGGCAAAAAATGAGACCTTCATGCTTCAGAGAAAATGAAACAAACTTCTATAGTCTTCTTGTCATCAAAACTTTGATATCAAACTTAAATGTGCATGTGTGTGTGTATGTATATAAAATCCAGATGTGTCTGGTTTTTGTGGATCCCATTAAACCCTTCTTGCTGCCTGAATATATTACAAAGAAACATGTCTTCTATGTTCTTATCTTTTGTGCAAAGTACTTTTAATATTAAGGTCTTGGATGCAATCCTGCAGAATGTCATGAATCCTAAAAACAGCTAAGTGTCCATAAATCTTGCTGAAGACAAGGGCAGCAGGTAGTTGAGCAGCACCTTGCATACCTCTGCAGTGGTACTGCTTTAGTTGAGGCAGTACATTATATGACATCTATATCTATCACATTATTTTTTAATCATAGAATATTTTCTTGAATCTTTTAAATGTTCCGTTTTCCTCAAGAAAATACTACTTTTCCTTTTATCCTAATAGCTTAAAATATATATATGTGTATATATATATATATATATATACACACACACACACACACACACACTCAAAAAAACTAGTATTTTTCATGGAAGTTTTCTTTCCAAAATCTCTCATTTATTCTCACCCCTTCTGCATTCCCTTTTGAGGTTAGTGAGGACTGACGGTGAATTATTAAGGGTGTTACAGTATCAAAGCAACATGTTTTCTACAAACTTTGGTGAAACTCGTAACCTCCAGAGAGAACGCTGAGGTACCTTTCTAAAATCCTTTGTTAGGTAGCTTAAGCCGATCTCTGATTCATGAGTTAGGAAAGAAGAGTGCAGATCACCTTTTACCATTTTGCTGCAGAATTCATTTGACTTCTGAAGCAGTTTGATTTTCTGAAGTAATTTGATCAGATGTGGTCTTGAACTAGATGGATTTCAGGTCTGACCTAATATAACGTTTCCTGTGTTGACACTTGTCTTCTGAAAATAGCACATTTCATGCAGCACTGCATGATTTTCAAAGCTCCATGATTTTTTTCTACTAAATAAACCAGGTCTATGTTCAGAACTCAGCCATAAATCCACTGTCTGCTGTGTTCATTATAGGGAGGATCTTGATGTTTTGTATTACTGCAATCCTAAAAATTTATTAATAGTCCTTTAAAGTAAATTGTGTGCAGTATATTGTATACAGTTTCACATTTCTAAGTGTCTGAAAGAACATGCCTTAAATTAAATGACTTGGTTCTTAAATTTAACAGTTTTCAATGTTTAAATAAATATTGAAAAATATTTAGAAATATCAATAAATAAGTATTTCTTATTTTATCTTACTTGGGGAAACTGTCAGTGAAATATATTGAACTCATGGTCCCAGAGAACTAGTTGTTGGATGGTCTGTCCTATTTGTATATGTTGTCTTTTACTGCCCCCACTGTTCCCTATGGCACATTTATTGGTGTCTCATATCTGCATTGTCTCTTTTTGCAATTTCCCCTGCTTGTGTTCACTATAAAAATAAACAGTAGAAGTTTGTCAGTAGTAAGCCTGTGCCATATAGTTATGACAGAGAATAACGGTGAGTATTTGACCTTGGAGTTTAGGATCTGAGTTGCTGAGCAGTGAAACAGTTTTCAGCTACAATTTACAAAGACGTTTTCAGTCCATTCCCCATGGCCTGGGCAGTACCAGTTGAGATATAATATAGATGCTATTCAAAGCTACTGCCATATGTTACTGTAAAGATGATATTCATTTGTTTGATACTGTACTGCTTATGATCAGGATGAATGGGACTTATAACTCTAAATCTGCAGAGAATATTGTGAACATAGATGCTGCCAAGACTGGGTGACCTATTTACATGAACAGGTGATGAAGCAAACATGCAAAAAGTTTGCTTCATCTTCTGCACCAAACTTATTTTTTTGCAGAGATTAAAAGACACAAATGATAAATTATATTCTTTTAGGTTGATTCTTTACTCTGTTATATGTCTGAGTGAAGGTGACCGGTTTGCCTGTTGTTAGTCATAGGCACATGGACTAGCTATGAGGGGTGAATAAACCTATTTAGTGTATTGGTGGCCTCCACACCAATCTGCTTTCTCCAGTATTTCAGCAAAAAGATACAGTAGTATTTCTGTTATTAGTAGATACAGCATTGTGGAGCTCCACTAAAAGAACAAGAGGCTCAAAAGGGTTGTAAAGTCTCAGCAGAACAAAGTGAATTTTAAATTATGAAGATTTTTCTATCTCAGCAGCAGCAGTACAAAGTGATGCATTCAACAATGCTATAGTTGACCTTCTAGGTGCACAAGCTGGAATGCATAATGTTGATTAAGGCCTTCTGCAAAATCCAGTGATGAATTTTTACTACTTTAGGATCTTAAATACTGTTCTACAGCTTAATGGGAAAAAATTAAAAATCTTAATAAAGCAGAGCACTTTTAACAAATTAAAATTTCTATTTGAGGAGTTTATAGAAGAACTTGTATGCCTCAGTAAACCACGACACTGTAAATTGATCTAAGATTGACATAGGCATACATTTGGGTACATTTTAATTTTGTGGTATATGAGAACAACTACTGTAAAAAGCCCACACACCACTCAGTGAAGCTTGTCTCTAGGACTGGATCAATTTCTGTCCCACTTGCAAGGCTGAACTTTATCCTGTAGAAGATTTCAGCTGCACAATTTCACTGTGATTCTCATTATTAATTCAAGATTTGGATATTTCTTGAAGAAGATAGGATGCACTGGAGTAAATTCAGAGTTAGACACTCAAGAATAATATGGTTTTAGATACTATTACTTGCACAGCCTGTACTATACTTTTGTCCCATGTCTTGGAGTATGAACAGTTTTGAGACTTTAACTCTTGCCAGTAAGGCTAATTCTACTAGAATTCAATTACTATTTGTCTTAAGTAAATATAGATCTTCCTTTTAGTAAAAGTGGAAAGTCTCCAGAACTTCTTTTTCTTTAATACATATGTAAGTATCTGCTTCATAGATGGTATGTTTTGTCTGGTCTGTGACAAATTCCTTATATAAATGCCTTAATGCAGTAAACTTTCAGAACTCTGAGAGCTCTTGTTCAGGTATCATGCAGAGATAGGAGGATGCCCAATCAGATAGGGACAGCTTCTGCATTATGAACACGTCTCTCAGATTCTTAAAGAATAACTGGTACGCGCTTTGCTTATTCTGTCGTTAAAGTAATAAGGCACTTCAGATCACATAGGAAGAATTTATCAAATATAAATAGCTGTATCAGTGGAGGGATAGCATCTAAGCATTTAGCAATAAGCAACTCACATTTGCAGCAGCAGATTAATCTCTGAATGTTTTCAGTGTATAAACGTATGTGGGTGTATATGTATGTAATTTTCTTTTTATATTATTTAACATAGAATAACTTACAAGTTATACTTCACCAAAGACTAGGTTAAAATATGAGATGTATTACAAATTGAGATACTTATTTCAATTGCATTTGATTTTGAATGCTTTAGCTGGGGAATCAGTATGAGCAGCTGGAATTCTCAAGGCATATTCTGCAGCCAGGCACCAGCTTCAAGTCAGAGAATTCCAGCTGCACAGCAGTTTTACTAAGTTAAAGGAATTTTTCAGCATACTTAGTGAGAATTTTACATGTGTACTGTACCTAAGGGACTCCAGAGGTGCCTTCTGACTCAAATCATTCTGTGATTGTTTGCTAGACTTTCTGTTTAAATAGGTATGAAAAAAGAAAAGGTTTTACTAAGGCAATTTTCAAATCCAACTCCTTTGCTGAATTCCTGCTGTAAATATCAGAGTATGGAAAAATAAAGGCTGCAAATAGATTTAGATTTAATATTGCTATTTTCCCCCTTTAAAATAAGAATAAGAGGTATATTTATCAGACTTTGATTCATTTACCTAGAACTTCTTATTTGCATCGAAGCAAATATCTCCTGTAATATTATCAAAGGCTGCAAAGGCACTTATTTACAAAGTACATCTTTTTTTTTTTTTTTTTTTTTTTTTTTTTTTTTTTTTTTTTTTGAAGGAGCCAGTCTAGATTTGGGAATGGAGAAGAAGGAAAAGGTAAAATGGGCTATTATTAAGTAATGGAGGTTACCAGCTGACCATGTGAGTTCAGGAGCAACAACTGAGGTTGGGTCTCATTTTTGCATATGTATTTGCATTGTTGCAACTGTATCAGGAAAAAAAGAGATTAAAAAATAAAGTTATGTCTACAAAGGGCCAAGATATAAGCATACTTCTGCACCAGCAGAGTTGATTTCACTGTAATGTGGACAAAATGCTTGCTAACTTTTGTCATGGTAGCCACTCTTTGCTCCACTTGGCCCTGATGCTCTCTGCTGCCTGGTGCTTCAGGCCCTCTCCATGCAGACTCCTTTTGTCAGGGAGATCTCAGGTTTTGTATCTGCAGTTCTGAACTACTAAAGTAGACTTGTCAAATTATGTGATGTAAGATTTAAGCAATAACTTCTGTCAGTAGAGTGGTAGGATAACTTCCTGACTGTGTGTGATCTAGTTTATTACCCATTCACCATATCTAATATTTTAAAGTAGATGCATGCTAAGAAACATTTTGGCTTTGGATTGAAAGCTTGTAATTTAGATTCTGTTAAATATGTAAAACTAAATCATGGAAAGAGGCTGAACATTATATCTGGCACAAATGTTTTTTTGGACAATAAGAAATGTTAAGGATCAAACTGCTTTATTTCTGTTTGCTCAGATCAGTAAGTAGATTGTAGGAAGTCTGCTTCAAGTTTGCATTTGTACAGTGCAACTTAATATAAACCTTCTCTAAGACATGAGTTGGCTGCACAGACGCTCTCCCTGAGTTCAGAGCTAGCAAACTAGAGACTTTGTAAGCCGATGGAATGAAAACTGAGAAATATAGAGGGAAAAGAGATCAACAAATTCTTTTTCTTTTGAAGGTCCAGTAAGCACAAAGCTTACATTTTTGAGAAGAATACAGTGCTACCAATAAAACCAAAGAATCACTAAACCTTTAACAACTATTTCAACAAATTCAAGGAGAAGCAGACTTAATGTGCATCACTTAAAAAAGACAGGAAATCTTGTTTAAAAGAATTCCAAAATAAACTCATTTTCTCATCTTTATAAATTATAATAACAAATAAGAAAATTCACAAGTCCAATTTTCACAGAAATATGTTAGCATTACCTTCAGACTCCACATAAAGCTTCTAAATAGACCTGGGGGCAGAATTTCATTTTGAAACTTGATCAGCACAGGCAGGGACTTTTCCCCTCATTTGGGAGTGAGTAAAGAGTTTAGGATTTTGCTCTTAGTGGTGAAGTGAAGCATAAAACTCTTGGCCTCTGCAACCCATATTCGTAGCTTCCTTTGTTTCTCATCAAGAGAATTTTTTTTAAGGAAAATGCATGTTCAGTTTTTTTTCCCCCCATTTCAAAGTGCAACTGTTTGTCCTTGAATTGGAATACTTAATCCCCTTGACATTCCAGGAGCACAAACTCGAGTGGCAGGGTACTCTAACAACTGGTACTTGCAAGAAACAAAGCCAGCAATAAAACCTGTCAAGGATTTCCTTGCAGGGAGAAACAGCTTAATTTTTTGTTTGTGGAGGGCACGAAAAGTCAGATGATTTTCAGCAGAATAAATGAGACCTATCTAATTTAAAGCAAAACTAATTCTAAGTGAAATTGAATGCTGTTAATCTCCTCTGTGCCACGTTGTGAGCAGTCTATCTTCCAAACAATGCAATCAAAATACCATGATCAAACAGCAGCTCCTGTGTTCAGAGTAGGCAAATTGCATATGAGAGGGTAGGGAGCTCTATAAATAGAGGAAAAAAATAGGCTCTCAGCACTCCTGCCATTAAAATAAAACAGTCTGAACAATACAAGTTGCTTTATTAACTCGCTTACTCTATGTTGTAGCCAAGCAGGAAGGGTACTTAAAAAAAAAAAAAAAAAAAAGAAAAAAAAAAAAAAAAACCATAAAAACCAGTCTGCTTTAAAGAAATAAGAGTAGTAAAGTGGGATCCAAATGATAGTCTGCTTTTAATTAAGTCAGAAGTCATGGTGAGCAGATTAGAGAATTTTACTCCTCTTTGTTTAGCCCAAAAGGAGTACATATATTCACACTGAATCATTTTTTCATGTCTGACAAGTTGGAATCTGATAAAGATGGTGGTGGGGAAGAAGCTAATACTTGTTTTGTTTTTCACCAGATGGCAGAATATGGCAGAAATCAGTTACAGCAATTAGGAAAAAAAAGGCAAAAGCAAGTTACTGCAAGTCTATACATAAACTGTAGGTAAATCAGAAAGAGTGAATCAAGAGAGAATCAAGAGAATTTGGGGGAGAAGCAGGTATCTTATCAAAGACAAAAAGAACTGATGGATCTGGTAAATAGCTGTGTTTTTCCTAGGTGTGCATACTAAATGTAAAACTGTTTACTGAACACAGGTAACCAGGAAGTCCCATAAGGAAAGCATAAGCAATTAGATCTGTGAAATTGCAGGAGAAAACAGAGGAATGGAATTCGATTAGAGAGGTTCCATTCAATTCATGCAGAAGTAATTAATCTCTCTCCTGAGTAAGTGATCTCTGCAGTTTCTTATTGAAACCCTAGCAAGTTAACAAGAATAGATCTATACTAGCACACATTAAATTACAATGTGGAGTAACTCAGTCTAACCCATTATGTGGAAAGCAGACAAATTCCCCAGATCTTGCACTTACTTCCAAGGTTTGTATATATAAAAGCTTTCATAGTTTTAAACAGGCAGCATTTGGAAAGAATGATATATAAATATTTCTTGATTTTTTTCAGCTGTTCTGCAAATGTATTCTCTTTTATTTAGTATTCAGATAGAGTCAAACTGATGACATTTAATGATCTGTAATGAACATTTTTTTGATGTGTGCCAACAAATTTCTGAGTATGTTCTGTTGTTGGTAAAAATTAACTGTATTATTTAAGAAGATACTCTGAGAAGCAGAAACATTTATGAACCTAAGACAGACATGCAATTTAAGAATTAGTAGAAATGTGTGACTTAATCTATTAACAGCCATTTCCACTACTGAAATAAATGTGCTATTTTAAAAAATCCAGATTTTGACAGCTAAGCAACCTACTGATATATTTTAAGACTAGCTCACACATGCCATGAACTATAAATGGAACCCAAGTAACTAAGGGATGAATAGTCTTTCCCCTTCTTCATATTAATGCCAGTTATCATCTCATTTTTCTCCCAGATTAATATCTTCAATCAGGATTTTTTTTTCTTTTTTTCTTGATTTTTTTTTTTGTCTTTTTTTTTTACATCTTCGTCAAATTGTTTGGAGCAGATGAGATTTGAAGATAATTCCCCTATACCATAGATACATCGTTTTCTATCTGCATATCCATATATGACATATTTTCAGATGCTGATCAGCATTGCCTTATTGCTTCACTTTAGTGCTCAGATTTTCTTACATCCTTTCTGTGTGGTTGATTGCAAAGTAGGATAACATTAGGGTTTCATTAGCCCTTAAATTCATCATTTATCAGTATCTGGGTTGCTGATATTTCTATAGCTGAACATGTTTGTATCTTTTTTTTTAACTGTTATAATCACTAGTATGAAGAATTTTAGATGCCTTTTACCTGAGTTCTTCCATACTTCCTTTCCCATAATAACTTTGCACTATCAGATTGTGATTATGTGGCAAGAGATTGGCTTTTGTAACAGAAATGGCTGTTTTCAGCACTACCCCCTTGTTAGAATGCAGAATTAGCCAAATCAGTACTGCTCAGGACTTCTTCTCTGGAAAGCCTTGCATAAATGAATTAATCTCTTCATGCCTGAGTTTCCTTACTGGGAAACTTCCCTCCTTTACACAGTTGTTTTGATGGACATGTATTATTGTCTCAGGTGAGTGTTGCAGCCAGCATAAGTCTTGCAGGTTGTCAGCTCCAGCAAGCCAAGCCGTTTGCATGAGGACTTTCTGATTTGCCCTGGGAACTTATTGGCATGTAGAGGGCACATGATAAAATAGATGGAAAGTGCGCATTTTGGTCCTGGCCAAGCACTCAAATTATTATATAGTTCTATAATTAAATAGAAGAATAACAATGGCACTTGGAAACATTGGTAACATAATTCTTAGTCCTCACAAGCTCACCAGGTGTTGAGCACCTGGATAGTCAGCCCGCATACCTCTTTGATTTCACTCCTCCCTCTGACACTGCATTAATGAGCACGAGCATGTGTCTACACAAGGCTGGATGCTCTGTCACCTGCCTCTAGCTGTGCACACACAAACCGGTTCATGCCATTTGTGAGCACAAAACCCTGTACAACTTTCAGTACTTGCATGCACCTTTCAATAATGTATGTTCTGTTCACAATCAGGTATTAGTATTTGATCCTTCCAATTTTGGCCAAGCTATAGCCAATTCCAGGTGAATTTAGCAAATGTGTTGTATTTTCTGGTCATCGAAACAACCTCTGATAGAAAGTAACTACATTGGTCTGTGTAGTCCCAGTAACCACATGCTTCTCTAGCTTATGCATGGTCTAGCAAGGAATTTTGAGTCTTCTGCCTGCCCAGTATCTTGTGTCTTCTCTTAAGTGTACCATGTTCAGTGTGAATGCTTGTGTGTTCAGTATTTGTTAAATGTTAATGTTCTAGTGGAGGGCTTAAATTTGTGTTCTGTATGCTTCTCATCAAAGACGGTACAATTTCCTAAAGTGCATTTCCTAGAAGAATCTTTGCCTTTGTCAGTCCACTGTAGCTTTGTTTACTAATGATTATATTTCTGCTTTTTGTATGAAGCAGAACAATAATTTTAAACATTTGACTTGTCAGAGTTTATCTGCCAGGGAAACTATTATAACATGATGGGAAAACCTCTCTCAATGCGAAGTAGTTAAAAATCAGTGAGTACTCACCGTGTTAAAATGTGAGCTTCTCGGATTCAAAAAGTGCTACACATCATCATATGGGTCCTATCGTTCTTTGTCAATGCCTATTTGTATTTTACAAAGGCAAGGATCAGTTGTAAAGTTTGGAGGTTAGTGCAGTCAAACTTACTCAGATGTCAGAGGTGATTGTTTTTGAGGTTTTGGCTTAGCCTAAAGTCAGACTGCTTTATTATATTTAGTACTCTGACTACATAAATCACATTGCTTATAGTCATGTATTTTATAATCATGAGTACCAGAATTTCTGAGCCTCTAATTAAGGAGGTATGGCAGTTCCCTCTTCTCTGTATGATTTGGGTCAAAAACTAATAAAAACCTCCAATTTTTTATGGTTTTCAACCATACATAAGATTCTTTCTAAGGTGTCTTTCTAAGGACACAAAGAAAGGACTGAGATTAAAACAGAGTAGATCTTGGGGTGGGCAGGGGGGGGTTCAGGGTGGATTGATTTCTTCTTAAGTTTGCCTTCGAATTCCTTCATGAGCTAATGTAAGTCATCCAGTGCACTGGGCCACAGCTTCCCCCCTTCTCCAAAGTACGGTTAAAAGAGCTGACGTACTTCACCATAGTACTCTGAAGCATCATATAGAAGATAAGCACTAATAATCTCACTCAGGCAGTTGAAAGATATGAAAATACAAATAGAGAAAGACTTATTTATTATGTACTCCAAATGTAAATTTTCCTTTGAAAATGTCAGAAAATCTGTATATGACATGGGCCCAGAATTTGAGGATTAGGATTGAAAACCAGTCACTAACATTGCAATGTGGGTACCTGAAAGACTTGGTGCATCACTTACTTGTATTCAGCTGTTGATGATCATCAGTTGTATCCCACAGTGGACCATAACTATTTTTCCTAAATGCTAAAGCTCAATGAGACAGAAGTCTTTTTTTTTTTTTTTCATTTTTTAATTTGAAAAAGAATGCATTGCAAATAAACAAGCTACCAATCAATATCAAAAAAGAACCTTTTTGATTAAATATCTGTGCATGGATCCCCATCTCTCTGCTTGATCAGACATAAATGTAAAACTGTTTCTCTACCCTGCATTCCCTTTTTTCCTATGTTTAGAGAACCTGTATCAGAGATACAAGTTGTTGTTCTGCCTGTACCTCAGAACATACTGCACTGTGCTTGAATTATGTATGTCTTAATGGCTTTTAGAAATAAGAAGACTGAAATTAGAGTCCCTTCCTTCATACCATATCAGTAGAAGCAGCATGGATAGTCTTCAAACCATCTTTCTCAGTGCTGGCTGTTCTACTTTTACATTGCATTAATGGAAATATGGAAACACCTTCTAACTGAAAAACAAAGAAATTACTGACAATAGTGGAGTGTACAAAAAACATGAAAGATGAAAGATGGAAACATATGCATTAGTATTAATGCAAGCACAAAGCTCTCAGGCATCATTCTCTTGGAATGCATTTTGTATACCATTGCTTGATAATGATAATTCTAATCTTGTGATGGCTAGCATAGTTTGTACCATCCCATGGAAAGCCATTGCTTAATAGTAACGTCTTGATTTTCAGCAATGTAATTCTTCACTATTACAGTCAAATACTTTTCTTTGCCATGGTAATTGAATTTTTAGGCTTACTAAACAATACTGTCTTGTAACAGGTGTTTCCACATTTGGTTTTCCATAGTGCAGTGTAACATTGCATATCATTCCTAATTTGTTAACTGTACCAAAAAAAAAAAAAGCATAATAGAAATGTAAAAAATAACATTATTTGCAATCTCTTTACAGTTGGATCCTGAAGCTAGTGTTGTCCTAAAAGAACTTCAGGTCAAACTTAGTAATGTACTGAATGAACTCAGCATGACATATGCTACAAGGTAACAAACCTATTTTACTGCAAACCTTAGAGAATTATTCCTAATCAAATCTCATTAGTTGAGTCTGGGTGACTGGATGTCTTTTCAGGGAAACAGCTTGGTCGCTCCTGCCCTGATGGAGTGGTGTGCATCCATGTGTGTGTGTTTAGACTCTGAAACGTGCAGCAGTAACCTCACTGCAAAGAAAACTGAAGGTGGTCTGTGGGCATGAATGTGCTGTAGCTATGTAGCTGCCAACTTTTGTTCTGTGTTCTGGAAGACAAAAATTGCCTTGTTTGTTCTTGCCTGCTGCCATGTTTAACTTCTCTCTCTGACTATGTATATGTTATTTCCTGAGACTGATAGCATTTCCAAGTGGTCTGCCTGTTTTAGCCTGCTTCAGATGATCACTGTGAATGGCCTTCTTGGGTCATTCACTTTGCCTGTGGCTCTGCAGGATCATCTGCTGAGCCTTACTCTCAAAACCATTTATTAAGCAGACAGCACACTGAAGTCTTGAATGACAGTGGTGCTATGCCAGCAGTGTGTCAGTACTATGAGAAGCTGCATTTTGCTGCTAAATAGAAGGGAAAAACAGACAGATGCAGTTTTTTTGTGTGTCTGGGCCTAAACTGCACCACGTAAGCTCCATGTAAGTACAGGCCTTCAGTCCTTGCCTGAGCTACATCATAGGTTTATCTGCCTCCAGCTGTGTCCCCTGGATGGACCTTGGACTCACGCTGTAGCCTTGTTTCTAACCCTGTCTCTGGCACTGTCTCCTGCTGCGATGCTCCTGGATGGGCCATGGACCTGATTCATCACCTCCACTTGTCTGGGACTGTTGGTGGACCCTCTTATGAGCTCCGTGCTCTGCTCACCCTGTTTAGACCCCGTGGGACTGGACCGTGGTCGTGAGGGTGCTGCCTGTGCTGTGGTCACCCTCGGCGCCCCTGCTCTTCTGCCCCTGTGGAGCAGCCTGGATTGTGCTGCTCACTGACAGTATGTGGTTATAAGTGGAGCTATGGTGAAAATTCTGTAATCTACTGCAGGTTTATTACAACATTTTGAAATGCTGGCAGATTTAAAACGGAGCTTGCAGAAATACAGACCATCACTTCATATTCTCTTCTGTGCTGGAGACTGAGCCCTGGGATAATCTTAAGTTTACAGTTAGTTTCAAAGTTAGGATTTAAGAATTTAAAGCTTTAGAACTATAATTTATTATTGAAGGTGCAGGGATTTCAGAGCTAAGGAGAAAGCTAGTGTTCGTATGTCCTACGTGTGTTCTTTTTTTCCTGCCTGGATTGGTCCCACAACTGTAATTGAGGTGGGCATTTCAAGTGGGTTTTGAAAAAATCTGCTTTTAGTAGAGCCCAGTTTATTGCTGTTTCCTTCAGGTCTTGAGGAGTTAGCAGAACAGTAACTTTTAGTAGGTGATAATGATTTGTCTTCAGTGCATCTGACAGGACTGGTCATGCTGTAATTAACATTGGCTAGGGTTAGGGTATCTGCACTTTCTGCAGATCAGTTTACTTCTGGAGATGGTAAGGTCAACAGTGTTTGAAAGGTGGTTAATGCTAAACCAATGCAATTTTTGCTTTTATTGGAGGGACTGGTCTCAAGGATTTATATGAGGTTAGAATTAGGTTTAATTATTAAGGCTTCAAGAGCCTTATGCTCGTTTTATCCAGGCCTTAGAGTGTGTGGACAACTACACATCCATTGAAAAGTTTCCAGTTGTCTGGTGTGTTCAGCTGGAGCTTTTGTGTTTAGTTTCTGTAATAGCCACAATAGCTGGAACTCCTTATTGCCTAATTACAATTTGTTTTTTCATCTTTTAGTCAATTCTCTTTCACTTTCATCAAGTTAATCTTTGCCATTTATCTGTGCACATTAACACACCTGGTTATCAACAGCTTTCAGAAAAATAGGCGTAAGCTGAACAGATGCAACTAGAAAGTAAGAGCTTAGTTGCACTCACCTTGAAGTAGTCAAGATTCCTTCCAAGAGGAGGAGCCTGCAACACCAGCAGAATGCACCTTTTGGTGAAAGAATATTTTAAACAGTCCAAATAATTTAGCTCTGTCAACTAGTTGCAAAGAAGCAAGCAAAGATTCTGATGGCACAGGCCATGTGGAACACAGGAAAAAGTCAAACTGAGACAAGGCAAAAGCAAGATGCTTTCATCTATCCTCAAGAAAAAATATCAAAGCTAAGCATTAAGTGAGCTGAGAAAATGTATCGTCACTGTTCCTATTGTCCTTTCATAACAAAATCTTGAGTAGCTCTGGCTAGCATGTAACGTAGTCAATCATATCCCAGATTTTACTTCACCTATTGCTTTCAGAAAATAATTACTAGCGCCAGCACATTGGTATGAAAAACATAATAATAGAACTGAAACAAGAAGAGATGGAGCAAATAAAAGAGTAAGTGAATTAATTTTATGACTTCAGATTCTTCAAAGGGATTATTTTTAGTTTAAAACACCTACAGTATCTTGTATTGACGAGCTTCCCATCATCACAGACATGATTTAGCTCTTGTTGAAGAAACTGGTTCAAAATGGTAAATGGTCATTTTTCTGCCCCAAAAATCTTTCACTCTTTTTTTTTTTCAAATTATAGTTTCCAGTTTATTATTGAAGATTGTGTGAGACAAATGAGCTCTGAGCTGACTCAAATGAGAGGCAATGGGAATGCAGCAGCCAATAAGAACAGCGCGGCCATTGATGCCGAGATCGTGCTGAGGCCTCTTATGGACTTCCTGGATAAAACGTAAGTAAGCGTGGCAGACTGAGGCGTGTGCTAGATCAGGAATCGGCGTAATTGGTCTTTCCCTGAAGCATGGTTAACGCCTAGAAATAGTTTATAGTATTTTTAATGTTTGTGGCATTGTGATATATGCAGAATACTCTTCTTGAGACATTTATTTACACTAAGCAACTTTTATGTAAGCAATGTATTCTTTTTTTTTTTTTTTTCCAACATGGGTTGAGGTATTTGAAAGGAGCTAGTTTATGTTCTCTTCTTCAGGACCTGTGTTCCAAAGAAAGTTGTACTGAACAAAAAAGAGCAATTCACTGTGCTGAAGTTGACATTTGTTCTAGGTGTCTCCTTTCTCTTTATATGCACTTCTGTCTCCCAGATAGAAGCATGGGCACCATTTAAAGATTATCTATCATCTCATTGATTTACAGAGCAGCTTGATTTTTTTTTCCAGTTAGTGAAGAAAAAGCTATATTTTAAAATAGGCAGTCCTGCAAGCTCACTTTAGGCCTTGAAAGTGAGCATGTCTTGTCTCCTTGCCATCCAGCAGCACCAGGATCAGCTGTTCTAAAAGTCATGGGCTTGTGCTGTGTCAAAGCCACCTCACTGTCCTTGCTGATGTCATTACTGACACTTTGAAACACCAGTTACCTTTTACTGGAAGTAGCTAGCAGAGCAAAAGTGTGATACTGATGCTGTGCTTCAGGTCTCCAGTCACACCTGAGGTTATCCTTTAACTCTGTGCATCAGGCATCCAAGCCAGCTGTTTTAAAGGCAAGGGCAGCAGAGATGCACTGCAGGTATGTGCTTGCAGCAGAGCAAGCAGTTTGACTGGGAGGAAGAGGCAGACAGGACCGGCATTAAGGACTGAGCTGCGTGGGTGATACCACAGGGCTGCACAGAGCAGGCTCAGTGAAGGCTGTTGTGTTTGCTGGTGAGCCCTTGTCCAAGGGATGCCGAAGGGTGTCCGACTTGTAAGTCCCTGTTGAGAGAGATTAAGAGGCAACAGAGGGGGTTCAGTATTCCTGGCATCCTCTGGCATCTATTTCCTCCTATGCTCTGCCCTCTTCCCTGTGCCTTGAAAAATCTTTTCAGCCTAGCCCAGCTCCTGTAGGTTCTTTGCCCTGCCCCTCTCTCTCTCTCTCTCTAATATATATATAATATACACACACACACACACACACACACACCTCTTTATATATTTGTGTGTGTGTATATATACATATAAATGCATCAGGATGATTGCTCTGAATTTGCATTAGCTATCAGCAGCTAGTTCATATCACAGTAGATATATATATGACAACAAGGCTTTGGCTTTTTTGTTTGTTTTTATGGCATAAACAAATCATATATTGAAAATTTAAGGAGTTTGAATGGTGTTAATTGTGTCACCCATCAAGCATATAACTCATTGTAATTTTGCATTTTCAATAAATACATATCACTAATACACTAAACAGTAACATGGATACTAGAGATTTACATGATTTTCTAATCTGCAAGTCCTTTAGTACCAAAAATCTTTACTAATAATATTGTGGAATATTATTAAATAGTATAAATAAGCTATTAAAATATTGTTATTGATGGAGAAAAACTAAGCCATAATGGCCATAAATATGTGGATATAATATTTCAGCATCTTGGAAGTCAATACTAGTTTTGAAACCTGGTCTGTATTTTATTTTATTACAGTTTAAGCCTCTCTGCAAAAATCTGTGAGAAGACAGTACTGAAACGAGTTTTGAAAGAGTTATGGAAGTTAGTCTTGAACAAAATAGAAAAACAAATTGTGCTTCCTCCACTGACAGACCAAACTGTAAGTATCTCAGCTGTAGTTCAAACGTATGATGAAAGTTTGTAATAACCACTTTGCTTAATCATCAGGTGTCCAGCTTTTATTTTTTTATTTTCATATTTATGTTGCCATTCTCACTACTAATAAATAAAGAAAACTGAAGCTGTAGTTGTACTTTTGAAAAATAAAAAATCTTTTGCAGCAGAACTGCAGAAGAAAATGAGTTCTGGGCACTGAAGCCTTTTAGTAAAGAAAGAAAGATGAGAACTTGCTCATGTATAAGTTGAACTGATATTATTTTTCTTTATCAGCATCTTAAGTAAAATCCCGACATTCAGAACTATGTCTTGTTGAACTGACAAAGTGCACTAGTAAGTACATTTCCTGCGGTAATTGTGATAAAAGTGTTAACCTGGAATTGTCATAGGATTCCCAGCAGATGTGTAACACAAAGATAGAGGCATTGGCCTTTAGCATCTTGCCAGGCTGTGGCTATTGTAAAATACTGATTGAACTTCACAACACTTCAATATCTTAAAATAAATAAATAAATAAATAAAAATATGGTTTTGGCTTAAGATTAGGTTGTTAGGCTACATGAGGATTCCATTGTATGGGCTTCTGCTTGTTCTTCAGTGCTGCTCACTTCCCGTTATGATTGTTTATATTTGCCTAGCATCTAAGAGCTGTGGTTTGGACAAGTATCTCATTGAGGCAGATAGATATTAACATTGTATAAGAACAGCCGCAGCCTTAGCTTAAAAAACATTAAATACAAAATGAATCCACAGACAGGAGCGCAAAAAACAGCTATCATCACAATAGGCAATATTTGTAATATCATCACAATATGGCAAAAGATAGGACAGGAGAGAATCGTGCTGCAGGCCTTCAACCACTTAATTTGCCATAGCAACTAAATTAAAATTTGCTTCACATACATACAATAGAAACTTTCATTTAGGTTTTCAAACAGTGACTTGAGCTAATATTCTAGCAGAAAATAAGAAGATGTTGACATAAAAAGCAAACACTGTGTAGTAAGTCTGTTTAGTCTGTTTTCTGAATTTTCAATGTGATTACAGGGGCCACAGATGATATTCAGTGCAGCCAAAGATCTTGGACAACTGTCAAAACTTAAGGTAATCTAACCAAATGAATCTGTGAATGGCCTGCTGCAATAAAAAAAAAAAAATATTAAATATTAGTGACTGTGAGGCCAAACCTCATGCCTCATTCTTGTGCTTATTTACTATAATAAGAAAGACTGAATATGGCAGTAGCTGTTCATAGGCGAATAATGGTTTTACAGTATGGTTCAAAAGAAATCAAGAATAGAAAACAGTATTTGCTTACATAAAGAAGTGATTGTTAGCTGGGGCCAAGAAGATATCATTCCCATATTGTACAGCTAGGCTCTATGAACATTAAACATCACCAAATAAGAATTATGCTATGTTTTTATTCCTTTCTGTTACCAATTCTGAAAAAACTCTTTAAGATGGAAGTACTTTTAAATTTGTTCTGCATATTAGTTACAATATATATTGAAACATAGTGTGTACCTCTACAATAAACTCATCAGCACTATGTTTCTAAAGGCAGTAACAGAGATCTTAGAAGTTTGGTATTTATGTATGTCAGTTGTTCACTAATAAATTTACCATTTGCATTTTAGAACTGGGCAGAAAGGTGGTAATTTGTCTTTCTATGTATATATGTATGTGTATATATATGTATGTATGTAGCTCAGTCTGCTAGAGGAGGTAAAATGCTGCCTAAGTAAATAACAAAGTGCTTATTTTAGAAAAAGAATTCACAGGACTACAATTACTTTATGATTATATTTAACTCATGTTCTAATTGAAGTCCCTTTTTTTAAGCATGAGATATTAACAAACATGAAACTGTCAGATTAATTAGTGAAATGAATTGTTTCAGTATCATCTATTATTACTCATTTGAACATAAAATGTAACCTCCTCCCCCCCTAAACAGAGCAGAGAAGTAATATAGCCTGGTAAAAGAAAACAAGCAACACAAATGCCAAGTATTAAATATTGCTTCTTTTATTTTCCCTACAACCTATACTTTTAAGAAATAACAGGATTGCTCCAGGTTAGAATTTGTGGTTAAAAAGTTGAATTAATCCCTGTTAAACACAGGGAGTTTTAGGGGTATATTTATTTATTTATTTTTTTAAACCAAGGACAGACTATAATATCTTTTACAATCAACTGCATTCTTAACATGCATTGCAGGACCATGTGATTCGAGAGGAAGCCAGAAGTCTGACCCTGAGGCAGTGTGCAATAATGGAAGTAGCATTAGCTACTATTAAGGTACAGCTTTCAGTATTTTTCTGTTCTGTGCTGGAAAGAAATACATGATTGACACAAACAGCAGATTCTAATATAGAGTGGTCTCATAGAATCATAAAGATCCATGTAATATGGCAAAAATAGTATGGTCCAAAGCTCTTCATACTGACTTGAAAGCAAACGTTTAATACTCTGCTTGAAACAAAAGCTAGAAAAATTATTCAACCAATTGTAGCCAAAACAAGTACAGCATCCAGTAATGGGGTGGTTGGTAAGGCTTATCTTGCATCTGGCTTATCTTGTGTTTCTTTGCAGTTCAGAGTTAGTGCAGCTGAATCTGTCAGGCTAAATCCTTGGTATGTTGCAGCACAGCATCTTTGTCTCCCACACAGGAAAGGCTGAGCCAGAAAAGTTATTCTGTACTTTCATACAAACATGTATGACAAACATAAATATTTCACAACACTGGAAATCAAGGATTTTTCTACCATGCAGTGGAGTACACTATTTTAAATTCATTGTCCAGTTGAATTTTTTTGAGTTTTTACCATTTGTACTCACCACCTAATTAACTAATTAAAATGCAAAAGTATGGAAATGAATAAAGTTTTTTTTGATAGAAAGCTGGAAAAAAAGAGCCACTTTCATACAGTCTTCACAGATTGGGTTTCTAAAGCCAAAAGAAGCTACTGGCAATATTATTTAATATACTTATCAGGTCTTTTTCATACTGGGCTGGATCATTACTTCTTGTAAATAACTCAAGAGCAATGAGTTTACAGAATCACAGGATCTGCTAGTGTCTCCGATGTGGAGACAGCACATCAGTAAAGTACGGCGGCAGCTGCCCTAAGTATACAGTGGAAGATACCTCTAGTAAGAGGGGACATATTCACGATTAATTCTTGTGTAATAAAACAGTGTCTCAAAAGAACAAGGCAGAAGTGTCAGGAGCGCCCAGTCACCACCTCTCCTGTTTGCAGGGGAGCTGGAATTTCTTTCAAAAATGAACATAGGAGTTGGAGATAATTGACATTGTAGAAACAGAAATGGAACAAAGTACTGAAGGACTGTGTCCTTCTGGATTAAGTCCTGTTGCCTTTTCAGTTCAATATGATAGTTTAATTGTGTTCCTTTCAAAGTTCTTGTGCTACATAAATAAAAGTTGGGGAAAATGTAAATGAAAATGAAAAATGTCTGAACTGCCAGTAAACTCTTAATAACTATAAAGAAAGAGTTGTAGGTATTAACCATTTTGCTGATGTCCAGAATTGGAGCTGAATGGTTAGAAATAGGGAAAATTTTGTATTAATTTGGTACTCTTATCTCTGTGAGCTAAATTCATAAATTGAGCAAAATAATGCTCTTTTTGAAGAATCTGTTTTCAAATGTTACAGGAATGACATGGCATTATAAACTGCTTGCTATACTTGATACATAAGCCTATGAAACCACATTTTTTTTCCAAAATAGTTAACAAATAGCCTTGATCATGCAGGATGGATTGTACACAATTAGAAAGAGAACACAAACAATCCTTGAGTTAACTGAAAAAAAGACTACTATATTACTTCAGGAATCCAGTTCGTAAGTTTGATGATAAAAATGTAGAATTTTTTGGTTATGCTATGAAAATATAGCTTTTGCTTAAAAACAAAAAAAAAAAAAAAAAAAAAAAAGTGCCCAAAAACGAATACAGTAATGGTAACAGTGGCATATGGTTCAGAAATTAAGGAGCAGATTATTTTCAGGAAAGGATTTGAGGGGAGGAGTATCTGTATGCATTCACAGCCTTTTTAATTTTTACTTCCATAACTCTACTTTTGAGTACCAAAAATTAGTTCACTTAGCAACTTACAATTTGATTTAATAGATGATGTTTGCATTAGTGCTTGGGAAAGCATAAAATAAAGGAATAATCTTTCATCTTAAATATAACATATTATCATTCTTTGTATATTGTACAAAGAACCTTAGCAAATAGATTTACTGTAAGGAAAAGTGGTTGTCTAGCTGTTGTTATCTCAGTTATCTCATTATCTCAAAACAAATGTAATGTTCATTGATAATCTGGTTCAGTTCTGGTTTCCATTTTTGTCTTTGGAAGCACTGTAAGCCTGTAGGCGATCTCCACAGTAAAAATACCGTCCAATATGACATTTGACAAGTTTTGGCAGAGAGACTGCAGTGGCTACAAGCATTTATTTCCATAAACTTGACATTAAGTACTTGGGTCTGCGCCTTTCATTTGTCAGCATGACCTTAAAGTTCCCAGCTTATTTTATCACCTGTGAACTGTGAACCCTCTCAAAATGGATCATGAGTAGCAACTGAATATCAGGTGAATTATTTTAAAGTTTGGCATCTGCCAAGAACAGGCTATTAAGTATCAAAATCTGAATCCTGGCAAGTAAAACCCTGCTTAGTCATTATTTTCCTATATTTGATTGCAAATTTGATTTGCAGTCCTATTTTGCAAACACCAGATATTATGTCCACATTACTGTTTTCTGCATGAAAAATCTGCCATTGTGGGGGGAGAAGAGATAAATTTCAAAACTCAAGGAGATTAGGGCCAGGTTTCATTGGATCTTTAAATTTATTTGCTTTTATGCAACCTTTAGTTGTACGGTTGCTGTGCAGGTACCATACTTTATATGGAGACACAACCAAAGAATATCACAGTAGTTGTCACAATAATGTGAAATACCATGAACAGATACTAGAGTTGGCTTATAAATTGATAAAGAGCTTTGGTGAAAGCACGAACACACTTTCAAATGATTCCATTAATAGCGACAATATATAAATTATTAATATTCCATTAATAATATTGTACTTGGAAAGTACAATAACTACTTGGAAAGATGCAATTTTCGTTTAAGTACGCAGTGGTGACAAAATACAGGTGATTAAGTTAGAAACTCTTAAATTTATGCTAACTGCTCACACAAGATTAAAATAATTTGAAACTCTTTTTAGTGGAATGTATGCTGTCTGTTGACAGCACCAATGCTGGGAACCCCCTTACCTCACCTTTTTATTATTGTTTAGAAGAAAACCCTGCTATTACCACAAATTATCTTTAAGAATTGGGAACCAGGCTTCATTCCCATTCAACATAGCACATCTTTTCATTTGACTCCTTTGTTTTGCATTTATAGATAACTTCTTCCCTGTAATAACCAATAGCCCTTAACACAGAAATATAAATAATGTAGATTTCCATTTCATTGCATGCAAAACTTTGAATCTTAAAACTCTAGACTCATGCAATGGGCACGGAACCGACTGTATGTTTTGTTATAGACATCAGGAAGATTAAGGATTTAGCCTAAGCATATGAATTAAAACATACATGAATACACATACTCCTTTCATAACACTCTGTAAACGCAGGGAGAGTATATTACAGTTACATACTTACTTACAGTTTTCATCACTCCCCATATTGAATGGACTGCTACCATATGTTGTCAAGTAGTTTATGTTTTCCTGAACACTATTGTTTGCTTTTACTAATTAGTCATTAATGGGAGCTCTGTATGTCAATCTTGAGTCCTAGAACTGAAATGCAGGTTCCAAAACACTCTACAAAGTATTTAAACAATATATCAATGTTAAACTTACATAGCCAGTAAATCTTTTCATTGTAGCTCAAGGGCTGTTTCTACAATTCCTTTTATCTCATCAAAAATTGTCTCCTGTAAAATAACAGGAAATTTTTTTCATTTAGATGTTTTCACAGCTTTAAGAATATTCTGATTTTTTTGTTATCTTGTCAGCCTGGCTTTTATGAACCACTAGGCAAGAATCACTCTATCTCCAATGAAACTATTTACTTAAAAGTATTACTTAAAGTTTACTTTTGTGCCTCCCTTTTGCTCTCCAATATTTTTGTGATAAGAAGGGAGGAATTTATCTTAATATATTTGAACCCAGATTTGGAATTAGAAAGAAGGATATATAAAACAATAATTTTAATAATTACATAGTCACTATGGCATCAAAGTGGGGTACATACACTTTCTTCCAAGTCTAGCTCTGCCACTAGATCATGAGGGATACGCTTTTTAAAGTATTTATGTTAATATAGCTTTTTTAATTACTATTTTTAATGAAAGAAGGCGGGAAGTGATCGGTGTAAGTGGAACATTTGTCTTCTCAGAAAGCCTTGGTGAGCAGCTAGAATTAGACAAGCAGCAGTAATCTCTATACCAGCACATCTGCTTGCAATGCAGATCCACCCACAGTTTAAGTTTGCAGGCACCACTCTGTATGTGCAGGGGTTTACTGCTGTATCATTCACGGAAATGCGTAAAGAGAACTGTAGCTACAGCTGTCCTGCCTTAAACAAAATCCTCTTTGAGGGATGAAATTTACTCCACCTGTCTTGGAGGGCAGTACTAGTTGATCAGCTCTTTCTCTTCCATTCTCTTCTCTTCTCTCAGTCCATGGAATGGTAATGCAGCCGCTCAAGGAGAGCATACACCTTCTCTGCATATCCACAGAGGCATGGAAAATTACGCAACGATAATCCAAAAATTTGTATTCTAAGATTTTCTCATTTAAAACTCCGACAAATTTCACCTTTCCCTTAGAAAGTATTCTTTACTTGTGCTGTAAGCCATGGTTTGGGTTTGGGGATTTTTTAGATAAAGAGTAATTAAACCCACTTTCCATCTCCACAGTCTGAAAAAGCCTTCCACATTTATACGGCTTTGAGATATAAATATAAGAGAGAATGAAGGGCAATTTAAAGTTTTGGGTAATTGTTTTCTCCTGCAAATCTTGTATTTTCACATTTGGAAAAAAAGCGCTCTAGTGGAGATGATCACAGTTATCTCAACCACTACAATCATAAATTTAACCACACTAGCCAGTGTTAAAAAGTTTGTGCAGGAACTTTACTTCAAATTGTAGGTCTAACTAACTGAGACCTCTTTCAGACAACTTACCTCTCTGAATCTTTGTTTTCTTTTTAGCAATACTTCCATGCTGGAGGAAGTGGGCTGAAAAAGAACTTTTTGGAAAAGAGCCCAGACCTACAGTCCCTGAGATATGCTCTTAGCCTTTACACACAAACTACTGATGCCTTGATAAAGAAATTTATACACTCTCAGACGTCTCAAAGTAAGTGACCTGTACGAGAGATGTAATGTCTCAAAATTATATATTAAATGTTTTAAATAATAGGTTGCCGATAGCAGTTTCCAAACATTGTGGTTGACACAAATCTATGCCTGTGATGTTACCCTGTGTCAACCACTGTTGTAAATCAGTGGAGCTCGACTGAGGTCAGTGCATTTACCTGACTGTCACTTTACGTGAAGACTAGGTCCCACAGTTCTGTATGAACACTGAGTATCAAGATTATTTTTAGGAACACTCCAGACACAGAGTTGTACAGGCCAAACCACAGCATGTACTACAATTACTGAAACAAAATAAATTCAGAAAATATTTTAGCAATTACAGATGCTTTCAAAGCTGGCAGCTGTAATTACTAACCAAGATAATTTTGAAGTGGGACATATCCCATAGGGTTTCCTTTTGTAATTAAGAAAAACTGTGAGTAATATGCTCTTAAATGTAGTACTGTGATTTCACATTACAGAACCTATACTGACTTACCCGCTGTAGCAGGTCACCTGTAAAAATTATCCAGACATCTCATTAGTTCTGTGCCTGTGAATTTAGGAAGACATTAACAGTGAGTCCATCACTTTGTAGATTCAAAAGGAATGGGATGTGTCGGTTGCTCAACAGCATTATTCTCCCTGTCTAGATGTTCTTCATTGTGCCTTTCAGAATTCAGATTTTAAAGCTATGCTGCAGAAAACGTCACATTTTTCACTTACCAAAAGTCAAAATTTTGAAAATCTCCCAAAACCAAAAAAAGGCAGAGAACATGCAAGAATTTCAAATAGGGAAAAGTGAATCTGGACATCACCAACAGTAAAGCCAGTTTTTTTCTGCTCTAGAATTCTGCTATTGTGCACCAAAAAAAAATGAAACTCAGAAAGTTTCTTCATACTTAATAAATATATTATTTATTAATGCTATATGTCAGAAGAGGACTTTCTGTGACTTCAGTAGGTGGGCAAGAGTTCATAGGTGTAATTTTAGGCAGATTCCTTCTGTTTTCAAAGAAAACTATTTCTTACCATCTTTCTTACCCAATTTAGTATTTTCATATTGCTACAGTTTGTATAGGAACTGTTTTCATATATATAAAATGAGCGTTACTGTCCAAGCTGAATAGTTTCTCACTCTAGAAACTGCCGATTTTTACGTAATAGTAAGCATTGCTAGATTTCATTTGAATGCAATGAGCATTTGTAAAAATGGCCTGTTCGTCACTTAATATGATTGAGAAGGAATACAGTTTTCTGATCTATAAGAATTACCTTGCTTCCACTCATGAGAATGAGAAAATCTTTAATTGGACAGTTAAGCTGGAAATTGATTGCTTTTACCTCTGAAGTACAAGTTATCATAAAACACAGTTTGCAGCCTGCTCCCAAGATTCATGCTAAGGAATGATTTCCTAGACAGTTTCCATCTAAGATGAGGATCCTTGTTAATAATTCATATATTGGAAGTGAGAAAAACAGTATAAAGTTCTCATATGAAAGGATTAGATCATTTTTCCTCTCAAAAAAAAGATTATGGATTTAGGGGAAAATGATTAATTATTAGCACATTTTGCGATTTCTTATGCATACTTTCATTGTAACTTCCAGAAAGAAAATTATCCATGTATAAGCAGAGGTTCTTTATAATTTCTAAACCACAAACTTGAATAGTCTGAGTTTCATCATGGCTTCAGCCTGAGGTCTGTGTTCATTTCTGGGCATGTGCTAGCATGCCTGTATTTGCACACCAGTATGACCGAAGTGTAGCTACTAAGAATGAAAGTTAAGGACAAGTGACTCATGATTTTTCATCATCCTTTGATGTTATTAAATAGAACTAAAAAGCTCATTCATTATGATCTCTGCTCTCCCAACTGTGGCTGTATCATTAGCACTTAATTAAAATGACTATTTTTGCTAATCGGAAACTTGCTCTGAAATATAATTAAATTTACATCTGTTCTCATATTTGTGTATATAATCAGTTATCCATAATCAATAAAAATAGTTGGAGATAATTAAACTGGGAGCAATGGGAAAAAGGAATACATACAGCACAATGAATAACTATAAACTGACTTGAGATAAAACAGTTTTGTCCCTCTGAAAATCTAGTCTTCACTTTTTGATTAGTACTTAAGAACATTACAATTATAAAATTTTGATCAATAGATTCATTCTTACTTAAAAAGCAAGCAGCTTGTTTTCATTTTAAAGGGTCTAATGGGTCTAATAACTGATGTCCAACTTCTGCACAATTATTTCTAACAGAACTTAAAATGATTGGAGAGAATATCTCTGTTTCTAATTCTGCAAAACTATTGAGCTGAAATTTACAAAGTGTCCACACATATCACAGTAAGAAATGTTTAACAATTTTCCAGATTTATTTCAAGGACTTACACTGACAGAAGAAACTGTATCTATCTATCTTTCTTTCTTTCTTTCTATCTATATGTAGATATACACACACAGTTAAGTTATTTTGGTCTTGAGTTCAAAAATTAGATTAACCTCACATGGTTTAATGCAAGCATTAATTATTTCAAAATTCTGAAAAAGAATCCAAAGTTGTATATAAACTCAGGGTATCAGAGATGAGCAGGACTGGAACTAGCTCAAGTGCAGTTTTGTACTCTAACTGGTCTCATATGGATACTTGAACATCATTGTCTGCTTTTACTTGTCAGTCATCTGCAAACAGATTATAAAAAAAATCATGTATATTCTTCATTTTTTACTACTTTCAAGTCTATGCACAAGATGTTTTATCTTGAACAGTTTCAACAGCAGTTCCTAAAGCAATTTACATATCCTTGTAAAGCTAAAACTTCAGCTAAATGAAAACAAACCTTCAGCTTTTCATAATCAAAATTTTCACGTTTCTCAAAATTTTCATATGGAATTTCCATAGTGACAGTACAATAACGTGGGAATATTCTTCATTGTATTCTGGGTGCTCAGTTCTCCTGTATGGATTTGTGTACGCTCTCAGGCCAAATAAGTATTTTTACTATCTTCTGCTCATTTGGCCTTTGTAATACTATGAGCACATGGCAAGATAAACAAGATGCGAGGGATGTGTTTTAATCAGACCCTGGTGCCATTAAATGCATGCATGCCTAACATGCGCAGTACGATCTGTGGTACTTTCCTCAAATTTTTCTTGCTGTAGGGGGCTACAGTCTGCCACTCAGCCTGTGACAGCTGGATGAGAACTGATTACGAGAAGTCTGCTGTCATGGCGTTATATGGAAGCTGACTACTTTTCTAGTCCTTTCCATACCAGACTTCGGCACCATTCCCAACTCATTTAGCAGATGTTTTTTCTCAGTCCATTTATAGCTCTGTTTCAACAGAAACAAGACCCCTGTGGACAAACATATTCACTGGTCATCTACCAACTATAAAGTTGTAATAACTTGAATGTTACCTTGAAGACATCTTCCATCACAGCACTCAGACCCTGTGGAGAAGGCTGGGGAAAAAAAAGAAAAAAGAAAAAAAGGAAAAAACTACAAACCCCAAACCTCTATATAGTCCAGCTAATTTATCAGTCAGGAAATAAATTCTTCCTCGTTCCTAAATAATAACTAGTACAGTATCCATCAGTGTATGACAAAGAAACTAAGCCTTTACTAATTGCAGTCTAGGAAGGATAGAGGCTACTACTCTTTTTTCCTCACCAATTCAGATATTTTCACACCGTACATTCTCTATTTGCTCTCACATAAAATGTCTGCAATGAGCAGAACAGACAGTTTCAAAACCTCTTCAAAAATAGAGTGGAGGTTTGGCAAACAGCTTTTGCTTTACTTCTGGCATTAAGGAGAAAGAATTAGGCACAGCGAATCTAACCGAATTGCTGTAGTTGACATTTGTCCCTATAGTACAAAACATCTTGCCCTTCCGTTAGAGACCTTGGTGCATCAAACTAATCAAGACAAGGGCAAGGATTGCTGGCTCTGCACAGTAGTTTAGATAAGAAGTAAAAAACAGGGGTTGGAAAAGTTGTACAAGCTGTTCCATACATGAAATGGGCATTAATAGCAATATAATAAAAAAAGACAGCACCACACTGTCAGGATCCTGCTAGCTTTCCTGTTTCTTCATTTTAAAGACCTTTATACCTAAGTATAAAACTTGAAATGTGAGCATACCAGAAAAAAGGAGCATCTTTCTTTTTTCTTCATAATCATAATGGCAGAAAGTATTTATGTATGTATCCACTAAAGGAAAGACTGTACTGTGTCAGTGTAAGTCATGAATACATACATATATACGCACAAACACATACACGTATTTATATATAGGTAACATTGTTACCACAGAACAAGTTAGTTAGCTTAGTAAATCTGTTGCAGTGAAAATAAAATGCCTAGTCAAAATGATTAGGAAAGCAGAAATGTCATTTCAGCGTAACTGTAGTAGAAAACTGATTTCTTCTGAAACATTCATGGATGATTTATGTATGACTTTTTTAAGATGTCATACTGCAAACAAGTATTTTTCAAAATGTCGTATGCAACCAGCCAATGATTTCCATGCAGATCCTGATGATGTAGAATTGAGTATCACAGAATTGGTAAGGTTGGAAGGAACCTCTTGTGCCCACTCAATATTCACTATGAAATATCACCAGACTACAAGCAAACAATGATCAGGGTTACTTTTAACCACAGATGAGGGAGATTTTTTTTTTCCATTTTCCATCAAGCCTCGTGTCTAAGGAACTCAAGAGCAAAAATCTGTGTTTGACTGGTTTGAGAAGCAAGACTGACTTACTTTTTCCCTAGAGATCATAACAGCTATGTAAAAACTGTATGTATGTTGTTGGTCCCCAATATTTCTTATAGTCATATATATATTGGATTAGTTCAGTAGGATTAATGAATTTTAGCCAAGAATATGTTTTTCCACTGTTTATAAGCAAGGATAACTGCTTGAACCACAGTTTTGTTTCCAAGTCTTTGTGCTTGCTTACACCTTTGTAAAGAGCAATTCAAATAGGCAAATATTAACAGCAACATTCCTATCTTTTAAAATGATGATTTAACCTCAGGAACTTACTTACTTTCAGAGTTTTTCATATGGCGATTTCAGTACACTAAATATGTGAAAGCTAAACTCTGTCCTTGTTACTGTTTTCAAATAAATCTGGAGACTATATTACGAGCATACGTTTTAAAGGTAAATTATCACAAAGTCAAGACAAATGGAGTTGATATCTGCCATACTCTTACCCTAATTGATTTTCCATGTCAAAGCAGTACTACAGATTCTCAAGACTGTTTTTTCAACAAACAGGTGTTTAAATAAGTAAATGACAATGTTGAACATTAATCAGAAGTAACTTTTTGAATAACTGACAACCTTGCTTTTTTTTATGTGTAGTGATTTGCCTTCTGAAAGCATCACGGTGATGAATGTTGTAAATTCAGTCCTCAGTCAGTGTTGTGAAAACAAATCAGAATCCCCCCCACACTATGAATACGAAAAATTCTATCACATGCTGTCACATTAAACATCTATCTTACTGACTGGGAAAATAGGCAAGAGAGATTTCGCTTTGCAGATTATATCCCTGCTTTTATACCAGGTCTGCCACTTTTCAGCCTGTTTGGAAGTGGAATACTACTCAGATTATGATCGTTCTGGATTTTAACATTGGTACTATTATGATAGAAAGAAAAAAGCCGTATTTTTGACATACACTATAGTACAAAAACAATGGGATATTGTTGCCAGAAAAACTGAACTATTTGAACTATTGAATACCAACCCACACATGCAAAACTAGCTGAGCAGTATCTTCTGCAAATAAATTATTAGTATTGATTGCTAGGAACACTTTTATCATTTTATGGACAATAAATTATAAACTGCTAAATAAAAATATACTTTTCTAACATTCAGGTTTAATATTAACCAAAAATATGTCCTGTGTCCAGGTGACACAGCAGCCTATTTTAAGAAAAATCTTTGGATTAGTTTCCTTTTTATTCAAGTATACACCAGGGTTAGAGCTGTCAACAGCCAAGCTGTGGAGCAGATAGCTTTAGCATCTCCCTAGAACGGGCACTGATCTACAACTAAAGGATTTTTTAATAACCTGGAGGCAGTTTGGTGAAGAGCATTGGATTTCGAGGCTGAGTGACTCTCCATCTTACGCACTGACACTATGGTCATTGATACGTCTGCGAAGAGGATATAAGGCACAGCCAGGTGAGACTCTTGAAGTACCAGTGCTGTTACTGGCAAGCACAACCCTTGACACACAGATAAATTTTCATTTCTTTGAACTTACCTGAGGTGTAAATTGTCACAAAAGTGACAATCTAAAAAGATTAGGCAAAACTAATAGTATACAGTAGCTATATGTGATCTACATGTGATCTTTTTCCTCTGCATTCAGCTGCAAGATAACATTTTCTGCAGAAATTCAGACTACAGTATGGGCTGTCATCACCTCCTGCCAGCAGACAATCACCTACACACTACACATGCACCAAACATGAGTCACTTGGTAAAATGGAAGCAGACTGCTGAGCCAGACCTAGTAAATCCTGCTCAGTGGCAGGACATGGGGGTTCAGCATTGTACAGTTAAAACATGTCATAGCTGCCTTAGAGCAGGATGGCAGCCAACAACCAACAGAGAACGTCATCAGGGAAAGCTCGACGTTTTCTGCAAAAGACCATGTATTTACACAGACCCCTGCAAGATGTCAGCCTACCTCAACTCTAGACAAAAGAGGTCAAATTACAGTTCAGGTAGAATTTGCTCATTTTAACTAACACTTGAGCTAAATTCAACCACTTTCACAATCAGTGTGAAATCTTTAAAGTCAGAGGACAAACTCTTACTGCATTTCATAAGAGAAGGAATGGACTCGAAACACTGAAATAAAGCCATGTCCCTATTCATTAGCTTATTGTACAATTTTCCTACTTATGATACATCTGACTTACTGTTACTCAAAGCTCAGACCAATCCAGTCAATGCTTCTCAAAATTAGTTCCTAAAAAAAAAAAAAAAGAGGACATACAATTTTCATCCTGGCAGTCACCTTTTTATTGAAAGAAATGATACTTTCATCTTTTAGACAACTTACTTAACCTAAAGGACAGTAAGATTAAAAGAAGCAGGTTTATGGCTATGTTTTAGTTCAGAAACTTATGTCTTAGCTCGTCACTGATTTTGCACATTATAGTTTTGTGAATGATTGCATTTAATTAGCATTCATTCTAATGCAGCCATATTTTTAGTTTTGGCAAACTGTATAAAAAAAAAAAAAAAAAAAAAAAAAAGCACCTCAACCATCACAGTGTCCTGAATGTGCCCTCATTTATTACTGTTGATTTTCCCAAACTGAATGCCACTGTTGCATCTCACATGGTCATTAATCAGCAATAGCCAGGAAAATATGTTCAGCAGTTTAGCTTTATAGGCCTCGTCAGAGAATGCTACAGCTCTTTATTTTAAGAGTATATGGCATAGCAATCCACACTGTCAGAACTGCAATGTGTTTTGTTGCTTGACTTTCAAGAATTTGTTAGTTAAGCAGAAAATCAATACTCAAACAGCACAGAGCTCATACTACAATGCCTATTTATTTTATGCTTAAATGGCTGCAGAGAAGGGTATTCTTTCACATGAGCTGATTTGTATCAGCTTTCTTTTGATATGCTAGACAAGTAGAAGCTAAAAGTGGGAGCATCTAAAACCAAGGGAAGATGGTAAGTAAGTAGAATGGAAAATATGTATCTAATTAGAATGAGTAACTATAACAGTAACTCCATGCTCAGGCTGCTCTTGTAAAACCGCTAATACCGGAAATTGCATGAACAGTAATTAGTTTCAAATGCCAAGACAGAATTCAATTCTGAGTTCTCCTGCAACCAGTAATGGTAGAAAGCAAAGCAAAAATCTCACTGTCTTTCTTCCTTAAATGTATGAAGTCAGGTTGAGATACTAAAGTGAGAGGTACCATAGAAAACAGCAAACCCACTATTGTTTAGGCAAGAAAATGGATGCCATCACATAGTCTACAGGAAACAAAAGTTGCTAAGCAGCTCTTATAAGTAAAAAAGGAAAGGGTTTTTTCCAGCTCTTTGCATTTCAGCAATGCTGAATTGCACTGTTTTTGTAATGATCATATTTTGAAGGTTGTACCTGTATTCCACTATTAACTTCTAAGTTCTATTAATAGCATATCTGGTTCTCTTATGAACTATGCATGAGGCAGAGAGCAATCCCTGCTTCTTTCACTGGAGTTTCAAATTGAGGCCACAGTCATGTATTACACAACATTATTTCATAAAAGGAAAAAAATAGCTTAAAAAGATAATCTGAATTAAGACCAAAAGATCAAACTCGTTACAGCATACTAAAGTGAGAATATGTAAATATCATAAATTAGTTTGCTGCAATATCTGTTACAGGTCTGCATGACAAGCTGCAGAACTCAGCCTAGTTGCAACAAATGTAACATATATAAAAATACATAAAATATGCACAATGAAGAAAATTGCAGAATTATGACTAACAGATTTCATCATATGCTATCAAAATCAATGCAAATAAACATTGTAAAAGTTAACTGCTAATAATATACTAAAAAAAGACTGTGATTTTAGCTCCACATCAGAGTTTGGACACCCAGCTGTTTTTTGTTGACAAATCCCAATCCCAATTTTGCCTGAATTTCCAACACCAAAAATCCAAAGAGCATCATTCTCCACTCTCTCTCATATGTATACTTTGACAACATACATAAAGGCATGCATAAAGCTTAACAGATCTGTAAGTGGAGAGTGGGCAGAGAAAAGAGAAATCCACATTTATAACAGCTGAGATTTCTGGGGGGGGGGTTTTGAATAAAATATCACTATTTTCCAAACAAGCCTATGAACCTTGCCAGTGCAATGCAGGTTTGGGTAAAGGGTCATATTAATAATGCAAGGCATAAGAATCCAGTGTATAGTGTCCTCATAACTGTTCTGCAAATAAGTGTCTTTCATACTTCTACAATGACTGCATAGCTAGAATTGTCTCTGCAAATGCCACTAAAGCAGGATGGACACTGGACAGATCACAAACACATTGGCCTTAAATGCTTCTAAATTTCAATAATTTAAAAAAAAAAATTTAACAGAAAAAAAAAAGAATGGACTCTGTTGTTACTTAATACTGTAATTTTTAACGGATGAAACAAGAAAGATATGTCCCTAGTTGAACAGCAAGAAAAACCTATTATTCTTCTCTTTCACTCCTAGACTACGCAACATAAAAAGAATCCTTGTTTTGCAAACATGCCTTTAATCTTGTTCTCTCCTTCTCAGTTTCTGTCGCACACATGCACACAATTTGTTGTTGTCTCTCATTCTGCATGCATGCTGTAAAAAAAAGACTCTGAAATTAAGGCTTCTCCAGGTCTAATAATTTTACAAGAAACTACTGGCAGTAAAATACTATGACTGCCAAAAGATCCTGAAGCAGTTTCAAAAGAAAAAAAATCGCTATCCAAAACATAAGCTAGCTGACAGTCCTTACCATGAAATGGTATGTTAACCAAGGATTACACAACCATTTTCAAACAGGCACAGAGATGATGAAACAGAAGACTTGCAAGGCTGAGTGCAAGGACAGATGATAGTCTCTTTTTGGATTCAGTACTACATATTTCTGCCTGACTTACTGCGCCATTAAATTATTTGATCTTCACTGATAATTTTTCAAGGCTGTTGTGTTTCAGTTTGTTACAGCTACCAAATTTTGCCATACTGAACTGTAAATAAAAGGGATTGTAACCTTGACACTAATGTTTGCTTAAATGTCATACCAGATAAAAACTAACTTGGTTAACATGCAATACCTTTATAGGTGTGACAATTCTATCTTCTATGAATAGTTTTATATGAGAATTTACATCATTACATAGACTTTTCTGTGTTTATATTAGAAAAATCTCAAATACTAAATACTATTTTTATACAAATATTGTGAACTTTGGGCTTAGCTGTAGTGCTACTTCTATACTACTTAGGTGCACCAACCTCTGCTATCTCAGGTGTAACTGTGGCAGCTGGAGAGTCAGAATCAGGACCTGTGAACAGACCAGTTATTAGCTCAAATTGTAGTTATGCATAATACTATTGAAGCAACAGCAGAATAGAAGATACCTACATTTTATATTACCACAAGGAGTATTAAAAAGGAAGACATGCATGTCTACCACATTTGCAATGTGACTGTATTAGTTTTGTATAGATTTTAATATATTGAGGGAAACGCACATGATTTTCTTCACAAGTCATAGCGAGCTAGTATTAGCCCACTGCTCAGCCAGAAACCCACCACTATAAACTCATTTCATGCTCTGCAGCTGGAATCTTCGATTTCTAACTTGTCCTACAACAGAAGAGTTTAAAGCCAAAGTACCAATGAGAATGTTTCAAGGAAACTATAAGGAAGCTTTTTACATTTTCCATTTCTAAAATGAGTTTCAAGAGATGATTATGCAAACATTCCAGATGCCATTTCCAACTTCCAGAGCAACTGGAAGTTTTGGCTAGGGGGTAACTCCTTCACAGGTACTGCTCCTGCTATTTCAAGCTCTCAAAATCTTCGCTTAGCCCTTTCATGTCCTTTCCGAACTGTTCCTTGTATCTTGCGCCTGTGACTCTCTCTGGTGATACTGTGGAGATTGTTTCAAATGTTTAATTTGCTCTTAAACTTGCTGTTGTTGCTCTGCCAGCAGGCAGTGCAGGCTGGGAGTGGTTTCAGCTCATGCCATTACAAAAGCTCTCTCAAGGATGGATGTTTTACAGTGTGACCTGTCTGCTCACCACGGTCTCATACAGGCTGGGTATTTCAGGGGAGGGACAGAGCTACAAAGCACTTGTCTATTCGTCATAAAACAGAATTACGATCAGTAGTCTGACAAGGCAGGTTACTATTCTCTGGCACGATCTATCACTTCTCAGAACAACGAGTATAGTCGGTCTGTTTCTTCTGCTCAGTTGAGGCCAAATTCTCCATCTTTTTTCTTTCTTTTTTTTTTCTTACAAACTTGCCATCACATAGAATGGCTACCTTTAGTAACTCTCCTATGAAACAAAGAGACAGAGTGTACTTTTAATATGTGAAAATACAAATACAGAGAGTTAATTATAACATAGATGAATTTTTATCTTTAAAAGTATACTGAAGTTATTTCCAAAAAGTAAATACTTTTAGAAATTTTCAAAAGGCAGATGAAGATCAATAGAAAAACTCTTTAACAGCACAGAAAAATTAGAATTACAGTACTACAAGTTTTCAAAAGTGTAATTTACTTACATATGAAGTATGTTTGACATTCAGGTATAATTTATGCATTTTCTGTGAATCACATCAATTTCTGCTAGGTTCATCTTTTTTCAGGCACACCTTGCAGTTTGTTTGCAAGGTGCTCCTGATACAAAAAAACTTCCAAAGCTTTTTGCTCGTAAAGGATTCACACACGATAAAGGCCACTTTCCCAGAATTGCGCAGAGACACCTCTGCGCACAGTGACGGACTCACTGAGGAGCATTCTTTTCCATTTAACAGGAGTATTATTCTAGAGTTTTGTATTTTTTTTTTTTTTTTACAAAATATAAGCAAGTCTTTTTTCCTTGTATTCTATATGGTATTTCTATCAGCATCTTCAAGTTCAGACCTTCCAAAGATACCTACTAAGGAATAGAAGACTTCTGATAAGGACTAGAGGAATAGAAATTGAATTCTTTGAGAACGTGTAGCCAATATGAGTGTTATGACTACAAAACATTTGAGCATTGGTCCAAATAGACTTTTTTGTTAAGGTTATGGCTATAATGACACTGTGACATTGGTGATATACCAGGAGCTAAATAAAGAAAGAATCAAAAACCTAACTACATCTAATGACAACCAGAATGGAAAGATCCCACTGACAGTTTCTTCTCTTTTTACTAAGGCACTCCACGCAGACATTCGCAATTGCTGGGTGTCTTTGTGGCACCAGTCACTTATGCATCAGTAATTGATTCCCATCTAAATGAGAAATTCATGTCAGAATTCTAAGTGTTTCTGAGAAAGAATACCACTTACATGCTGTTGCTCTCTATTTCTCTACTGATTATTATTTCAGGCCACACTTCTAATAATTCAGTAGGTGAGATATCTGTACAGGTGGATGTCTCTACACACCCTGGAACTGGTGAGCATAAAGTTACTGTAAAAGGTAAGTTTCAAATAACTAGTTTTAAAAAGAAAATAACAACAACAAACCCCAAGACTCAGTTATTCCATACTCAGTAAAATATCCCTATAACGAAGTGACAAATGTTAAGTATCACTGTGCTTATGAGTACGATTCAGGTTATTAGGGCCGTTTTTCCCTTGCTCAACATCAGCAGGAGTGATGATTATATAGTCCAGTATTGTCTGTGCTTCCCTGTGTAAATCTGCTAGCGTGCTAAACAGAAGTGTATTATATAAAGTTATTGAATGATAAGATCAAAAATGGTCAAATTACACTTTAGAATTATTTTTATATAATTTTCCAAAAGCTGTAGCAGTTAGATGGTGAATGACTATACCATATTACTTCAAATGTTTCAATAAATATAATCTCTTTGTTCTGCACAGTCTGAATTCCAAAGCAAATGCAGTTACCTTTATGTAAGCTAATTTTAAAATTACAGTGGAGGTAGCAGACAAAACAGCAGTTAAGGTCAGTATTTGCGAAGTACACATTTGTATTTGCTACTGTTGCAACCAGAAGCATTCAGATCCCTTACTCGGCAGATACCAGGCAGGCTTGCCAGGTATAGATTTTCCATAGGAAAGATCTCAGGTCACCCTCCAGCAGCCCTGCATTGGCTATGTAAGGTTGTACTAGATAATTAATTTGAGTTCTTCCAATGGGATTTTATTTGTTACCTTCATTTATTTCTTTTTAGTTGTAGCAATTAATAATCTGAATTGGCAAACAACAGCTATGTTCCGGCCATTTGTGGAAGTCTGCGTATTAGGTCCTAACCTCAGTGACAAGAAAAGAAAACATGGAACTAAGACAAAGAGCAATACCTGGTCACCAAAATACAATGAAACTTTCCAATTGTAAGTCTTTTTTGTCTGTTAATTGCATATTTTATACATATTTTGTTAGAATTTCTTGCAGTTAAATATATAAGGACTAAGAAAATCCTAATGCCAAGGCTATATAGGCTAAAGAACAAACAGACAACACTTCAAAGCAATTTGTTAATTGGTATTAGTTTTATATGAAGATGAAAGACAACCACTAGGCTTTCAGCCTTAATAAAACCTGGTTAAAATGTACAATTCTTTTCCATATAGAAAAGTAAGCATTTATGTATGTGAGAAACTATTTGTCTAAGCAGTTATCTGGACTGAAGCACTAACTCTTAATGCTAGAGATCTGGACCACTACGCCTGTAGAGATGCCCAAAGACTTAAAGCATTCTTTATATGTTAATGTTGTTCATACTCTATTATTTAATCCTCAAAGTGATAACCTTTTCACTCAGTCTGGGATTTTAAAGTTAGTATTCCCCATAGCCCATCTCTCTCACCTGTTCAGTCCTCCCCTCCTTTCCCAACTGAGACCAGTTCATTTTCTAGGCACTGAAAAACCCTGCACACTAGGATTGAGTTCACTTTCTGAGTGTCTGAGCACAAGGTTACTAAAGCTTGCTGCCTCTGATTTTCTTTATCCCTCTGCTGTAGACTTTTATATGCCTACTAATATGAACAAATACAAACTTTCAATAAGGATGGAAGAGAAATAGCATGTATTGATCTAGAATTTTGTGCTGCAGTTATAGAAATCAGTACATTTAGAAGGTAGATACTTAAGAGCAGAGAAGCTACTTTTGCATACTTAAACATTTCAGAATTACTAAGGTAGGAAAAATGGTGCAAAGATTTGCAAGTCAGAAAGATTTTATTTTGACATATAAAATATATGTCTAAAAGCCACCTTTGATTTCAGGTAGCAGGATAAATATTTCTGTATTCTTTTCAATTGTTAAAAGATGGTATAGTATCTGTGCTTAAACTACTTGAATATTTTAGACACTTTCTATGGAAAGGTCACAATGTGTTTCAGATATTGAGAGAACTAATGAATTCTCTAAATTTCTGTTGAGGACAGTGGGAACAGAGGCTACAAGACCAACAGCATCCAACAGGGTTAACCATGCAAGAGGTTTAAAGTACATGATACTCTGTTGCAAAAACTGGAACTACCACTAGATTATAAAGTTGAGCAGATTTCTACAGCATGTACATTTCTTAGGGGAATTAAACTGAATTCCTTGTTCTAAATTCATATTTTTAATCCATGCAGCATTTTGAGTAATGAAGATAGGCCAGGAGCCTACGAGCTTCATCTCTCAGTGAAAGATTACTGCTTTGCCAGGGAAGATCGCATTATAGGAATGACAGTTATTCAACTGCAAAACATTGCAGAGAAAGGCAGCTGTGCATCTTGGTATCCCCTGTTGAGAAGCATCTTTGTAGATGAAACTGGGCTGACAATCCTGAGAATACTCTCTCAGAGGACCAATGATGAAGTTGCTAAAGAATTTGTAAGACTCAAATCAGAAACAAGATCTGCTGAAGAAATGGCCTAAAATACCCAAGTAACACAAGATTGTCACCACCAAGAACATAGATACAATGCTGTTGTCTGAATAGTGCATGCCTGTGAAAATCTGTGGGAATGTTTATTAACTATGTTTTCAGTGTCTGCCAGTACTTAGGTACTATATTTGCAAGGTATGTCCAGGAGTTCTATATCTTTTATACATATTTTGGTCTTTGGTAAAGTAATTGTTCCAATTAAGTGCCAAAACTAAGATTAAGAGTAAATGATTCATTATATGTTTTAAAATTATGAATTCACCTCATCACAACTCATTTATTTTTAAACATTTATTAATAAATAATTAGGTCTCTGAGTTGATTAATAAGTTTTCTCTGTTAAATTACTGTTTTGCTTACTGTAAATTAAGTTACCTTCCTTACTAATAATTTTAAAATGTAGCTAATTTCAAACTATCATTTTATGCTAGCCTCATTTTAGGTATCTTACAGATAACTTTTTCTATCATTACTACAGATGCAGTTACTTATAGCAAGTGTTTGTAATTTTATAACTACCAATATAATGATTTTTGCATAAAAACTGAAAAAGGATGGAAATATTTTATGCTAATCTTTTTCCAACCTTTCATAAATATCACTGTGAAGAAATGCTGTTAAAGCAAGTTCTCAAGAAGCTGTGCTTACCAGAGTTTGTTACTGATTTGATATCTTGAGATAACTTTGTTCTTCAAAACTGCCAAGGTATTATCATATTTGTATTAAAAAGGTAAATCAATATCTGTAGAAAGACTGCCACATTGAACAGTATATGTGCTTTAAAAAAATGCATTTTTTAAAATGATATGGTACTGTATAATGGTTCATAGTTTGGAATATGTAAAGCTGGTTTGTGGTTTGTTTCTAGAAATTGTTTATGAAAAGTAATGATGCTGTTAGCATTTTCACTCAGAGTTATTAATGTTGCTTTACATACTTAGCTGTGATATCAGTTAAGTGCTTTATTTCTTTTTTTAGAAAAGTTCAACAGTTTGTACTTATGCAACATTACTATGTATTGCACTAAAGCAACCTGTGTCCTGTAAATATATTTAGTGAGAAATTGCAAAATAAAGTATGAAGAGACTCCATCTAGCTTGTCATTTGATATCATTTACATATCTATAGTTTTAAATGCATGTGAGATGAATTTACAGGGCTATAATGTAGCATTATGATACATCAAAGCATGGTTTCTGATGCCTACCATTTGCATTTTTCATAACTGTAAGATGTCAGTGACACACAATTACAACAAATGAGGTAGTTATTTTGTTAATGCACATAATAAAATTCTATGGTGCATCTATAATTGTTTATGCATACATGTATTTGTCATTGTTTTTTGGTTACCAGTGTTTTTAGTAGGTTTAGGGTGAAGTTTCAGCTTTGTATAGGGAAAAAAACTAAAAGGAAGGGGGAACATGCAACTAGTAGAGTTGATTCCAGTCCACTAAAGTGTAATATGCGACCCCATCTAGATAAAACAGATTCTTGCCAGGGTATCCCTTCATGAGATATTTAGATGAAATTTTCAAACTTTCAATATCTTCAGTCCTCTTGTTCGTAGACCAAAAAGTACATTTGCCAGAAGTAGAGTTAGTCAGTTAGAGATGATCTGCACAGTGTCTAGAAAATTAACAATGTTTCACTAAGATCACTGAGTAGGGTGGGAGAAAAATGAGTTCTCAATCAGTGTACATCCTGCTGATAGTTATTCAGTGCATAACTATGACAGATTTTGGTGGGTACATTATCCCCCCCTTGTCACTTCATGAAGCCATTTCTCCATGTGAAAACTGATAATTTTGCATTTCAGAAAATAGTTCATTAATTTAGATACTAAATGATTTTATACTTGACTCCTAAACATTTCTGAGGATGTAACTTTAATAATACCAACTAAACATAGGTTGAATGCAATTACAAAGACTTGCAAAACTATTCCAAGTATTTAGAGACCCAATATCCATCTTGAAAATAATCCCATCCTCTACTGTTTCAAGTGCATTTTGTGTTGTATACTTAGAAGTAAAATTCAGGGGTGGCTGTAATTTTCAGCAGAATTAAGGAGGATTTTTTCTGAACCTATATACCACCTCGCCCTGAGCAATTTCCACTCAGGTGCAGGTGCTACTCCTCCTTTCTGTGAGGCACAGTAGACATAGGCGGACACAGTCTCAAATAAAAAAAGTGGAATAATCAAGAGATGAGGTGGTTCTGCAATATGGAACATCATTGTAACTGCAGACAGAATCCCACAATAAGTCACTTGTGACTCCTTGAAATAAAACAGAAAAGCTGGGGCAGACCACATGTGAGTGTTTCACCTGAAGCACTTTCATTATATATGTATATATGTAACATGGCCTGCATTTTGGTGCATAGTATATTTGCTATCAGCTTAAATTTTTATCCTTGAAATTCACCTATAAAGGAATAATGATTGAACTTGCCAAGGAAGTCTCTTAGTGGTAAGCAGTCCCCCTCATCTGCACATACCAGAATTAATTAGACCATGTTAGTAAAGCAACAAAAAAAAGCCTTAAAAATATGCCTTAATGGTTCACTATTTTTAACAGAAAAATATTTACTTCCTGCTTCCAATTTTGTCTTGTGGAAATTGAGAGGAAATACATTAACTTTACATCACAGAGCTCCATTTTAAACGTTTATCTATGAATCAAAATGCCATAAGTAAGCATGTCAGAGTCAAATATTTTATGTAGTAAAGATGATTGATTTGAAAGAGGTTCCAGGACTCTTTTAAAGGCTGTTATATTTTGCTTTAGAAAGGTAAACATTCCATTTATTTAAAGTCACCTGAATTTGCATTTATGAAAGCTTTTTCTTAACTCTTCTTGAACTAGACTTAGTGAACTGGCAGTTCTGAATATCAGAACTGGTATAATCAAAATTAAAGTTAGAATTCCATTTCTACTGGCTTGTTAAGATATTAAATATAAATACATACATACACTGCAGAAGATGAAGGAGAAAATGATAGGGGAGAATAGTAGAATTCAAGAACAAATTTTCTATTCTGCAAGGAACAGTTATTACATGGAAACCATTTGACATGCATCTGCAAAACAGATACATCTGGAGTAGCTTGTGATATGACAGCACTTCAGGTTGACTAGTATATTTAAAACTGGTATTTCTGTAATTAAGTCCAAGGAGAGTTAAAAGAGAAGTTTCCTCTTGCCTATTTAGTTTTATGAGATGGAAAAGAAATAGTCAAATACAGGGAATAGAATTAAGTTTTTCTTAATGCGCTTCATAGCTAGTATCTGACAAAACAGGAATTAGTAATGTTTGAGTTACACATGTAAGTACAAGACGAAGCTAATACTAAAAAACATTCTGGAACCTAAAACACAGTAATTTTATTTAGCAACAACTGTAGGCCATAGCACCACCATTAATCTTCATACTTAAAAAAAACCCACCACCAACAACAAAAAACACTAAGGTCCCTTAGCCTCCATGTGAATAAACAATCACAGAGAAGTTGGAAGGAACCTTTTGAGATCTTTCTTGCAAATAGTGAAGTAACATTAAGCCTAAGCTCTGTTTCATCTCCTGGCTGCCCTGCTGTCTCACATGGGTTCTTTCAATACATCAAAATCGCATCAAAAGGCCTAAAGCACTCTGACAGGTGGCTATTTGAAGATACGTGATATGCTCCAGCTTCCTGGATCATGGCAGCAATCGCAACTTTTCCTGCAGAGCTTCCTTGCCAGAAGTAATAAAGTCTGTTCTTCATACAAAGTCAATCCCACCCCAATCCCTGAGTCAGAGGCAGCTTTTTAATACACTAAGGAAGCCGGACTCCACTCAGTTAGTTGGTGAGCCCTTCCACGGAGCCACAGTCACACCAAGGTGAGCACCAAAGGCATGTTATAAACACATTTACTCATATATCAGGCTTATGCACACTGGTTGGATCTGACATACCTAACTGAATTAGAGAATATACCCTAGAATGACTATATGTAATTTGAAATTGCATTCTCAGTATGTCCAGGTTGCCTGCAATAGCAGAGTCTGAATTCACTGAATTCATTTGACTTCCTTTCCTGAGGTGCTTGGTGTCCTCTCATGTCCTTCACTGCCCCCAGTAACTAGTAGTGTCTGAAAACCACTTTTTTTTTTTTTTTTTTGAGGGGGAGGGGACAAGCAGAATTATAAGCTGTCTAAATTTATACATCACCTACTACATTCTCATTCTACTTCAAAGTTCCTGTGCTTCCAGCAACAGAGCTAACACAAGGATGCAACTTGAGCAGTTTGCATTGAAAGCGGGAAGCAAGCTATCCAACCGACAGCACAGGCTGTCAACAGCCAAACAACAGATCTTTAGCATGTCATAGAAAGCAGTTGTAAATTAAGGCCATCAAATCCCCACCTCCACCTACTTCCCCTGTATTTTTGAGATACCATTTTATTTCCAAATACATACCAGAGTGAAAAATCTATTCAAATACCAATAAGCAAAACACTATCATTTGGATTAGTTACCACACTACCTATATTTGCCATACATGTATTTTAGCATATTCCTATTACTTTCTTCATGCAAAACCCACTTAGATGTTTTCATTTAAAGAAAGATCCTTTATAAAGGTCTACTTAAAACAAGTATTCCACACTTAAAAGGAAGATTAAGTTCCAAAAAGTTCTGTAAGTTACTGCCTTTGTTTCCCATATCAGAGGAGAGGGAGGGGGAGAGGGTGAGGGCAAAGGGGGAATGGGGCAGTGAGAGGGAGGAAGAGGGAGGGAGGTTTACAGAGCTCATTCAATTAACTGCTAATAAGCATTTTGGCCACTATAAATCCCATGTATATCAACAGAGAAGGTGAATTGCTTGATTTTACCATCATTATTATTTCCAGCAGTGAGGAAACCTGAGGACAGGTATCTGTTCCCAGTGAAGCCTACAGGAGCTTTGTCCTATGGCTGCTCGTTGGCTGTTTTGTTCACAGATGCCACCAGGTAACGGGAGCACCGTGTGCAGGCTGGGCACCTTTCCAGGCAGCCAGTCCCAATGAGGCCAGTTAATTAATCCTAATACACCCAATTGCAAAGCTGAGCAGTTTAGCTTGGCCTATTACAAGCACATGGGGCTGGTTTCCCTAGTTCACAGGTGCAAGGCACTTGGTTAAATGGAATGCTAAAACTCCAGAAGGATTAAGATGTACTTAAGCAAAAATATGCACCAGAGGGAAGTGTTTAGCTCAGCTGGTTAGAGCGTGGTGCTAATAATGCCAAGGTCACACGTTCGATCCCCACATGGGCCACTCACTTGAGGGTTGGACTAGATGCTCTCCAGAGGTCCCTTCCAACCTTACCAATTCTATAAATCTAAACTTCTCTGAAGGCTGGATGTTTTTCGATAAACAGTCCTGTCAAGACTGTTTGAACCACTAATACAGGTTTATGCAAGAAAGGAGATGAAGCAGCTAGATGCCTACCCTAGAACAACAGAACAACTGAGGTTGGAACGGACCTCTGGAGAGCATCTGGTCTGCCTCAACTCCAAAACAGAGCCAAGCAAAATCAGTCTAGTGCACATAATTATGAAACAGGGCTGTTACCATAGAAAACTGCAAAAGCAGCCATGTCATCAGTTTTCCTGTCTTGAGAGGCGTAACAAGGAAGACAGATGAGAAGTATAACACTGTTCACTTGTAACTGTGACATAATGGTTCACATATAAATAGTAGCTTCCACAGCTCTAATTCAAAGTTGAGTGGGGCTCTAACAAAATTAGCATCATTACCTTTTAATACTGATAATTACATAATCTACACAGGGTCTCTGTGTAAAGATCTTTCATTATGAAAACAAGATGTAATAAAATTAAAATATGACTGAGTTTAGAGATTTAATCATTACATCTAATGCTAATCAAGGATATAATTATTATTTTGGTTTTAAGCTCTCCATTAATTCACAGCTGTCCAAAGGCAGCTGTGAATGGTACATCTAATTTCTAATACTTACTATTTTATGGTAAGAAACTGCATAAAATTTGTTTGCAGAGACCTTTTATCATTTCTGCACGCCCTTTGTCCTCTATGATTAAATGAACGCTGATTCGCATGGTGCACTCAGCTGGAAAGTTATTTCATTAATATATTTACAAGAAAGAGGCTTGTGTCTAAGTTCTTCCCTCTTATTCAAAATGAGGAAAAAAAAGTTATAGATGAAATCTGCATGGCAAAAGAATAAGAAGTGGATATTTGAAAGTACAGATTTTTGTAGAAAATAATCTAGTACACACAAACTAAGAAAAGCAGTATGTTTCTTGAGGAAGAGGAATCTGACTTGAACCTTTGGAGTCAGCATCGACAGGAGGCTCCGCACCTAGCATGGACTGTACACCCTGGACGGTTCCACATGAAAAGCTGTCCTATCAGTGTGGAAGACATGCCAACTAGTTTCAGCTAGGAAGGAGTATTTTTAACTCCAGTAAACTATCAACAAAATTGCTTGAGAAGCTCACAGAAAAGAAACAATATAACAAGTGATTTTCATTGTTTCTCTCCAATCTACTTTACTGGTTCTGTTTATATTCTCATGCTGGTTACTGAAATCAAGTTTGTAAGCAAATTCTGAAAACAGCAATAATTTACCATTACTGCATCAGTCTAAACTAAATACCCATTTCTTATAAATCCCTCAAAAACTAAAGAAAAGAACTGAACAAATATGCAGAAAACATTAAATCATTGTATTAACTGAAATTCAACTAGAAGACATGTAATTGACATAAATGGATTCAGCTGCACTTATAGGATACAGCTGGGCAAATATTAGAAACTACTCTGAATTTCATACTCAGTTGTTTACACAAGCTTATTTTGATGGTATTTTCATATCCTTTTTGTATGCCTTTTGGCACCACATTTACATGATTGACTTTTACTATCAGAAATTCATATAAATGAATTTTCAGGAAAAAAATAAATGATTTTAGAATTTCTAATCAGAAGACAAACATTATTCGGTCACTGATGAGCAGAACTGGGGCATTACAAAAAGATGCAAGTACAAGTATTTACTGTAATAAAGAAAAATTAAAACATGTATCAGGAGAACATCTGCTTCCTTCTGTGTGCTGCTCTGAGTAAAACCATATATATATATATATATATATATATATATATATATGCATACACAAATACATGCACGCAGAGTATAAGTTAATTTCCAAGTGATGAATCTACATATTACTACAAAATCTGAGACAAACTTACCCAATCAAGAAAAATTGAACAAAATGATCTCCTCAGACTGAACCTACAGCTGAAAACCAGATTACCTGAACAAATTGTCACTAAAAGCCTAAAAGACCATTTTGCCACGAGAATCCAACAAACACATTCAAACACAGCAGCAATTAAAGCTGAAAGCATACTATGGATGTTTCTTTAAATAAATTAATTACTACACATCATGAAATAATACACAGGCATACTTTAAACTTTGGAGTAAAAGACACAAAGATGTCATAGGTTAATTTTCAACAAAATAAGATCAAGGTAATTTCAAAAGTTCAGTAGAGGAAGAAACAGGACAAGTCTGCTCTTTATACTTTTCTACTATTTATTTCTACTACAGTACTGCTTAAAAGTTCCAGGATCCACTATATCAGACCTGTATATATAAATATGTGTATAATATATATTTATATATATAAATATATTGCCAGTCCTACAGAGTCTATAGACTAAAGTAGGTACAATCTATTCTCCCAGGACTAAGCTACATTTTGATGTCTGCTTGTTCTGTAGTCACATTTGTTTCTGAAAAAAGTTTGACGGCAAAAACATTATTTCTACAACATTTCAAAGTTACCCCTAAGAATCACATTTAGACCAGTATTTCTTTCACGTTTCTTTATTACACAGTTATTTCTGAAAGACAGCTCAGAAGAACAACTACAATCCTCACACACTCAGGAATGTTAATTGCTAATGACTGGATTCAAAAATGACTTTAATGTTTGAAGAAGTATTGAATATTACCAGTAAAACTTAAGCCAAAACCAGTGTTCAATACCCAGACAGAAGAATGGTTCTTGGTGACGTGTCCAAAATATAAAAGAACCTCTTGCCAGGTTTTCAAAGTATCCCAGTGTTTTTAAGAATGTTCAAGAAACCTCCCCATTTATATTCACCCTTCTCCTTGCCTATACACACTTTTAAATATTTGCTTTTACATTTTGCCAAGCAAATTTCATTCTGCAGCTACAAAAATTACCAACAAAAAGACATCTGCCCAGAAAACAGACAATTGAGAGTAACAAACTATCACTACACCTTTTAAGTCTTTGTTATGACATTTATACATGCTGTTTTCAGGCAGCATACTGTAATCCAGACCATAGAACTTTTAATTCACATTCATTTTCATGGTAACAGCAATGACCCTGACTGTAAGCCAGACTGCTCAATAGCAATGCTGAGTCTTACTTCCCCAGCCTCTACCCAAGAGCAATTCAAAATCACGATGCTGATAGAGTCATGAAGAGTAAGAGGAATTCTGACAAGCCTGAATTGACTCAGGGTCAACCCATAAGTTAGCGACTATTTCTTTAGTTTATCAGAACAGTATTAAGAGTCCAGGGAAAGAAGACAACCCAGAGCGAGCTATGGGTCAGAGAAACACATTTACTGAGCAGGCCACAGCTCTGATCCGCAGACTGGACCTCTACTACTGGTTGGTCATATATTATTGATACCAGATAAAGCATGCTTACATTAATAAAAACAACTGACTTGATCTGAGTTGTAACGGCACATTCTCACGCAGAGAGATCCTCTGTCTTGACTTGGCCTTGAGATACAAGAGCTTGGTAACACTTACTGTTCACTGCAGCTACTCTAAGAGCCACTGAGACATCTCTAGCTTCCCTTCCTCCAAAGCCTGAGAGGCCCCCACACATTTCCTCTGATGATGTTTACCCTTTTAAGCAGGGAGGCTTTTTGTTGCTGAGTGATGACAGCTGACTGCAATGTGAGTTAAGCCTCCAGGCCTGAGGTCATGACAACAGGAAAACAAACCTCAATTACTGATGGGCAGCATCAAAAAACGAAAGGGAATTGCTGAAATATGCACTGAATAGTAGAATGCTAATGGAAAACTACTGTGTACAGAGTATGTTCCCTCCCCCAAGATAACAGTCTCCCGCATTTCTCTGTGACTGGAGACATGCTGTAAATATACAGTGCCCCTGAGCTTGATTTTTGTTTGTAACACATGGCAGGGGCTGGTCCATAAAACCACCCACACACATTACACAGCAGTCATACATAAACAGCAATACGTCGTGCATAAACTGAATACACAGAATAGCTGAGCTGTTATGCTTCACAATTCTTAGTGACCAATATTTTAATATTTGAAGAAGGGGAAAAAAACCCTCAAAACAAGAAGAAACAAAAATGCAAAACAAGACCTTGTCTTGCTTTTACATTTAAATGACACAGTGTGGGTGTTTTGAATGAATAACTAACTGGCGACTTCTTTCGGAGTAGAAGACAGGACCCTGGAAGAACGTACCTGCCAAGAGTACTTCAGTGAAACAACGAGAGCACAGGAAGAAGGCTCCACCGGCACAGGCAGCACTGCTGTTGGGAGGTACCATGGCAAGTCCTGTCCTGGAGCACAAGGAGCTAGCTGCTGAGAAAGGCTGCAGAATCTCAGTGGTGAGGCAGGAGAAATCTGTGTTATAGTTGAAGGGCAAAATAGCATGACTTTGGGGATATTTTACAGAGGTGTTACTCATCTTTGCAAGATAATCAGCCCAAGAACATTTTTATTTAGTAGTCTTCACGGTGTTTTTCCAATGGTATGGGGAGGCACTCACAGGAAAGGAGGGAGAGGAAGGAAAAAGAGCAGGGCTGACAAGCACTCTGGGAGCAGACTGCATTCCTTAATTGCTTGAACCAGGAAACACCGGGGTGACATTGGTACAACAGACACAGACAGGTAGAGCTGTTTGTATTTTTTCCTGTTCTAATCTAGCCTAAGAATTCTGTACAAAGTAGAGTCTGAATATGTGGGTTCTGCTTTTGACTGCCCCATCTGTTACAAAAGGATAAACATTTTCACAGCCTGAAGGCCATCACAAACAAATTGAAGCTCAAGAGTCTGAAGAGATGAGATTATTTCCCTCAATATTACATATCTAAGGCACAATAGCCTTAACTAGCTGGAATGTTCTTCAGAGGAGCTAAAGAAACAACAGCAATTTTCATCTGATGATGCATCAGTGTATAAGCATGCTGATTTGTGACTGTATTAAATCAACATGCTCTTTAAATGCTATCATCTTTTCCTATGTGATCTGTAAAAAGAAGCTTGTGTCAGACAGAGTTTCCCTAGCATATTGACCGCTATGAAATTAAGTCTCTCTTCCTCCCTAGTCAGTCTGACAACAGAGACAAAATACTGCAGGAGTCACTGAAATGAAGGAGTCAGTAGCAGCAGTGAACTTAACTCCTATTAAATATCCTCTATAATGTTCAACAGCCCATAAAATTGCAGCGCATCCTTTCTGTATTGCAGAGAATTTCATTTCTGATGAGGGAGAAATTCCACAAGCATAAAAATTAGTGAAACAAGAACACTGTTTACATTTATCATTTGCTAATTTCATTTTTATTAGGAGGAAACAATGAAGAATATAGGTCTGACTATATAGCCTCCACTGCCACACAGACTATAAGCAAACCTGTATAAAAAAATTTATTGAATGAATTGAATCTCTTTTCTATTCATAAAGTGCTTATATGAAGCTTGCAGTTTTGGCAAATGCTATTATTTAGACTAGCTGGCCAAATAATTTGGGAGAAGGGATTAATTTTTTCATTGAACACTCAGAGTAAGCTATTGAGAATACCTCCAACTAAAAGAGGCTGGTTATTATTCCTATATGACTGAATATAACAGCTAAAATCAACTGACTGAAACACAAAACTGGTTTAAAATACTGTGCTTCAGACAATCTTTCTATTAGCAAATACATTTAGCTAGAATATTTAGAAAAGGACATCTGTTTCTATATAGAGGGCTAAGTGAGCACATCAGGAGACAAAACTTGCCAAATGGAGGAGGAAAGCTCAGAAGAACAACATTACTGAAAGTAACAGTTTGCATCTCAATGACAGTATCAAGTAAAATATTATCCAGGAAAAGATACCCAGAAGCCACAAAGACACACTGGAATAAAACAGTGAAGGAATGGCAAAATTGAAAGAAAAAGGCCTTTCTTGTTTAGGAAAGGCTGCACAGATCTAAATCAGTCCTGCCAACTGTAGAGTCACTTGAGAGTCTTATGTTGTAAATTATCTGAACAACTGTGACTGACAGAGGATGCTTAGCAGATATCTATACCAAGGTGACCATGACTAATGGTAAGACTCAAAGAAAGAAACCAAAACACCTCTTCAGACCATATTCTGACGGTAGTCTCATGGGAGGTATAAAGTTCTAAATGTACATCCAGTTTCCATGACAAGAACAAAAAAGGATACAACCAAAAAAAACCCCTTAATAAAATAAATTAGGACTATGGCTTTTGCAGCTAGTCTAATTTCACTCACATATGTAATTTACAGGAAGAAAGCACTCTCAATGAGAATTAGACTACATAAAACTTGAAGGGTCAAAGTCACCTTTGGCTGCTAGTCTGTCAGACTGTTTTAAATATTTTTTGTATCATGTTTGGGTGTCAACTTTTCTTTCTATTAAATGCTGTGTTATTTTTATTTGTTTATTAGCATGATCAGGGTGCTTTTTAAGTTATGTTGAAAAAAGACTAAATTAATAGCTAGACTCAGTATAAGGCCCATAAAAGGTAGTTATCTTCAGTAAATTCTTTTTTTCTTTGAAGGTCACCAGCATTATGAGTCCACCCTGTATTTTTTCTGAGGCCTGATTCATATTCCACTGAAAGCAACAGGAATTATTTCTGTCGATTTCAAGGTACTTGACACTTCTCCCTACAGAAAGAAATGTGCCAAGCACGACGCACAAATAGGCTGCCGTAAAACCAGACAAGACAGTGGGCAGTCCAGTGGGCAGACCAGTTCACTTATGCTCCACACTACAGACGTGCGCATTGCTCTAGCAACAGGCAGCCTCCCCCTTTTTTCTATTTCTAGATAGTATTATAAGAGCAGACATCTGCTTCGGCAATCAGTGAGCCAAAGTTCACAAGTCAAGATCTCAAGATCAGTAAGTACCTCCCAGCATTCACGCTGTGCTGCTAACCTATTCCTGATCACAGTCCTCTGAGGGAAGCAAAGTCTCGACATAATTATTCACACAGAGAGAAACTGAGGAAGTAGGATTAAACGATTTGTTTAAGTTGGAGAGGGCCAGTAACAGAATCGGAATGAAGATTCAGTCAGCCTCAGCTTCCGGATACACTCTCTAACCATTGCACCACGCTTTTTTCTGCAGCAAATCATGGGGCATGTCACTCTCTCTGCCTGTAATTGTGGGGTGTTGAAGCACTCACTCTTTGACACGCTTCAGTGATTTCACTAGGCCAAGCAGGCTGACCTTTCAAGCAAACCTTCTCACTGGTAATTGTAAGTAGTAGGTGGAAAAAAGGGTCCGTGAATAAACAGAGCCACTGAAATGTCTAGAGGGAGATGGCAATATGAAAAGTTAAATGATTTCCACTGTAGCAAAGGGTATCAATATTCGGAGGCAAACCATTCATTCATTCATAATTTAAAAGTCACCACTGGAAAATATTCCATAATGCTTCTTCTTTACCCATACATCCAATATTTGCTTAAAAAAAAAAAAAAAAAAAGTCTTTTGAAGATCTAAAGATATCACAATCAGCTACATCGGGGAACTGATAAACACATCAAGTCAAATTCATATTAACCCTTCATGTATGTCACAGTCAACTGGTTAATGGAATAAATATAACCTCTAGGAGCCTGGTCAGAATGAGAGCACAGAGCACGAGACATATGAGAATACTGTTTATACAGACAGCTAAAGTAAAACATAAATACACAGTTCAACTAGGGACCTCATGGGTAGCTTTTGATTAAAAAAATCTGGGAAAATTAGAGCAACTGAACAGATAGCTAAGTCAGAAAAGTAAATATGAATCTCTTTCTGGATTCAGGACCCTTTACAGCTACCACTTGTACCCAGTATCATCTTTGCCATGAGAAAGCTCACTTAAGACCTAAAGGTAGGACACTATAGGCAATAACCATTAATAAATTCTTCTTTTTTTGTCAGCAGTAAAAATGCCTGAGATCTGACTGCAATACAAAGATTGATAATAAGAGATAACCACAGTAATGAGACATTAGTGCTATCTACATCTATTTAAATTAATTCCCCCTTCACTGATTTTCCTGTTGAATTGATTTGTATTTGACTAGTTCATTTCTTTCTTTCCACTAGTTATCAGTAAGGTATTAATAGGATTTCTACTTGAGTTTTAAAAGCAGGTATCTTTCATTTTATTCCGTATGAAAATAAACCATATGATCTTCAGTTATTTGGATTTGTCCCTCACAACACACAGAAAGAGCAAACTTCTTTTAGAAAGAGATCTTTCAAGTTAATGATTTTGCACCCCTTCCCAGCTAAAAATGCAGGAATTACTGCTTAAAGTTGTTTCACACACCACAATATCAGTAATTCCTGCAATTAGTCTTTTTGCTAAACTATGAATCATGAGATTACACAAGTACTTATTTATTCCACAGCTTCACTAATACATAAAAAAATTCTCTTTTTTTTTAAGTGTAAATCTATAAGCTAATGGACTTACTTTCTATAAACTTTTGATGAACACTTTACTTAGAAGTTATATTGTCACATAGTTCTACAAGAAACACTAAGCATTCCCTCTGGCTATGCAGAAGCAGCCTAGCAAAATGAAATCTCATGACAGCACAAGAATTTGGAGTTGTTCCTGGAAGTAAAACAGTCTACAAATAAAATACAGAATAAGTCAAGAAACATTTTAGTTCATTTTCAGATATAACTGCATTTGACAGAATTCTAATACCCCTATATTGCTATCAATAGATGCAGAAAAGTGAATGAAAAACAAAAAGTTTGAATCCAAATGTCTCAAAATGTTGAGTATTCTGCAAATTTAAGAAATTATGTAAATTCATTAAGCTACAACTGCAAATTGGGATCCAGATCTTCAACTCAAAGCTGGCAAGGGTTAGATTCAGACTTAGAATGCCGTCTCATCTACGATTACATCAGATTTACAATTAAGTTACAGGATAGTATGTAAAATACCTTCCTTCCTCTAGGAAAATGCAGGAAAGGAAAAGTTATCTACTTATATCCGTGTTTTACTAGAACATGTCTGATGATAGCGTATCTGCTACAGATGCTTTGTATTTGCCAGCTATCATCAGAAACAGACATTCCTTCCTGCAAAGGGATTATCAAAACAGATAAGGCACACAAGGATAAGAAAGGGAAACAGAAGCAGAGACAGGTGGCTAAGGTCATACAACGTATCGGCACCAGACCAAGGAATGGAGCCAGGCTTCCGAGTGCCAATTCAGTAATCTGCCTGCAGGTTATGTGCCTCACCATTAGTGATTTTGCAGTGTTATTCTGACTAACCACCCTGGGACCTCAGGAAATCTAATGAGGTTTTTTGATTCATTTTTTCATTTCTTCATTTTTGCTTCATTGCCATGTGACCATACTATTTGTGAACTTAAACTATGAAGATGCTAAGAATTATTCAGAAACATAAAGAGCCAGAGAACTGAGGATCATTTGGAAATATCACTAAGAACATTCCTACCCACTCACACATGGCATTATATGACTTTTTTATTTGGTAAATTGAGTGTCAAGCTCCTTAAACAGGGAACTGCATGAGATTTTCACCTCCTTTTAAATTAAGATGCCAAAACATATCAGTGCAGCGTGCAGCACAATACAGTACTACCTTTGGGCAGACTCTATTTCCACAGGTGTGTGTCAGACAGTGAGGGCATTTCTTTGTTACATTCCCAGGGGCTGGGTTTCCTACTACCATTTTCCTCCTTAATCTTCCTGGTATCCAATTACATTCACTGAGTGGTGTCCAATCTGATTTGGCTTGCACTAAAGTCAGTAGCAAAATTCTGTTTGACTCGAAAAAGCTGAATGATCAAGTCAGTATATTTATATCTGCATTGTACCTGCTCTCTTTTAATTTATGCCACGGTCTGCTTTCACTATATCGCTCTTGGTCACACAGCCACAGAGAACCCACATGAGAACATCATTACAATAAACCTGCAAAAGCCATAAATGTATCTTCTTTTGTAGCTTTGCTAGTATCCTCTTCTTGTCTCATATGCCAGACCCCAAAACCTCCCTTCCTTTTTGAATTCCAAGGTTTAGTTTTGCTGAATTGTCTGTACCTCTCCTGTGTTGCATTCTGCTGTGATTTCACAGACATTTTTCCACGTCCTTTTTTGGAAATAGAGTGATTAAAAGTGGCATAAAGCTACTGTTGTGAAGAGCGAGCCCACACACTGAAAGTTAGGGAAAAAAAAGGAAGCCCGATTTTCCATTTTGTTTGTAAGATGTCTTTAGTCTGTTGGTCCTTCAGAAAAGCAAAAACTGTGGGAATTTTATTCTATGTTTGGTTTAGCCAAGATCTCTTTTATGACAACTACAGCCTTTTGCTGTGACTGTTTTTTAAATCTTTCAGTATTTTGAGTCATCTAGCCACTCTGTTCCTGAACAGTGGCTCTGCCAGCCCAAATGAGAAAGACGGATGGAGGAGAGGGGAATCCTAAAATCCTAAATCCTAAAATGAGTGTTGTGAGGTAAACCATTTTTAAGGAACTGGTTGCTGAGAAATCCTTCTAGCTGTAATTACATCTGTTGGCGTCACTTTAATGCTTGTTTTTCTAAGTTGCATGCATTTGTTTCTACCACAGCTTCCCTCATGAGTCCCTCATTCACTTAATGAAAATCTAGTTCAGTATTTTCAGTCAATTTACGCATATAATTGGCACATATAAAATATATACTTAATGATTTGGCTATTTTATGAGTAAAAATAATCAATAATCAAAGCTGAATGCATGAATAAGATTGCATGTTATTAAATAGCATTCTGCATGTGTTCTTGCCCTAAAATCTAGAGCCTAAATTCACCACCACAGTCTATGAGACAAAAGGGAAAAGATGGTTCAGAAGGTTTCTTCAGAGAAAATGTTATACCCCGAAATGATTTACCTTGCAGGGGTTCCATCAGCACACCATTACTGATCACTGTGGCCTTGTGAAAGTGGTGAGAAGGAGGAAGAGTAGGCAGAAAAATAGATTTCCAAAGTAGGTTCTAAGTCATTTCATACCCTAAATAACTGCTTCTCCAACTACCTTTTCACCACAGTAACAGAGGGGCCAAAATGCTTAATTATTTGTAATTGTATCTTCTCTACAGTATTTTAGAAGAAGGTATTGCACTACTGAAGCTGGAAAGGTAGAGAGAAAGAGACCTTGGGACCCATCATCCAGAATCATGGAATGAAAAGTACTGTTTTAACATCTGCTTGTGAGTGGTACTAGACTCCTGATGGACCAGAAGTTAAAACACAGCCAGTTTACTTTTACAAGGCAAGGTGCAGCTTCCAGGGATTTCTCTCTTTCAGAAGTCTCTGCCCAGACAGTGAGCTACTCTGACCTACAGTTCAACTCTTGCTAGAGAACGGAGCTTGGAACACACTGATATATTATGGTTTGCCATCACATCCGCCTTAAAAAAACTGAACTACTCTGTGCTCAAAAAAAAAAAAAAAAAAAAAAAAATCCCCTAACCAACACAACAGGCTCACTCTCTCTTGATTTTCACATAACAATTTCTCTTCATTCTAATATATATATATATATATATACACATACAGATATAGATTTGCTACGTATGCTACATGATTCTAACAACAGTATTTCTAAGAAACAACTATATGCTTACTAGCCTGCAATGTTCAAATGAACAAATTGGGTTATACTCAGCAGGAGCAGAGTCACATTGGCATTTGTGATGGTGAGAGCACCCTTGAAAAGTAATAGAAAATATCTTCTTCAAATTAAATTTAAAATAACAGATCTCCTAAAAACAAACTGATTTATTTTTCCTCAGTAAGTATTACGTTTACTTAATATTATTACAGAAAACAATTTCCTGGCCTTTTGAAAACATTCAGCCACATACACACTTTCTGATTGCTTAGAAAACACCTAAAACAGACATTACCACCTTGGCCTCTAGCCATGAAGTTTTCCTTCAAGTGGATTTTGGCTTAGTAAAAGAAATGGTTCATCATTTCTTATTAGCTAAGCTGGTCATGCATGCATCAGTTGCTCTTAATCATAACAACACAGCATTTCTGTGTTTTCATGAGGGCTTTGGATTCTGGCTCAGCTATGGAAAAGTACTTTCCATACACTTAAAAGAACTACAAATGAGTCAATACAGACTGCGTCTCAGAAGCAATTACGCGTGACATCCTCCTGTTAACATTCGGAATCCACAGCACTTAACAGTGCTAAGACCCCATCTACACCAGGAAACACATTCATAATTCTCTTACTAATGCTTATACTGTTTGACCTCTGCTGACTTTGATATCAGTGATTAGATATTGCATTTCCTGGTATACAGCAGGCATGAAAAGCTATTATGCAGTTTTAGTCTCAATTCACATTTTCCAGAACCAGTTTCACTAAAGAATGTGCACAGAAAAGGCAAGTATATGCAAAACCTAGATATTAATTTTAAAATTGTTAAACCTGCAGCAAGTAAACATGAAAATGAAACAAACTCTATACATAAAGTTTCGAAGTCTATATATGAAGTTTACAGGTCACAATTAAGTTCAGTTGAGGAAAACATCTGCCTCCCTGTGGTTAGGGAAAAGACTATGCAGCTTGAATTTTTTAAATATAAAGAGCCTTACCTCTCGCGAGTAATACATAACCAAACCTCTTTTCAAGAAGTTTATTTTCATTTGCTCTCTGTCAGTTATAGTTAAAAGGTACCTTGCCTTTAAACTCTTCACTCCAGGAAAAATATTTACCCAGATAAACACTTCTCAAGTAGAGAAACTAAACATTTAGGGACTTAAGGTAAATTTTTTAAATCATGAAAACAAACAGACTTGCAGAGAGGAAGAGGGAAAGATGAAACAGATAAGATATAAAATAGAATGACTGACACCTTTCTTTTTCTCCCTTCCTTTTCTCAAATGAAGATAGAGTGAATGGTGTTCAGTTAGAAAGACAAAATGGAGGTTTCCTCCTCAGTGCTTTTAGTGCTTCCACAAAGGCCATCTCTGTAGAGTGGAGTCCTTAGAGAGGAGGACAGCTATTTATAGAGAAAAGTTGATCTAGATAGATAGATCAGTGTCTCAGACTGAGTTTTGGAGCACGTGAGAAATCAACTCTTTCAATCAGACTCTTTCTAAAATAAAATTATCATCTCTGTCATTACGTAAACTCCTTTCTTCTGTCAGCTGGATCACTGACACACTGTCAAACTGTTTCTATACTTCCAAGGCATAAGGCCTAATGCTTCCCAGTTCTGAACTTTGAGTAACATCAGTTGGAAGAGGGCATAAGAGAGTACTAGTTCATTGAACGTTTACACCTGTTTTGCACTCTTCTGCACCAGTATGAATGACTGTACAAAACACAAAACAACAGAGAAATATATCCACACCACACTATTGTCATAAGGCAAGAGTGACTTTCCAACACCCAATCTAGCAAGGGGTTGTCAGCAAATCTGTCCAAGACATTTCCTTCTTAGGGCACTTTGAGGAAGTGGTTTCTTACCCTACACTGCAAATGGAACTTCTATATACCGTCTTTGCAAAGACTCAAAATGTGCTGCTTCTTCATTGAAACTTCCACTGACATCAGGTTCTGCCTACAACAATGCAGTTAGAAAGATTATGCAATAATCATTTAGACATCTGAGTTCAACTAACTAAACTATAATAAGATGAAAGGAGCTCCCATATATTTGAAATTGGTGTTCTTTGTTTTACTGAATTAATTCTACAGCACTGCCCTGTTAGCTCTCCCTGAATCATTCCCCAGGTATTCTCAGCACACTAGGAATATTCTGACCTGCGTAGTGAAATGAGAGAACTGGCAGAGTGAATTTAGAACAATAGCAAATTTCTTCCTTTACTTGTAGTGGCTTTCTTTGACTTGCATTTAGCCATAATTCTTAGTATCTATCATGAGTGTTGTTATCTGACCTGCTGTAGTGCTTCAGATATAGATACATTCTCTCAGGCTGAAGGCTTCCATTAGGAAACTTATGCTGAATTTCCCTCCAGAGATCAAAGTGCATTCTGAGATCAGTTTTCTGTTACGACTTCTTTGCTGTTAATGCAGTTTCAGGATTTCACACTTGGGAAAGGGAAGGACTGTGTGAATATGGAGAGAAAACAACTGAGTGCCTTCCTTACACCCCTTTCACAACCAGTCTGTTTTGCACTTACGAGAAAGAAGCCTCAAACCTTGTGCAAAGCTCCCAGGTTCCATAAACCCCCCTAAAGTGAATGAGGATTCACTACCTTACTTTTCTGCCCTCAGCCAGGCCCTATTTCTGGAAAATTAGGTCACATTTCTTCTTCAACACAGAAGAAATACTGTGTAGTTATAAACAAGGGAATAATGCAGATCTGATGGAGAACTCGAGAGTGCAGAGAATGCAGAACGCATAAAGAAGGTGAGAATAGCTGCATTACTGATGAAAATACTATTTGCACTGCCACAATACAAAATCCCCACAAATGCATGCAATCTTCTAGCATATAAGTGACAAACACTGACATCTTGTTTTTATGATGTTATATGATAATGCATTCTGCTTTCATTACAGTTCATTGGGGTATACTGTAATATATATATTGGGGTATTACACTGACGTTCACAGAAAGTCTGAGGATCACAGGGAGGCACATATTATGTGACTCAGTTTCCCCTTGCTTTCTCTGACAGTGCACCTTATCTATGCCCTGCAAAAACAGTTCCAAAGATTTATTGTATAAAAAACACCTTGTTACTTACTGCTGTGGCAATAAAAAAATCTTGACATGCCCAGTGTGTTGTGATAATAGAACATTCACTTCAGAAAAGTGAGTTCTGCATTGCATTGATCTGAAAAAATCTCCTGAGAAAAAACAACTGCAAGACTTGTGAGATTTGTGATTCTCCTATTTTAAACTGTGGATAAGAAACACAGCAAGACTAGCCCATCTTGTGCCTTTTGAGATTTCCCTTTCCAGTATTTCCAGATGCCAAGGCAAATGGAAACTGATGCAAGTTTTACTGTGTGTTTTCAAATTCCAAAAAATCAAAACCGCACAACTGTCTTCTTGTAGAAATAGCTGAAAGCCATACACTTGCCTACCAAGACAAACAAAAGCTTGCTCTTTAGATGTAGGAACCTGTATCAAAGATTTCCTCAAAAATATTTTTTATATTTAGATCCCAAAGAGAAGCTGAGGAATCAAAAGTTCAGGTCTGTCCTTCTGCTTGGCCTTATCATCATTTGATTTAGAATCTAATTAAAAGGTTCAACCAAGTGTATGTTCCTGGCAAATGTTTGCCGTTGCAGATTGGGAGAGACACTTTTTTTTCGTTCTTGTAATCCTATTTTGTGGGCTTAATCAGATGCACAGTGCATGGCCTTCTACAGACTGCAAACCAAAGCCACTAATAAAAAGCTATTTTCCCACAATCAGATTGTATAATTTCACATGCCATTTGTCTTCATTATGCAGCTGATGAGCAACACCCAAGTGCAGAACTTAGTTCTCCTGCATGTTAAATGGTTATTAGAAAACAAACAAGTTTTGGAGCATCCAAATATCTTGGCATAAAGAAATAAGGCTTGAATTATAAAGAAGATGACATAAAAATCTATTACAGTATATACCATGTATAATCAGCACCAGTACAACCTTTTTTAATATCTTCATTTGAACTTCATTTAAACACGCAGCACTTCACCTACTCAAGCATATACAAAACCTGCAGCCTAACAAAGCTTCCAAAAGATGAAAAATGTTTGGATAGACTTCAAATACTTCCTGGGAAGATGCAAAAAATAAAATAACTAATTTCATTATAGCATCTACAGAAATAGAGGAGGCATCCTTAATATTTTGAAACCTTTTGAGCCCAAGTGCTCTTCAAAGCCTGTTTTAAGGGTGGGTAGGGGAGAATAAAAGTACATTTTTCTGATACACAGAGTCTTATGTATCAGATAATCTATTCAGTTTAATAATACTAATACTTGCTGTGGATATAATGAGCATAATTGGATGTTCTTAAGAGATCTGGAATTCTGGTAATAATTTGGTGTTTCCCTACAGAGACTTAAATGTGTGGCTGCCTGAGCCAAATCCATTAAGTATTCAAACCCAAAGTCAAAGAATACCTTGGTTGACTGCTTTATTTCATCTTTCTCCATCTAAGATTTGCATCACTACATACATGATAGTAAGATGGCATCTGTATCATTCAGGCATACTAATACTCTCTTTTTCCTCAACAGAAGTTTTTTAAGAACCTTTTCTTTCCAACTCAATTTCTGTACATCCCTGTTCATCTCTTTTTATCCTCATTGATTTGCTTTGTAATTTGCCAATATCCTCTCAAGAAAATCCTTGCAATGCTCTCTGCAGCAATTCAGCACAGGCAGATTTAATCAGCTCTATATGTAACTTTCTTCAAACTAGCAGGTAGAAAATTGTTATTTCTCCATATACCTGAGCTATACATAGGATGAATCAAGTGCCACCCTATTAGACAAATAAAATTCCTAGAAAGTCTGATGTACTGAAGAAATCACTTCTTATTCAGACAAAAGAAATATACTCATTGATTTCTTACTTTTAGAAGAATAAAGGACTGTGTCATTTCTACCAGGATAATTAAAAACTTCCTGTACAGTTTACCAAACTATGGAAACAATGCATTACCATTAAACGCTATTCCCCTTATCAGGAACATTTAGCAAGTAACTAGTAACAATGAGCATTTGGAGCTTCATATAAAGCTCTAGTTATGTAGTCAGGGAGAAAACTTACAGAAATATAATTTCTATCAAGACGAGCATGTGAAGAAAGTGGGCCAAAAGGGAATCACTTCATATTTCAGTTATTTTCTAAGCTAGAATGAGGGAATAAAAGAAGTATCATGGGAAAGACAAATATGCCAACAGCGCCAAAACTATCGTTAAAGCAGAGAACAGTGAAAAAACTTTTGAAGAGGAGCTCCTATGAATCAAATATGCTGCGTTACAATGCTAGCAGTGCCAAATGCAGATGGACTGAGCAGATTATGTGCTCATTTGCCTGGCAGTAAAAACAACATTTGAGTACTATTCTGGAGATCACAGAAGTCAAATTTCATTTTAAAGGTGCATGAGATAAGGAAGATAGGTTAGTCATTACCTAATACAGCTGCAGTCCTTTCAGTCTGGTTGACCTCCATGCATAGAATTTATCAACTTAAAACATGCTGTGATTTTGAAGCAATGGATTCTGTCCAAAGATTTGCAAAAATAGCGAACATGAAGAAAAGTACAGATTTCATGGGGTGTTTTAATTACTACCAGACACATTTTTTAAAATACTTTGATAACTAACCAGACACATTTGCAATAAAGCCTAAATTAAACATGTGATGCCTTAAAGCAGGAAAATCACTCACAGAAGAGAACCTCCTATCTAGAAGGAATATGTGCCAGACGACTTGCTTATAACTATTCAATGTGGCCAGTACTTCAAGGGCACTCAGCCGGGTCAAGCCCTACGGCACATTCATCAGTTATTGGTATAGAAATCTGATTATTAAGTTCCCCAAGGAATACATATTTATAAATGTTCACATTATCATACCCTGCACAGCCTGTTCGGGCATGAAGTTTATGGGACTGAATAGAATTCTTCCTGAGTAAGGGCTCCTATTCAGTTAACCACACTGTACTTAAACAGTGCTTTTCACTGACGTATCTCACAGTGCTCCACAGTGGTTGGTGAGCTCCAAGTATATAGAAAAGCAGATACAGAAGCAAATGGAGTTGCAGAAATTCACACTCAGAAGAGCAAAAGCAAGAGCAGAGCCTGGCAGGGTTGCTGTCCGGGGCTCAGTTGGCTGGATCAGGCTGTCACTACAAGATAGAAGGGGAAAATATTTCAGTCAGCAAGGCTTTGAAGGGCAGAGGCCTTGCAAAATTTTTGGACATATAGGTACAAATAGCTATTTCCAGGTAGACACTACCCTTAAGATTCTGCTTTCCCTTCAAGTCTCTCCATATATGATTACTATTTTGGCACCTTCCAAATCATTTCAAGTCATACTACTCACGTATTTGCAGAGAAATCAGGCCATCATTCACTGACATCTCATGGAAGACATTCTCAATAACAAGACTATTTTTCCCTCCTTCCTCTATGATATTTCTAAGAATTTTAGGTGCTTTCTAGAAACTTCTGGATCTAGAACTTGATGAATCACGTATGCATCTCAAATATGGCACAAATCCAATAAACGATCCACATTTCAAGTCTGTTTGTGGCATAGACACAAACTATGTGTCAGACAAGTCAGAGACAATCAAAATACTAATTCACACACAGATAGAGACGGTAGGGGTGATTTTGGCTCTGTTGAGACTTCTATTAACCAGAAAAAGAATTTTGTCTGTCATGGGCCTACTGAATTGATGCTTCCCCAGACACCTCTTTGATGATTTTTTGTTATTGAAAAGGTAAGTGGAGGGAGTGAATTTTGTGGCATTTGTTACAGTTCAGTATTTATGGTTTTGTTGAAAAAGAATTCAATACTCTTCTTCTTTATCACTTGCATATAATTTTGTGAAAGGGAAAATGTATAATCAGAAGAAAATGATCTCCTTTCAGGACAGACTACTGATCTTTCAGACTGAGTCATAAAATCATATCAAAGATGAAAGGGAATAATCACAGAAAAGATGTATTTAAAAAATGCCAAACAAGAGGACAAAACTAGATTTTTATTTTATAAGAAAGGCTTTGTTGCCTAGCAATTCCTTTGCATGTATACTATTTTATATTCTGCTTCTAACTTTAATAATATAATGCAATAAATCTGTTCAATTTCAGTGCCAGCATTAGCATCAATACTGTATTAGATCTAACACCAACATTGTACTAGATTAACACTAGTACATTGTCCTGTTTTATTAGAAATGATTAGTATGATGTTCCCTAGCATTAGTAGTTCTCTCCCAGTCTTAATGATAATCAGCTTTATTGTCTATTGTATAGCTGTAATTTATATTTTTCTTCTCTGTGTTAGTTTTTGTTGTCCCAAGAAAAATCATTTTATAATTCACAATAGTTGTCTTAAGCTTTCCTTTTATTCCTGTGTTTCTAAACTACAAACTGTTCTTAGAATGTCTTCTTTTTGCTTCTTTTGTGAATTTCATTAATCATAAGGAACAATGTAAATAAGACCAAGCATTCTAAAATTCTCCATTAGACTCTTCAATGTCTTCATCCCTGTTCTCTTATTCCAAACTCTTCATCAGAAATTTCTTTTAGAAATAATACTCCTTGGAAGACTGAGTCAAAGTACAATATCCCTCCAACATGTTTGAGCACTCCAAACACCATCCCAAAATTTATTTCATAGACCTTGATTCATTATCTACTAAGTAGAAAACTTCAGATGACCACTAATTCTTCTGATGTCTGCATTATATTCAGAATAATTACTATCTATAATTATGTAGGTAAGAATTACTATCTGTAAATCCAGTAGGTAGAGTAAGCTTTAAAAGGCCAAAAAGGCACAGCTGCAAGATGTCTAATGAACCACTACACTTCTCCCTCTTTGGTGAAAGGCAATAAATTCAACCAATTTTCAAGTGAAACAAGATTATTTATGCTACTTCTACCAAACAAGCTGACTACATGACTCTTAGATAACTGTTCCTGTTCTTTGATGAAATAAATGAGGCAAAATTGTCATTCCCACTGCAGAACATCCCTTATTCTTCACTTCAACAGTGTTGCAGATTGTACAAAGCCATTCAGTTACTTCAGAGTCCTGACAGTGTCAGGCAAAAGAATTACAGCCACGAGTTCACAGGATGAGAGTACTGTCCACCAATGAATCTGACGCTTTTAGACGCTTTTAATTACTCCCCATTTTCTTATTCTTTTAATTTTTTCCCAATAAGTACTTCCCCCCTACTCCAAGAAAAATGCCATTTTGAAACAAAAAGTCTTATTAAGTGTCATAATTCAATCTTGTCCCTCTACTTAGCCCTGGTGAGGCCACATCTGGAGTACCATGTCCAGTTCTGGGCTCCCCAATGCAAGGGAGACATGGAGCTACTGGAGAGATTCCAGCAAAGGGCTACTAAGATGATTAAGGGACTGGAGCATCTCTGCTATGAGGAAAGGCTGAGAGAGCTGGGACTGTTCAGCATGGAGAAGAGAAGACCGAGGGGAGATCTTATACATGTGTTTAAGTATCTGAAGGGCGGCCGTAGAGAGGATGGGGCCAGACTCTTCTCAGTGGTGTCCGGCAATAGGACAAGAGGCAACAGGCACAAACTGAAACATAGGAAGTTCCATCTGAACATGAGGGAAAACTCCTTTACTGTAAGGGTAACTGTGCAGTGGAAAAGGTTGCCCAGAAAGGTTACGAAGTCTCCTTCCTCGGAGATACTCAAAAGCTATCTGAACACAATATGCTGTAGGTGATCCTGCTTGAGAAGGGGGAGACGGGGATTAGGTCTAGCTGATCTCCAGAGGTCCCTTCCAACCTGAACCATTCTGTGATTCTGTGATAAGTTGACATTTAAAAAAAAAAATCAACCTTTTTCTGTCCACAGCTGCATAGATGTGGTCTCCCCAGGCCTTCATTTTTTTGACAAAGGAAGAAAAAGGAGATAGGGGGAAGTGAAGGTAATACACATACTTGCAGAATTTATTCAACTAAACTATCTATAGGACAGATACATCCCAAGAGAAAAAGTATTTGTAAAATTTGTTGATATTTTGCACCACAGGTAATGAATCAATTCTTAAACATCAAGAAAGTTCAACTAAAACTCTACCTAAATACATTATCTGAAGATTTCATATTTGTGACTGGAACTGAGCAGCAACTGAAGTCATCTTCACTTGCTCTTTGCATGCAAGTGTGTATGCATGCACGTGTGTGTGTGCACGCATGTGTGCGTGCACGTTCTAGTTGTAGGCAACTATCAGCAAGCAACCGGAAACCACAGAACACAGTATATGTGTTTTACAAAATAATAAATTCAAATATAACTCAATCAAATGCAGAGGAGCACTGCCAAGATATCAGTTGCCACAATCTTTGGTTCAGATGTTACAGTTACTGTATTTCCAGTGAGGATAACTTAAAAATAATCTTAATGTTAATTAAGTTAATTAATTGTTATTATTATAATTAATTGTTGTTATTATTGTTAATTAATTAAGTTAATTAAATGTTAATTAATTTTAATTTCTCCATGACAGCAGACCAATAGTGAAACAGAGCATAAACTGTGCCATTCCAAAGCCAACGCCCTTTCCATATGCATTGTTGGATTTGTATAGCCGATTATTTTTCACTTCTACATCCCAGTAATACACTGGATTCTAAAACAATTCAGTAGAACATAAATGCTTTGCCATAATCAACATACAAGAGTCCAGAATTCTTCCCCATAGACATGTATGGATGCTCATTCCTTCTCATTCTCTCAGTTTTTCTAATCAGTTGTTCTTTTACAGTAAAACAAATAGAAAGGATTGGAAATCTGAAAAAAATACTTTTTTTCTTTTTTACTTAAATCAAACTCCTAGAGGAGACAATATACAAAAACCTAGTGATGACAAGCAGGTTTCAATGCTGCTACTTCAATGAGGGTAGCTTCTGCTATTTGTAACCCTCAACCACCCGAGTCAAATAGGAGGGGAGGATAGGAATAAGTCAAAGCTGACTACACTGAAATATTCTTTCAAATCTCAAATCAGCTTCCAGATAATAATAATAATAAAAAACCCCAAATCCCGGAAATCCAACCAAATGACTACAAGACCTCTTATTTTCCATTCATGAGAAAAGGAAACAGTTATGAAATACTAAACTTGTGGTAGCAACACAACTGTATTTACCTCATGTTTCTTGACAACTTGATGTTACGTCTTACATAATATTTTACAGAAAGAAAAGTCGTTGGTTGAACAACATTTCATGTAATTTATTTACTCCTCCACAAAGATTTCTGGATGTTTACTCAACATACTCTTAAAGGAGCAGCCTCTCAGTCCAGAATATTTCTAAATCTAAAATGTAGCAGGCAGCTAATGGATTAATGTTTCTGAAGAACCTAAAGGGAAGAATTTACACTCAAACCAGTGATCTCAATAGATTTCCTAGAGCTATAATTTAAAAAAATAAATAAATTCAAAGTATCACTAAGAGGCAATTATCTCTACCAGTTTCACTAAAACCTCTTTCATCAGAATGTGAAGTATTTATTGCTGATGACTTCCTATTCTCGAACTTCCTAGATTCCATCACCAAAGAAAAAGAGAACTGCAGAGCTGAAAGGGATATTGTTAAATTTCTTTTTATTTTCAGCATAATAGATGAATGAATATTTTCCTCCTGCTTCACAGTTCTGATTTATAAGATGTTCCTAGTCAGACCCTTCCTCAGTAACACCTGTGAACATCCATTTAATCTCCCCAGAGGCCCGTTACCACCCTACCAAGAGCTCCTCTCTGAGCTTTGTTTTTCTGCAAATCTTGGAATTTTAGCCTGAGGAGCTAGGCAAACTTACACATGCTCTCTCTCTCTCTCTGTGGTTTTCAGCCCATAAATATACGCTCCAGATATAGTTATTTCTTAACCCATTTACTTTGTTCTATTAGCACAAATAAGGAAATGGCATACAGTGGAAAAAGCAGCAAAGGGCAGGCAGAATTCATAAACCTGCACTGACACAAAATAAACAAAGAAGGTACACATTTTTGGTCCATATGTCTCAGTGTTCTCCTGAACCACCTTTCCTTCTTCCCAACCTGATTTTCTGGTCCAGTCTTGAGGCCTTTTTTCCTCAAGTATACACAGAATTGCTTCTGTTTGCAAGTATGGTTTTGCCCAGTAGGTCCCCCAAAGTGGTAGATCAGGTGGCACTCAAAGGTAGAACTCTCTTTTTCACAAGGAGGGGTGTGAGGTGACTGATGTAAGCAAGGTTATGACTAATGTAAGACACTGGCACATCTGCGTCCCTTTCAGGGCCTCTCCGCTGTTCAGCTGCTGATCATCCTTAATGCCTTTTTTTATTCAGGGAACAACTATCAATACAATTTTTCCCCTTTCAAGCAGCTGAGGAATGTTACAAAGGGAGTGAAAGACAAGAACAACATACTTCCTAAATCCACCCGAAATACATACATTAACAGATATATGTCTATCAGACTTCCTCCAAACAAAACCTGTAGAATAACAGTATTTCTTACTAAGACAGAAATACATTTCTAAGTTTTTTCTTTGCTTTTTAACAATACCAGAGCAGTAAAGATGACAGAAGAATTAGTATGATTAACAGAAGCACCACTGATGGGCTGCTCAGAAACAAGCGAAAAGAGACTACAGTTTCTATGTACTGTAAACATCAAAACATATTTTCTTCCTTCACTAACACCAATACCTCTTAAGTAAAGAAACCATTCTGCTGTACTGCCAGGCCATTCTACATCCATAGCCCATGATGAAATTATATTTTCTGGACAGAAAACACATGTATTCTGTTGCTTAGTTTTCCTTTACAGTCTCCCTTAATATAAGTAGGGTCCACAGAATTCATCTAATAGATCATTTAAGTATCATATACAACATGTATAATATTGTTAAATATTTTTTCCTTGTTTCTCTTTCCTTCTACAGCAGCATCCATTCTGACACTACTCTGCCAAATTATGGCAGATGTCCGGGCCTTGCAGGTCAGCTCCCTAATGGAACAGAAGCCAGTGACATCAAGTCTGGGTATAATTTAAGTGTAACTTGTTCTATTTACACAGAGTCTCTGTTCAGTACCTGGAACAGAAATGATCATATTGCCTCCAGGTAATCTTTTCCTTCAATTATAAGCCCTACAGCAGTGGGCAGTTCCCAACGAGCAACTCTACCTCAAGATTTGAGTTTAATCAGAAACCCCCTCTGAAAGGCCCGTCACTCTAAAGAGACTTGCATAACCGAAGCTAACAGCAACGCAGCATGTCCTCCCAAGACTGAACATATGCTCACAGGGTAGGGAAAAAAACTACTTGAAAGACTGCATGTAATAGTACCATCTGTTGACACCTACTCTAGCCCTGTTATTATTTAACATTTACAGAGATAACACCTACAGGTCAACTGATTTGAGGCTTTGTTGTGCTAGACTTCCTGCAAATATAACAAAAATGACAGTCTCTCTTAACATTTATACATAAAACACAGAAACATCAGCAGTTTGTTACTGATGACTAGCAAAAGGCACTTTTGTGAATTTTGTATGGAGGAGCTCTTGTGTTTTTTTCAGAGTGAGATTTTACATTTGCTGTTGTACAACATTTGGGCTAGAGAGTTTCTGATGTCTGGCTTTGTACGAAATAATTTTTCTCATTTATTATGAACTTGTCATAAGAGAGGAGTTATATTTATAACCAAGATTACCAGCCACTAGCTGACATGAGCCTCAGGAAACATCCATTGTAGATGAGGAGGGTGAACCACTGAGCCATGCGTTAACACGGACACGGCAGAGGGAAAAGAAGCAATCACAGAGAGACAAAAATGCTGAGGAACAATTCTGGCTGCAATAGGAAATCAAAGAGGCAAAAATGACTGGCAAAGCAGCAGAAAATGAGTAGTAGTCACAGAAAAAAAAAAGGCTGAAAAGACAAGGATAGCCACATAGACACTTGCCTAGGTCAAGTGACTAAATCCACTGCCTACAAAGGAGGCCACAGACCAGGAAAGCAAGTTTGGTTCCACTTCTGACAGGAGGGGCTGGAATATTGGGAGCTGGGAAGGGAAAAAAATAATATTTTTCTCCCCTCTTCCCTCACAGCATGACTCTCCAGTTTTTTCCCCCTGCATTCCTTCCCAGTTCAACTCCTTTCTTTTCTGTGCCTAGATTCACCCTACACCTTCACCCACCACAGCAACATTCAGTTCTTTTGAGAAACCGGAGCCAGTAGTAAGTGGCCACTTGGGAGGTGATGAAAGAAAACACAAGACAAAATGACATTTGCACAGCAGGAAGATTAGAAGAAAGGAGATTGAGTGTCTCTAGGAGATGTACTCAAGTATAATGTAAGGTACACGGCACTAAGAATGCTTTCGGAGTCTCCTGTATCATGTGAGGTGATAACGTGCTCAAGAAAGACAGTGTAAAATGTAGGGAAGGAATAGAAAGAAAATCAAACAAGAGAAGACTAAAAAACTTTACTCATCCAGCAAAACTGCAGCTGAATGGTAAAAAGCTCTTGTATGCCCAATACCCAAAGGACAGAGAAAGGTGAAGAGCTATACAAACTACAAGTCAGTAACAGCATTTGCATAATAAATGCATATGAAAAAGCTATCAATACACCAGGACTAGAAATTAGAAGGCCTCAAACCATTGTAAGGTTTTGAAACAGCTTTTGAATTAAGGCAGCAAAGGAAAAATAAACAAAAAAACCCCCTTCTTTTACAGTAGAGCTCAAGTTTACCAAAGAGATTAGCGCTTGAGATAACTGTGAAGCAGACGTGACCCAGGAGCTTTCTCCTCTCCCGTTGTTACAGCGATCCGACAGTAAAATCTAAATCATGCTCTTAGTTAAATGAAAATAGATCTATATTTGAGGAAACAAATTTTGAAAGAAAAGAGCAGAGACTTGGCAGGCAGATCTTCTGAACACAAAAATGAGTACAGGAAGTATAAGGCCTTTATTAAATTTTTAACTTTTTAACCTTTTGCTTCTATCATACTGCCACAAAAAAATAAACAGGATCAGCTTGCAGACATACTAAAGACACTCTAACATCTAAAACTCAAAATTTAAAGAAAAAAGATCTAGAGGCAGAAGTTTTAGAGGACCATCATTAACCACTAATGTCCCACAGCAGACACAAAATATATGAAATAGTATATCCCTCTCAGGCACCACAAAATTCAATTCCCCGAAAGTTCATGTTTTTCCTGCATGGTCTGAGTATTTCTGATATATTAAAATGCTCATTAGTGTTTTTTCAGCCAGGTACATATCAGATGTATAATATAAACCATAGAGATAAATAGGTATTATTTCTTAAACATTACCCTCAGTTTGTAATAAATTCCACATGCCTTCAGGTAAGTCAGCTGCTTTAACTAACATGATCCATGAAATCATCTAATGAAATTCATCCATCAGATGTTTCAGCTAATAAACTTCTAACAAAGCCACACCCTGTTTATTAGTTTGATTCAACAAGACAGAATTCAACATTTGAAGGAGTTATTTAGATGTTTCTACTGTTGATTTGTGCCACTTCAGGTGAAATCATGAGCTATGAAATTTCTCTGGGTTGGGGTACTCTTAGCAGAAGGGGGTTACATCATGCCACATAAAAGAAAAACCTGATTTGCCATTTCATGATACAATTATTCACTTTTTAAAAAATAATCAAAAAACTCTTATTCCAATGCACCCAAATAATGAAAAAGTACTAGAAAACCCTTTTCAAGTTTTTAGGAAAAAGTCTTGATCACAAAAAATGAAAAAAAACCACAAGAATCTCTACCTAAGTGCTTTGGGAAAAACACTCTTCTGTCTTGTTTTAAACTCTAATCCCACGAAACAAACTTCTCAGCTGATTTTGAAAAGAAATAAGAAAGCAAGTGAAAAAATTGTCTGGGCAAGAAATGTTTAAGGAGGCTACAGAAGCCTGTATCAAGAACTAAGCACACTCTTTCATTCTACTTATAAAGTAACACTTCATTTTACAGATTAAGCTATGATAAAGCAAAATTCCAACGAGGGGTTGCTCCCATATACAGCACTGAGAGGGGATTAACAATAAAGCCAGGAATGAAGCCAGAGACAGGACCACTGCCCATCTGCCCACTTGACAGTGGCAAAGAGACAACCTACAGCAGTATTTGCCTGGCTGAGGATCTCTGTGACTGGGGAAGTGCCCGCTGGAGGAAGCACATACCACCGGTGTGCTGCAGCCCATAACACCGTAGTGGTATTCCAGCCAAGTAGCCAGAGAAACTGATTCCGAGATCTCCAGATCTGGTTATGCTAATTTTTGTGCCAGTCTTCCAATGGATTTAGTGAAGGAAACTGTGAGAGGAACTTCATGTCCTTTTCCTTCTTTCCTCCACCCTACCAGCACATTCTCCATGGGAAGTTGTTCCAATTACTTTGAGCGTTACTCGTCCAGCTAGCTGAAATCACATTCTATCTGTCACATAAATGAATGACTCATTAATCCCCTGATAGGGATGAATGCTCCAAAGCCATGGTAACATCATTAAATACTAACTTTTGTAAATGTATGTTATAATTATAAGGAAAAGAGAATATAAAAACCTGTTTAAACCTGCTGTATTTTTCAATTTGCCCTCTGGAACATGAATTCCACTTCCAAGTGGATTATGCAAAAAGGTTTTCTTAGGACTAGTTTATGCCAGGAGCTGTCATATCAAGTAACTCCCAAGTAAGTCAACAGTACACTTTGAAAAATTGCTTTTTCCTCTCCAAAAAGAAAGTATCAGGCAGGAGCTCTACATTAACAACTGCAATTTCTACCATGAAACAATCTAACTAAAGACAGGTTTGAGCTCAAGTGGAAAAAAGGAAAAATAAATAAAGCTACTAGACTTTGCTACTCTGATTTTGTCAGACAACGGCTTGTTATACTATGGAAATTTCAAAACTTTAAAAAGAAGTTTAGAAATAATTTTCCATTAAGCTATATTAGTGCAAAATTATGCCAAAAATTTCTGGTCAAATACTTACAGATCAAATCCATCTCCATAGAAGGGAAAATCCCAGATATTTTCACCCTTTGATATCTTTTGATATTTTCAGTACTCTAAAAATATTCTGGAGACTAAATGTGGTCCATGAAATATGATTAGTATATATAATTAACTGCTGCATTTCTCAACATAACAAAATCTTATTTCTTCAGATGTTAGTTAAAATTGAACATCTTGTATTATTATGGACCTAGTAGCAAAATAAGACTGCACAGAAAGGAATAAAAGGATCCTACAGATCTTTACAGACCTCTTACTAAAAATGCAGTTGTTTACCAAAAAAAGGTTTCATGTGAAGACATTTCAAAGGAAGAGGGCAGTGGGAAAAATTATCTTCCCAGTCATTCCATTATAAATTAGGACTGGTACCACTGAAATCAGCAATGCTAGATTTACAGCAAGAAATAAGAATATCATCCACAGGATTTGCATAAACTTTTAGCATGTACTTGCATGTTACATAAGCCTCCAAATTTACCAGTGATCCTATATTTCACTCTCACAAAATACATGAAATACACACACAAAAAGAAAGCACAAAGGATCCAGGGGTAAGACAGAATCACAGGGAGAAATCCTCACGATTAATATTAAATCATCCCAAAGTTTATAGATTTCCCTAGAAGCCTGTATTAGAATAAGTTCTGTTAATGAACAAAGATCAGTTGTTTAGAGAGAAACCACACTAAGGGGAAAAAAATAACGATTACATCTCAACTGAGTTGTTTTCTCTTTTCTGACATTGCTATAGAACACATCAGCCCCTGCTATAGCTTGAAATGATTAATTGACATCCCAAGTACCTGTGCAGCTGCTTTAGATTCAGAGCACTCAAGTACACACATAAATAAAGCATGTTTTAGTGTCTTTTTATAGGAGATTTAAAAAGCCCTGAAAATTTTTCAATTTATATTCAGGATTTGATATAGAACAATTAACACCTAAAATCCTAGTGCTAAAATTAGGAATACAATTTGTTAAAATAAGAGCAATATGTTTAAACATATTTCACTTAGTTGTGTTCAGTCAGTTCCTGTTTGGGACTCTTCCAAAGAAAACAACCACAGGTTTTACTGAATCGACCATATGATGGAAACAGGGGACAGATGGAAAACAAGAACGTTTCAGTACACTCACAGATGGGGGGAATTTCAATGAAATATTCAAGATACATTACACCACTCTGTATCTTGAGTCAACAGTGAAATGAGATACCAAAATAGTGTAGCTCTTTTTGATAGGAGAGACAGTTCCTATTTGCAAAACCATGCTAGCATGCTTTACTTAAAACTTAAACTTGTTCACTTGAAACACCTCACCTTAAAATAATTTTAAATTCTGAAATGCCCACACTACCCTTTTCCTTTTTTTCAAAGAGATCAGTTTCAGTATCTGCTGGGTACAGTAGCTTAATTTTAACCAATGCCAGATGAGTCAGATGAGATAGCAAAAGCCATAGCCTCCATACTAATATTTGGATCATATTATTAATCAAGCTTGAGGAATTTAGTAGGAACCATTTCAAATACAGTAAAAAACCGACTTAAAAAGCAAGGATGTCCAAAACGGTATGCCGAAATCTTTTTTCACAAATCATCAACGGGCAGGGGGGGGAGGGGGAACAGGCACAGACAGACAAACAAAAAATAAAATCAACAAAAGTGAGCATGGCTCAACTGCACTCAATGTTAACTCAGTAATAATGCTTCTTTCTGACCAAAATTTGTCATATTAGCTTGCTTCTGCACAAAATACAATATAGCAGCTTTTTAAATATGGACGTTTAATATCCTGCCTGCAATTAAGCATTAATTTCAAGGCTTGGCCAATATGCTCAGCACTTAACATCTCTTCAGATTATACAGTAGCTTTGTTTTAAGGAAGAAAATTCATTGGCTTTACTGACTAGAAATACAAAATGCTGGAGTCTTGAATTAAGATTAATTAAGCTTCATTGAACAAACAGTTGTAATCTATACAGATTTCATAAAGTAGATTTAATTCAAAATTAAAGTAATATTGGACAGCTTCATAACAAAATGTGCTGTAAGTATATGGTGCAAATCAGTACTAAAAATTTTGTATTCCTCCTACCTCTCCTCTAACAGAATAGGACGCTACCACCTACTCATACCTTCTCTACAGAAAACACTTCCTATGACAAAGCAGTCAGCTACATGTCATAGAACTGAGAAGATAATTGGGTCCAATTTATGTGAGATTTTGTTGGGAAATGATATAAAATTCGCCTTTTTTGATATTTAGGAAAACAACTTTTTGAGAACTCCTAAGAGAGTCTTAAGAGAAACACTGACAAACAAAAGACCTTCACCTACATATATTTTACCTACACTCTTACCATTTTTTTCAAGTCTTCCCCTACCCCTGGTAGCCTAATTTTTAGTATAGTGTTTGTAAAGGAATGTTTAAGGTATAATCTCCTAGTCTGAATATGATTTTTTTAAAACAAATTATCCAGTTTGTCCCCAGCACAGGTCCTTGATTGAGGCTTTCCTAGTCAGAGGGAAAGCGTTAATTTTTACCCCAGTAGCAATATCACATCTCTTCTATTGCACTCCTTGGAATTCTATCCAAGAGATCTCTATTATCTCGTCATGCTAGCTGCATCTAAGCAATGCACTAATGGCTCTGCGATAATACCAATTTTTATGCTTCCTCTTCCTCTAGAAAGGCATTGCTATTTGCTGCAGTGTCTATTGACCTCCCTTTATCTTTAGCAAGTTGCATTATTTAGCACTTACTCTAACCACTGCCCTGCTATCCTTGAATGCATTGTTCTTTACCCATCAGGGATGAATGTCAGATTTTAAATATTTACAGAGTTATACACCAGGAGTCCAATTCCTAGTGAAAGAACAGAAAAAAAGGTAAGTCCCATGCACTCTGCACCAGACTGAATTACGTGTGGGACCTTATATATCAGGCAAACACTCCACTGACTCTAATGCCAATAAGTGATAAATTAGAGCATCTCGGAAGGGTAACTTTGGTTGTACTGAGAGCTGTACAGGTTATATATGTGCTATACAGAGGGCACAAAGGTGCATAAATACACCATTTTCTTCCTCACATATTTTTCAATACAGTGTCACGCTTTTCACATTCCTCATAAAATCAGACCAAATTGCCATTTGAACAGCCAGTAAATATTAACTTCTACTCCTGTGGAAAGATCTTCGGTATCTTAATGACATTTTTCATTAAGGTGGTGAGTTTGTCTAGGAGAGTGCATCTCTGGATGGGGTATGCTGCTCATGCCATATCATGATTTCAGTTTGATACCAGATCCATTGAAACCACAGCTCCAGTCTACCTGATCACATTCTACTTGAACTACTAGGAACTTGAACTACTAGGAAGGACTACTAGGAACAGATCTGTGCAATGAACCAGATGATGCTAATGTTCTGAGATCTGCAAAATACGTGATTCATACGATTTTACTTTGGACTACTTGCAGTTTGGTCCCGTGGACTATTATCCAAAATAATGAAAGCTGCATGCTCCAACATCACTTTGATGTGCAGCAAAGAATGGTACATGGGGAAGGTCAGGAGATTCACTTCAAAAGCACATACAATCCAAGCCAAAACACTAATGCAGACACACTTCTGTTTTCTTATTCAGAAGAGCTAGTCTTACCATTCTGTTTAGAATCCTTCAGTTTAGGCTATGAGATATAAATACTGTATGTCAAAAAATACTCTGTGTCTGTATCTTTTAATATAATTGACCTGAGCTAGTTAATTTTTAATTCATATGTTGGATAAAGAAGAAAGTTAACCAGAGTTAATACTGTAATCAATAAGATGAAGTTATAATCTGATCTCATGTAATTTTAATTGATTTATGCTTCAGAGTTGCACAGAATCACCCTCACTCAAGATTTCAAAGAAAATAAAAGAGCATCAAACAAATAACTGCATTGACACTGCCCCTCTGACAACTGTTAAGATGCAAATTGTGGGGCTTTTGTGTCCAATAAAGTTAATAGCAACTCTACCACTGATAGCAGCAGTAGCAATCCATTACTTGAGAAAGTAATTATGTCAAAATGTACAATGTACCAATATGAAGGGGAGGCACAGAAAAGACAGGCACATAGGACAGAGAAAGAGCTGGTAAGTTCTCATTATTGGTCCATCAAAAGCTGACTGGGCAACCTATAAAATGGAGAGAATGGTAAGAGCAGTTGGACAAATACACCTTTTTTGTCCTTTACTTTAAGCCCCACAGAAATCTGATGCATATCAAAGATTCCTTTTAGTGTCTGTTTTTTCCACAGTTGTTTGCTCTGATAGTCACTCTCTCAACAATAACATATTTTGATCATCTAAAGCGACAGCTTTTTCCTACAATTGTTAATTATGTCCATATAATGTCCAAATAATGTCCAAATATTCATTTTTATCGTTTCTGACACAAAAGATATAATCCTAAACAGTTCTGGGATACAATCAGATCAGCACTACCTTAATTACCATTACAAACCATTGCAATTAAGCTTTCAATTCACCCTTGGAATCAAATTTCTATATTTGTTTAAAAAGTCTTTAGAGATCAATCACTATTTTTAAACAAAATGCAATGCCATTTCTTAGTTTCTAGTATGAAAGCTGTAAATAATTTTCTATGGTAATCAATGGAGTTAAACCAAGAACAATTTGGCCTCAATGATCCACTAAAAACAACCAATGAAAATTCACAAAAATTTATAAACTAAGAGAAGGATTGAAATCTTTATTAACTATGCTGAAACCTACACACAATTATTCTCACAGTATAACAAACTATTTTTCTCATAAACAAGGAATACAGTTAATGCCTGTACACATTTTATGGCTTTAAAACCTTCTGTAATCACATTTCCTGCCACAGAATTTGACTGTTTCATCCTAGGCATCATGAACTGTAATTAGTTAGCATCAAATATTTTGGCAAGCAGGGAAGGATATGTCATTTAGTTTAATCTCACATCAGGTACAGAGCCAGTTCTGAAAATAAAACATATATATTTTAATAAGCATAATATTAAATTTATTAGCAATTAGGCTAAATCAAAGCAAAAAACCATTCAGGCTTAGAAGTAGTCTGTGTCCTCTGGCTAAAGCCCTGGGGCGTAGATACAGGCAACAAAGATTAGAAACAAAAACATGTCAATTGACCTTCTCCATTAGATACTTGTTAGTGTCACTGTGGAATAACCAAATGATTCATTCTCAGTTCTAAGTTGTCCTGTTTCTATTTGCCAACTAAAGAGCTTACTCTCTTCTTCAGTCTATTCATCCTGTGAGAAAGAGCAGTTGTCTCCCAGGACTGAAACCAACACAGAAGCATTTGCAAGCACATGAAAGTTAAACCAGAAAAGTGAGAATGATTAAACACCTTCAGAGCTCACATTTATTTTAATAGTTTCTTAAAGTTTAAAATATCAGAAAATCAGTCTGTTTGAAAGTTTCAACACATTCAATTCAAGCCACATCTACCTACCTGGCCTGCAAAAAAAAAAAAAAACAAAAAAAAAAACCAACACTAAAAAACACTAAAAACCAACAAAAAGGGAGCACTCTGTTACTGGCTATTTCCCTCTAAATCCTTCCTAATTATTCAGCTATAAGAAGACAAGTTGTTTATAAGTATCTGATAGCTTAACTCTGTAACCTTCAGTTAGGCAAAAATCACAGAGACCATGTGAAAAGATTCTAAAGATATTTTAAAATATATGTACTTCAACAGTAGTTACTGACATTTAAGAGGAAGAGAGTACACTTAGACAAATGCAAACGAATTTTAATCAGATAAAATCTTAGCATTTTCCTATGCAAATAGATGATTTTCCCTTTCCCTTTGAATATTCTCTGTAACTCTGTAATAGGGCAGTGAAATTTCAGTATACTAAAGACTTCCCAGTATGACTGAAAGACTTTGCTTAAGTAATATATATTAGTTATGTAACAAAACTATTCCCATATACTCTGTTTCAGTTTTAGGTTTCTTTTTTTTGAACATGTTCTCATTACAACTCTAAGAACATACTGTTTGGAGTCCAAAACATGCAAATATTAGCACTATTAGTTACCTTGAACAATTAGGTATGTGCAGATATTATATCTGGATGATGTGTATTTCATGTCCCAACATGTCAATTGAGCCACCTACCTCATTTAACAGACCTTGTTAAAATAAAAATCCATCCTGTATCTTTTCCAGATCACATGTTGATTTATTGAGAGAAATAATGCTAACACCTACACTGAATGATTTATTAGTAGAGGGAACATACACTCTACTTTGCAAGACTACCTGTTGAGTTCGGATAGTAACTCCTGAGTTACCTGGCTCTTTTTTCTGGTAAACCTGACTCTTTTTGGACTCATTGTATATAAACTTCATCAAGATTTTCATGTAAAGCTTACAAGAGACATGGATAATTTTGAGTTCTTCACACTGTTGCTTCCCAAATTAAAAAGTCAAAGTAAAGTGACAATGTTCAAAACATCAGCTTGTGGGTCACTTAACATTGGCAGAAAAGCTATTTAGTATGGTATCTTTCCCTACTAGCAAGTAGTGATTAACTAAAGATTAAATATAAGTTAACTAGGCATCAAGAATAGGTTTATAGCTGATCTTAAAATAAGACCAGCTGAAATCAGTTGAAAGAGATCTTTCAACTCTCTTGAAAGATCAGCTTTTCCTGTTACAATAATACATCCTAACACTGCAATTAATGAACCCAGACATAATGTTAAAAGAGAGAGAGAGAGAGAAACAAGCTCCTATAATATAATGGGAAGGGAATCGTGCTGAGGCACACAGGAAAAAAACAACCTGTTCATCTGTGTGTAACTGTTATATTCCCACATGCAATTGCTTCTTCCTCAGAAGTGCACTGTAAAAAAGCCCAAATTAAATACAATTGATTCAGTTGATTAGCTTCACCACAATTACATACAAATATTCTCAGAGGAATTTTATTAGTGTTCACTCTGTTTTATAAACCCTTTAAACTAGATCACCCTGTCTCCTCTACATACTACGCCCATTTTCTACTTTCAAGTAGATGCTCTGTTCTTTTTCATAAACTGATCATCCACAAATGTTCAGGTCACCACTTTCGTCTAGTCAGCGAAACCAACTACTTTTCTTGAAATTCTGTCTTTGTACTTGAGAACCATCTGTTTTTAAATTCCTTCTCATAGCACATGCCCTGACCTTGGAATCACAGTTTCTGCCAGCTGTTCCCCTGCTACTTTGAAGATCACAGCAATGGTTTTAAAGTGCTTCCATAATGCAGTATTAGACATTCGATTATTACATTTTTTTACATTTGTTTGCAGTCTTTCTAATTGTACAGTTGAATGCAGTTCATCCATTAGTCCCCTAGCAAACAGACATTGGTTGACTACTTCCAGCTTATTATTAATTTCACATCAATTTTCACTACAGAAATTCAAACTTATTGTTCCAAAAAACATACACAGACAATCAAAGCATGCATTTTCCCCAATGTCTACAGAAAATTATGTATGTTGTGGTGTCTCAAAGCCACAGTATTTAAGTATTTCTTGTTGCTACCAAGTCTTCAAATGAAAAAGCTGAGATAGCAAGCACAGTGAAAATGGCTCCAGGAAGGCAAACATTTTTAGAATCTTCTACTACTCAAGTTAACTTCATAGATCAATTTGACAAGTTTAACCAATTATATGCGGTTTTAAATTAACTAAGGTCACCCAAGAAGCAGGTTGTAAAGGTTTAACTAAATCTTAAAACTCGATTTCAATAATGTAAGCATGATTTGTGAGCAGAGGTATAGCCTTAGAATAAAACTATTAAGCTAAATTTTACTGAGAACTTCTTGAAGAATGTGTTCAATATATTGAAGGGAGAACTCTATGCTCAATTTGTTCAGCTTTATATTCCTATCACTTGGTTCATGGTGGTTGAATATCTCAGAGGAGAAATCCAAATGATTCTCTGTTGAGGCTTTAAAAGAAAAACCAAACAACTCTTCTATTAATAGTGCTTGGGTGCACTCCAGAGAAGACATTTTAATGAAGCAGAACAGTTCTACGAGACCTGCAGATATGCGCTCTGATAGGGTAGAGCTAAGTCCTAAGAAAATGTAATGCCTGTCAAAAGCCAAAAAAAAATCATGGATTTTCTTTCAAGCATAGCAGTGAATTGTTAACTAGGGCTATATGACTTGACTAAGCCAAATGCATCCCCAGTGCACTGGCATTAGAATCAATGCAAATATGCCAAGGATGGATTTGGCTCATTTCTTTTCTCATATCAGTAAAAAGGATGAACTCAAAGTCAGCAATTCCTGACTTTTTTTCCTTGCCAAACATGCAATAACAAATCAGTGTTCTGCAGAACTCCAGGTAAATTCAATTTGTTAGTAGGGCATCTACATTTATAAACAGAAAATATATTTATTATATATATATAAACAGAAAAGTTAGTACAGCATTCACTTCAGTCTTTTTAGTGCTGCAGGCCAGAAGTCAGTTTTGGGGTGGTATCACAGTTTAATCACCATCTACTGCTACTGCTACAGTCTATAGGCAAAGACAGGCAAAGCAGAAAGCAAAATCGTAACACAATAATCTACGGAGGGATAAGATGTCCAGACCATTAACAAGACCACTTGGTCAGTTATAATTTGGGACAGCTTCTCGTTTCTCTCTAAAAAGTACAGACTCACTGACACAAGCAAAGTTACTCCCGACATCCTGGCATGAGGGTCAGAGCCATTGCAAGAAGAACATTTCAGAGCTACACAAAACAGATTTGTTTGTCACTGCTGATTTTACAGAAATGTACTGTAGTATTCCTAAAAGGGTTAAATGATCACTCATCCTGCTGCCTACTCTGGAAGTGCAATACTTCATGGGTAGTCAGTAGGAATACTAGTTTCACATGGTTTTTTTTAATTGTTCTTGATTCTAATTAAAATTTCAGACCAGTGATCCATTCATGCCGATTTCATAACCTGAGGTGTGAATAAGAGACAATTGTTTTGAAGGGTCTTGATTTCTACATCTCTGATGTGTGTTGATATTTCCCATTTGAGTCTAGAAAACATACAAAGATTAAGGACAGTTCTGTTGATCCTGATTTTCCTTAATGACACAGTGGCAGCCTACAAACCAAATGGAAAGTCACAAGGAGTGACAGTTGAGCAATGTTATGTCTGCTGAAGAGAAATTCTGCAAGGAGAAAAGAATTTAATTAATTTGGAGGGCTTCTTTTCCTGTTTTCCAGTTTTCAGTCCTGAAAATGATCCTATAATAACTACTGACTGAAATCCAGGTAACCTTTTCCCCTTTGCCTGTATGCCCAATTATGCATTACTTCTAGGTGTCTGCTTCCGTCTCTTCATTTAACTATGTCTGACTGTGGTCTGACCAATTGAGATACCAGACAGAAACGAGTCTGTATGAATTGGACAGTTTAGCACAATTCTTTTTCACTGGATCTACAGAGAGTTAGTGTCATACCTGTGAGTTGAACAATACACTGAAGAAAAAAACCCCTTATCTTCCCCACTGGGTTTTAAAGTAGCAACTTTTTCAACTTACAGTGGTCCCGAAACAAATTCAACAATTTTTTGCTAAGGAATAACAAGACAGCAACCATTATCAGTCTCCAGCTCTCTGTTCAGATAGTGTTTCTAGCTATTTGCCTGTCTCAAAAGAGTATCAGAGGCGCAGTTTGCAGCACCACATCCTCAGCCTCACCTTTGTAACCAGTGCGTCACTGAAGCAGCCCTGTTTTCATGTGTATTTAAAGCTATACAGAATCAAATACTGGCATTCCTTTGTGATCTCTCTGATGGTCTTTGCAGACAACCAAAAATAAGGAACAGCTGAACAAACAGCTACACTTCTGATCCAGTTTGACATTTTAGATGCAAGAACCAAGTACACTGCTGATGGTAGAAGATATTCTTAGCACTGGAATATTGATCTCAATCCACTGTTCAAATTCAGGGACCCACCTCTGGGTTGCTGTGCGGCTATAAATTGGTGGTTACTGGGAATGCATAGGAAAAGAGAGGGAATACATCAGTCCAGAGCCAGCCCACTCTCCATAGGTTTAAGTGTCACAGGTGCTCCTAGGATAATTCTATTCTAAGAGGACCTGCAGCTTTTGAAAGTTTCCTGCGTTACACATGGCAATCTCCTCTCCAATGTGGACAGTACAAAAAGAGTATTATTATGAAACTATTACCACATGCTTATAATTCAGGACGGAAAACATGCCATGGTATGCCTGAAAGCAGAGGGTCCTACACACAGATAGTCTAATGTTATGGCACCCTAAGAACACTCTGAGGATGGCAAGATATGGTATCTCCTTGATAGGATCTTCCAAAGTACCCTTAGTGGCAGATTAGACTACACATCGGTAATGTTACTAGACATATATATGGACATGATCACTGTGTATATACAATGAACTCTGAGCTGATTTCCAGTCAAGGTTATAAAAGATAATTTCACGAAGCTACCAGACTGCCGTTCAATGGCAGTCAGAAAAGCAAACTGAAACGTAAGCATTATTAGGAATAATAGAGCAAACTTAAACACTACCAATTTTTGGTCTCTCTACCTTCAAAAACAACAAAATAGAACAAGAAAAAATGCAGAGGATGGTGATAAAGCTGACTAAAGCTATGAAATAGTTTTGTATTAGGATCAACAAGGACTCCTTTGCCTTCAAGATGGACTATTGAGGGAAAATTTTGATAAAAGCCTAAAAAAATCATAAATGGCTTGGAAAAAGAAAGGGTATCAAATGACACAAGCAGATGGCAGGTTCCAAACAAACAAAAAGAGATGGTCCTTCAATTGTAAGATTTCCCTTTATGCTCAACATCTTGCATAAATCCCAGAAAAAAACACGCAGCAGTGAAAGAATCAAGTAAGGCATAAATGAGTTCAACAGGAAATCATAGATCACTAAAATGAAGAGGCTTCCTTTAAAAAATAGGTCATATTACACTACAATATTAATTCTCCTCTAAATACAGGTTGCTTTATCTACCTTCTGTTTTCTTTCATTGAAAATGCCTCCAAGTATTATGAACTATTTTATGCTGAGTAAGTATCACATTACTGTCTAAGCCCAAACAGCAAACATGAGCTTGTTTGAGCATAGGAAGATTTTCTCGTATCTTCTGAAACACTACAAAAGTAAATATAATATCTATATCTATCTATCTATATATATATATATTTACATCTTCACTTGTGTGTGTGCATGTTTGCATATGTGTGTGGAGAGAGAGACAGACACTACATAGGGAGCTACTGATGAAGCAGAATAAATGGGTCACATGGTGTTTTTAAAAGTCTATTACTGTGAAAATACATGCACACTAATGGGATATAAAACCAGGTTCTCAGTAAGTAGGTCATGCAGTATTTTTATAGTCTATTAGAATATACACATGCATACTAATGGAATACTGACTTCTGTAAGAATAAGAAGATTAGAGAGACCAAAAAATCCTTGGACATAGACAGAGTCTGAGGAGGCTGCTGTATTAGAAAACTGTATATATTTGTCAGGGATAATCTATTTCCTTAAATGTTTCTGCCTCTTTTCTTACTGGGTTGTTTGGAACAGTCTCAGGGGGAACTGTGCTTTCCTGTTAGTCTATAGCAATATAAATATAGCTCAGTTTTAAAACTGGATGTTAAAAAGCAATTCTCCCTCTAGAGGGCTTTACATTAAGAGGTCCAAAGTTTGGCAAAAGGAAGCCAGAAAATGACACAAACAAAACTAAGGATAAGGTCATATTTAAAGCTACCATTAGCACTCCTCTTTTATAATTTTTGTTGGCAGAGTAATTAAGCTTAGTTTTAAATGCTGCAAAAGTTTTATATTTAAATGTGTTATGTTTAAAAGATAAACATCTTTCTGTACTTTTATTTAATCTAAGAATATAAAATATTTAAGTACTCAAACATTTTAATTTTATGTTCAAGTATATTTTAATCCTAACAGACAAGTTCATTCTACTCATTTCTACTCTTCTAAAAGTGATTTTTCAATAAAAGCAAGAGAGTCGAGGCAAGAGATTCCTGAGGTATGAAAGTACAGCCTCACTTCAAGATGGACATTATGCATCTCAAGAATGAACTTAATGTGCACATCTGACTAGTTTAAGCTTTATACACTTGATGATGGCTGCACTGTGATCATAATTACCCAAATACCAAGATTCACAGCTTTAGTCCAGCAGCAATATTTACGTGTAATTTTTGTGTCTTGGTCTTGCAGAAGTTTGGTGGTTTTTTTAAGTAGATTATTTTGAATGGGAGAAATAATTATTATGTGATGTTCTTCATCCTTCAACACAGGAGGCTTGCAGGAAGCCCCCACTTTCTTCTGTATGAGAAGAACAAACTTCTTTAAGAATGACAATGTATTGCAACCTGTCACTCATGTGATGTTAATGTCTGCAAGGTAACATACCTGTATCTTTCCAGACACTTGACAGCCTAGCTACTGCTTTGAATTGGATGCGTTTGTAAATACATTCTGTACAGATCCTATGATATCTGCCTGAGTGCATTGATAGACAACTAATAAAAGAAGAATGTTAAAAACTGTCAGTTGGAAGTAGATATGAATGGCTTTTGGAATTGCCTGTGACCAAAAAAAGCAACCAAATCATCAGGAGAAAAATTAGAAGAAAAAAATAGATATTCCATCATTATGGATACATTGATTTTTTTTAATCAAATACTGTTTCAGATTATTCTCTCATCCTGACACTCTTGCACACCTCCATTCCACCTACTACTGTCAACCACACAGCACAGCCACACAACTGGAACCTACTGTGGGAATCATATACATAATACTTCAGTTACTGATCAGAGTGACATCCGTGATAGAGATCATCTTCAGAGCAGAAGAAGAAAACTGGCAACAGATTTCAACTCCAGCAACCACATTTCCAAGAAAAAAGAAAACTTTGCAATTACAAAGTTAGTTACAATTGCAACTGTTTGCAATTAATATCTCATTTCCAGAATTAAATGAACTTTATTCTGAAGTTTTTAATTCACTTGTATAGCACTACTCTTGCTTTTAATTACACTTCAGTTTACTTTATGGACATCTGGTTAGAAAATAGAACAGATCTGCACCCCATCAGCAACCAACCAGACATTCTGTTAACTTCTATGCATGTAAGTGTAGCAAGCTATAAAATCTGATCCTTTTTGCCAGCTTTAAGTCTCGTTCTCTCTGTCACTACCCTTGGAAAAAGACTTACTGCTGCTGGACTGCATGTGAAAGCTTTCCTGCTCATCGTGCAGTCTGCTCTGTTGTGCAGCAATATCTTTGTGTTCCCAGGCATCACAAAAGTTGTTAGTCTCCATACGGCAGCAAAGCCCTCGTACTTCCGCTGCCTCTGTTGTAAGCTAACCAGGAACCACAAGGTGCTGGATCAGGAGCGACAAAGGCACCTCTGGCACTTCACTGCTGCCAACTCTTCAAGCCTTTGCTTCTGGAGGAGTGCCTCAAAACCTGAGCCGGCCTCAACGTCTCAAAAATTAGTTTTGAAGAAACAAGCTTCAATCCAATATTAGGCTAAACCAAGGAATTTTTCTACTAGCATTCACTAAATCACAAGTCAGATCTAATTTAAAGATAAGACTTTGTTCTGTTAGTTGTTCTTATAAGCTCTCTCAATTCCCAAGTTTTCATGGTGTTTTGTGTCACAGGCTGGGATACAAGCTGAAAAACTGTGACTACCTTTTAAGAAGGAACTCCAAGAGCAGACCACTAAATCCCCTAGAGCCCCCTCCGGGGGCTTAGTTTGTGTCTCATGGAGCCCAGTGTGGTAGGTGAGGGATTCCCGCTATTTCCTGCCACCCTTTCCCCCTGACGGCAAGGGAGCTCACTCCTCCTTTCAGGACAACCACGACACTCCACAAAAGACAGCTTTGGCTTTCCCTTCTACTCAGAGCTCGCGGGGTCCCGCTTCCGTTGTCTCCCAGAGCTCCCCTCTTCTCTTCTGCGTGGAAAACAGAAATAGGGAAAGCTTTGGCTTACCGGGGTCCCCGTGACAAAGCGCAGGTGGCTGCCTCTTCCTCTCTCTCCTCTTCCTCAGTGGCTCCTGATCTTCCTGCTGGCAGTTTCTCTCCACACGCTGATGTCCCGCTCTCTCACGATACGCCTCAGCCTCCTGTTGAACCCTGCCCGGCGCCGCTGCCTGACGGGGCGCCCCGCCGCTCCGCGGGTGGATCTGCTGACGCCTTCTCCTCTGTCGCCTCCTGAGAAAGGCCGGAAAGATTTAATGCTTTAGACCACGGCTCAGAGGGGCTAGGGAAGCCCAAACACAACTCAGAAGGTTTCCTCGGCAGCCCGCTGACCGAGCGGCCGCCCTTCCCCTGGGAGGCGCGGTGGGCTGCCTGCGGCGCGGCCACCGGGCGCCCAGGCCCGGCGGCGGCGGCCCGCGGGCTCCGGAACATTCTCCGTGGCGGGCGCTGCGCCCCGCTCCTGGCAGTGAGGCTCCCCTCACCGCCCCCGCCGGGGCTCCCCTCGGCCCAGCTCCCCGCCAGGGCTCCCCTCGCCGCCCCCGCCGGGGCTCCCCGCGGCCCAGCTCCCCACCGGGGCTCCCCGCAGCCCAGCTCCCCGCAAGGGCTCCCCTCACCGCCCCCGCCGGGGCTCCCCTCAGCCCAGCTGCCCCACGCCGCCGCCCTCCACCGCGGCCAAGTCTCACCGGCAGCGCGCGGCCGCCCCAGCACCCCCTCGCGGGCCCGCAGCAGCAGCCGTCTCCCATTTTTCCTCGTTTCAACCCAGCTGCGGATGGTAATGAGGCCATCCGTCGTCCCTGTCTGAGCTGCCAGAAGCCAAAGGAAGGAATCCAAATATGTTTGGTCTGGGTGTATTTTGTTAGCTTTTGCATTCAGAATTTTAGCAAGCTTGATAATATTCTTCGCTACTTTGATGTGATTTAATTTTGCGGCATGAACGTCACCAAGGTGATCAATTGTTTATATTTCTTTATCGTAAACAAATAGATCTTGCTTCCAATATAATCTATGTCTCCTTGGTCTGATTCATATTCTGTCCCCATCATATGAAAAATATCATTTCTAGTTAGGAATAGGAGGGGCCAGTGGGGGCGTAGTGTGGAAATTAATACGTGGAAAGATCCAGCAGTCCAACTGTACAAGTTTGGGTAGTACATGAAGACATGCAGAAAATACCGGAAACAAAAAAAAAATCGGATAATGTAGAAAGATTTTTATGAGTAAAATACATGCATACTATCAAATAATATTGATCTTGTAATGTCATTTATAAGGTTACTTTGTTTATGAGTTTTAAAATCCCTGCAGACCATTCTGATGCCTATGTGATAGTCAGTATAAGTAAATAATTGCATATTATGAAATATTTTCCTCAGCAAATAACACATTAATAACTGAAGTAGTGTGAAGGGAGCAAGAGGGTATCTGAAATAAGGAAATTTATAGACTACATCCAAAATCTAAAATATATATCCAGAATTTGGTTACTTGCATTTAGATTTGGGGTCAGTCAGAGCTATTCTTACCAATCATGGGGAAGATTTGACATAATTATACAAAGCCACAATACGTAACATGCCATTCTTTATAAATACGGCAAATGCATTCTGTTCTGCTCCGTAAGAGGTATTTTCACTTGCTGCTTGTCAGCTTATGGTCCTTAAAATTTCTCCTGCAAGCTTTATTTCAATAGAATTCCCAAAGTAAATCACTTCACAAGGGTCCTTGACTTCCAGCAGCTATAAAAAATAAGTCTTAATGTTGGCAGGAAAGAGAACAGACTGTTTTCATCTAAAATGACCTTCTCATTTCTTATGCCTTCACCCTGAACAGCTTGCCTTAGGAATCAAAATATATGAATGTCCACTCAAATATTTCTTTTGAATTTATACTTTAGTTTTGGTGTGACACAAAGGTTTTGACATGCCAAGAATTACCAATTCTCATGGAACTTTTGGCTCTAAGTAATCCAGAAATAGCAACACTCAATTAACATGCAAAACATCATTTCAAGCTTCATAGTAAGCTGTCTGCATGGGCTGCTGCTGAACAGCAGCTAAGGTATGGGCAGCCTGTCAAATAATATCAAAATTGTGCTGTTGATTTGAAATACAATAAAGTTGTCTGCAAATACCACCAAGTATTTTGCATGGTATTCTGTACAGCCTGTAGTTTCTGCAAAACTATCTTTCAGTGTGAATTGTGCAATGAAAGAACAGTAAGTACTCCAGGAGCCAGGGAACCTGGATGCACAAACTTTCTTTCTCACAGTGCAGGAGTAGAGCATATTCCTCTAAGAAAACAATTTGTATTGAAATCTCTTTAGGTGAATCTTATGGAGACTTCTTCCTGTTCCTCATGAGTTTTCCTGTAAAATCTGGACAATTCAAAACATAACCAAAAAGCTTTAGTTTTCTTTTCTGAATTGCAGGTTTTCTTTCTAGCCTTGCACATGCACTGCCTGAAGGTGACCCTGAGGCTCAGCAACAACAGATGAACAACACTTACCCCTCACGGGTGCATTTTACAAACACAGCAGAAACTTAGCTCATGTAGGCAACATCTGTCAGACTCATTAAGCAATTACAGTGATTTTTCAAAAAAGAGGTATATAATAACTCTTATTGCAAGAATACCCTTAAAATAAGAACTATTTTTATATGTGCACTTTGTTACCGCATAATACCCCTTTTTGTAGACTACTCTAATGAAAACTTGTTGAAAAGCTGTTATTCATTAGACTTCTGACAGGTTCTTTCAACATCAAGTAATATCTCCAAGATCTCACCATAACTTACCCTGTCCCTCAGCAGGTTTTGTTAGGTTCTGTTTTATTTTTTTTTTTTTGATCTGACCTGAAAACAACCATCTACTTTAGGCAAATACAATTCTTTAAGCACATATAATGCTGAAGCCCTTGCCAAGAGCAAGATACAACAAGGTAAACACACTAAGGGAAAGTTAGGCCTGAGAGAAGAACGAAACAAAACACTGTAAAAAATGCAAAGGGAAAAAAATAACCATTTTTATCCCATGCAGTTTTCCAGGCACCCACTCATGGGATAAATACCAACGAAACCTCTAAATAGTACCATACTATTCTTAGGGGAAGGCAGAGCGAAGAAAAGGGGGACTAGGATTTTGTTGGGGGAGGGCAGTGGTGCACTAGTTTATTTTTTATTAAATAACACTAGAGAAACACAAAATTATATTCCAGGAAATACTCTGCTCTTCAAGGAATCTAAAATAATGATGAGTTTTTGCAAAAGTTACGAATTCTACAAAGACTTGCTATATCAGCACAAATGCTCATTTCAATATGTAAATCTTTGAGTTCTTAGCCAGGAATGATTACATTTCTCTTAAAGGTTGATTAACCAATTATGAGTACAAAATTATGCAAAGACCAAAATTATTCTTAATAACAGGTTCTCACTGACCTCATTAATTCAATTAACAAAAAATGTTCTCCGCTTCATATAATTTCAAACAAGGAGCTATTCTACTTGGGTGCCTGTCCATCTGGTTCCTTAGCAAAAAAATATTGCCAAAGAGCCTAATTCACAATAGTCACTCTGTCAAGGGAAAATTCCACACACATTTTGTGAAATAGAAAGATAACAGAGTTGGAATATGACAGCTCAAATTCACTTTAATAAGTACAAATATAGGGCACAAAAACTTGACACATCATTTTACAAACAAAACAGCTTTCATGCTATGTGCAGCATTGAAAGACCATTCATATTTTAAATAGCACACTAAGAAATAAATGAAAAAGAAAAGATGACAATTGACTGCAAAAGAAACCAGTCATGATGAGAGTCCTAGAAGAACTGTGTTACCTTTTACTCAAATACAAAATGAAAGTATATTCATGCTGACTTGCATAATTTCAAAGACTGATTTTGGAAAAAGTAAGTAGGAATAATTGCTTTGCTCGCCTGGTTAGTCCTAGCTGAAATGTTTACAAGTATATGTGGTGAATGATAATCTACCATTCTCACTCCCATAATAGAAAAAGAGGCAGCATTTCTAATATTGTATATTACAGTGTCAGAAAAAAACAGATTTTGAAGCTAGTCATTACACGAAACAGAATCATAAGCTCCAAACACTAAAGCAACTACCAGAGAGGCCTCAGCCGAAAAGCTGGCTGGTCAAGTGGAAGAAATTAGCCCCGAGCAAAAGCTTTCCAACAAAAATATGCATAAACAAAAGAGTTCATTTCGTATTTATTTTCTTATCAGCAATATTGAAGAGTGGCGAGTAGGAAAAAGGTCAGAAGACTTTGTCAGAAATTGAAAGGAAAAACAAGCATCAGTGATGACTGGATTGTACCTAGAGAAATTTTTTTTTAGCATATATGTCAGTTTGTTATTATGAGAAAGCAGAAAAAGCAATCTGACAAATTTGCAAAAAATTTCCAGTATCTTTACTTAGCATGTTTGGGTGAACATGTTACGTTCCAACAACTGCTGGAGCTATCTGAAGGCACAGTTCTTGTTTTCTTCTCTATTCCTTAGCATTCACAAACATGCGAGACTATATATTGTCCAAAAAAAGATGAAATTTAAACTGCAATCTCAACGCAAAAGTTGTATTTTAAAATCATTAACATGAACAATGCAGTAAGGTCAATTATTATGCAACAGAGAGGGCTTTTTCAGCAATAAGCATTCAGAGAAGTGGCTCAGTGCTCTTTACATTCCTTCATCTATATAGTAATGCTACAGGAAAAAGTGTGGCTTCATGATAAGATGCAATGTAATAGCAGAACAGCTATTATTGTCACAGAACATCCCAGTAAGCTGATTTCAAACACAAGCAACACATTTCTGGAGACTGAGCTGACACAATACTTAATCACTATCTCTAAACTCTAATACAACTAATTATAATGATATATAATGCTTCTGACCATGTGACATCAATTCTAGACAAAAGCATGAACACAAAATAGTACCTAGTGTGGACCTGTTGTTGGGATCCTTAAATGTAAATAAAGAATGCAAATTTCAGAAACCCCACAAAACAAAATGGAAATGACCACAGTGATTTTCACTGTTTCCTCATCTGTTGATCTTGCAATACTAATATTTAATACCAATGTCATTTAAATATGAATTGCAAGGAAAATGAACATGCCAAGAACTGGAGGTGTTATTTCCATGCTCTAAGATCTATTTAAAAACTAATTTGTTGCTCCTGACTAGATTTAGCAGATGGGGCCTTCCAAAGATTTTCTTATGGCAGCACAAGATACATGTTGAAAACAGTTTGTAGTGCTTCATATGCTCTCAAATAATGTGTGGATAACTTGCTATTGCTTTTCCACACAGAGTCTTTAAAATTTTTTAGAAGACATATTCAGAATGTGTTTCTCAGCCTTTTTGATTTTTACCAGTTATCAACAGAAAGAAAACAGCTATGACTTTTGTAGGGTTTATATATTACTGTCGAGAAATGCCCTTTCACACTTTTGAATTTTTTCCTCAGTCTGGCATGCTACTACACTGCAGTGATAAATAACAGCATGACATAAATATCTATGCTGTGTTCACAACATACAGTGCAGAGGTATGCAGAGCTATCCAGCCCGGGTTTAATCAGCATTCTGGCAAGAGAACTATACCTCTATTTACCTGGCTATTTACAGCCTTCTCCCCTTGTAGGCCATATATGACTTTCCACTTTGAGGAGAAGCAATATAGATTTTTAGCTATGAAATGCAAAAAGAAACGAACTAACACAAAGAAAGGAGAAAGTCTGATTGCTGTGTGTTTATGTTTCGATCTGGGGAGAAAGCTCATATGGTAACTATATGCTAGGATTGCACTGGAAAAAAGTGGACAATGATATATTACCCCATTATCCTTATCCCTGCTTTAAAGAAATCAGTCAGAAGAAAAACATTTTTAAGTCATTTACTCAATTGCTTTAAAGTAATTTCAAAGAAGTTAATGCTCAGTGCCAAAAGACATAAAGGCTTTGCTTTGGTCCAAAGCATTGGACCTCAGCTCATGTTTCAGTTAGGTGTATATATGCCACATGTATGCCTGTTATTTGTCTTTCACAGTAAACACAAAAAGCTTGACAATTAGTGCTAATGAATTGCATAAGAGCAGATAAGAACTTACTGTAGATCACGTTCTCCAGGAGCTGCAAGACAGTCTCGTTTTAAGTCTTTCTAACTTGTTTCCTTCTCTTGAATGGGGCAGTTTTATTTAACACACAGTCCTTCATTTATGCTAAGATCAAGACAGGGATCTACAGAAATGCTATTAGAAACTCAATTTACAGTAACAGGCATCAGCAGAATCTGTGTACGTGCTTGGTGGTATCACAAGCCCAAATCCTACTGTTTTCTCTCTCAGTCCCTATTTTGGTCCTTCCATCCTCCTCCTTTCTTTCTGATCCCAGATGTATACCTTAAATCCAAATGCTGGGGTATATTCTGCTTTCCAATTCACTCTTGATCTTTATATTCAGTCTTCAATTTGTCTTCATTTTTCCTGCATAAAAGGACATCACAGCCACAGTGATATAAAAAAGAAAGCACACTGCTTTAAAACTGGTATTTATTTGTTGTTCTCAAAAGAGCCAGTGAATTTTCTCATCTTCAGGAATGCCTGAAGATGCCTGAATCTGTCCTTATTAGAAACTCTGAGAGTTCATTTTACTTCTCCCCCAGTTCATCTCAATATAAAATCTTTACACTCCTGTGATGTTCTAGAACAAATATTTCAGCTTCTTAAAGAAAAAAAAAAGAGAGAGAAAAAGCGAGGGAGAGAGGGAGAGATGAGGGGAAAGAGAATGTGAGAGAGAAAGTTAGCAAATAGCCACACTATCAAAAAATCCAAGTGCATTTCCCAGAAGGGAACATGGCAACCACCATTAGCCCAGAAGCACAAATGCAGTCTAGTCTTTGCTGCAAATCAACCAGCTGTCTCTCATAAGCAGATTTAGGACTTAATCAAAACTTAATTGAAAGTGTCTGTCTAACCACCTTTAAGCTAGAGGGAAATCAGACTCGAATTGTGTATTTGGCTTTTATCGCTGTGGGTTGAATCAAAATATCTGATATGAAAGATCAATAGGGAAGTGATTGTTCCTTCTGTGGATAGGGCAGATGACCTGCCCAGCTGTACCGACACTTCTGCAGAGCACCTGACTCCCAAACTCAAATACTGTGCTTCAAATCTTTATATAAAGGCCTATGCGCACCTGCATGCGCACATGCACATATGTAACAGTTTCGTGGTTTGCTGATCTGGGAGATAAAAAAGAGGTGAAACCTGATATTCGTGTTTTTCTCATTTTTTTCCTTCTTTCTTCTTCTTTAGTTTTAAAATAATAGTAAATAAATAAAATTTTAAGTTAAAATAAGAATACTGGAAAAAAAAAACCCTAACATCGTTATGGAGTTCAGAAACTATCTAACCTGCTTAAAAGTAACTTTGAGATAACTTTTTTCATTCATACACATTTTATCCCAGAGTTCCATCTAACAGAACTGGACTACATTAAACTTGTTTAGAGTCAGTTAAAATCTTACTGAATCCTGATTGGGCATGCCCAACTGCAGCTTCTCCAAGGTTAGTGTTTTTTGCATGTTTTTAAAATGTCTTATTTTCTTTATACCATCATCCAAGTCATTACGAAAAGTAATACATAGTCACACAGAGCCATACATAGATCGAGGGCCTCAACTATTCAGAAATTTTTCTAATTAAACAAAAATAATCTTTCAATCAACAATTTTTCAATGAGTTGCACATTCACTTCATGATGTTTACATCTAGGCTTTATTTCTCTGAGCTTGCTTCAGAGAGTCATATGGAATAACCAGAGCCCAAGTGTGCCACGTACTTCATCTTTATTCATTATGCCAACTAAACTATCTCGGAAAGTGATTAGATTGGCTCACGGTAATCATCTCCTAACTGTTCCATGTGGATTGTTTATTACTTTATCTTCTCTAAGTTTATATTCCTGCTTATCTCAAATCTGACACCTGCCAGAGGCTCATAGATGTTGCTCACAGATACAGGAACTTTAGAAGGTTAAAATCTAGACCAATGGGGAGAAAAAATATTTACTTAAAGCTGATTACAGGTTTGTTACAGAGCCCAGAAGGTTCAGCTGGGTCACGAATACTTTTTTCTGATTTCGATTTTCGATTTCTATGTTTCCCATTTTCCTGTCTCTCTAAATTTACTCATGCTCTGCAAATTCATGAGCATAATGATTAAGAGTTCAAAAATTACTAGAGCTACCCTTTTCTTAAGCATTGCAAGGAGAATTTAGTCAGATCTTGCAAACTTGCACATTTATCCCTGAAGAATCCTATAATGTTTTGTAGGTACATTCACCTATATGTCTATTTCCGTGTTAAAATTACATTTTGTAACTAGTGAGACACAATAAACATTTTTGCAGAAAAGCTATTGAACTAAAATTTAGCCTTTTCTGAATCACAGACTATTTATGTGCCTTCTGATTAGCAGTGAAAATATACTTCCTTTGTTTCCTTTCAGTTCTGGACCCAGTGCTTACTGTCTTCTGTGGCACTTCTTATTAATTCAAACTCCTATCCTGTTTTATCCCTACAGATTTGTTCTATTCCTTTGCATTCAGCCTCAGTAATATGTTATTTTTCCCCATTTTGTACTATTTCCATTTCATTTTCAAATCATTGAAGAGCTGCTGATACAGCCATTATGCCTGTTTCTACCCTTCCTGTTTCACCGCCACGCTGAGAGGTTGCAGTCATGCATGTAAAGCAATCTCCCTCGGCAGCTGCATTCCTTTAGCCTTGTGACTGTCTGCCCAAGAAATCCTCCATACCTGTTCCCTGTATTTGTGGAAGACGGCTTCTCAGAAATCTGTTCTCCTTATTCTGATGGCCCATTACCTCTTTTCCCTTAGAAAAGGGAACTCTTTAATAATCATTCTTTACCTGGTACTTTTGACTTCAGCTTCTTATTTAGTTCCATCCTGTTAATCAGAAGCTAACTTAAAATGGCAATTCTTAAAATCACAAAGTAAATAGTATTGACAATAACCTGCTCAATTAGCCCCAAACCCCGTAGTATCTCTTCCCCTTGTGCAGACAACATTTGCAGTGTTTACATTTTTCCTGCTAGTGTGATACCTCCGTTGTGGCTCATCACAGAATTCAGAGGAAGTATATTCAGAATATCAGAACATAATATACACACCCAAATCTTCATAAGCTATGTAATTCCTCAGAGAAAAAACAAGTGCATATATATTTTCATTAGACTATTTTATCTAGACTCTAGGATAAAATCATTCTTCATTAAAAATGAGTAAATCATTAACATAAAGTATGAATTCATGCTTCAGGACAAAGAAATCTTTACAGTTTTGGAAAGGTTTCAAGTATCATTCCATATAATCACTTTACTGATTATTTTTTGTAAAACTTCCCCTGTATTCTTTCTCTATAGTTCTCACTTGCAGGCTTTAACCAACACATGCTGAAATAAATAATAAACTTTATATTTTACTTCCTTCCAGACAAGGAATTATGGGAAATTATAAATACCTTATTTCAGACTCATAAGAGAAACCAGAAACCAGACTCACAGAAACCAGAAAGATCTAATCTATTCAGTATAAGCTCTAATTCCATTAATCATTATGTAGAAAGTGGGGTGTGCTATTTACTTCCTAGAGACAGCAATTATCAATTATCCTAAAAGCAAGTGCCTAAATAACTAAGGCATGGTTCTGCAAAGAGTTGCATATACTGTCCTAATTTCCTAAAAAAATGAGGCTTATGCCATTAACTCTATTAACCTGTAAGTTTCTCCCTTTTTAAAAATCTTCTGGCCAATTCCAAGCAAATCTGAAAGAGGAGTGCCTATCTCAAAGGCAGTGGCCAACAGAGAAGAGAGACCTAGACAAGTTGCCCCTGCAGGAGCGGCAAGTAGAGATCAGTATCACATGAAGCGAGGGCAGCCAGCTGGCCAAAGAGCATGTGCATAGCTCTGAATCCACCACAGCAATAGCCCCTCTCCCTGTCAGATGTGCAAGAGCCTTGGGAGGGAACTAAATGCGAAGAGAAGGATACCAGGGACATCTTAGAAAGATGTATAAAGCTTTAGGGTAATGAGAAAGTCCTCCAGTTATTGTAGTGGGGAATCATATCAAGTACTGATGATGTACTCCAAGCTTTGCGTTATATTTGTGGGAAACAAATCAACATAAATTCAAATGAAACAGACTGCTGTGGTTCTCGAGGTCAGGGAACTATTTGTAAGTTTGCTGATTTTGTGCAAACATGCAAGTTTCACTCTTATCACTCCTAGAAATAGTGAGAACAGCATTCCAAATAAGTCAGCTACTTTTGCCAGTAATTACAATTTTCATAGTAGAAAATAGCCTTTCTGTTTAATATGGGTAACATGCAAGTTAACAAAGAAATACAGTCTTTGCCAAAGTCAGCATCAGCAATACTGTTCAACATTAATGCTGATTTTCAGCTTACAACTATTTATCCATTATTCAACATCTGTCCTGGTCTGCAGGTGGGAGAAGATTAGTTTTCTCAAGAACACGATTCCTCTACTTAAAATATTGTAAGCAATCAAAATTCAAAAATCTGGAGTTTTTCCAAACATAGTAAAAATTGGCATTACCTTTCAACCTTGCATCTAGTGCATTCATTCTCTCATATTAAAATTTCTCTCGCAAATGCAAACTTAGCCAGAAGATCACTTGCTCTCAAAATATTGTTCATAAGGAGAATTAGGCTATGCACAATGTACAATGAATATCTTATTAGACAAACTTCACCTGATTTTCCACTTCTATTTCTGTTAACAAATTGATTTTCTTTTCTCTATTCAGTGGTTCTACTCTAATTATTTCCTGGTAACTAATTACAGTTTATGGAGGATTGTTTGGGAATTGATCATTATTTGTGTTGGTGATTTTACTACTCAGTCATATAAACAGCAATTTTTATTCTCCAATTGGGTAATATCAACTTAAAGTCAAGGAAAGAATTCCTTATTTCTAAAATATTCCTAAAATTTGTAGGAGATTCCTTGGAAATATTTAAAAATTATTTCCTCCCTCCTCATATACCTAACTGTGTGTGGATCCGAGAAATAAATGCTAGTATTTATCATACTAATAAAAAGATATTCCTTCTATCAAAAATTACAGGGCAAGCATACAGCAAAATAGATCAGATAAACACACATATAGTAGTATATTGAAGCAATGAGGTTTTCATCAATGCAGAAGAAAGTGCTATCAGCAATATAAAACCTAAGCTTTTCAGGTTTTCCTTGAGAGTTTTCAAGTAGGTGTACTTTTCATATGTTAAATTTGCTGCATCTTTCTTATTGAGCATGGAAAAATTTTCTCTGCTGTCAGTGAGGAAAGTGGATGATGACACAGTAGAAGTCACATGCCGTGCTCTGAGCAGAGTCTTCTGGACATTCCTCTTCTGAGCTTCCAAACAACATAGCTTCATTCAGATTCAAACCTTTACTCTGCAGGTCCCTCAGGATAGCTCTAAAGCTTTTTCTGCAGGAATTATTAGCATCTGTGATAAAATGCCATGGACCTTCCTACAGGAACATATAAAACTCAGTGAAATAAGTCATTTAAACAAAGAAGAAATCAATGGCAATGACATCATCATTGGGGAAAACAAAACCCTTCATGCTTTGGTGAGTATCATTATGGCCATGTATTTGTTTGTACATTTGGAAGCACCACAAAACTTCTTTCTCCTCCTAGAGGAACAGAAATGCAAACTCCAGGGTCAAATAGAAAAAAATGAACATGATGGTTGAACACAATCATCAAGGTGTTTATCCAAACAGAAGGCAGGATATGCTACAGCTAACACACTGGTAGCACAAGTGGGATGCTGTGGAAAAACACCAGTATGTGTAGGGCAGCCTTGATCAGCCTTAACAGCTCCTGCAATATTGCCCCAGGCCTTCCATAGTATTTAGCAGACATAAAGGCCACACACATTGTTCATGGCTATTGGTTTTGCCATCTCTGGTCTTGTTTTCTATATGATACCCTGACAACCATTCTCAGTCAGTTATGCGTGGTAAATACTAAAAACAGCTATAGACATAGCTTGCAGAAAGGCTTTCTATCATGGAAAGGAATTAACTCCTCTCCAGGTATCGCTAGTTCTAGCAGAGATGAAGGACACACTTGGAGAAAGACATGGAGAAGACTGCAGAGGAGAATAGAGACCCACATGCAAGTTCAGGAAGCAGTACAGCCTGGTTAACTCGGTTACTTCAATTAACTGCCTTAGCAGAGCTGCAGTTTCAAAATAACTTTGGGTGAACTAGGCCTGTTTCTGGTTTCCCTGAACTAGGAATGTTTCACCACTCTGTAGTGAAATCATGCCCTCAGGGCAAAAGTGACTTATGTTTTCCAGAATGTGCTCCTGACTAAACATCTGCCTAGCCCATCCCATTTACAGTGAGTAGGCTAGTGCTTTTACAAAGAACATAGTTATTAGAAAACTTTTGGCTTTATTTAACACCCTACAGAAAGAATAAGCATGAATGATCTCAAAGTATACGCCTATATATTTGGGAGTTAATTGTCAGAGACTCAGGAAAATCTAGCACTGTTTAACGTTCGCAACATTAACTGTAAGCAAAAAAATTAGTTTCAAATATTGTTGTGATCTACAACCACATAATTCTTTTTGAGGTTTCACAGGATTACATCAAAGTAACTGTGGACAACTGCTGATTCTTAAGCTGGTATTTTACAACATAATAAAAATATATATACCAAAAGTTGTTTAGAAAAAAAATAGAGCTTAAAGCTTCCCTAGATGAGCCATAAAAACACTGCAGAGTCACCTACACTGCCATTGACATTTACTGAGTCTGAAAGTGTCACACTGAAGAAAAGAATATGCAGGGTTCAAGGTCAAGCATAATTATTCAGAAGTTAACAGAAGCAGTGAGCCTGAGGTGGCAAGAGCATCTGCTGAGACCTTCTCCTGTAGCAAGGTCCCCAAAAAATACTGAAAGGCTTTTAAACTCCAAAGATACAAGTTTCATTGGCATGAAACTAAATGAGTTGCCTTTTTAAACAGAGAAGACAAGACAGGAGAGAGAAGGCAGAACACAGTAAAAATAATGCAGACACAATTCTTCCCTACATACTGTCGTTGTAGGCACATCTTTGCTTTTAGACTTGATTTTACCCAGTTCAGTAATTTTCTGAGTTACAGCAAAATCAGCCAAGTCACCTCTGGTCCTTAGGACGTTCCTTCCATCTCTTTAAGGCCAAGCTGGCTGCTCCCCGTCACCTGCTGCAGGTGCAGGCTCCATAACCTTCCTGCAGCGGGTTCAGTCTCAACTGGCCTTCATAAAGAAATGTAATACCACTGTGAGCAATAAATAAATAAATAAAAAGGAAAGTAAACAAATACTGCCCACAAGAGAAAGCAATAGAAAATGATAAACAAGAGAGTATGATGATACGTAGGAAACTCTTTACAAAGTGTACTCTATCACTTTATGTGTTTTTATTTATTGTCTCAAATGAAGATTAAATTGCTTTGCCTTCAGTATACTGCATAATTCAAGTTACCTATAGCACACATGAAAATAAGTCCTTTAACATTTCCTTACAAATTATGAACTCCAGAGACTTGAAAATTTGAAAAAAGCTCAAATTCTTTACCAAATAAATATATATATGAAAAAGAAAAGCTATCTTTTTCATTACCAGGGGAATTTCACAGAAGAGCAATCAATTGTTTAACTTCAAAGTGTTATTAGTGCTATTTAATGGAAAGCAACTTCAAGCCTCATCTTTTAGACAGGGTCTCTCTTTAAAATCTCCTCATTTATTGAAGAAAAAAGTAAGATGAAATTCAAATAGCTTTTCACTGTCATAACGGTAAAATAAATGAATACTTACACTAGAACACATGTGCAAACTTACAGCTACAGAATTTGGCTCCGTAGACTTTTTGTGATTTCTGCTACAATTTTACAAAATGATGAACATGTTCAGCAAGATATTGAAATTCTTCTGGATCAAACTGCAAACATAATACAAGATTTTCTCATCTACTAAATTCTGCTCTGTGTCCTACAGAATCTCACATCACTCTTGTCACCTCTACCATAAGAAATACCACTGGAAACTGTAAAATCAGTCCTGACAGTAGATATAACTGCTTCAGAGTTGGCTGTTTTTAAAAATTTGGCATATAATATCTTCTGTCAAAATAATTAAAGCCTTTTTGGAAAGGTTTTCCTGTTCTGTCTGTATTTCTTTGTGCAAGGTTGTCCCCTTGTCATTTGGAACCACATCCGTAACATTTTAATGGCAGTTGCTGGACTTTCCACTCTCAAGCTGAGCTTTCTCACATAATTTTGACATTTTTTGTTCCCCAGACTGAGCCTGATGAACAGTTTGGGTGGCTAATCCAACCCAAATAGCTATATCTGTGACTGCCAAAAGCAGCTCAATCAGAGCTACTAAAGCTGCTAAAATGTTCCAAATTCAGAAGCTGATTAAATGTATTTCAGGACTCCAACTATATTTCTGAACAAATCTAAAGTTACAAATTTTAGAAGTCACAAAATTTCACTCTTTGGTGGTGAATTATAAGTATTTTCCAGTTGTCTTCCATACTATGTATCGCTGCCTTCCTGCTACATCTTCAGTTGAATTGAGTTTCAGGCTAATAATGGGATACAGCAATTAGGCGAATGCATTGTGAGAATTGAATTGCCTCCAGTATTTGACTTGTGTTTATAGGCCTATCTATATACTAGTAAATAAAGTTAGATCCAATTGCCAAAATAGCTCGCCTGATCATGTCTGATCTAGTAAAACAAACAAGCAAATAAAATTCTATGTAGTAAAGAATACATACATTGAAAACTCAGTTTTCCTTTTGAGTTCCACAGTACTCTTCCATGGTACGTCACACTAAAAATATTCTGTCTTCCAATGCAATTACAGAATTGTAGGAGATGAATCTCCCCTATGGTCAGTAAAGCCAGCTATCAATGTCAGGTATGTGATCCATAAATATATCTCCTTAGTTCTAATTTGATGTCTGTCTCTCTTAGAATTTTCTATGAATCATTAATTCTGAGAAAAATTTGTCCTGAAAACACTGAAGTCAAAATAAAAGGTCCTGCAGCCATGTCAGATTAAGTCACCAACCTTGCTCATAGGACAAGTGAAACATGGGAGAGCCTGAGCAAGGCAGAGCTCCCAGCACTGCTCCGTGGGCAGAGCCACCACGCACCACACAAGCTGCACCCCAGGAGGGGGGGTCAGGGACCCCCCAGCCCTAGCCCTAACACAACAGCTTCACTCCAAAGTACAGCAGGATACAGAAGATGGTCTCCTTGGCCCTTTATTTCCTAGAAGACAGGATTCAGCGCTTTCAGGGTCTGCACCTCTGGAGCATACCTCTCATGGAAAACCCCTGTGGGCTGTGACCTGGAGCTTCCATGGTGCAAGGGTGCGACTGACTCACAAGGGTCTGATTCAGCGAAGGAAATGCCTCACTTTCAGGGTCTGCTGGGTATTTTGTTTTCTTAGAAAATTTCCTGCCTAGTCTAGTTGGCAATTACTTCCCCAGCAATAGGTAAATTCAAAGAAAAACAACACCATAGCTGCAAGCTGCTACAGTACTTCTAGCTAATGGATAGGCTGTCCAGACGTGGCAGCGCACGCACCTTTCATTAACCCCGCCTGGGTACTCACACTAAGGCTCTGACACAGCTGATCACCATCTACAAGGTTGCCCCAGGCAAAACATTTGGACACTTGCTTGAACAGAGGCTATGTGTAATCAGCTTTTTGTCAGAACCCACTAGTGCATCATACATGAAAATCAATAACAATTTCCCATTGCTGCCCAAGCTTTTATTATGTTTATATTTTAAATGAAATGGAGCTTCCTCTAAATCACTGCCTACCACTATGTTTTGGTACGCCACATGATTTGAGAATCTGTGTTTTCCATCTCTGTTGGCGTGTAGCATGCAGACAGAATATGCTCCCACCTTTAAAATGGTTTAGGTATACAAGCAGGGGAAACATACACACACGCATGCGCTTTGTTTGTATATAAATGTTCATGGAAATCAAATCATAGTTTGAATTTTCAGTTTTCTCTAATCAGTGGAAAATAAGTTAAACTTAATCATTGATTTCCAAAGCAAGTCTGCAAGCATTTTTATTTAATTAGGAATTACTAACAGTCTGCCAAAATCTTTCACTTGACCATGATCTGCTTCTTGCAATCTGCAGACACAACAGAGCACATCAATTGGAACGTCACCTGGAAGAATCACTGGACCCACTAAACAGTCATGCTCCTGGCCATTACACTGAGCTGTCGGAATAAAAACATGTTTTTTCTTCTTAGCTTCTTATTTCAGTAGGGATCAATTTACATTGTGCACATAATCTCTGAAAGACAGATTGACTTAGAGATAACCTAAAAATAAAAGCTTTAATTTATTTTTAAATCTTAAAGTACCTCTGAAAAGACATATTTTTCTTAATCTAGGAGGCAAGTCATCTTTTTATGCTTTCTGTTAATCTGTTCCATGAAAACAGACTGGAATTTTTGTAATTCTCTAGTTTATGAGGGTTTCTAACTAACTCTCTTCAGTGGAAATGGGACTTTTTCTCAGATTATTATCTTGGAAACAACTTAGTTGTGTTTTCCGCAGGTCAAGTTTCAAAGGTCTGAACACTGACTGAAGAGAGCAAGCAATATGGTGATTATTCTGGAGCCCACACAGCTGCCCATCAGAGGAGACTGCAAGGAATATCTTTTTGGACAAAGATTTTCAAAGTAATCAAGGATCAACAATTAGTAAGAAATCATTTCTTACAATGGGCTGTAACTATAGGTGGAAGAGGTCCTTTGAATGAGAGGACATATACAGTACTCACTTGAAGTATATGCCCTGTATGTCCAGACACCATCATGTCTATACACACACACACACAAAAAAAAATAATAATAATAAAAAAAGAAAAAAGGAAATTAACTGAAAGTCTGCCTGTAAATTCCATTCACTTTCACTTCTTTTATATGCACAGTGAACCATGCAATCCAGTGTTATGTCTGCAGCAAATAATCCATTCATTGCTTTCAGGTCTTATCTGCAGCATCCACGTCCATCACAAGCCAGTTTTACATCTGCATCACAAAAATATTCTGAATTCATGTGAACCCTTCAAGTTGCAAGTTTCTCATATTGAATACAACTACAGTTCATTTCTGTGCAATTAGGAGAGATTAAAATGATTTCATTCATTCATGACACTCAAGAGGCACAGAAAGGCTCTGTCCAAACAAAAATAAGTTCTTCCAATTTTTAAATGCCACATCATTAATAATATCGCTCTGGGCTTGGATGCAAATTGTGATAAACAGCTGCTACAAACCCATTTACTTGGCCTTGCTACTGGCCAAGGAAGAAGCTGGCTGAAAATAATTCAGTATCAGGGACAGACATACATATACACATTTATTTTATTCTACATTTTCTTTGCAATATATGTTCCAATATAATAATGTTTCAAATGTCTAAACAGACTAATGCTGAAGGGCCTGGAAAGTTGAACTAAAGCAATAAATATGCTATATCCTTTACCAAAAATGTAAGGATCAACATTTATGATACAGATATGTAGCAAGGCAGAGGACCAAGTTTAAATGATCTGAGGAAATTAACTGAGACATGTGCAGTAGGTTTTAGATAAGAAAATATTTAGATGTAATGACTAAAAGTTCTGATTTTTTTGGAGAGTGAACCCTCTTAGACAATGACATATAACCATTACTTCTCTTTGGACACTGTCACAACAATTACTTCTTACCGGAACACATCCAAAATACCTGATAAGGAACAACTTTGCACTAACGGGAAATGAGATGAGACAACTTTCCAGATTAAATCTGTACATTAAAAACAATGAGCATGTTCTTGTTTTAATGCTGAAGACTAGAATTATTGTAAATTTCTGCTATAGTATCTATACCTAAAGTATTTAAATGGCCCAGCTAAAAAAAAAACATTTCTTGCTTTATGAAATATTGAGCTCTGTTTGTACCATACTAGGGTAGCATTACAGAGTATTAAACTACCAGACATGGTTCTAGACACTTAGTCATTCTAGACATTTTTAAATTTTAAATATAATTTCTCAATTTGGGGCTCGAATATGTAGTTATATACATTTGCATAATTTCAAACACAGTTTGCTTAATGAAATATAGAGCTCTGTACCAAAGAACCAACACTTCAATTTTCAATTTGTAAGTCATTCTACAATATTATATTTTATTTTCAGTCACTGTATACCTGATACCTAATCCCCATTTGATTGATGAGGAAAGGCATAAACCTTTCAAAACAATAATATTAACAAGGGCTTCTTGTCCTTCACTTTTATGTGGCATCATAAAATTGCACTGTATTTTCTGATATATGAAGTGAACATAAACCAGTCTTGTAGCATTCCATGCCACTCATCTGTAGAGCTATAAATACATTTTTGTTTCATTTACAGAATTTGAAGAGCATAGAATTCCTTTATCTACAAAAAATATGTATTTTCACATTTTCCCTTGTTGATCAAAATTAACTTTAAAAATCTCTACATCTGAGGAACTATTAAATATTTCAAGCAATTCCCAGATAAGTCTGAAAATGCTTTCCAAAAGATGAAACATTCAGTAAGTTAGATTATATTAAGTCTCAGTGTCCTATATATTGCAAAATAGACTGTAGAATGATTATACAATGACTGGTATATTCTTAAATAAATGATTTCTAGGGGAAAATAATTTAGTATTATGATTTTCAGTCACTGATACTGTAAAATAACTTGAATGTTATAAAAGGAGACTTTCAAAAGTGCTTCTGAACGTGCTTTAATTTTTTGCATTTTTTCACAACTAGTAACAAGGTTAAGATTCAGGCATAAAAATGTATTTCTTTAAAAATTTTATGTTGAAAGTGTAACATAACAACTTAAAAAGAAACAAGATAAGCAATAATGCACATTCTGATGTGTAGGGCTATCTGTGATCAAAGCAACTTGTTTTCATGATCAATGGTTACAACATTAATGACATCAACACTAGCTTTTTATTACTAAATTATATTTTAGAAAAGGTTTACCTTTTTACCTGAACATATCCATTCTGAATAGCAAATCTTCCCTCCATCATGCCTAAAGCAGGCCTGAAATTTCTATTCCAAACAAGGGTATGACTTCCTCTCTCCTCACACCTGCAGATTTCCAGCCATCGCGCTAATGAACTTGTGGTGCTCCCAGTCCAACACGGAGTCCAACCATGAAGCCAAAATACAAATTTCTGGGCCTGGACAGCCTTGTCCTAAAATTCTTGTGGGAACTGTTAAGTGATTGTTGAATACTTCTCACTTAAAGAAATCAACATGAGCATAACCTTTCATTTGAAAGCTCCAGGCTCTGTATTTAATAGAAAGGCACAACTTTCTAGGCCAGTGTTCTTAAAGCAGTGAATCTTTAACTCCCCATGAACTCACTGTGATTTGTTTTTACAAAAAAGTCAACTTGTCTGTTTACCTTGGGCTTGATCCTGCACAAGTCCAGCACCCGTCCTGAAGGAGGGCACTGAGCACCCCACAGGAAGAAGCCTGAAGTCCATTATTTAGTCCTAATGCTGAGCTGAGGGAGATACATGAGAGAGAGAAGAAGAAAATTAACATCAAGTAGTACTACTCTAGTTCCTGCTACAGACTGCAATGGATTTATAGCCACTATTTAAAAATTTTTTTGCAGCTTTTTTTTTTTTTAGCTTTTGGGGGAAAATAATGAAAGAAAATAAAAGAAAACACTGTAGCATCCTTGAGTCAAACTACAGCAGCATAAGTAAAGGAAAGTAAAAATGGCATTTTACAGCCTGAAGGAAGCTTGTTATGTTACATGTACCTTAGAAAGTAATGAATATCAATGATACTATATGTATGTTCTAAACAATTATATTACATTGTCTATAGTAAAAGTGAATGGAAAATAAAGCAACACAGATGTAAAGTATGTTAGATATCTAATGTGAAAAGGTTGTTCAACAAAGGACAAGTCTTCTACCTGTTTTATTTTACTGTCAGGAAAGCGAATATGGAGCTTTCCAATATTCCTCTATCATGGCTAGGATTTTTACAAAGACACAGGCATGCAAGTAACAACTTATACTAAAGCCAAAATCACAACTTATCCATTAGCATTCTGAAGATCTAAGTCTAGAATTTTATACTATAGAAATCAGATAGAAATCTATGTTACTACAGCTGCATTTAGAAACTTAAAATTGAATTCATCGGGTTATAGATATAATTGATGGGTAGATTATCATCATAATACTTACTGATTTTACACAACATTGCACAGCCATTTGCATTTTAACATAGACAGCTATCATGAAATGCTAATGTCACCATATTGAAAGGGGAAATCTCAGACATGGCTCTAAGTCTTTTCAGCATCATTACATGTTACTGCAATTTACCTTTCATTTTTCATTTAGTCAATAAAATGTGTTTGGTTATTTTATTTACACATAAGTTTAACATGTCTCATAACTTAATACAGCTTGAATTACCATGCAATTTGTGTTTGAACTTGTGTGTGCTTACACATTTGTTTAATTAAACTGACAGCACCATTCTCTTCGAAATCTGAATGCAGAAGCATCACAGTAGAAACATCATAAAAATAAATACATGAAAAGGCTAGTGAGAATCAGTCAAATTAATCACCGGGAATGCTTCTACTCACATGCAGAAACTGCAAACTACTCAATAGTCAGTGAGAAGGGAGAATTCTAGACACAGGCAGGAGAAGCAACGGGAACTCCAGAAGCTCAAAATGGGAAGAGCAACAAGGCTCTTGTTGTCTTGAGGGCGGCAGCTGGAAATCACAACCAGAGACACTTCTGAATCTCAAGCAGACTTCACTCACTGCTAAGCATGGTGTAGTTCCAGGGGCGCTAAGCATTCAGTTAATTCTCCCAGCGCTTAGTCACTGCGCGTGTCTGTGCTTCGCCCCCAGGCTCCTGTTTGGAACTCCACATTCCTTTCTGGCTAGGTAGTGAGTTTTTTGGGGGGAAGAGGTATTTTAAAGGCAGGTATTAACTGAAGTTCAACACTGGGCCTAAATAAAACGACAACGCCAAATTAAAGGAAGCTGTGAATTAATTTAAATGAATATGTTAGTTCTGCGGTGACAAGTACAAGGCTTGGAAGGCGGTTATTTTAAACTACTCAAGTAATAGCCAGGCAGACAACATTTCAGTCAGGATTTGATTGCCGAAAGCTTTTAAACTAACACTTCAAAGATTAATTTTCAGTTATCCAGTAAAGAAACAACTCTTCAGTTCAAGATAAAAGTGATGTTAGTTTGAAAAGGGCCGGAGGAAATTCAGCTAATCTCAAACTCAGGCTAGTTCTACTTAGGGGCCTTTAGGAAGAGTAATGTGCTGGATTTTAGGCACCCACTTTTGAAAACGATGACAAATTTTGTACATTACCACATGCACCTGTGTTACAGAAATCAATGTAAGACCTGTCAGGCAATTTGGAGGCCTGCAGAGAAGAAAAATGCATCTCAGAGATTTTAGGGAAGATTGAGCAAAGTATGGGAAGAGAGGAAAGATAGAGGATCGCTTTTAAAATGAAGTAAAACCTGAAGAACATTGAGGTACAGTAAGTTTGAGCAATCTCTATTTCCTCAAGTAGTTCACACATCCAAACAACTACAGCTCTGATGCCATATGGCATATCTGCCACTGAAATGTGGTGTCCAGATTTATTTGTATCTGCTTATTATTTATTAGAGATAGTTACATTATATTTATTAAAACCCCCTTCTACTAGATCACTTGTATACATAAATGCCGGGGGGAAGGATGATGTTTCAAATGTCTAATTGCCAGAAAATGTTAGTGTTAAATAAATAGAATAAGAACTGTGATTTTAAACCATTCAAGTGTAGTTATTCCAGTGCAATCTTGCTTTCCTTGGAAAATAATATCAAACTATATTGTTCATTAAAATCATGTCATGCCTTGACAGAGGGTATTTACTCTTTTTTTGGGGGGGGGGAAGCAAAATAGAAAAGAAATAAAATAAATGTGACACTATTTATTAATTTATTACCCAAGTAAAGTTCAAATCCAGGCTGGTTTATATTCCTGTTATAAATCCAAGACAGCAGGACACACCCTACTTTTCTTTCCTTTTTTAAACAATAGTTATTCAACTCAAACACAAATCAAGAACATTGCACTTTAAGTCCCTAATGACTACAGCACCACAACCACAACAGAAATTTCAAAACTGCAAGACTTCCAGTCGGATAAGTGTAATATCTTCAAAACAATGTAAAAAGCATAAAAAATAAGTGCAAAAATCTAGTAGGTTATCATACATTGGTGCCTGACAGAAACTCTTCATAACAGGCATACTGCATCAAAATGTGTATTTTTCAAATACTAGAAGGACAAAAAGTACACTAAGATTAAGAGAATTTTACATTTCGAATGTGGCTGTATCCTTTCTTAGATCATGTCCACCCCCTTACAGGTCATTGAAATACCTCTGTAAGTGTTGACTAAACCATACTGAAAGAACTCAGTTCAACTTTCTTGTTGAGCAACAACATGTGTACATGATTAAAACAGTGAGTCATAAGATTTCATGGTATTTCAGAGAAGTCAAGTTCTGTGGTTTCACAGTCATTTATCCCACCTATAAAATGAAGACAGTTAGAGTTTCTCATACACTTTGTAACCACTGATGAAAATGCAATTCTTTTTTATCATTGAATAAAAAGCAAAACAATTTTATCACTTTTATCATTGGTGACAATTTCATCACTCTGGAAAATGGCTGAGATGATTGATTCATGTGAAGGTGTGCACAATCATGCAAAATCACAGTGTCAGCCTGCATTTCTTCTAGGTCAGCATTTGGAGTTTTGCTAGTTTGCAAAGAAAACCAGAGAGATAACAGGAAGATGCTGGTTCTGATGGTATCTAATGGTATCTAATGGTTCCAAATATTCCACCATAAGAAAAAAGACTTAAAAATGTAAAAGAAGATCTGCTGTACAAAATCTTGAGAGAGCAATAAGTAAATACAAGATTATTTACATAACATATTTCAGAGAAAGAGACATTCTGTCTATAACCAGAAAAAAGAGACAGGAAAAGTGGCTTAATCAAATCGATAGTGCATTGGTCAGCATTAACAAAACATGTAGTCTCATATACAAACACATTTGCTAACTGCAAAAGCATTAAATACTAATGGAAGACCTATGCATTTATCTAATGAGATCTTTACTGCTGTAAAAGTAGTCCTGTTAGTCAGTGAATTGGAGGATTTTGTCATCTGAATTTTCTGCACAGGACTTCAGTTATTCGGACAAATGGGTCTGTGGGGTCCTACCACAGCAGCAGCTTCACCTTTGCTGCTAAGTCTACAGCTTATTTCCATTTCTTTTTTTCTTGAAGAGTCTATTGCTTCATCTGTTTTCTCGCACAGCTTTCCTTTTACCAGCAGTTAACATGTGGAGGTGCTTCCTTTAGTGTTTTTCTTTCCTCAACTTACCTAGTTCTTGCTCTGTTTATACCATACCATACCCAGCTGAGACTGGTGCCAGCTTCTCTGGTGCCTCTGAACAAACATGATACATTAACTTCCTTTTTAATATTATTTTTCCATATGAGCAACAATGCAGATGCCGTAAGGCACAAAATGCGGCCACACAAACGCACAGGAGGAGCCCAGCATGGGAAAGGACTGCGTAACGGGCCCCAGTGGCAAAGGCAACCAGAGCAAACGCAACCACTGTGCAGCGTCTAGTCATCAAAAATAACTGGGATTGGCTTAGGACGCTCCTCCAAAAATTCAAATTTTCCTCACACACATGGAATTCTAGGAGCTTTTTTTTTTTTTTAAGTGACAAACAGAAAAGTATTAGCCTCTGGCAATGGTGTATAACCTGTCATCCTGGTACCACAGTGCTGCCATCAGACTGAACATGAGTCTGGGAATAACCTTCCACTCAGACCATAATATATATCCTACTGAAAAGAAACCACACATCTGGCTTGAAGTTCGACATACAACAACATCTGAGCCAAGTTAATTGCTGCCATGTGGAAGTAAAATTGACTCACTGTCAATACTCAAATAGAGACTTCTGGAGCAGCCATATTGCAAATGACTCTCAAATCACAGAATTATACTATTTACCACTTAACGCTCCCTGTCTTGCGATATCATTCAGGGGGCTATTTTAAATCTGGCAAACTCCAGCTTTGACATAAATATGCAAATAATAAATGCAGCATTTTGTCACTGTCTGCAGCTTCAAAGTCCTGCCAGCTCAGACGGCGAACTGCCCTGCCATGCCGCGTCTCACTGCCACACTGATGGATTTTCATCAGATTTCACCTCCAAGTGCGTCTTTGTGGTTTCCAGATAAGTTTCAATTTCATTTCTCATTTTGACGGTCTATAGAAACACCACTTCTGTGGGGTTTTTGTTTGGTTTTGGTACCACAAAGAACAAGCTCCCAGAAACGTGCGTGCGCTTGTTGTTGCCAGCTGCTGGGTCTCCCGAAACACGCAGCACTGCTGAGGTCTCAGCTGGAAATAAAAGTGGCTACACTCTGGATTCAAAAGCCTCTGCAGAATACTTACACCAAAGCTACTCATATAGGAAGGGAAGCCGTTCTGTAACAGAATTAACAATTACCCGAATTCACACCCGGGTTATTCAGAAAGCACCGCGCCACCCGGCCTCCGCTGCAGCCTGCCCCCGGCTCGGCGCTGGCTCCCCCCGGCAGCCGCCCCCGCACGGCGCCTTCCCCTCCACTCCGCCACGAATAAACCCTTTTCTGCTTTGCAAGCTGACGGCCAGCACACCACAGCTCGTGGTGGCTGAAGGCAGCGCCAGCCCTCGCTGGGGCACGCAGGGTTTCTGTTTAACAGCAAAGATGTTTAAAACTGGCTTTAGAAAAACATGTTTTTTTCAGTCCATGCTGTCTATTCCGGGGGATCTAAGGCTCTTCTTCCCCATAATCAGTACAGTTTGCAGATATAGATTACACACTGTACTCAGAGGATACATTTTTCCACTGAATTACTATTATCTTCATTTGCAGAAAACAAATTTGTTAATGTAGCCAGTAGAACACTAACATTCATAAGTAAGTCCACATGAAAGACATTGAAGTGGGACAAAGAAATAAAGTGTTATTATTTACTACGCTTCAGTTCCTCAGTACCCCTGAAAAGCATTCTCTGCGAGAGATGTGACTTTGGAGACTCATGAGGAGAGGTAAGAAATGTATGAAACTGGCAGTGTTATCCATCAGTGACAACCATAAAGCTTCATGAATATGTATGCAGCTCGGGCTCAAGACCAGTGATGGTCACAGGTACTTCTGCTTATGCACAGTCTGCATCTTTAGAGCTCGGCACATTCTATTCTTGAGAGAATTTGCAGTGAAATGTCAAAATGATTGTCACTTTCACTCAAAAATGCTTTTCCCAAATAGAAAACAAAAACAAAAAGCACTAGAAGATTTCAATTAATACTGATTAAGTCTGGCAGTCCTAAGGCCTCGGTAGAGTACTTCAATTATTTGCATAATTAAGTTTTGATATCCATATTGTTTAAGGATTTGCTGTGTAACTTGAACTCTATTAGAAAGTAAAACTTTGTTTTACTAGGAGTGTGCATAAAATAAAATAACAACCTATAAAATGAAAGAAGAGGTCCTAGGGAATTGCGTCAACTGAGGAGTTGCAAGTCTTGCACAAAGGAAGGTTAAGTATAATCTCTAATTTATGGATACAGAAGCCGAGCCAGAGCATGCGGAAACCTCTTCTCTCCAATTCCAGAGCATCGGCGACTTGTGTCTTTCTTGGTTATGCAAACTCCTATAAATCCGCTCAGTCTCACTGACAGATGATATATCAAATAAAGGCACTACTGTCTTAATTTAGACAGAATAAAAAACAAAGGTGTCCAGCACTTGTGGACATGCTGAAACTTGATTGCAAGCGTGCTAGTGACAGTTGCTCAGTAAGTCAGAGACAGAACTGCATGGAGAGACACTCTGCCCAATACCCTCGGGAATAAGGGGTCGGTAGCGCCGTGCTAGGTAGTTCTTACGCAGTGTATTCTTTATAGCTCATGACTTGGAAAAGAAACAAACACAACAGCTAGCTGTAGACCCAGCTAGCCTGTATTCATAGGTGCTGTAACTGTCATTTTCTTTTGCTCCTTCCCAAAATGTATTTTAACCTAGGGCTTTTTCCTACCAACACAAGCACACGCTTAACCTTACGTTGAGAACAATCTCTTACCACGAACTATTCATGCAGTATTTGCAGCATGAAAACTCTAGGCAAGGACTTGCACACAAGCTCAGTTAATACATTGCATACATTACTTTTAGTATAACAGGAATTGCATATGTTGCATAAAATGAAACACACAAGTGTGTCTTTGTAAGACTTGAGTAGCAGATGGTAAAACCAGATTGTCCTGTTTCTTCACCATTCTATAGCATCTAAAACTGTAGAGTTTTGACTCTAAACAAGGTATGTAGGAGTGAACTGAATACAAATTAAGTAATTGATTAAACAAACACTATAATGTTAAATTTCATGAAGGATATTAGAGAATACTATATAAAAATAAGCAAAAAAAATCAAAATTAAATATTAAGCTCAATGTAGTTTCCATTATCTTTCATTTTAATAAAAGCCAATCAAAGTCTTGGGCCAAAATGAATAACAGAGTAAGTAAAACCTCTCCTAGCTGTTCATGCAGTCTGTACTACACAAGAACATTTTAGAGCAGAACAAGCAAATATATCTCTCATGTAAAATTAGTTGAAATGGCTTTAAAAATTTGCTGCTGAAATCCCAAGAGTTAATCGTGAGACTGGTGATTTATGGCCTCTGCTTTCAGACAGATGCTAAAAATTGATTTGCTCAGTACAAGTCTCATGGTGAAAAAAATCAATTATGGATTTCTGTGAATGAAGTGGTTTGGTAAAGATTCATGAGCTTTATATATAACAGCCTAACCATCAAAGCTGCGTGAACGACGACACACCCCCTTAGCTAGCCTTCACACTCTGAATGATGCCATCAGGTACTTATTTAGTGGGTTTAATAGTCTCAAAAAGAGTAGCTACTTCAAAAGGCTTCACTTCTGTGAATAACGTCACATAAATCAGCACAGCCTGCTGCATCGTCATCTCCTGGACCGCTCCAACTATAAAGGTTGGCATTTTGGACAGGGACAATGGCAGCACGTCACTCTGGAGTGAAAAATGCACATGGGTTGGCCAGGCACTTCATCTTCCTGCCTTACACCACTGCAAGTTTGTTCACTGTAGTAGTAGGCAGAACCTGCAGTTTCCCAACAGTGATGAGTGCAGTAAGTGAGGCAAAGTGATTTTGAATGACCCCTGCTTGTAGACACTCTGCTGCTCCAGGTAACACCAACGCCTGTGAGTTCTCTTGGGTTGCTGTTAACATTGAAACATTGAGGTGCACAGTAGTTTGCAGGCATGCAAAACCATGCCCCGGTACTACGGACCTTCTTATGCAGACTGGAAATGTGAATTTTTGGGTGTTCCATTGGTGGCATTTCTACGGAAAAGTAGCTAACAGGAAAGCGAGGAACTCACAGCTATAAATTCACTAGAAATGCTTTAAGATATTCAGTGATCTCCAGGGTGCTGCTGAAGGAAAAAGTGGCTCAAACTAAGTGGTTAGAGCTTTTTACTCTCATTAGCTCACAGAGTTAGTGGCACAAGGAGTGAAAGCCAGTTTCTACCCTGCATATCACAGCCAATTACTCACCATGTTCAGTCTGCAGCAGCACTCAGTCATAACTGCTAGGCAAACTCTCCGGGCAATGAGGCTGCACAGATGAAAGAAAACCACTGCATCAAGACAGTGGAGTCAAGGGGCATAATTTGGCCTTAATCACCACTTAGAGTGATTTAAGCCAGAAAGCAAAGTGGATTTTTAACTGCCTGTCTGATTTGTCTATCTGTAAAATGAATACATCTGCCTGAAAGACATTAAAACATACAGCAGGTCTCCAAATACATATAAATTATTCATATAACGATGCATACCCCACTGCCAGCATATTACTAACACAGGAAAATCTTTGAGTTTTTTCCAAATGTGAATATTTTGGACCAAACAACTTCATTTAACTTTGTCTGCAAAGAAATCCCACTGTAAAGATATTTCAGACCATCTTTTCTCTGACATCTAAATATTTGTATGAAATTGTTCTTTCATGTCATGTAAATATTTAGAGCTTTATCCCAGACTGAAGTGAAGAAAAACAGCTAGGAAATGTATTATTTTCATGAGTAGGATTTTGGCTTAAAAACATGTGTAAAAGATGAAAAAGAAGTGACAACTCTGAAGCACCACAAAGGTTTGCAGGCCTGGACTGTGTCATAGATCTTTACTCCCCTACGGTACTTGTTTTGTACAAGATAAACAGACTACTGCAGTTGCTAGCTAAAGCAATCCCTTTAACTCAGACTTTCTTTTTCCCATTTTTGGTTCTCAAAAGGCAGCCTGACCAGCAGCCCTACTAGAAGCTCCTATTCAATGGGCTCTGACACTTGCAACATTTTCTGAAAAAGTACTTGGGTTGCATTGGTTTTAACCCTTTTACCCTCTTCCTTGGCACCTGAAAGACTTATGAATGGATTTCTTGCATCAGGATAAGAGCTGGCTTTCAATCTACACTTTGTTCTCATTTGTTTGGGTTTTTTTTTACTTATAAAATGCAAAGCTCCGCCTAGATTTCACTGGATCCAAAATTTCCTACCTGGACTCCAAGTGAAATTTCTATATGGTGGCAAGCAGGAACGGAGTAGATCAGATGCTGACTCATCATAACTCTGCTACCCTATCTTTGAATTGCAGTCCTAAACTTAAAAAAATATATATTCTTTGCTCATGCAAACTGGAAAGAAACCTTAAAGATAGCAGTGTTACTGTTCCATGCAATTACCTATCTCCAGATAACAATCTAGAGAAGCAACAGTTCTACAAGCGAATCAGAATATAGAGCCTTACTTTTTCTGTGTTACAGAAATGCCATTTGACTATGTCATTACACTTCATCCTAGAAATATACTTGCAATTGTTATTTGCTTTCCACAGAGGCCCACATGTATTAAAAAAGAGAATCGTATTCATGAGCAAAGCTGTTTGGGAGAAATATCTTTAACTGGCTACAAATGCAGTGAGAAAAATCTGTCTCTTTTTTCTAAGAGGTACCACAATTGTGACCTTGGCCATTTACAGTGACTCCATTTTCATGTTTTACTGTCTCTGAAATAACTCCAGTAACATGGAAACATAACACATGAGTCACTCTAAAGTACCAGCAGATTTACTGCTGCTACTCTGGCTATGTACCTAACTAGCCTTAATATGGAAATTAATATTACTTGCTTTTGATTCGAACATCTAGCTGAAATTCAGCATTGTTTTCCTCAGAGTATGACTGATAAAGTTCTATTCTATGATGGAGAGAGAGCTTGCTTTGTTTTTATGAAATCAAGTTTCGTTAAAATACACTCCTCTTTCAAAGAGCACAGGAGAGCTATCAGTTCATTACTGAGAGCCCAATGGCACATCCGTTTAATTGTGCCCCCTCTGCTACAGGTGTTTGCATGTCTCTAATTATCATGTCTCTAATTATCTCTTGTCTATCTCCAGTTACAGCCAAGCTTAGTGGGTGCAGCTCCACTACCATGCTGGAGCTCATTTACCCCAGCAGGCGTAAGGAGGATCAAGCTTACAATCTATTCTTCTGCATCCCATTTACAATGCGACATGACATCTGTTCTCAGCAGTGCCCAGGTCTATGAAGTTTAGCAGGAGATTCATAAACCTCCTCAGTGCTAATGACTAAAAGCTATGAATTTTGCCAGGAAGGACTCTCTCCGTCGCCTGCAAATGTGTTCTTGTATCTTACATAATCCTAAGATATAGATACACTATACACAAATGAATTCGATACTGTATGTACTGCTTTTGATATATTTCACAATCCATGTTATTTCAGTGTTTTTCCAGGCAATAAAGTCAAAGAGAGCTAATATAAAAGTATATTACTTTTACTGTGTAGGGACTATTTTCCACTTCTAAAATGAGATTAAAACAGAAAGTTGACGAGAAATCTGATGGACCCATCAAGGGCCTGAAAATGTAATCTTTCATAAATGGACTTTCATACAGATTAAAATAACTCTATGTAACAGTTGGAAAAGAATGGGTCACTGCTACCTGCAGCACAGGTGTATTGAAGGAAATGCATTGGAAGCTGTTCAGTATTGTAAAACAATCTGTCTCAGTCTGCAATTTCCAGAACACAGCTGTGAGTTTTTGTGGTGTGCAAAGTCCCTTTCATACATATTATCAAAATCACCCCAACATTTTGAACTGGTGAGCAAAGAGGAAGTTTTATTCAAAAACAGACTTGTTGAGTCTGGTCAGCTAAACAGTGTTAGCTTTTACTGCAGTCTCACTGCTGTATCAAAGCTAGGTGAGAAAATTATGTAAAATTCAATGCCTGCTTGAAGTTCATATTATTTAAAATTTAGCATACAAGAGAGAACTTTTAAAACGAGAACTCCCTGCATTGAATAGAGAATGAAGGACTGGTTCAAAGCTCCTGGAAACCTGAAGCCTGAATGGCCAATATCACAGTGAGTTAATTAGATACTGCAAAGGTAAATATAGAGCCAGGCTTTCAATATTCAGTGTGAGCATTCCAATTAAAAGAGTTTAAGGTATTTAACAGCCAGTCCAACAAGTTCACCCTGAGACTTTCTTGCATCTAATGTAAACATTATGTGCTTGGCATGACAAATGTCTTGTAGGGGACAGATATGGGTCTAAAAGGCTCATCATAGAGAACCCCAATTATGCAAATATAAGTAGAGGCCAGTCTGCTAAAATAACAGTTGATGGAGGGGGATAACAGGATGGAGAAGAAGGCAGTGAGCACATATTCAGTATTTCCACTGAATCCCCTTGGGGTGTCACCGAGACGACTACAGACAGACGCCCAAGCAGTGCAGATCCCGTATGGCCGGGCTCACAAGGTTTACACAGTCACCAGCAGCACAAATTCACTACCAGGATTCAGAGCCCCTGCGCAGACCCCAAAAAATCAGAGATTCAGAGGGACATCCCATGAGGAGTAACAAATTCAGCCTTTTCCCTGACAGTGCAACAAGGAGAAGGCTCCATGGGGGCATCACCATGGGCTTTTCCTCTCCTGAGTTTTAATAGCGCAGTCTGGGAACACGGCTTCCTTCCAGCTTCCCATTAAGCTGACAAGCCTTCTCAGCATCCAGCTGAGACAGTCACAGTGCAGATGGAGATACTGAAGGGCAGCAAATTAAAAGTCGTATTTCAAAAAATGTCTCTAATTTCATTACCTGATTTTTGAAGGGTTTTCTATACAAATCTAGAGTTTGGTTTTTTTAGTAGTAGTTGATACAAAAAAGTGTTCAATCTTCTAGAATTCAGAAAGAGCAAATGGCCATATTACAAGGCTATAAACTGCAGAGGTCCCGAAAGTGAAGGCCTCATTTAAAAACAAGAACTTCACTTGTTTGCCTAAAGTCCAATACTAAATTAGTAACTGAGAACAGTTTTATTTGTTCTCAAGAGTTTCTGTATGCACAAATAAAATACTGGCTTTACCAATGATGTAAAAGGCAGAAGAGAATTCAGTAACACACTTCCCTGGCTGAAAAAACACCACTCAGACAGCACTAGCAGAAGCATGGAGTGTGGTCTTTTTCATTAAAGTTCATTGCCATTTTCTGAAGAATGCAGACACTCATTCGCCAAACTAAGTAAAAAGCTACCAGCTTTGCACTTTCAAATGATAATCACTTTCTAATCACTTCCACAGCATCTAGGCATTCCTTGCTCACAACAGAGCACAAAAGCTTTCCCACGGCTGGAAATGATCACTATGGCCATCAGGCTCTACAGGTGACGTGACACAGACTCATTTTGCGCAGCCTGTGATATATGCATTGCTGTCACCGTCAATATTGTGATATATCCTGGGATGAATCACCAGCTCTCCAAGGAACGGACCACTAAAAATCTGTAGGAGACTTTACATTTGCAGCTGTAGACAAACACACATTGCCATCTAAGAGACGCTGGAATTCAGCACCAGCTTTGTATTGCTAAAGGGACTGGCATCAGCTGAGGAGTTTATCCAAACTGGTGACCAGAGACCATAAATGACAGAAGAATTTTCTTCCTCTCACAATGGAGAATTTTGTTGCTCTCACAAATCCTGTTTTGCCACCCTATTTAGAGTGGTAGCTGTGTATCCCCTACACTGCTAAATGTTAGTGGATAATTTCTTTAACATAGTAATCCTTTTCAATGGCATATTGTCACGGGCCAGATGGCATTCTTTGTTTTTCTTTTTCAGAGATAAAACCTGCTCAAATTCTCCTTATTTCAGCTAGCCCATACTAGTTTTCAAAGAAATGCATCTTTTCCTGAGTCCATTGCAAACTTATGTCATACTATTAGTGAACTGCATGAAGTTGCTGCAGAATGTATTTTACGTCTGGCAGGTTTCTAGCAAATGGAAGCGTATTTTGAAACAACAGCTCTCAGTAATAAGACACAGAAACAGCTATTTGCAATAGCAGAATGAAATGTCACGCCGTGAACCTTTACATTATTTCCGTAATTTGGAGATGCTTTACATGTGATTTGTTTCCTAAATAAGCCAAAAAAAATCCATTCACAAGAACTAAGCATCCAGCTTTACACAAATTAGGAGTGAATTACTTTGGGAAGTTAGAATGTAATTTAAGTCAAAAACCTTTCCATTTTTCTATCTCCAGAATTTTTCATAGTTCTTCCTAGTGTACAATTCATAATTGTAAGATTGTTACAACTGTGTAGTTTGTAATTAGATTTTACATTTATTTTGTATTAATTTACACAGATTCTTCAAACTATGTAGACATAGCTCTAATATGCAAGGCTTAAGTAATTTGAGAAGCCTAAATTTTCAAAAACATCTAGAATTTGTGATTCAGACTGTGTCTACCCTAGACTATGTAGACACTTCTCTGCTTATGCTCCAAGTCAAGTGGATGGGAGCCACCTTTAGCCCACTCGACATGCGATGCAGCTAACGTAGCTGCATTAGCAGGACGTTGTGCCTGAGACAATCCACCGTGCCTTCTACCAGCTTAGAGACAACATGATTTTAACATGGCCAGCCAGCTGCTAGATCAGACATGGTTCACTGTGGCCAGTCCAGAGAACAGCAGGAGTGAGCCACTTGTACGCACCCTTTTTGCAGGTATACATTAAGTTACTGACTACTTAATCATGTAACCTCATAATACCAACCAGGGCTCTATGCAAATATCTTTAAAATTTGTGCGCTATTTGTTTTTTTTTTTTTTCTTCTCTGAACATATTTACGAGAACAAGTGTCCAGACCCACTCTATGAGTTTCAGAAGACATGGTATTATTTCTACTCTTGGACTAGTTCACTGCTGTAACTGTGTGTATTCAAATATACAAAACCATCAAAATATAGCTGTGAAAGTTTGTGCTAACTTATGGGCCCGGTCTTTTCTGTGGCAAGATACCTCTGCCAATTTCAAGATGCCTGTGACATTACAGCGGCGATTTGCAGCTCTCTGTAGAGTGGGATGCACAGTCTCATCCCTCCTTACAAGGATAAGGTGAGGGTTGATCAAAAGCAAAATCAACAAGCCAGATGGATGCTCAGTAAGCAAGAAACTAAGCGAACTCTATGTGTCACTGTTAAGTGCAATGAACATCTGGAAGGTTCCCATAGCACTGCTGTTCTTTGAAAGGGAATTACATGAGGAAATGCATCAGAATTAAAGCACAGAAAAGGAAATAAACTGATAAAAAAGAAAAAAAAATCACTAGGACCAGAAAGTATTTTTCCAAAAAATCAAAATAAGCAAACATGAACTTGTTGGGCAACTCAGCATAATGTTTAATTTACTGTGTCAATCAATATTCCTGCCAGACCAGCAAAGATGAGGATGATCAGTGTAAAGGAATGACTTCCCCAGAACACAGTTTCAGTTTTAGAAAGAGCTGACAGGAGAGAGGGAGAGGAGAGAACGTAAGAACCACCACCCTGGTACCGGGAATGCTACATACACAGTATTGAGAAGGTTTATGACTCATTACTTCTCTCAGTTCAAGGACTGAGGCTGCCAATGCAAGCGAGGAAGGAAGCATGTTTAAGAAAAGGAAAGAACAAAAACAAAAATAAAACAAAGTACCTCTCTTTACACAATGCACAGTTAAACTGTGCACCAGTTTAAACATAGCCAGGTTATGCTGTAGAGACATAAGGTTCAAAAAAACAATTACATAGATTTGTAGGAAATGGGTCCATTAGTCACTATTACACATAATAGTCCATGTGCAACTGCTAGTTCAGGACGACTAAGCTGTTTTCCAGAAGCCTAATTTTCCACGATGGGTTACTGTTGGGAACAATAAGCTGAGCTAACAGGCTTTCAGTCTGATTAATACATTACTTACGGTCCTATCTCATATTCGTATTCTCCTTGCATTGCCATCTGTACTGCACGTATGCAGTCAAAGTTTGCTGGTAACAAACAAATACGATTCAAACTAAGTTTGCCTTGAATTAGTATTTCTGGTAAAAGCATTAGACCTGCTTCCTTCCAATCTGAGTCAAGATATATAATAAATCCTGATCTCCACAGATCTCAAAATACAAGACAGTAGTCCACATATTAAAACAACATTTTTGTCAGTTCTCAATAGGATGACATTGGCTTTCCATCTTTAAGCTGAACCACAATGTCATAAATAGAGAAAATAGCTTTAGCATCAGCTATAACTTTTTCTAGTGCTAATTCAGACTTTAAAAAATTCTACTTAATAAACTTGAAAGAGTCCACATATTAAATAGTTCATTGAATTCCCTTCTGATCCTAGGATGAGACATACTATCTTACTTTCAAAATACTCAGTTTCTTCACCTTTCCCTCATTTGCATGACTCTGTGCTCAGCTAGGAAGCTAAAACCTGAAAAAGAAAATTTCCTGAGTTTACCCTTTCCCTTCCAAATAAAACCTTTCCCATATAATCAACCCATTTTTCATAGATGTTTTTATATGGAAGAAGTATCTTTTTGATTGCATATCTCTTTGCATTATTTTTATTTATTACTATAGCTAATATACCTTGTAACTTACTTACTTTAGAGAAAGAGCCTTCAGAAAGGACAAGAATTATAAAGTATCCATCTCCTGAAACCTCTCCCTTCTTTTTCATTTTTGTATGTGTAATATGCAAAAGTAATATCACTGCTGAGAAAACTACATTTCAGTTTGAAAACACTGGCAAAATCCTACTGGGTGGCACACTTCTACAAACCTGAATAATAGAACGTGTTTTAAAACAACGCGAAAGAAGCAAACTTCTAGTTTAAACATCAATAAAACATATTAAAAAGTATAGTAAGACATAAAGGAAGAGGATAGATATACTTCTTAATTCTTTGTCTTGTATTTAAAGCAAAGCACTAAAAGATTCATCCCATCTGACACTGTGAGCAGAACAAGGATGTACAACTTGCAGTAAAAGAAAATGTCAGGCAACATCTGGAAAAAATAAATACTTTCAAATCAACAGGCCCAGCTAATTAGCTGAAATACTCTCTGAACAATTAACGACAGCTTTTTAAGAAACCTAGAAAAGTAAGGAAATTCTCAAGTACAAAATACTCCCAGTGTAATTGTGGTGTTTACAAGTGGTAAAAGCAGCAGCAGAGGAACTAGAAACAGGTCGGCCTTGCGCCTCGCCGGGAGCAGTTAACGTGCAACTCTTCCAGCAAAGACTCAAGTATCATCAACAACTGATGTTGATGTTTTCCCAGCAAGTTGTTCCTGTGTAACCAGCCTGCTACCTTTTTAGAAAGATTAGGTAGAGGCTTAATAAAGACAGTAGTGTCAGCACAGTGCACTTACACTTCTCCAAGGTACTTGACTTAAAATGACAAAAACTTGCATGTGGAGGATTAAAAAGAGCATTTTAAATATTTTTTAAAATGGCTTAAGAGACCTCCCAGTGTGTTGGAATGGGCAGACCACTGACTGGTAATACTCCACAGGGAGTTTTTTTAAATCAACAATTTATTTGATAAATGATCACGAATTCTTCAGAAATCTGCTGATCCGTTTTGGGATGGTAAATGACGGTTTATGACAGAAGACACGTTATTACTGCCAGAGCTAACTGAACAGTCATAACCTAATCAAATGCATTTCAATACCACAAAGGCCAAGTAGTGCATATGTGAATAAAGAATGCCTAGAGGATAAGGAACTACCCTGGAGAATAACAACTCGGAAACAAATTCTGCTTCAATGGGTGTTTGCTCCTAAGCTGTAAAATAATATATATATATATATATATATATATATATATATATATAAACAAATATAAAATAAATATAAAATTCTAATAAATAAATGGAAAAAAATTTTTTTTATATATATATACATATATATATATATATACATATATATATATATATATATATATAGAAAACTGGAATATCAAGCAACTGTAAGAAAGACCTCTTGCATCTGAGGAGGGCACTGATACAACTACTATCAGAGCCTATAATTCATGTTCTCATAGCAGCTCAGAAACACTTGAAAGAGGACCACAGATCTCACAATTTAAAGCTGAAGGAACTCAAGCTATTTACCTTAATGAAAAGCAGGTTGTTAAGACACTCGATCACTGTGTCTACGAACTTTTATGTGATGAAGAAAACTGACTGCTTTACAGAGAGAGGTGTAATAAAAACAGTGGACAGAAGGTGAAATTGTACAAATTCAGCTTTGAAATATGGCTCAATGACATCATATAAGGTTAATTACACACTGAAAGATGTGGACTAAGGCTGTGGACCTTACAATTTTTGAAACTTAATTAAATTTTTTAAAAACATATTTTAAACATTCATGATAGAGGAACATGGAGGGATGGTTTTCTTGATCTAATCTGGGGCAATTTTATAATAGTTTAAAAATTGGTATTGAACATGACAGCTGTGAATTACTAAGGATAAATTTGACATAAAAAAATCTTTCAAGTTCTACTTTTGTAAGTTCAAACAATCTTCTTTATACTGTTGACAAGAAATAAATAATACTAGAAGTATACATAAAATATTTATTACATTTTCTAATAAGAAAAATGTTGCACAGTAACCAGAAAGAGGAAGTCAGTTATCACAAATTCCTATGGAGAGAACAGAAAATCGGTAGATTACAAAATCAGCTTTCATGCTGGAAAATATATTTTTCTACATTGCAGCCTACAGGAATTTCAGTATCTTCCTAGATTCATGGCTATTGACTGGCAAAGTTACAGTTAACTTACAGGAGAAGTTAGACAGATATTTGGTTCAATACTCCAATTCAATACGGATTTTTTGTTAAACAACGTTGTTCACATCACATCCCACTAGCATAAAAGCTAACTTTACATCCTAGCACTGACAATAATGAATGAACGGGGGCCCTACCTTTGTTCTTCAGACTTCCTCTATCAAGGGATGAGTTTCCAGTCATTGGCCTAAGTTCTACAGTGTTTTTTGGCAGAGATATAAGAAATGACCTAAATCTGCCTAAAGGACACTGGAAAATGAAACTAATACTTCTTCAGTTGTGATAGAGATTTTCATGGCAAACATGTTTTGTATGTAAACTCATCATCTTTTCTAGCAAAGCAAAAATTACAATTCTATGACTTTGGAATTTTTTTTTCCTGTATTTTTTTCTTCTGTGGATATAAGTTACACTTAAGAACAAATATAACAGAATTTTATTTACTGTAATACAATCACTGACTTCAGCATGAAGTCCCCTCAGTCTTTCTTTCTTTTCTTTCCCCTCATTCCTGGAGGGGCCTGGTTCAGGTTGTTCTTTCTCTCAGTGTAAGCAGGAGCAGTACCAAGGCAAATCTACATTAGCTTCACCTCACTCTTTAATGGCCTCTGCCAACAAAACATATGATGAATAAGCAAACATCTCCTCCTCTCGTATCATGACAGTCCCTCAAAAACAAAACAAACCAAAACCAATACACCAGAACGGTAAAAGGAGCTGGCATGGAGCTGGCTGCACCAGCTATGCCCCTGCCAGAGATTCCTCCCAAAGGGAAGAGACTCCAGATACCTAATTCCAACAGTTTTCCTGCTCTTTATCACCACATAAGACTTGGATCAAGTTGAGCGTCTCTGCAAAATACTGGAAGTGAGCCAGATGTCGATAGCAAATAATAAATTCATCCAGAGGTCCATTCTCAGCCCAGCAAGTTAGCTGACTTTTAAAAAGCAGTTTCTCTCTGTTCACAATATCAAAAGAACATTTTTTCTAACTATATGGGAAATGGTATTGTAAAGAAAAAAAGCACTATAGGAGGGATTCTCACTCCTGAAAAGCTTTTGTCAGAAGGTGGAACCACCATAACAAGCCTCAAACACTAACGTCAAGCCCCAAGCATTAATAGGCAGCGATTCCTGGAGGATTCATCTTATAAAACGTATTCAGAAATACTTTACACAAAAACATAATAGTAATCAAATACTACAGGAAACAGCATAAGGTACCTACACAGCCAAGTAAATGACTTCTTTTGCAGGGAAAATGTGCTATTTTGCTATTTAATTTGACATAGTCTCTTATAAAAAAAAGGCATTCCTGGATTTTCATGTTCATAGAAATACTCTGCCTTCTGCTGTATATGATAGAAACACAGTTCACTCCCATTTTGCCTTTCTTGCTAGAATTGTCTTTGTAAGCCTCAACTTTCATCTTTTCTACTGACCTGCTGCATTATTCAAACACTAAGAGTATATGTAGTTTAATATTGCTACATAAACCGCAGTGGCAGGCTTTAAAAACTATTGCTGCTGTTATGGAACAGCTTAGGAACTTGACTGTAATTGAAAAATAATAACCAGCCAGGACTGAGAAATAGACACATTCAGTGGATATTTAGGAATATTATCTCCTCAAAACCAGCATCTGAACATAAGCAGCAGCAGATCAGTGTACCTATTTCAGTTACTCTAAATGTTATTTTAGCTGCCTGTGATTTTTCTCCCCTCACAATATTTTCTTAGTCTTTTTGCACTCTCACATTAACATTTCAATAAAAATATGACAAAAAAATCCAGAAGGTCTGAACTTGATGTATGAGGATGCAAAGAAGAGTGAATAAGTGAATACAAATGTGCCTTTTTCTGCTATCTGTTGCTGAACTGCTAAATTTGAAGGGGTTTTTGAAAAGTATTATAATAGAACTAAATATATGTCTCTGATATTTTAGAAAATATATTCTCTAACACAAGTGGGAAAAACAAGTATTTCCTTTGTTACATAACTATCCCGTAAATACTATTCAGTAATCTGAGTAAACCTGATAATGGAAAGCTGATGAGATATTTATTCAAATCAAACTTGGACCACCTGTCTTTTAAAAAGTCACCATGCATTGTGGTGCTCTTAGAAACAAAATTGGTTCCAGGACTACAAGTACTTTGTAGAAGAAATTCTCTTCCAAAAAGCTCCATCATTCCTGTAACAGCTTTGCAAATATACTGAATCCATCTCAAACCCACAACCGAAGTTCTACAGAGTATTGCTTTATAAATGTTAATTGGCAATATGATGTATTTCTATACCAAATGAAAAAGGTTATGTTAATGTTGCGCTAATGTTACCAGCTTAAGTACTCAGACTTTTTGCACTGGTTATAACACACCTTCGGAATGTAATTCAATGTATTCAAATTCTCTACTTTAACCTAAGTAAATTTCCATGTATTCATTCCCTCACACAACAAGTGTACAAATGGATACACATCTAGTTGAGCTTGAATAGAAAATTCTGCTTAGAGAGCCTTAGAGTATTAAAGAACATCACAATGCACATACAGAAAGAGGGAAAGTAATTTAAACACAGTATCTTTATTTTCATCTGATCTCTTAAAAGGTAAACGTACAACCAACCTGCACTGAATTTTTTTTAAGACTAAAAGAACATGGCCCTCCTGGCCATCGCTGGTTGGGAAGGAGGGCAGTCGGGGTTAACTGGGAAGCCACACACACGACTGCCAGGCATCCAAAGCGCTGCGGGAGGCCTGCGCTTCTGCTGGCGCCTGCGACGGACACAAAGGTGACCCACAGGAAACTGCCCATAGATTTGAGAGCTGACTATGCTTTTCCAGGCCAATATACATAATATATTTACCTTTAAAAGGAACATAAATAGTCTTGATCCCTAATCAACTTTGTTGTCCCTTACAATTGTGTTTTTAGATATGCCTGCCATTGAAATCCTTCAATATTTTAAATCAGATTTATATTGATTGAAATGTACTAAACCGAACAAAATAGGCTGGGCAGAATATTCCAAAAAGACAATACAAAAGACTCTGTAAATCATGAGAAATCAAAGAGGTCAGAGAATGGCAAAATTAAAAGGCAGAGGCTGAACATGTATAAAGTAAGATCTGAAACAACATTACTTAAGATTATTTCAGTTCACAATGCGTTTTGTTAAATTTAATGCAAATAACTTAAAAACTAGGAGGGTAATTCTCTTGAAATTAGATCTGTTTTGTAGATTTCAAGAGTCAGTACAAGTCTAAGACCGAAGACAATCAGCTTGCTAATTTAAAGTTATAGACATTCAAAGCAGCAAATCCTGGACCTGATTCAAGGCAGACTGGAGTAACTGAAACCTAGATGCTCCAATCCCCCAGCATGTTAAATGGCTTCAGCTTTGACTGATGCTAACAAAGTTTCAATTTCCTGTCACATGTACCTTCAAATGAGAAGAGCATAGTCTGGAAATACTGGGTCATTTTTACTTTTTAGACAGCTAAGATTCAGAGTATCATATCTACTAAAAAAAGCCAATCTTTAAGACAGCTAACTATTATTTTTTTAAAAACTGGCAAGTTAGACCAGTAACAGGACAGATGCCTAATAGCACAGCTAAATGCTCAGAAAAATCACTGCCACATACTCACATGGTATTATTTTACTTTAATGAAAGCTAAATTAAAATCAATCTTCTTTTTCAGCCCAAACAATACTAGTGGTCATCAGCCTGACTAATTTTGCATAGCTTTATCTGAAAGAATATTTTGGATTATTTTTTCAAATAAGAAATAATATATTCTTTCACCTCAAATTAATTCAGAACCGATTGACAGGAAAATTAAACCTTGGACAGAAAGCAATTGTGGACTTTTTTTCAGCCAATAGCAAAAAGCTCTGGAAAATTATGGTGTGCAGAGACAGTTGTTGCTATGGAAACTGTTTTGCAACCTTAAATGTGATGGCAAGCACCAGGTGTCTGCTGTAATGAGGCTTTAAGGTAATTACGAAATGTAAACAAAGTTTGTTGCCAAAGCAAGTTAGCAGTGAGGACGGGTTGAACCTGTGTATGGTCTCTAAGCCTGGAGGACAAATCCTTCTTTGGGGCACGCTGGGGAGATGTAGGGTTGCAGTGGTCAACGTGTGAGCTGGGCTTACAAGCCACATGGGCCAGAGGAGGCCAAGCACTGCTGGGGCCCCACTGCCCCAGCCCTCCTGGAAGGAAGGGGCACCTCCAGAGAATCCAAAAGCACCAGGTCCTCCAGCAGTGCTGTGAGTTAGGGTGTTACTCTAGAAGAGATTGTCCCAAAGGGGCACATTTTGCATGCCCAGGAGGCAGGAGTGCAGAAGGTTTGGTAAGCAAGGCATGTGGTGCTCAGTGGCAGAGGAAGAAGAGAGGTGGCATGGGGCTTGGTTTGATAAGACATGGAGAGGTGTGTAAGATAACTTACACAGAGGCAGTGGGCTCCTGGTTAGGGAAGAAGTTCAGAGTGTAGTAAGTACATAAAGGACTTCTGGAGAGACAGAGCAAGCAATGAAACTCTACTGAGCCCTGAGTTTGGCTGCATCAAATAAAATGGGTCCCTATCTCTGAGCTCAGCCATTTAGCAGAGAGCTCATGTGCCCTTTAGAAAGGGCATCTGCTTATTGTGGTGGGGCAGCGTGGAACTCACACTGCTAACTTACATCTTGCATAGCTGCTCCCACAGCTTCTGCATTTTTGTGTGCCAGGTCTGCAGGCAACTCCCTGGCCACACCAGGCACGTGGGATACACAAGCTGGAGAAATCATTGCTCTACACTGCAGCTAATGGGCACTACTACCAGCAAAGAGGGCCCCACAGTCAAAGGAGACCAGCTGCAAAGCCCACTTCTTAGCTACAAGTATGCCTTTCCTTACTCCATAACCAAATGAATGCCTCTAATGCAACTTAACACTTGGAGTCCCAGGGGTCAGAACAGAAAATAAAGCAAAAGCGGCTCATCTGGAACAGGAGAATTGAGTGGAATAGCTCATATTGCTTTTGCATCTTGCCGCACACACCAGCCACGGCTCACTCAGCTCTGTGCTGGTTCCTGCCAGTGCTACCCCTGCTCCCCCAAGCCCTGCTGGGCAGCACCGTGCCACTGCCACCTCCCTCGATGCCTACATCAGGGTGCTGCATGGGCAGATCTTCAGCCCCTATGGTGCAGTGCAGAACAACAAATAAAAACCTTCAGTAGTTCTCATCACTTTCGTTTAGCTGACTAACTGCACATTCCTGTGCCATCAGGCCTTTTCTGGTTCCATTTTATCTACGGTGTAAAAGTTACCATTAAGTCAAGACAAGGGGCAGAATAAATAGGATCTGAAACCATCCAGGAAAATTCTACATGATTAGAATGTGGAGCGCAAAAGTAATGGCTTTTTAATTTTTTTAACATGAAATAACACAGAGAAAAATAGTATAAAATGCATACACTGGAGCAAATATAAAAATGTTGGTCTGTAACAATACTGTCATCTTGAAAACAAATCCTTTTGTAAGCATTTGCTCTTAAACTGCAGCAATTCCACACTTTTTTCAATAGCAATATATTATTGTGCTAGGCTCTTCTTGTTTCATCTATAGCATTGGATATCCAAATGATTTATTATTACATTTTCCCCACAATGTTCATCACAGCATGATTCATCTGAAATATCTTTTTCATTGCTAAAAATCTTATTCTATGCCACTTTTATACTCTCAACTGAAGATTTCAATAGTGGCTCAATTTTCTTCAGGAGGCTGAGAAACAGTAACAGGTAGTTTCCTTCTGTGCCCTGCCCTATTACATATCAAAATGAATCTGCTCTTTTTTCAGGGTATTTTAGAAGGCTGTGATATGTTCATTTTTGCATGACTTCAGTCTCCAGGGCTCCAGTTCTTAAGATATACTTTAATAACTGGCACTGTGAAAGTAACTCAGATGAGCATTGCTGAGCCAGGGCCCAAATCTGGTATTACTGAAAAGACAACGGAATTTTCTCTGAATCAGGGCTTTTTGGTAAATATGTCATTACAGCTTTTTCTCAAAGAAGACTCTAAAAAGCTTCTTTTCTGAAATTTAGCTGTGTTTCTATCAGATACTATGGGATTTCCCAGCTATTCAAACCAGTGATCAGAAATTCTGGACTGTACATCCATAAACCATCACAGAGCCATTTCTGACACTCCAGGGTGACAACAGTGGGTGTTTCACACTAGCCAGAAGAACCCCCCTGCCTTCAGCTGCTCTGGCCCTGGGGGCAACTGTGCATTCAGCAAAGAGAGAATTATAGAAAAAGAATAAACAACATGGGGATAAAATAGTTTCTACTTCACTTTTAAGAAATGTGACTCATGTCATAGCACTGCATGATAGATATGGATATTAATACAGAAAAGAAAAAGAGGAAAAGCCCACAAAACCCACAGAGACACAGAGGCTGCTAGGAGAGTTGAGAATGATTTGGTTGTAACTCACCAGTCACCCCGCTGAGAACAGCGCGTTCTCCTGACATCGATGGCCTGAGAGCCTCCCACTGAAGAAGGACAGAGAGTTCTCAGCTCATAGCAGCCCAAGGGCCTCATGCTCTGCCTGCCTTGTGGAATGAAGGATGAAGAGAAAAGTATTTCTGGCTTCCCTGCCTACAGGGAAAAAAAAAAAAAAAAAGTGAACTGAGTCTCTAGAGTCATCCTCACAGCTCCCCCCATCATGCTGCAAAGAAAATTTTCTGCTGGGAGGAATGACCGGGTTTGCCATGAGAACTGCAGGGACACTGAGGGCCTGGTACCAGGAGTGTTAACTGCCTGACCACTGGTTCCACGCTCAGTGTGAAGCTGATGGTCATTTCTAGGCCTCTCTGCCTCCAAGTTGGCTGGATTTCCAGGTATGGAGAAATTTTCAACCAACTTAACAGCCACCAGTCAGGGATATTTTCTCACCTATACATGAATACCACCATCACGTCTCCTGTCTTCCTCCCCAGGAATGACTGAGCAGCAATGCTGGTGTGCATCACGATACATCTGCACAAGCTGATGAAGAAATAAGCCAGCTGGGACATGCTAAATGTATACATGGTCTCATTCAAGTGTTTGAAAGCCCTGCTTAGACTACGCTGGGGAAAAGGCTGGCCAATTCTTTTCTCCGGAGAGGCAGACACCAAAATTAAAGAATACACGCTGTCTTCATTAGTGCAACTTCAACACCTAATTGATACCTTTCTTCTGCGTATGTAAATGCTATCTTGGATACTTTTTGTCATTCTTATCATGTACTCATTTGTACTCCTAAGCAAGAGCATATAACCAATGTTTTATTTATTTATAGGTACTTATATTAATATAGTTTTTTTTAAAAAATCAAGTATAATTTCACAGGTTGCTCTATTTTGGTTTTAATTTCTGATTTCAGCAGTACACAGTTTATTACACATTCTGATGCTCAGAGGAAAGTATCTGAGTTCCTGCACAGGAAGTTGGGCGTTAAAATACCTGTGAGTCATTTCAATCATTTTACTGATTTTGCAACAGTATATTAGCATCCTAGCTTCTCTGAGCAACTGTAAATGTTTATGTAACAATAAAATGAATTTAACGTGTCTTAGAACCTGAGAGCATAATTGTGATTATTTAAAAAAAAATTTAGTTTTTCAAATAAAAGCCCACATTAAATATAACAGCCTAGAAAGAAAGACAATTCTTTCATTCACATTTGCGATCTCTTGAAAGGACCATCTGTGGGAAGGTGGTGGTAGAAGAGGAGAGAGAGGCAGGTTGTGCTTGACAGTTCACACCAGAAGTCTAATTGCCAAGAAGAGATAAGCATCTTCCCTGCAAAGCACACATGGAACTGCAAGGGAAGATTGGGGCAGGGGGGAAGAGGGTTGCCTCTAACACTGGCTTCATCAAGGACATCCTGCTCCAAGTAATCAACATACAGGGAGCTCCATCCCACCTGCCTTCACACCCCCCTCATACACACCCCCATGGCACAAGCTGACACTAGCTCACACAGCACACAGGGGTGTTTCTAAGTCACATCTCATAATATTAATGAGCTGACATTAAAAGAGATCCTTTATAAAAAGCAAACCCACTTATGCAAGAAAAAAAATGTCAGAAGAAATTTTCACCGTGTTCCCTGTTGCTGCAGGCAGTTCCTGGTTGTTGCCCACAGAAACTTGTTTCTTATTACAGTCACATGCACTTGCAGCCACTGAAGTGATTGCATATATTGAAATGTGTACGACTGCTTCTAATAGGTTAGTGTATGTTTCTAAGAGAAGTCCTAGAAGTCTTGCCTGTTATTCCGGACACAAGATCAAGGGTATTTGACTAGAGCTTTACAACGCTGTAGCAGGAGAAGGTCAGGTAACAGTAACCTTGACAAAGAGTCAATACTAAAAGTAGAAAGCATATTGGTATGTCCCTATCATGCTGGGGGTGGTGGGAGGAGGTACAATTCAGAATCAGAGTATTCATTTATCTCAATTACTGTCTACTTTTCCTAAATCAGTTCTGACAAGAATTACAGCATTTCATAATACCAATTATTCTCTCAACCTTGCTGGGTTTGATTCTCTGGCTTCATATTAAGCAACCCATGGATGCCTCTCTAAACCTCATCTACTGCTGCCCCCGACGAAGAATGGACCTAAGGCTAGACACACTATGGGTCTCACCCCAGGCGTGCTGTTCTCATACAGGAACAATGAGCGGCGCTTTCCCCTTTGAACGTGGGAGGGCCCCAAATGGCAGGTGTTTTCCTCAAGCAGTTCACAGGGATGGGGAGCACTGGATCGCTACATGGCCAGGAGGCCTCATCTGCAAGTGATTCATGCTTTTAACATGGAGTAAACATACAGCAATAGAAAAAGCAGAAACTGAACACCCATGGCAGTGTCGGGCACAATCCACTCTATGGCTATCCCAAGGTCACACCTTCGCGTGACAAGCTTGCTCCAAGGTCTTTCACCGCTAAAAACCTTGCACTGACCAACCCCAGCACTACAGGAGCAGAGAGAGCAGCCAGTTTCTATGTGTGTGTCAGAGCTGGGAAAGTAAGTGAGCTGGTTTTAATTTCCATAGTTCAGAGGACCATATTATTAAACCATATTATAAACTATTAGACCTCCATGCTGCACAATTGAGTGATTTTAGTGAACTCAGAGCATGACAACAAGGGAAGTATGAGGGAGGCAAGAACTGCTGAGCAAGCCATGCAGCAGGTAACAAGGATCCTGTACGTATTCCCCTGTGGCTCAGGGGTCCCTTAGCTCCACCTGCATCCTGAGAGTGACCTGTCAGTCAATCTGCTTGGTCAGTGAGATGGGACAGCAACATTTACCAGCGTTTTATTCCTTTGACTTTGCCTTCCTTCCATGTTGCCTGCTTAGCAGAATTGCCCCAGTTCAGTAGAGCCAAATACAGTTTTTCTATTTACTTTCCTTAAAACAACACACATTGCTTTCTATGCACTGCTGTCAGTGTGGAGGTGATGAATTTGATATAAGGATAATTTCATTACCAATCTATTTCCAAACACCTCTCCTCATTGCATAGCTTGGTATCCTCCCATCTACCTGGAGAGCATTGCTTTCAGTCTCTGAGACAACGGGCACTGTCCAGTGAAACACCTAACCCTCAAAGTAATATCAATTCTGGCATAAAATCCTCATGAAATCCATCTACTTCGTAACTTTTAATAAATAATAAACATCTGTATTTCAAAATACTAACCAGAGAACAAGAGCCTACAAGTAGCCCTCCTCTTACAGGTCAGGAATTCGCTGGATTCACTCAAGGAAGAGGACAGATATAATTTCAGCCTAGCTGGTTTTCCTTGAAGAGGAATCTTTCTTTTTTCAAATTACCATTGTAATTTTTTAAAAGGTTTCTATTACTTCAAATACATGGTGTCTATTTTTGATATCTTTGCCCTTAGCAGAATTATGGGACTCACAAGCTATTGCATATTTGATTGCTTCCATACACAAAACAAAAAACATTTTATGTTGCTGTTGTTCTCTCAGAGCTACTTGTCATGTGTTGCTAGAGGCTTGTAGAGATTCTGATGCACTGATACCTTTCTCAAGTAAGCAGATGCTAAGAGCAAACCAAATCAAAGATAACTGAGAACTGTGCTTCATAAAACTTTGGGAAGATGGTTCATCTATTCAATGTCTATAAATAGCAGAATTCTAACCTAAAGAAGAAAATTGCTCATGAATTATAATGTTTTGATAATCTAGGGAATATATCCTTCTAATGTGATGCTGTCAGGAACAGAGCAACAGAGAAACTTGGCTTTCACACTGGAAAAAAAAAAAAAAAAAAAAAAAAAAAAAAACAGGCTTTAAAAATTTGTTGCAAAGGAGGAAGAAGTCCCAGCAGATTGTACGTTATAGTACCACCTTAAAAATCACTGTTTTGTTTCACTGCTATCATTTTTTTTCTTCTCTTGCTCTTTCCATTTCTCACCTTGTGAAGATCTACCCTGAAGTAAAAATACTAACAGCAACAATTATTCCCCAGATGATTGCTTTTTCAACAGAGTAAAGCTCCAGCGTTGCCCTAGGTTTTCTGTGTCCACCTTAAATTTTCAAGCACTGGAATGATCTCAACATGACAATTTTTTTGCTTATTTAAATTTAATTCCTACAGGTGAGAGACTTTTTTTTTTTTTTTTAATCTCTATTGAATTTTTCATTTATAGAGGCTAGAATAGTAGGTACAAAATACATTACATTATGTCCAGCTACTGGTGTGAACTGAGTTCTCCATTTAAGCACACCAGCTATCATGTTTCAATGAATTAGAGTCAAAATACCTTTCACTTACTTGACAGTTTTCGTTTTGTTTTATTATCTAGATTTTGGTAATTCAACGGATGCTCAATGTTTTTGAAGAATGAGAGCCAAAATATTATCACTGAACAATAATGAATTATGCCAGTTCTGCATTTTTTTCAATGGCTTTCAGAGCCTGTTTAATATTTGGTTTTTATAACCAGTGCCATCCAGTCTCAAGATATAGTCTGCTTTAATTGAGTTTAGTTATCCAGTTAATTCATTTGGGGCATTAAAGGTTAAATGGCAGAGAGAGCTAGGAGCATTATTCAAAAATAGAGAGTGAGAAATGATTTCTAAATTTTATCCAGTGCATCAATAATCTTATGTCAGAATCAAGTTCAGAGACTCCTGAAGGTCCACGCAGGTCATTATTGCTGCATTAGCCAATTTCGAGATGGAAAGCAGGAAATGGGATAATACAGAATAACCATAATAACTCATGAGAAGACCAATTAAGTGAGCAACTTGTTAGCAAGAAAGATACTGGAAGCACTAAATTAACAAGATAACAAACAATGTTGAAATGCATGGGTAAGATTAAAACTGGATTAGCAGAAGGAAGATTGTGATCTAAAGTTTTGTGACCCTCTGCATTACTGACGTGGCAAGCATAACGCTCCACAGAAGAGCTCCCGAACCTCTGGAAAGTGCCTGGGGCTCTTCTGCCGCACAAACTCATTTATAAGGTCAGAGGTTATCCAGCAGAATAAGAAATTTGGACATGCACAAAATATGGCCTAAGGACAAAAATTTTCCTACATCAGAAAGCAAACAAAACAGTAAACGAAATCAGTATGGGATGTGGTTAACGTGAAGTAAAAACATTTTCCTCTGCAAGTACATAAACACGATGATAGTACATTCTGCACAAGAAACAGCTTTGTTACTTAGGAGAAGTACATCTTCTATGTAGTTCATTAGTTCAGAGGCCATATTTCAACATTTTTTTTTTACTGTGACTAAGACTTTCAAAATTATCCCAGCACTAAATAAATGGAGCTAACAAATTTCTCAGTTATTTGCAGTCATGTTTTTATGCATCCTCATTAGGTCTTATGAGTCTGTGCCAGATACTTTTAGAAAGATCACATAGTTCAATAGCTGATCTTTCCCTTGGGACATTTCCGCCACTTATTTTTGTGACACTTCTCTCATTTAACTACATTTGCCAGAAGACACTTAGATTTATGTATTTTAACATACACAAGTTAAAAATATAAATCGGAGAACATTACGGCATTCTTTGTATCCTCCAGCTTCTTATCACTCTTAGTTGCCTTTCTGTAAGTCAATGTTCTCTGCTAGTCTCAACGATTCCCACATGGACTGCAGTTTTCCTCCTAAATTTCCTAGAATCACCTCACGTCCTAGACTCTCAATGGTTCATCAGACCAAGCTTGAATTAAATTTAATTTTAGTAACAGTTTACGTTTCTTAAAATCGCTTGCACCATGGAAACAGTTTTTATTCTATCATTTCCACTACAGAAAGAAAAGTCAGTGAGAGGAAAAACTCATAAAATACAAAAAGCAAAAACTGTCTGGAAAGATAAAGCTGCTTTTTGTACTCAGCCTGAAAGTAAAACCTAAAATCTAAATATGAAACAGAAATAGAATCTATTATGGTCACATACCATTGACAAGGAACATCTTAAAAAGCAGCACGTTTCATAGACTGTCCTTGCCAGACTTTCTACATTATTGTCAAGCTATTTAATGAGCTTTGTTACAGAAGAAAATGGTCCAAAAACCATACGCGTCATGAATTTGTCTCACATGGACTCTACAATGATTCTCATTTTTATTACTCACGATTCTCCAATAGGAACTACTGTCAAATCTCAAATTGCTTGAGTCAAGTCCGTATTTGTCAATCACGGCAAAATAAACAATTACACTGAATTGGTTTTGGTGAGTGAACAAATCAGTACATGGACCAGGAGAGGGTGGTTCACTGCTCACAAGCACAAGACTCCTGGACTAGGAGGCTGCAAAGACAACGAACAGCATGTCGGAAGCTTCTCACAAACACCATGAACACGGTCAGCTCTGTGCTTGACTTCAGAGCTGCCTACTGTCCCCAGAGGTGCAGGCTAATGCTAGTGACACAGCTGAAATAAGGGTGCCTTATATTTTAGCTATTAATCTAACTCCATTGAAGCCAATCAGTTAAACCAAAGTGAATTTGCTCCAAAGCTTTACCACTTCAGACTCATCTTTTTTAATAAATCAAGTCCTATTAAAGAGAGATTTCAGAAAAATTAGAGTAGGGTTATTTGGAATATATTAGAAAGAAAATTTGTGTCAGAGACAGATGACAGTTGGCAAGTTTGTTCTTTCACTTAAAAAATACATAACATCCTCCAACCAATGAAACAGAGTAAAAGCAAATTCAAGGACAATCATTTGGATTTATAGATTTGCTAAATTCACAAAATAGATTTTATGTACACAGCACTATACAGACTGAAAATTCTTTGAATTATTTGAATTGTGTCATCATACAGCAAAAAATTATAAGGTTATTTATTTTGACAAACATTAACAAGTATAACTGAAAATATTATATTGAGGAAATTAATCTTTCTGTTCAGTTGTTAAAGACTGAACACAAAGCAAAAACTAATCTATTCTTCTCCATAGATTAAAAAAGAAAAAAAAATCTACCTGAAAAATCATCATGAAAAAGCCACAAACATTCAAGTAAGCAGAACCTACCCAGACTGCCAGCTGCTGGGCAGAGAGAGGCAGGCACAAGGCCTCCCTGGCATTACCTCCTATACCTGCCTCCAGGAAATTTGTATTTTAAGAGTTCCCAGTCTCTCAAAATTTTTTTTGCAAGTTCTACGTACAGTCCAAAATTTTCTTATGAGTAATACTACTCATGATACAAACTTCAGTTGGACAGTTTTGATTATTGACGCTTAAACTTAATACCCTTAAAATTTATCACTAAGAAACAAATCACAGAATCATAGAATCGGTAAGGTTGGAGAGGACCTCTGGAGACCATCTAGTCCAGCCCCCCTGCTCAGCAGGGTCACCTAGAGCATGTTAGACGGGGTTGCATCCAGGCAGATTTTGAGCATCTCTGGAGAAGGAGACTCCACAACCTCTCTGGGTAACCTGTGCCAGTGCTCTGTCACTCTCACAGTGAAGAAATTCCTTCTCATGTATGTCTCTTCTTTTTTAAGTCTTCTTCTATAATTTGCTCTCAATCAGCCAGTGTAGACACAAATGGAAATCCTAACTAATGATCACGAAAAGCTTAACTGTCTTCAGCTGCTATTCCTAAGTTTTAGTGAGGTTTTCCCAGTTCTGGTCATTTACTATTCTTAAAGTCTGAGAGACTGATTGAAAAGAGAAAACTCAAACATGAGGTCTTTGACCTGAATTGCTTGCAGACAGTTAGGAGATCAAATGTCCCCAATACTGGGTGCAGTAGCTAGTCCCTTCAAAGAGTACCTGGCAATGAATGTTTGATGTTACTCATTGCTCTAACAGAGAAGTTCAGCATGAGATCCCTAATGCTTCTTTTAAGACTTCTTTAGTCTGTATTATTGGAGAAGAAGGGCTGGTTTAAATAAGCTTTTTGTTGCAATGAAGAGCAATGGGTCTTGTACCTCCTACAGATAGGCAAGCTTGTCAGTCAAGAGACCTCAGCAAAGCAATGCTGTTTATGGTTCAGTGACTCTGATCAATGGCCAAAATGATAGGGAAATCAAAGCCATAATGGGAAAAAAAGAGAACTTCAGTCAGCCATGCCTAGACAAACTCTCCAATTCCAGAACTTCTCTTAGTTCCCCATCTAGGCAAAGGCAACGATGACTGCTGTGCCCAGTGACCTAGGGCTAGTTGAGGGCAGCAGTCTTTCCAGCAGAGGGGCTGTCTTACATCTCTGCAGGCTGAGCATCTTAACCTAAGCTTTACTGACTTTTGCAAATCAACTTTCTTGACTTCTGAGACCTACTGAAAGTTGGATATGCTCTGCTCATTAACATATAACCTCTAGTATTTCCTTCAATAACACAGTGAGGTACATTTATAATCACGGCAGGCTTCCTTAGCCCAGGACATGATACGCCAGTTTCTTCAGAGTCATTCTCATCTCACATTTCCATATTTTCATCAACAGCCTCCATCTGGGAACAAAGGGTTTTCAGCAATTCTGCTCTGCAATAAGATGTGGGCCTACACGCTTTCATTCTACATGCCCAAAGCATTTTGATATATTAGCGAAAATTGACATTATTATAAGTATCATAATGTCTTTATCTGAACACTTTCTATATGTTTCCTAGAGCCTTCTCCCTCACATACTGGAATGGTTTTCCCACCTCCCCAGCAATTCCACAAAGATGCAGTTAATATCATCCAGCAATGACTATCTCCCTGACCTTTTTTTACCTGCATTAACTTCTCCTGGTTTAGTCTGCATTTTCATATGCTGAAACATCTAGGAGGTGTGCAGTAGTGACTATAAATAGCTGCTTCCAATTATTCTTCCTTTGCCCTTTCTGTCTCTCATTCCCACCAATGTTCCCTCTCTGGGCAGCCAAATGACAATTTTGTCAGTATTTTTTTGGATGTACTCTCTTCTCTCATTTATACTGTTCTCCTTTCCTGTGCCAAAAAATCCCAATAAACTTTTCCAGTTAAATTATATACCAGTTTGTTGTTAACCAAGAACTAGTGCTCCACATTCACCTTCTAAATTATAGCTGCTCTCTATCTACTTACTATACACAGTCTCAGCCAGTCCCTCCCTCTTTGCTCTTATTTTGCCCTGCTACACTCATCATTCTGACCTTGTTCTGTGTGGGCAGAAAAAACATTCAAGGTTCTAATGTAGCCTAAACAGTCCAATTCATTAATCACTTTTAGCGTACATTGATTTGTTTTAAATTAGTCATACTTTTTTCCTAAGAAAAATCTTTCATAGCTAAACATAAAAATGCACAGTGCCTGAATTGTATAAAAAAAATAGTGAAAATCACTATCCCTCCAGTTCTTGTAGGGGAATCTTCAGTAAGACCCAGATCCAGAAGCTGTAGCTTGCAATTAGAAGTATACTACTTATAGAAATCCAACATATAAACATATAAAGCATATAAAACCTTGATATTAATCAATGTTTTCCACTGCAAGCACTCTCTGATCTGTTTTCTGACTCTATCACAATATTTTTGAACCAAAGCTTAGAATGAAGGAGTAAAGTTATTTGCAAATGTTTATACACAGTTGCTATAAAGCACAACTCACGCAAACTTAACAATCAACACACATGCTTTGTATACCATATACTACACATAGTTTTTTTTTTTTTTTTTTTTTTAGTGCAAAGCTTATTCTGCATTTGGAACACCAAGAAAACATCAGTTTCTAACTATTTCACGTTTGCAACAGTCTGTGGAAGTGGATACCAGATATATGCACCATAGATAGTCCTGAGTGGAGAGAGATGATGTGAGGGTGAGACATTTTACAGGTGTAGCTTGCAAAAGTCAAGTGAGTTGAGTTTAACTGATTCATAAAGGAGCTGGGGGATTAGTTAAATATTCACATTCTTCCAACTAGAAAAAAAAAAATCTCTGTTTGCATAAACCAATGGTTTTAAACTTGTGCTCTGTGGGCTCCTGGCAAAGGCTCTGGAGTATTTTTAAAATGTCTGCAATACATGGCTAAGAGCAGCAAGCCCATTATCAGTAAGTTTCAACCTTTGGGACAAGAAACCAAAATTTTGATTTAAAAACATAAGGGGTCCACAAGTGGAAAAATGTTGGAAGTCACCAATACATGAGGTCAGACTCACCACTTGAGTAACAATTCATCAAACAGGCTATTACATTTTTCTCATTAAAATTATTACAGTAGTCTGTCAGCAGGTGATAGACCAGAACTGGCCTGTAAAATTGTCCCAGTTCTTTGGCAATAGGTACTGAATAGTTCAAGCCCCATCAACCAGATCCTAATCTTAATTACTTTTATGTAAATTTACATGTACTTTGCAAGTAAATACAAATACATTTCAGTGGTGCCAAGTGACAGGACAAGAGGCAATGGGTACAAACTGAAACACAGGAAATTCCAGCTGAATATGACTAAAAACTTCTTTACTGAGAGGGTGATGGAGCACTGGCACAGGCTGCCCAGAGAGGCTGTGGAGTCTCCTTCTCCGGAGATCCAAAACCTGCTTGGATGCAACCCTGTGCAATGTGCTCTAGGTGACCCTGCTGAGCAGGGGGGTTGGACTAGATGATCTCCAGAGGTCCCTTCCAACCTCAACCATTCTGTGTGATTCTGTGTGTGATAATGTAGAACATGTGCCATAGTTCATGGGAAAAAAGTTATACAAAGTAGAGCTCTGTAAGGTTTTCTTTTAAGGCTCTGGAGAAAACTAACTGATAGTTTAATCTTGACAAAAGTTACAGCAAATGCTTGAATCTGTAGGTTTTTCTGGTTTTTGTTTTTAAGATCTCTGACTCCTAAGTCTGAGTTAAAATCTATACACTCCAGAAGATTGCTTTCAGCATTCTTCAGAGAGCAGGCTTTTTCCCCTGATAGCAGATACTCTATTGGATTATGACATTTTTTACAGTGATACTGCACATCAAGTACAGTGGTAGAAAATACACCAGGATATTCAGATTTGGCTTTGCTTCTCAGTTGATCAACATAGAAAGACAACAGTTTACAGAACTAAGTTCACTCTGGAGAATACCACCAGAGTTTAAGCTCATCTCATGCTTATCAAGCATGAGACTTTTTTAAGGCTACTGTATAATAAAAGCAACTCTGATTACCCATTCAGCTCAGGAAGACTTTTAGATTCACATGTCTTTCGTTATTGTATAGCTTTCAGAAATCTGTGATTTAAAGTATTATAATAGTGAATGGGAGACTTTCCACAAAAGCAGAATTATTACATGAGTTTATGTCACTGATTCCTTAAAAAAAATGTTCCTTTTATTGGGAACGGAACAAACATCCCAACAAGATCTCAGGGAGTACATGCAAGAAATGACATTCTGCCCAAGAAGGAGAGCTTGAGGCCTTGACATTTTCTTATCATTAAGATTTCACAGAGCCATTTTTAAGAGTCAAGCACACCAGTCCTTGCATGTTGGCCAAACTCCAACTTTTGTAATTATTCTCTGATAGTTTAAAACTCCCTTTGACTTTGAAATGAGTCCTTGTTCAAAAAAAACTTTTTACAAAATCCTTATCATTTTTCTTCAGTTGGTATCTGCTTTTTGTTCAGGCTTGTAAAGTTTGATTTCAAGATCAAAAATAAGTTTTGTTACTTTGTATTCCTCTCACTACAGAAACAGCTGTAAGGTCTGCCAATGCATAACCAGAACTGGTTTCTCATTCACCTATGGCTGGGAGAGCTGCAGAAGAGGATGCTAGTGAAACCAAAAGCTGTTCTCAGTCACACTCAAGTGATTCCCTCAAAGCAATAGGTTAAATTTACTCCTAATACTTCAGTCCAGGGAATCAGGACTGCAAATTGCTGGTGAAGAAAGCTTTAAGGAATACAAAGCCTCTGAAATCTCTGAAGCAAAATTCCCAGGGGAGGAGTGGATGGGAACAAGCTTGAGGAGCTGTCCTCCAAAGCAGAGGGCCAGAGGACTGAACTCCAGTTCACTCCCTATCCATCATGCTTCTCAGGCTTGCAGGGAAGAAAATCATCTTTCAAGCAATGTTATACGTAAAGTTGAAGTTATGCATAGCAGTTTACTAATGTAAGTTACAGTCTAAGCAGACTGGATATAGACTGCGAACTCCAAATACGGTTGTACAAAGCAATTCTTTCTTCTTCAAGCCTTATGCCTTCCTACCAATACCACTTATATCAATCAGCCTTTTGCTCTACACAGTAATGTATTCCTGTTTAAACAGATTAAGATCTGATTCTAGTGAAAGACAGATTTTGAAATTTGCATTTACTCCATTCATTCTTCCAGTTCTCTCTATATAGTCTCTTTAAATCCATTTATAGAGACCTATATCACTGAGGCCTTCCTACCGGTGCAGAAAGCTTTGGAGTCTCTGGACTCCTCTAGACATAACAACAACAAAAATATCTGCAAGTTTGGACATAATTGTATTTATCTCACTTGCGGTTTTGTTCTAATATTAAACTTAACAAAAAATAATATTTACCATGCAAAATTCTGTTAACAGAAAGAAAACTCCAGGAATTCCCCAAAAGCTCTGCTTTGCCCTTTGGCCCTAACACAGACAGGGACCAGATAATCCTTGGTGCTGCTGGAACTAACTGTAAGTTCTTGGTTTGCAGAGGGCAAATTTGGACTTGCCCTGAATTAATGCAGAACGCCCTGTTTTTGAGACACTTCTGCTGAGCTCTGGAAGTCACTTGCTACTCACAACACTAACCCTTTGCTGTATCAACAGCCCTTATCAATATAAGATCTTCATCTATAGCATTTCTGTGGAGCAAAAAAAATGTCTTAGAGGTAAAAAATATGGTAAAATTAAAGTCAAAGTCTGCTGCTATTACTGACTTTGCATGGTATCTCACACCAGGTAGTCTCCTCTACAGTTAACAGAACTGGTCCCAGAACAAGCAAGTTTGAGCCAGAGGAGCCATATAGGGCAGGCCAAGGTCTCACAGTACATCTGTGACCAAAACGGGCAGAAAGCCCAGACCTCCTCCAAGTCCTGCCATCATCTGAGATGCTTTAATTTCCAGACTATGCCTCTATCACTGTACCATGCAAAGTCTTCAGAGCTCTTTAGAATATTGATATAGTACATTAATCTCTAAAATATTTGTGGTAGTGTATATTCTATAAGGTATGCATACAAAATATGTTCATACAGGACTCTGGAGCTAGGAGCAATAACACTGCTTAATAACTAGTAGCTCTGTGCCGCAGTTACATTAATACCACAGTGTCCTCCAGCGAGCCTGTTTGTTCCAAAGCAAACTCCAGCACGATTACAAAGCCCATGGCAAGGGTCTGTATAGCGCTTCCAGGAGCCCAGAAAAGCCACAGACTGTTTTGAGTACACAGTGCAGGTGTCTCTGTACAGTTGCACATAATTTTTTAAAGTATCCTCATTGACTTATTTTCTCAGATGTCATAGTTACAAAGCAAAACCTCTTTTTTTCTTTTCTTTTCTTTTTTTTTTTTTGTTTATGTTTTACATTTTCTCTTGAATACCCACTTCTAGGCAGCTAGAGACATATTGACTTTTTCTCCTTAAAGTACTTATCTGAAATAAACGTCCATGCACGGGATTTCTTGCAACTTCCCTTCTCGCCTGGGATAAATATGTCACCCAGTCTCCACCTTTGGCACGCTCAGACAGCAGCACCAAGTGAGCAACTGCGCGAAGAATCAAAACAGCAGAGAGCATTTCTAGTAGCTGCAGGCAGCGGGGAAAGATCTCACAGGCAGTGTGTGGCTGCTAAGCCAGAACTACTTGTTCTCTGTGTAAACACAGAGTTTTATTCCCATTGCTGAAAGCTGAAGGATTTTGGACATTTTCTCTCAGAGAATATTAACAGCTAAATAGCAATAGCAAAAAATGTGGCAAAATGGCCAACGTGAACCATCTTTGCAGAGCCAGCCCTGCTCGCGCCAGCTCCCAGCAGAGCCTCCCTGGGTCGGCAGTGAACGCAAAGAAGTTTCCGCATCTTTGTCACCTGAAGTCACTACACAGGAAAACACTGGGAACTTTACTCGATGTTTCTCCATGGGCTGCCAAACCGAAATGGTGGCACCACTACCTTTCCTTAGGCTTCCAGCATCTCCCTCGTTCCAAAAGAGATTGCGGGGGGCAAGGCAGCGCAGAAGGGGGCACCAAGAAAAGACGCGGGGTAGAGTTAACACCCTGTCGGGAGCCGGGGCTGCTGTGAAATGTGGCTGGGCAGCACACCGCCACCCTCCTCCCCTCCACGAGCTGGACACGGCACCGCTCCTTCCCCGGCCGCGCAGCAGCTCACAGGACTTCTCTGGATTTGAAGGCAGATTCAGCCAAGGACTTTGTCTCCAGAAGCTGTATTCTTCTGCAGCCTTATATAGGTAACAAGTTTTCTTTCAGTTGAAACACCACTAAAAGGCACAGTCAGACTGCTTCACCAGTTCATTTCTTTCTTGGACACTGCATTCTGCCAACCAACCAGACTAAAAAACACTATTTTTATTGCAGATTGTGTACACTGACTGGCAGGAGTGACACAGTGATGGGTAACCAAAAGAACACAGGTGTACTCTTATTAATTGGACTCATAAATACGATTGTAACTAATCAATTACATAGTGAATTAGAGATCTACAACCAGGCTCAGTGAAGGACCCTTAATTATCTTTGACATCTGCAGCAAACAGACTTGGTTTATTAAAATTTTCTTCAAATTTGTTGGTACAAAACACCAGGGGCTTCTGTGATAACAACATCCGTTTTGAAAAAAAGCCTCTACAGTAATGACGATAATTTGTTTAGTGTTTGTTATTACCAAACTGTATTCTACCAAAATCTAACTTTCATACTAATTTTTCTGTGCACGCTACCTATCCCTGGAAAGCTATCCAAGCAACAGCTCCTTCCTTTCAGCATAACCATACATCCTTTCAGTCTTCATACAACCAAGTCATCGTGCCGTCATCTCTGGCTTAAAACCTGGAAGTGAGAGAGCTATCTTTCAGCACCAGGGCTGAGAGCAAATATTCTTGGAGACGGTCAGAGGAGAGCTCAGATGAGCCATGCAGCCAGCTCACCAGGGTGTCTCCTTCGATTACAGCTGCTTTAGCTCAGAAAATTGCCCGGGGAGATATGTCTGCTTCATTTGCCCAGGAAAAGGGTATTCCCTGCTCCCTTCCAAAACAATATTTTTACCTGAATATGAAACTGAAATAAATGTACTTTTTCAGCCTTATTCAGAAACACAAAAAGAGTTAAAATTTTGTTAAATTAAAACTGGATCTGATTTTGTTTTTTCATACTGAATAGCACAGCTGATGGCTGACTATGTCAAACAAAATGCCAATATATTAACTTAGTAATTAATAATAACTTTGCCTCTGAGAGGGTAAAGGTCATTAATTCAGCAACTAAATTTGAATGGAAATTAAGGAAAACATCAAAATGCCATAGCTCAGAAACAAAGTCTGACGCTCATGAGCCGAAGCGAACAGAGCTCCCAGGGCTCTGCATTCTGAAAATCGCTATGTAACAAGGCAGCTTGCTCACCTACCGGGTAAAAATACACCAGGAGTAACCTTCGGGGAGAATTCAGTCGTGATGAATATACTTAATCACTAATTAAAAAAAATTTTTTTTTGCATAGTTCTAGACCTTTGGAACGTGGCCACTATTTTTGATTAGGCTACAATGTGTCACAGCATACAGCGCTATTGTAAGCTGAAGTTAGCTGTCTTCAGAAAATAGGCCTGCTTGTATTACTTTCATTTTCTTTTGAATATTTATAACTATGCCACTAGTGCACTGTAGTGAGGATGAATGATCTGTATTTCGTATTGATCTTGGAGAACTCAGCAAAGGCTTTCTTTAATCTATAATTAAAAATTAAAACCTTTAGGGGAGCTATTCATCTGACAGTTTTCTTTCTGCTGCCCTCTGCTAGTAATTAAGTTCTGCTAGCACTTCAACTTTTTATAAGGACTTGGTTTATTAAAATTTTCTTCAAATTTGTTGGTACAAAACACCAGAGGCTTATGTGACAACAACGTCCATTTTGAAAAAAAAAGCCTCTACAGTTTTTTTTTGGTTTAGTGTTTGTTATTACCAAACTGTATTCTACCAAAATCTAACTTTCAAACTAATTTTTCTGTGCACCCAACTCATCCCAGGCAAGCTATCCAAGCAACAGTTTGCAGAAGGAAGAATTTAGATTTCACCATAATTAATTGTTTTGTTGGTTTAAAGCTGCACGTCTTTAACCGGTAAATTCAATCCACCCAATAGGCAGTAAGAAAGAAGTTGAAGGATTGATACCACAAGAGGGAAAAAAAAAAAAAAAAAAAAAAAAAAAAAGGAGGTTGGTTACCACTTTGCAGAGTCAGAGAAATGGGCTGATCACATCTCCATATGTTTTGCATAAGAATATTCTTCCATACTCTCCCACATGGGACTAATGGTGATATTTGTATTACCTACAACACTTTCTGCCCAAAGAGCTCAGAGCACTTCTATGCCTAGTAATTATCCCCGTTTCCCAGATGGGCCAAGCACTCCCATGACTCCCCTAAGACCTAATTCTAAAGAAACAAATATTTCTCTAGATTATTACCAAACTCTTTCACATTAAACTAGTTAATATGCAAAAGAAGCCATCAGCAAAATGCCTCGGTAATGTAAAACTGGCAGGGCATAGAAATCCCTTGCTGCCTAAAGAGTATTTGACTTTCATCTCTGCTTGTCAGCTCTGAAATCATTCATTTACAGAGATCCGTCAGACGTGGCACTTGCCCTATTAGGGGGGAACTGAGGAGGAAACCGTGCTACGAGCAGTTCTGCAGCAGCGCGCCCGGCGATGAGGCCAGCGTGCGCGGTGCCCGACGCTGCAGGTCTGCCTGGAAGGAGAAACTACAAAGCAGCTACCAGCGCTCTCCAAACCTGTCATTAGTACTAACCACAGGACTTACAGAATTAATAATAAAGATAGAGTTGAATAAGCTCCTGCCATGTCACACAGCTTCTCCAAAAGATTCTCCGTCACGAGGTCCAAAATGTGTTATAGGAGAGACAAACACGGTATCAGTTAAATAGCCAGGGAAATACAAAGGATCATAACTAGAGCAAGCAAATCAGTATGGGCTGTTGCATTTCAGTGAGCTTTTGGAGTTTCAGCCCACACTACTTTCTTTTTGTCAGTATAGATAAAGAAACATTAAAGAGTTTAGATTTTAGTCAGATTTAGAGTGTCAAACCCTGCAGCTAAAATGTTCAATCTCGTCAACAGTCTTCCCACTTTTATAACATTTATTCAAATGCAAAGCTGAAGACTCTAAGAGGTACTCGAGCAAAATAAAGTGGGTATTTATAAAAAGTCATTAGCATGCCATTTCATACTACACTAACAGGTTAAATATATGTTCATGAATAACATAATTAGTCAAAACAAATCTGATACAAAGCAGATGAATTTCTCCTTGGTCTTCATCAGAAAAAAAGTGGAAGTGAATGCTTGTTATCCTGGGGGAAAGGTTGTAAGACTCAAACATGTCTGTGCAAAAGAAAAAGGAAATATTTGGTGATGCTGCCATTTTTCCCACCAGTTTCCATCATTAACATTTCTAATTTAAAGGCACAAAGCTGTAAGGATAGCAATTTTGAAAGACATTTGAATTTCTCATAAAACGGAATGCAAACATGAAAATGAAACAGCTACGCAATCTCAGCAACCCAAATCCTGTGACACTGACATGAGAATAGCTATAGCATGAGAAAAATCATGTTTTCTGCAAAGTGCTCCTCTGTCTTAATTCACACCCTTGCACATTTATCAGTGTGATGCATAAGCCCAAGAAGGAAGTCAAGAATCTACATCTGGACGTGTGAACAGGACACCAGACTTGCTTGCTTACATAGAAAAGAAGGATGATAGAAAAATATTTCCTATTTTGGAGTCCTTGTGTTCATTGGTAAGCTCAATTATGCTCTTTTTATATATTTAATTTTTTAAAAAAGGAAAAGGCATATGCCAAAGCTCATTTCTATGATTTTTTTCCCCCCTCAGATCTCCTGTGTTATGTTACTTTTCATTTTTCTGGGCTTAAGTAATGAGACTATCTTGGTCCTCCCTCTAGCGTATGCCAGAACAGTTACTGCACACAGACCCTGAACTTTAGAGAGGTATTTGGGTATTTTGCCTACTTGGGACTTTTTACTGGAGGTCACTTTTATTCTATATCATTGCTATGTCATTCCTTTTTCAAGAGTGAATTTTTAAACTTCTGGTCATATTTAGGATATATATATATATTTTCCCCCTCACTGCCAGCTATTGTGAGACCAGAGTTAGCCAGCACCTCAAGGTGGAACTGCTTCACCACTTCAAATAAAAATGCCAAAAGGCACCAAAGGCTTCCAATCTGCAAAGCCAGGTTTTATTAAAAGGGAACATATGGAAAACTAGATCAAGGTAACCTTTTAAAGTGAGAAAACATAGACCTGCTGGGATGGACAGATTAAAATTCAAAGACCTGAGAATAAATCTCTTTTTCCCTTCCTGCTGTGTCCTTGTACAGTACTTCTTTCCACTGCTCTTTGCTTTATAGCACAGCAATTTTCAGCTCTGCCTGCGTTGCAGCAAGCTCCTAAGCCCCCGGACAGTCCCTGTGGAGGCCTCCACCCTCTCAGCCCGGCTCTGGGCTCCTCTCCCACCACAGGTCTCCAGGAGGCTGTGCCCCCACTGGGCCGCTCCAGCTCACCGATCGCCCCGCGCAGCCCCCACTGGCCCGCCACAGCAGAGCGGAGTAAGCATCACCCATAAGCATCACCCCGTCATCCCTCATGCTGAAAAAAGATGACTTCTGGGTCTCCAGCCCTTTGTGAACCAACGCATTCCTGAACCACCCAGTGAAGGAGCCCTCACATCCCACTAAGATGCAGGTAGAAATGCTAAACTTGCTCTCTGCACCTCTCACAGTAACTCAGAGAAGAGACACATGAAATCATACCACTGTGAAAGAGAAAGACGACAACCCATATGAAACCTTTCTTATATATGTCACGTGTTTACATCGGAATTAATGTAAGTTCAGCATTATGGCGTGGAAAGCAAAAACAGCCCTCAGTCACAGTTACAACATGTGCCTTTCTACTATGCCAACTTGCTCCTGACAAATGCATGTTTCCATCACCAAAAACATTTTCATAATACTACAGCTAATACTGCTTTGCTTCTTTCTGTGTCCCTGACCAAGCAGCACTCATGCAGAAATCATGCGAAAGCAGCAGAGGAGTGTGTGTGTGCCTGCCCTCTGAACAGAGCAGAGCAAATCCTTTTGTGTTCTTATTTTTCTTCAAAAGAACTTCTATTTTCTCCTGCTTCAATGTCTCTTGCATTTCTCAATGAGTCTTGACACAAAAGGGATATAAAGTTAGGCAACTTTATTTCTGTTGCTTCCTTGTTTTATATTAGCTCTTACTGTGAAAATATTGGATTTTTTCTTTAATTCTTCAGAAGAAAATCGATCTTCTGAAGAAAAACAAGCAGAGAATTTCCAACTGACAATCACTGTTCATTTGACTCTTCCTACCCTTTGGAAGGCTGCAAATGCCTCATTCCTCTGCAGTATTATTTGTGTTAATGCCAAACATTCTCCAAGGCTTTCCATTTCACCACTTAAACTAGATTTCCTCTCCTGTTCAGGCTCTGCAGCAGTTGCATCACACAGGAGAACACATTTTGCAGATACACTGTCTTGTGATTAAGACGTGACCAAGCTATAAACCAAGCTTTTGTGAAACTAGAAGGACATCTTTTGTTAGAGAAAAGGCTTAAAACACTATAAACTTCAGAGTTATACCTTGTGTTATACCTCCGACACCTCTCCCTGCCTCCGAATGCAGCCTCACCTGGGAATCTGCCCTGCCCGTGTGGCAGGGCGGCCGTGCACAGAGAGCAAAGCCCGGGTTTCGGATGCCTGCTGGGCTCGCTACTTGGGTGCGTAGGGATGAGCAGCCCTCGTCCTTACATGAATATGCAAAGTTCTTATTAAATGAAGGAGCTGGTGAGACACAAGAGTCAACAACAAACTATATGATGGTCAGATATATTCAGCCATTATGGTATATGTTGTTCGTTATTCCCTGGGTTAAAGCAGTAGAAAAGTTGATTTAAAAATTCTATTCATATGATTTTATTAACAACTGTCACCAAAAATAAAAATCTCCTTCAAAGACTTTCCCCTTTGCTAAGTCTCTCTGAAGAGCACGAGCATTATAACTGACATGTCAACAATACCGCGAGGATTAAAGGTAAAGGGTTTTGATACTTCAGAGGTGACAAGGATGTAACTGAAATTCCCTGCTTAAAAGGCAAGGCAAAGGGAGCACAGCAGCTGCTATAACCAGGTCTGCTAAAAATAATTAAATAAGAACAACTTCTGCTGGGAAACAAGAGATACAAGTGCCCGCAGGGCAAGAGGAGGGTCCATTAACAGAGGCAACAATATCACAGAGAGTAATGGCAGATACCATTCCTCTTGGGTACCTGCAAAAAAAAAAGGATCCCAAGGCAGACAGGGGCAAGCGAGGAGGCGGCTAGCGCAGCGTCTTGCAGACAAACAGCGCACACGACTGAAGGGCATTCGCAGGGACCTTGCCACGTGCACACTCTGGAAGAATCAGAGTGTGGTTAGATTGCAGCAAACGTTTTCTTTTCATTCCGTGAAATCTGTGCACTGAATTCAAGCATTTCATAGTAAAAACAGATAATACGAGCTCAAAAAAAAGGACCAAGAGTCTAGTTAGGTAGCTTAGAAAAGAGTGAGAGTACTTCTAGATTTTATAATTATTCATGGAAATGCTGTGACTGCTCCAGTTTGGGGAACTAGACTCCCAGGGTGTCAGCGGGGGCTGCCAGGCCCCCTTTGCTGAGAAGCCCCAGCAGAAAGCGCTGCGAGCTGCACCCGCCGCCGGCTGCACTGCGAGCCTCGCTCCTGGCCCGCGATCCCTGCTCGAGGGGCAAGCGCAGGCTGGCAGAGAAGGGTGCCCTTTGCTCAGAAGCGCTACCGTTCCCCAACAGAAATGGACAGAAGTTGCCTGTCACAGAAATTCCAGTCCAGCCAGACTCGCAAGGACAAGTCAGTTCAGGCAGCTCTTAACGACAGGCGCTTGCTGAATCGCTGCCCGCTGGCCTGCCTCCTTGCAGTCCCATCTGTCCCAGCTCCTCACAAAATTTCCGGGTTTCATGCAAGAAAACTGGCAGCTTGGAAGCGCCACCCTGAGCTGAGGTTCCCAGGGTCATCCGGAGGCTGCAAGGCAGGCTGGCCTCAGGGGTGCCAGTACTTTCCCCACACACACACACACTTTTAATATAAACATTCTTACAGAAGAGCCAAGGAATAGCTTGTTTAGTAACCAGGTATCTTCAGTCATGCTTGTATCTCCCATTACTTTGTATAGCATTAAAGCCTAGAGCTCCAATATAAGCAGCTGTGAGAAGCAATCCTACCAGGAATATCATTCATTTTCTCACCAGACTCATGCTTACTATTACAAAACATGTTTACAGCATAATTACCTACTGTCAGGATTTCATTAACCACTGTCAAAAGCAACAAGAGAAAATTGGAAGTGCTGTTGTTTTTTGTCTTCCTTTCTAAGTATTTTATAGAAAGGAAATATTTCTTTCACGGAGAAGTGAGGTTTTCCAGTAAAACAACAGGGAGAAACACAAATGAAAAGAGAAATAGAGAGAGAGAAAAGAAAGTAATTAAAAGAAACTACAGCTTTTCCCCCACAATGAAACATCTTTTATTACCCTCAGAAGACTTAGGATGGGGTTTACTATACATACAATAGGCATGTTAATCTCAGGCTATTTTAACTAAGATTTTCTCTAGCTATAGAAAATCAAGATCTCACTGTGTCTCCTATAGAAGCAGGGAGCCAGGATGCAATGCAACATGAAGAAAGCATTCAGAATGGCTAAGGCAGCTTACAGAACTCCTAAGTTATTTTGGGGGTAAAAGAAGAATATTTTTTAACATATAACAGAAAAGAAGATCTCCAAATGAATTTACTGTTGGGTAAGGTGCTTGATCAACTTGATGTTGAGCCCCAGTATCTCTGGTTTTCATTGTTACTCTGTTCATCACAAACACCGAAATTCGCTTTTAGAGCCAAAAACCTCACCTAGTTCTTCATACCCAGTAAATGCCTTTCTGCACTGATGAGCAGCACTGACTGTTGATGTTCTCGTTTCCTGCATATATTTCAAAAAATTATAACTGAAGAATACTATTTGACTATGCACCTGCAAAATGTAAGTAATAACAATATCCAGTTCCTTTTAAATTCCAGCTGCAAAAACCTTTTTAACAAAAAGACAAAATAGATTCACAAAGCAATATAGTTTGCTCAAAGCAGGGTTAATAATAATTTATTAAGATTTATCAAGACACAGACTTAAGTGAAATTGCATTGACAGAGATAAAAAGGGAAAAGTCCTAACATATGTAAGAAATGGGAGAAATCAGCCAAAAGATACAAAATGATCAGTTTTCCAACATATACATCCATACTTCCAGGCAAAAAAAGTGGTCTCAGTTTGCATAATTTGCCCTTTGAATGCTAAGTTTGTTCTCCACCCATGCAACTATCAGTAGTCTCTTTCCCGAGAAGGATTTTTCCAGAGAAGGAAGATCTTGCCTTGGTATTCCTGCTGAATACAACTCTCCCTGTCTTATTAACTACTCTTCTTCCAATAGATAGAGATGGAAGATTTAAAGTATCCTTTTATATCCAAGCTAATTAGATTAATTGATCCACTTAGGATCTTATTTATTTCTAAAGCAGTAATGATTTAAGTATTTCAACCATTGCACAAAATATATAAAGAGGACTTAGGAAAGTGTAGTGCAACTATTTATTTGCCTGGCTACAGACTTTCCATGACATTGGGATATTGATTTTTTTTGAAAATGCTATTTTCGTTGTACAAGCTTCAAACCTTCTGAGAATAAGTAGGTTGGTTGTTCTTTGAATGAGATACTGATGGTCTCACCGACATCAGCACTAAGATTTCTCTAAGAGCAAGAGCAGACCCGAGATGAGCTCATGGAGAACTGTGCTATTATAATAGTGCAATATGAACATTAAGTTTCGAGATTTATAGAGCATCTGTGCTGTCATCTCACCTCTCATAAAAGAGTCGTCAATTACTCAATAGCAGTTTCCTGAAAATAACTCCTAGCTTAATTGCAAATACATTTTAAATATTCTCAGATTCCAGTCACTTGAAGTTTTATGGCATAAATTTTCACTTAGCTACTTTTTCATCTGATGATGAGAGTTTACAAAGCTTAGTACTTTCCCAATGCTGATCTTTATTATCATCTTAGAAATAAGTGCTACAAATTTGTCCAAAACCTCAGAAGCAGCAACACAGGACTGAGGTCTAACACAGATCACTTGGTTAAACACTACTTCATTTACAAGCAACTGCTTCAATTTGAAAGAATTTTCTCCTATTTTATTATTGCAATAAATAATTGAAGCTTAATTAAATTAAATATTGTTTTTGTTGATAGCTATTAAACTATAACAAATTAAAAAAAAAAATTTACAGCACTTCACCATTCTTTGTATCACAATCTGAATTTATGGTCTTCATCATGTCATCCCGAATCCAAAGCCTTACTTTTCATTTTCTCTCAAATAGGAAACAGCCAAGTTTATAGCAACTACAAAAAAAAACAGCTAAGCATAAAATATTGAGTCCAAATATTCAATTCAATGTTTAGCAGAAATGACAAATGGAAACCTCCATCAGTGCTCAGACACACGTTAAACTTTGTTCTGTCACATCCTTTGCAGTTACATAATTTCAGAAGTACAACAAAGAAGCTTCAATGAAAGACCAGAACCGAGCTAATGCATTTGATGTAGACAGGGACAACTGAAAGGGTACAGCACAGAGCTTAGCTCTGCAGATCCATGTACATATACAAACCCTTCACAGAATCTTTAGAGATGCTGAGATTCAGAACAGTAAGTTCTGCAAAAGGTAGAGCCATTCAGGCCTCTCTGGACTATGTCTGTATCTTCTTAAAAAGGAAAAGGCTTTTTTCCCCAACTCAGAATTGCATACACACACACACACACTCCCCCCACAACAAAACGCGAGACACATGGTTTCTGCGGTCGGGGTGGTCTCAGCAAGGTGCTTCCCACAGCATGGTGCAGAGCAGGCGAGAGGGACAGAGGCCCAAGCAAAGACAGACAGAAACAGGGAGGCAGCTGGTGCCCGGGGAAGGGAAGATCCTTCCCGGGACTAGTGGGAACTGCGCAGTTTGCTGCAGCTCCAAAATCGGTTGTGTTAGATAGAACGAAGCTTCAGTGCTTCCCACCTGCCAGGCAGTCAGTAGGAGAACTATGTATAAACTCTCTAATTTTTGCTCCATGCTTTTTCTAGGCACTTTGCATTTTTTCTATATAAAACGTTAAGTCTTTGAGTTTATTTCTAAAAAAAAAACCTGTTGGGGCCTGGTATAAAAGCCTTTTGGGCTTTATGGGCATCTTCCTAAGTTGCTATCTATGTGGGTCTGCTTCAAAGCTCTGACTGCTTTCACACAAAAAATTAAAACAAAAAATTATCATTTTTTACCATTTGAATGTATATAAGTAAGCAAACATAGGGAAAGAAAAGACTTATCTCTGATAGATCTTTTATTATTATTTGTTACTTACAAATTCCTTTCTTCTTGACCCTCACTCTCCCAAAATACAGCCCTTTCAGTGTGGCAGTTACAAACCAGTAAGAACAGTTTGCAGCCAGAGAGTCAGATGGAAAGTGTCAGTCAGTCCAACAGGGTACAAGGAAAGGAATTGCCCTTGCAGCTGAAAGGTGATACTGATGCAAGCCAAAAACTGAGGAAAATTACTGAAGGAGAATTCAGTGCTGCAGCAGGACACAGCGAGGTATCGGATGCATTTAGGCTAGCCTGGCCCGGAGCCACTCTGCTGCCTGCTGTCACGTGCTGTGAGCACCCACCACCCTCAGTGCTACTGCTGCTGCTTGGGAGCAGCAAACAGCACTGTGCAAACTGCGCTCAGGGCAGCTTCTCTGAAATTAGAGAGTTCAGAAAATTACAGTAGAAGATTGATCAGAAACCTGTCACTGACTTCTCTCTTGATGGGTTTTCATCCCATCTTACAATTGTCAGAGCCATCATCATGGTTAGACAAGAATAATACCAGGCATTCGGTATTAAAAAGTTATGGCTTGCTGGACCCTTTCATTCAAAATCATGCCCCTGCCAAAGCTGAATTTGGCCCTCCTTAAAACACATATCATGCCACAGTACATGGCATAAAGCTTGCGTTATTTGTAACTGCCACTAGCTGCATCTTAGCCCTACCACAGATGGTCATAAGCTTGGGAAATTCTACAGCCTGTTGTTTCAGAACTTAAATTGGAAATGTTGGGGGGGGGAAGAAGCTCTCTCATCTCTTATTCAATTAATAAAAAAAAAAACAAAACATGCATCATGTTCTTTGGTTCAATTTACTTTTATCTTCTGCTTCACCAGAAAAATAAGTTTAAATTCCTAGTTGGCTGTATTTGTTTTGAAGTCCCCCAAGATTTCCTATAGCCAGAATATTTTGTAACTACAGTAATTTGGCAAAATTACACACTAATAGGTGCAATCTGTATTGTGATTGAGCATTAGGAACTCCTCAGAGTACAAACCAAGGAAAGCCTATTTATGATGCAATACCTTTCCAGAGTAGAAATGCTTGTTTCTATTAGAAATCAGAGCAACTATGGAATAGAGGACATCTCACGCAAAATTTCTATTTTTGAGGGAATTTATAAAATAATTCTTTACTTTTCTAGCATAAGCATTCCTCTCTTTTGGGAAGAGAGAAGGAATAGGAAAACAGACAGATCTGGAAAGAATTCAAGGTTTAAAGATTTAAGCAGGATTTAAGCAGGATTTAATCTTGGTTTGGTTGTTGCAACATACTGAATCTATACAGGGCAAGAGTAAAAATTTTATAGACTGGTGTGAGTGTCCCTCCCTTCCCTTCAGTTAGACTGCAAGACTGCCAGTACCACATACATAAGAGCAAACTATAATACACTGTTATTAACATAAAGTAAGTGCAAAATACTCCATCACTGAAGACCTCTAGCCAACCAGATTGATCTCACTTTCATACATACAATGCCCCACTGGAGACAAAGTGCCTAAGGAAAATGAAGTGTTAGTCAATATTTAGTTCCCATGCGCCATCATTTTTCTGAGAAAACTGATTCACTGCCTGCCTGCCTTCCAGGCAGTACAAAACACATGTGTCCCCAGCTATTCAGAAGCTCAGAGAGATGCTATAATTATTGCTCCATTGGCCAAATTCCCATTTTTCACAAATCAAATGAATTCCTGCACCAGTTTGGGCTCTCCTCTGCCATGATTCATTAATTCAAGAAGTTAGAGTGACAGCAGAATAAAGACATTATTTGGAGGTGACCAAAGGTTGTAAGTAGGAGCACCTGCACAAAAATGACAGAAAACTTCAGTCAGGCTGCAAAATTGTCCCTAAAAATTGTTCCATGCAAACAGTCATAGTTCACCAGGGAAATGAACAAAGACAACCTAAATAGTGTTCGGCACATCTGCCTTCTGTGCTTGTATTAAGTGGAATTTCTCAAATACACTCTGAGAAAGGTGAAACCCTGCTTCCAAAGCCATGGGCTAGACGGGAGCGTCAGGATGCAGAGACCTTGCTGGTGTCTGCTGAAAAATGACAAGTCATACGGTGTTGGCTTCTCTATTCTGCTTCTAAACTGAATTACAACATAGCTAAGAAGATATTGGGAAAAGGACTTCACAATTTTTCTGTGCATGGAACTGCATGCAAAAACACTAAGAAAATGTCCTGGAATGTGAAGTGAAGTCCTGAATTGCTTATAATATGAAGAATATTCCGCACATATAATTTGTGGGAACACTGGAGAAAAAAACTCTCAGCAGGTTATTGTCGCGGAAGTCCTCAGTGTCCATAAAACTCTGGGTTCAGATATTTTCCCTAGTCATTCCCCAAGAAAACTTCCTTTATCTTCTTTCCCTCCATTTCCCCTCCCCCTTAATGATACAAGCTTCAATCTCTTCAGATCCAACCTATATGGAATCAGAAAAGCTTTCCTTGTGGGTCTGAAGCTCTGCTACATTCTTAATCTTTCCAGAAGAGAAATGAACAGGGCCACTGTAGACATATATGAATGTTGTCAGTCTTGAATAACGTTGGGTTTAATGTAGAAATCCAAGTGACATATAAACAGATCTCAGAAATAACTTCAGTGCTTTTAAATGAAGCCAAAGGAAAGAGAGGGAGACAGAAGGTAGGACAAACAGCCTAAGGTAACATTTCCTGTGGTTTTAAAAAATTTTGATATCAGCGAGTAGAAGGTTACTCCTCTACCTTGCCCCCTCATACAGTCTGCAGTGCAAAGATTTCTTTTTAATAACGCCAGCCAATTTGCACCACATTTCAAGGTAAGGCAAAATTCTTGTTTCCTCCATGAAAAGACTTACAGGCATCAGGAAATGGAAGAATATTCATAATGAACTATATATACATTCTGTTCAACCTGATAAAAAATGTTTTGCCCATGCACAGTAAAGCTAGTTGTAACATATGCCACCGTGGATCAAATGATGTTAGACAACTATATCTTCCATAGACTGTGACATTAACCAGCTGACTAGATTTACAATCAAAAATCCTTCAGAATAAAAACCATTCAACACTAAAATACACCAAGGAAACTGCAGTATAATAGCATTGCAAGAAGAACTTGAAACCTGTGATGAAAGGAGATTGAAAATTAACTACAAAAGTGGCTGTGGCTCTTCACCTCCTAAGCCTTTAAAGAAAGAGAAAATCCATGGTAAAATGCAGATGCATCGGAAGTACCAGTCCTGCCCAGATTCTCACTGCTCCGTAAATGCAGTAGTAACAACTTGGGTTGGTCATTTACAAATAAAAGTCTGGCAGAAGAGATTAGTTTGGCCAGATGTCCTCCTGCAACAAGCTCTTAAAAAACAAAAAAAAAAAAACAAAACAAAAAAAAAAAAGACTGCGAAGACTCATATACCAGGAGATGAAATTTAACTTAGAAGAAAAGACAAAGACCAGATTTACAGATAAGACTACTTCTATCCACTGTCCTCGCAAGTCTTTGCGTCCAGACTTGCCACTTCATCAGTTCCCGAGTCGCAGCCGGCTATGCCCAGCACACACTGGTCCCCCAGCAGTTCTCTCCGTCCTCGTCCCAGGCCCAGCAGGCTGCTATTTGCTTCTCATTGCAGCTTCTTTGCACCAGGTGCAGAGACCCAGGTCCCCATTGTGCCTACCTAACTGTACTGCAGCCTCTAAAGCCATCTCTTCACCAAAAGCCCACTCTCTTGGGCCAACAAGTCCCCACATGTTCCACCTTATCTGGCCTTCTGAAGAAACAAAAACTCAGAGGTAAACAGAGAACAGATCAAACACACAGGGCATCAAAGCAGCACTATTAAATCATCATTTTCCAATATTCTTTTCCCACCTATGAGAATAATTAATTATTTAAAACTAGGTTATCTTCTTCCTTTAAGCCCCATTTACTTTCCCCAGTTGGTAGATGTTTAAATATCAATTTTTAAGGGTTTCGTTCACCTATGTAACCTGAAACAATTATCTATCATTGATCATACTGTATTTCAGCAGTTCAGTCCCTAGGAACAATATAGCCACAATGTATAAGCCTTAAATTTGATTTATCATTTGAGATGATGTGTCATCCTTCACACTGAGGCACTTTCCTCAAAAACAGAAAGGAGTAATTAAAATACGTCAATTATTGCATCTATAAGAAAACTTATGTAAGGAGCTGGTTCTGATGACAAGTGACTAGAACAAAACAAGCAAAACCCAAATGCTTGCTTTAAAGTAGGTAATGAAATTTTTTGAAAGTTCTTCTATTTTTCCAGTTGAAAATGTAGTTACAGTTCTTCCTAGTTTCATCTGTGATGGTCATACCAGCAACGTCCGTGCTGGCATCAGCCTACCCAGTGTTTTATAATCCACAGTCCAAGTCACAGAATCCACTGGAGGGCTGGAAGCTGAGGTTGTCATTGCATCAGTTGGAAAATATTCAATAAAATAAATTGTGAATATTTTTGCTCAATATTGAACTATTGAAAACTATTGAATAAATATAGTTTCTTCATACAGTCTCCAGATGCGATTATCAGTCAGTGAGTTGGGAGTGAAAGAACAAGGAAACACAAGGGACGGGAGGGAAGGAGAAGTGTGCATTTACAGAGAAAGCTCTATTTTGTAATTACAGTCTCAAACAAGACTTTTTGGTTAAATGAGCCAAATCCTAGGGAAATAAAATAATATTTAAAGCAATATTCTAACAAGTTTAATATTTTTATAAGAAATACGATCCCTGATTACACATTCAACTGGATTAAAGGTAACCTGAGAAAGATGCAAACAGAACACAGAAAAATAATCCCCAAGAACCGGGGAATCAGGCTGCTCTGCATTTCATTCTATGTCAGCTAGCAGAAAAAGAGTTGACAGGCTACCGCATACATCTCTAATTTGGTACTACGCTATTGATATTCCCAACAGGTTTCTATACTGCTTGCCATTTCAGACAGTCACATTATGTTGTCACTAGGTGGAATTTAATATATTAAAAGCCTTTTCAATGAAATAGTAATCACATTTTGCTGAGGCACTTTCCCACATGAGTCAGCACAGGAGAGAGGCATGTTTATGTTCACCTTAGTCTAATTTTCTTTAAATTGCTGCATGAATCAAAACATCCAAACAGACAATAATTGTTTTTCACTTTAACATACACATAAAGACAGATGCATAGTAGCCCTGTTGCTACTTACTAGCAGCTGTTATTTGCAGTACTACAGTTGTGGATCTGTCAGCTAGGTCATTACAAAAACCTATTTACAGAGGCTTATATCTAAGTGACAGAAATGGTCTTCAGGCTGCAGCATGGCATAAACAAGTTTCAGATTTGTCTTTAGGTGCTTAAAAAAAAGAAGAGGAAGTAATGTTGCTTCACAATTCCCGTATCGGGTGCCAAACAGAAACAGCATGGGAACAGCTCAGTGTTCTGGCTTTATGGACTTTGGTTTCTCAGACAAGGAGAAGAGCCGCAATCAGCAGCATTTGTAATCGTTACGGATTCTGTGGCATGTTTTGTTACAGTTTAGAGACGTTACTGATGGTGATGTACCCTAGTTCTGAAAAAAAAAGAGATTAAATTCTGCCTACATAATCTCTCTGAACAGCTTTATTCAGACACAGCATTCATGCCCTCCTGCAATCCAATCTATAATTTTGTGGACTAATATGCCACAGTGTTGTGGACAGCTATTCATTAGTGAGTTAAATTATTTTTATACATCACTTACTTATAGGCTGAGCTATTGCTCTGTCCTTTCCTGCTCCTACATTCAGATTGCACATTGCAGAGAGAGGCTGGCTGTCCTACAAGGCAGCTGACTGCCATTTGCCTGGAGTATGGCCTCAAGGAAAAGGCAGGCAGGCAGAGATGTGCTAAGGTCTGCAGGAATCCCCATGTGCCAATGGATCCGGAGCATTGGTCTAGCCTACCCTATATCCCTATTTATTTGGTATTGGAAAGTTTAGGCAGATAAAGTTTGCAAGAGCAATTTTAGAAGAAATGTAAGTATCTCCTTTCAAGGGAGTTTGGTGCATTTAAAAGTTGCTTGCATATCTCCTCTTTAACCACATCTAGTACATATCCAGAATTCCCAGTTTCTGGGTAAAAAAATCTTCAAAAAATGTAAACATACCTTGACCTGAGATAGCTAAGAGCAGTACAAAATCTCCAGTTAATTTATTCTTTAATATCTGCACTATCTTTTTCAGCAAGGGTAGCAAGCCACAACTGTCTGATAGATATTTTCAGTTCACTACTCACTCCAGCAGCAGGGTGATATACTCTCCAGAGTTAACATAAGGCAAAACCAAACACCCATTCCTGCTATTCAGCTCTTAGAGAATAATTACTTTCAGACAATAGTCAGTAGGTGTTTTCAAGAAAGGGTATTAAAAGCCCTTGGTTGTCCTCTGAATAATCTGAGCAAATCCCTTTCCTCAATGTGCTTTAGTATTGTCTAGCCTTCTACAGGACATGAATTCAATGTCTGTTTTTGCAGGACAGCTATAAAGCTGTGCAGAGTTCTTAGTCACCATTCTGCAGAGCTGCTAATACCTTTCCCTTTCAAAATGCCTAACAGGAACTCAAGAGACATAAGACAGGCTTGGAGGAGGCAGGCTCTTGGGCTGCTGCAAACAAATGAGGAATATTTTGCATTTTCTTCTATGCCATGCTTACTATTTCTACAGTGCAAAATGACATTTTGGCCCTGCCAGGATTTTTAGTGACTGTTCAGCTTGATCTGAGCTGATCAACCAATCAAGACATACAGATAGATAGCAGCATTTTGTATCACAGGTAAAATCTGATTTTCAGTTTTTCAAACTCGATTTTTTCCACAACTCTCCCATGTTCTGAGAGGTCAAGCCACACAGTACTGAGGAAAACACAAAAGGCCCAACACAGGCCCCTGTGGATGTGGAAACAGAGAACTGAACCACAGACCTGGCACTGAGTCTCTCTGCTGCTCAGTAATGCACCTGGATGCAGGTGGCTCCCGTATCTCTGCCATACAACGATTACCATGTTTTCTTAAAAGGCGGCTTTCAGGTGCCAGCTTGCAGTTCCAGTCAGAAAAACAGACTCCCCTTCACCAGGAGGCACCAGCCCAATGAACCTGAGAAGACTGAATAGGAGCTATCCTCAGCAAAATAAATATCCTTGATGCCGAGTAATTCTGCTTTATCATGAAGCACAAATCTGTTGGCCTTTCTTGAGTCCCCTTGACAGAAACACATAAAGACAATACCATTTTTTTAATGCTGAATTACAGGAAGGCCTGATCACGTGGCAAGTATCAGGGGCTCGGACATGAAGGATGCAAATTTGGTCACAAGCCTGAAAGGGGAAGATCATCCAAAATTCACTTTAAATCAAGATCATAATCGAGATTGCTCAGCTCTTCTTAGCCTGCAGGGTTTTTTTGTTGTTTTTGTTGCTCTTTTTTTTTTCTGTATGGCACTACCTTTGCTTGAATTTTGCAGGTAAGAAACAACTGCTAAACTGCAGTAGAAATCTTAGGTGGTTAGGCATAGAGGCACTGGAATGCCTAATTCACATCTCCTCTCCGCCTAAATCACGTAGTATCCCCAATTGTAGAACTAAAAGATTGCTCAAAATATGAAAAGCCAGAGTAAAATCAGGGCAGATCATGATGTGTACCTTTTTTCCTGAGCTCTTCACAAGTTGTAGAAGTCTTTGCCCTTGCTCACCATTCTCTATAAAGCATCACCTTGCAATGACTGCAGATCTTGAGGTCTGTTTTATAGTTCAAATCTCAGAATAAAAGAGAAATCATTGCATTTGAAGTGACTAAAGCCAGCTTGGGCATGCAATAACAGCTACAAGACACAATCATTTCAGATATAAATCAAACCACTAGTAAAAATGATACTAGACAGCAAGCTCTTTTATAATTATCTGCAGAAGAAAAACAAGGCTGACTCCATTGCAGCACTGGGGCACCAACCAGCTGGCTCGCAGAGAAACCTTTAATCTAAGCAAAGATGTGAAGATGACTTGAAAAGACAAGCAGCAATTTCTGGACAGTATTTTATGTCCACTAAAACTTAACTTGGATCCACTTTGCAAACACACAGTGGGACACAACATTTTGATCACTTTTCTGTAACTCTCAAAATGCTTTGTTTGTCTAAACGGAGCTGAGCAATTTTCAATCTCCAAAAGACCATAATTAACAGAAATTTCCATTCATAAATTGCTCTCTACAGAAGAGAAGTACTGTACCAGCCTCCTGTTGTACCGACGAGAAGGGAGAGCTCTTACTGAAATGGGAGCCCCAGCTTTCATGGGTGGAAGCGAGCTTGGCACGCCTTGTATCAGCGTGTATCAGCTCTCCTCTCCTGGCACAGGGCATTTCAGCATCTCCCCTGTTATGTTACAGTATGAATTTCTCAAGTATTTGCAGAACTGAAGTATTCAGTCATTGATGAAGAAAGGAAGATGAGGACAAGAATTATGTTGAAAATGCAGCATGATATTTCTGGTTTATGCCTTTTCATCTCAAAGATATAAGAAATACAGATTTTCATCCTTATGGTCAACCAGTAGCTCAACTTATCATGTAAGGAAACTAGCTGTATGAAAAATTTATTTTCTGTTTATAACTATCCCTACCAAAATCCAGAAACCTAGAAAAACATACATCCACAGATTCAAAGTCTTTAAAATTCATCTAAGACAATACAGTGCCCTCTGCAGGTTTTCCTCTTACATTACTTCTCCAGCAAGTAGATGTATTGAAGTAACTGCACAACGGATAAAGTGAATTTTAGAAGTAAAATTCTATACCTACCAATCCCTGAAATAACACTGTAAGTAGCGCTGAAAGGAAGAAATTTAATCTTAAACTAAATAGAAATATTATATATTTTTTAAAAATAACGCTATTAATTTATCTAAAAATCTTGGAATTATAATAGATGATATATGCAATTTTATGTGATTCACCACTTAGAAATACATATTTTCTACATAGATTTTTTTTTGAGAATATATGAATAGCTTTAAAGGAATTCCACCTGGTTTAATTGTTGTTATTTTTAGCAAGATCAAGTACCATTACAAACTACTAGCATTTAAAAAGACAGAAAAGGAGATTAAATCCCATGATACAAACTCATACCAAAGCTTTTCCTTCTCTGGCACCTGGCAGTATAAGAGTTAAAAATTTAAAGACACATCCATAAATTCAGAGGTGGTAATACATAAAGTAATTCAGATACAGCATGACAAAACCTATTCACTGGCCTACTTTTCAACAGAATGGAAGAGACACAGATGTGAATTATTGTTCATTAGCTGTGTTACAAAACAAACAAAAAAAAAAGCAAAGTACTCATGGGAAGTTAATTCAGCACATTTTAAAGGTACAAACAGTACATTAAATTCTCAATACACAAGGTAAAATACATTGAACTTTAGTACTTCTACTGAATTGAATGGTGTTGCAGTAACATAGCACAGTAAATTTGGCCAGCAAACAGACTGATTTACTTTGCTTCTGAATGTATAAAACCCGGACAGAAAAACAGTGGCTTTCAGCTGTGGAAGCAAAGGAAAGGACTAACAGTGTTAGCGTTTTCCGTCTGTTGTCCAGTATAATTCAGTGATACGGAATCTCCTTTTAAATAGAGTGCCCTGTAAGGAGAGAAGGCATCGCAATGGAAGCTCATCTGGGGACTGCAAGTACAACCATCAGGCTAGTCTTTGCTGGAATTTACCAATCCCTGCATCAAATTAGGATAAATGGATATATGATTTTTCACACATGAACATACATATAAATAAACGTGTGGTGGTCTGTTTGCTTTACGTAGCAGTGGTTTTAAGCTACCAAAACAGAAAATTCTAAAAATGTACCCAATCCATTTCACTAGAATTTCAAGACTCGGGAAGAGCACAGCAAGCATCTGCTACCTTGTGAGCTGTTTTTCTTTGCAAAACAAAGACGTCTTGACAAGCCACAGAGCAAGATGGAGTTAACATCCCCAGTGGCAATGCTCCAAAAGTGGAATGGTGAATCTGTGTACAACCTCCCAAGGATACTAGCACACTACGCCTTTGCAAACATGAGTAAAAGAAACACTGAGGCTGTTTTTATGCAGCCTTTTCACAGCTTCAGCACTGATGGGAGCAATATTCCACCAGTACTTTAGGCTGCCAAGATTTTTCCTAATATGCAACAGTACTTTCTCTTGGAAGATCTCTGATTATTTTACCTCGTCCCAAAATGCTAAATGCCTCCTGCAATCCTGGGTCTCTAGCAATCCATCCTTTCTTTCCTACGCCTTTGCTAATGTGATAGAAGAACATGCAAGGAATCTTAAAGGAAAGGGACTGGAATCACGTTATTATGCCAACAGATCCCATTACCAACTGGGTGCTGCCAGCTGCTCTGAGCATAAGGGTCTGTAAGATGCCTGTGCCCCATGGCTCAGAGATACACCAGAAGGTTATCACTGACAGCAGTGGAGCTGCAAATTGAGTATTCCTGGGCCTTTGCAAGGACTAACACCACATGAGAGTGGGTTACAAGAATTGTAACATGATTTCCTGACTCATGTCCCCACACAAGCCAACAACAGCAGAAGAAGAGTAAGTCATGTCCAGCACTGTTGTCTCCCCTAAGATCAAGTCAGAGGAGCAACAGCACTTTGCAATACAAAGCCAGAAATAGATGAGCTCACATAGGCTGAGAAAAAGCAAAATCTGTCTCATTGTCCCACTGGATAAAATTATGTCAGAAGGAGAAGAATGAAGTAAATCCTTAGGCTACATGAGAGGATATGCTGGTGATGGGGCATGTCCCTTAGAGAGGGGACTGCAACTCTAGGCACTACCAGGGAAGGGGAGGTAGCTCCAACAGCAAAACAAATGCAGGTTACACATGCCTGCAATGCTGCTGGCGAGAAGCACATCACTCTTACGCGCTGCATGAAAGTAGAAAAGTGAGTGATGTTCACCCAAAACCTACTGGTATAAAATGACATGTTTCAAGTTCATACATTCATTTAGCAGAAGGTTATTAATTATGTAAATGAAACACTGACACAGTTCAGCCTTCCCTCTGTGTTGCCACTGCTGCTTGTTGGCAGTGGAGCCCTACACTAGGTCATTTCAGAGGTAGTAACTGTCCGCTATGGTTACAGTTGACTACAGAGGTGATATCCTCCAGGGACTCTTGCCCTGTGAGAGGAGTAAGATTCAAGAATTAAACTACTGGCCTGATGCTCGGGTTGATGGTTATAGGCAAGGCCGATTTTCCTGTTTTACTTCAGAGCAGGCTTTCCTTATTTTCTTAGCACAGCATGTACTAAGCCAAGTGGCCCCAGGTCCTTCGCTTTTACTGCCTATATTAATGTTAAAGAAAACCAATATCTTCCCCTCTAGCTTTCAAGATCTGGGCACAGCAGCCCAGTTATACCCCAGGGAATTGTATGATTATGTTCCCACAAGTACAAGTGTCTATAATTAGAAGGACAGCATGTATTTTACCAAGCGAACTGCTCAGAAGTAGACTGCTTCATTGCTGCTGATTCATATCCTCATCCAAGTTCCTGGTCATAGAAAGAATTCCAAAACAGGCAATCGGGTACCAGCCACAGAATTACTGTTAGTTGGGTTCCAAGTAGAGAAGTTCATCAGGAGTTAGACATGTGCTAGGAAACAGACCCAAATCCATCTGAAAATGAAATGTATCCTTGAATTCTTGATAATTAGTGACTTACCCATTATTCTCATGGAATTGCAATTTTATATTTTTATAAGCATCTTTGAGATCTCTGCATTGTTACCATGTGAACATAGGGAAGCACAACTTCAGTGCACCTGCCACAGATACAACAGAGACGTTACTGCCTCCTGTAGCCCACAGCCTGTGCACAGGCTCTGGATGAAGCCAGGCAAGCTGCAAGCACCTCAGTCAATTCATCACAGCATAGATTTTGAAGGCTTCTCCCAGTATTGACCTTCTTCTCTGTCCTCACATAGGACAAAAACTGAACACTTACTCAAAATGCAGCAGGACCTGGTGGAAGCAACACAACTGCCAGCATTTTTACACCAATCTCGTACATTTAACAGAAAGATTGGTTTTCACCAAAGCATTCTGACAGACCAAAACCAAAAAACCCAACACCTACAAAAAAAAGAAGATTGCCTCCTTGTGAGCAAGAGGAATATTACCATTCATATTTTACCAACAGGGAAACAGGAGAAGACTTTCCACTAATGTTAAGCATCCAGAGCATAGCAGCATGCCAGGAAGAAGTCCCAGGACTTCAGTGTACTTGATGAAGACTTCATGTACACAATGACAAATTTCCCTGTCAAGAATTAAGTCTGGGCATTATACACAACAACAGATTCTGTTCAAAGGCTCCCTAGGAAACTGTTCGTTTTTTTGTAAGTTTTCTCCATTCTACTTATCCTTGATTTTTTTTTCCTTTGACTTTTGGCCAAATTTATATCAAATTTAAGCACATAAATTGCATATTTTTTCCTGTAGATTTCAGGATGAAAAAAGGTGCTCATTAGAAAAGCCGTACGGCAGTTAACAGGATTTCTGCAGTGCTCAGCAGCATCAAATATACCATAGGGCATGCTGATAATCTAATAATAAATTTAAGACTAGCTCACAAAGCGAAAATAATGAGCTGATCTGTTATTGTGTATACACATTCCCCATTCAAAAAAAAAAAAAAAAAAAGAGAGGTGCACACAGACAGACAGAGAGAAAAAAGATTTGAATTACAGCTGCTTGTATTATTATCCCACTTAACCCAATTGCATAGTGCCCAATTGCTAGAAGTGATTCGTTTAGGGCAGAGTTCTCTGACATTACAGAGACAGACACAAATAGACAACTTTTGCATCATGCAAAAGTTGCTGTTGTAATATTCCATGTACTAGATAAAGAGTTCAAATAACATAGGACTTGAGAAGCTAACCATTTAGTCTTGTTGTTAATGGGGAATACATATCTAATTCACAGACTGTACTTCTACCTGAATTTTCTACTCCAGTGCTGTTGTTCTCAAGAAACATCTGAAAGATTAAAAGGAGAAAATACATCTCCTTCATCAGCTGTAAAGAAACATATTAACTATACATTAGCAAAACGAGGCAATTTTCTTGTGTTTCCATGAATGACAATGAAACCAGCCATCACAAATTTTTCTGTTAATTATTTCGTATGTTTCCTTCAGAAAAATTTACAAAAATGGCCAACCCATCCTATCCAGTTCTATTCTCTGCATTTAGGGAAAAACCAGCTCATCTCACAGCTAAGCCATCAAAACCGTTTTCCACTTCTAAAGCCTCCACCACAACAGAAACATTTAGGGAAAGAGAGATAAAAGCATGGGAGAAAAACGATGCTCATATGTATGAATTCAGACTGGAAAAAGTCTGGATGTACAATAAAGGAACATGAACGAACAATCTTGTATGGCAGCATGCAAAATAATTGGAGAAACATAAAGCATTAAAAAAAAAAAAAAAAATCGAGCCATGCTGCAGGAATTTGTTTTGTCCCGAAGCAAAATCTCTCTCTGCCTTTTTGCATTTTGCCCCGGCCCAGGCTCGGATTCGGCACCCAGCTCCCTCTGGGGCTCCAGTCTGCAGCCGCAGCACAGACGGCAGCACGAGCGCGGCGCAGCCTGAACCGCCAGGCGCATCTGTGGGTGCAGCGGGCTTCCTCTGCGGGACAGCTCGACACGCGGCCGCCTTGCTCAGCCCCGCCGTAGCCTTCAGCTCTGCTGTCTTTCCCTCCAAGCCCCTTTGGTGGCTGTCCAAAAGGAGAAGCTAACAGCACCCACAGCACTGATTAAAATGCAAAAGATCTCCCAGGGTTCCTAACATAACCCAAATTCAGACAAGTTTGTAAAGCAGACATTTTAATTTGCATTAGGCTTAAAGTGAGCAAACAAGTTATTTAAAATGCGTTTTCTTTTTGCAAAATCTGAATAATTGAATAAGTTTTATTAGTTTGAAGTAAGCACAAGTTTGTCAATTCATTTCCCCCCTCCACCACAAGTCTCACTGATGTAGTGAGCCACATTATCAAATACACAGAGAAATACCAATATAAAAATTATGAGAATTTTTTTCAATAAAGAAATACTGATAAAGTGACTTTTTTTTTAAGACCTTGTTCAATAGAAGGCAGAAAGGCTTATAGAAAGACTCTAAATCACTCTTTGAAGCAGACTCCTGTAGGGAGCTGGCTAATCAGTGACACTGGTATCATGCTGGAAGGGAACAAATAGGGCAAGTTTGACTGAACAGGGAGGAGGGCAAGTCCAGAATGGGAACAGCAGAGGCAGATGAAACCAAGGACAGCAAAGGAAGCTATGGTATTAGAGGAAGAGTATGAAGACTGATGTGGATATTGTAGAAATGTATGTAGGGAGAGGGAGACCCTTTTCCAATATGCCTGAGCACCACGAGCTTTGGTGAGCAGCCTCTCCGGGAAGCGCAGCAGGGAGACAAAAGCTGCACAGTGGTTACTAGGAGCCAGCAAACAAACAACCACAGAGTAACACAGCAGCAAAGGACATCAGCTGTCTTATTCACTAGTAAATATAAACATTATGAAACATTATTTAAGCTCAGATAGTTACAGAAGTGATGATCCAAGCATCCACCCTACCCTAATAGAGGGCTGGATTTCTTTTCTAGGTTCTCCCAAACCAAGCACAATCCAGACTGAAAACTGGAGTGTTTGTAACTTGTTTGCATACGTACGGATTTGCTGCCTTACATGTGCTTGCTGGATCTGCATGTGGACTGAGACAATCATGAAAAGCTGATCTCTGAAACCACACTGTTGGCAAGCTGAGAAACATGGTTTCCTCTCCAAGTGAGGGTGCAACAGGCAGTCAGACAGTAGCTGGCATGCAGATAGAAAAGCAAATCATAACTCAGAACAGCAAGAAGAAATTAAAAAAAACAGCTTGCTTATGTCTACAGCTCTAAAGAGACAGAAAATAGATAAAGAATTCCCAGCGTACCACTCTTACTCATAACACTTCTGTCCCTCAAGAAACCAGAGCTGAATGTCTCCAGACACCTTGCACTTGAAATACCCACAATCCACAAATGCCAGCATAAAGCAACTGCTGCAGCTTTCAGCTAAAACTGGTAGGCTCTTGTCAGAAAATGAGAACATTTTTATGCTTTCCTTTGGGTACACTCACTGAATACCAGATTTTGAAGCCTGATTTTGCAGTTGCTGGCAGTACCCATTAACAGGAAAGGAAATCCAAGTGCCCTTTCAAGACGCACCACTGTTTTGTGTTGTTAAGGAAAATTTTGCTTTTTCCCAGCACAAAGTACTTGTTTTGCATCTCTGCAAGTAAATGTGACTTTCCAGACTAAGAAATTGTGCACAAAATGAATCACGCCATCCTAAACTTAAGTAATTACTTTTTAACTAGGTTAATTATGTCAGTACAGAAGGCTGAGACGACCTGAGTTTAATTCAAATGCATTCTATTTTAGAAGTCAGTTAAGAATACACTGAAACTAAACTGAAAATAAGAGTATCCAACAGGATTTTCAACCAAAGAAAATAAATCAAAGCAAGTCTAATAGACATGGGTCTATAAAGACCATTTTTAGGGTAAAGATTTGCGTCAATTCTTTTTAGCAAAGGTAGCAATTTCACTGTAACTATAGTTTAAGAGATGCTTTGAAGGACCGTGAATGATTTACCTTTAAGTATTCTTTATCCTACCTAAGGCTGAGGGGGTCAGTAAAGTCACTTCTGAGAAATACTCAAATATCTCTTTCCCAGACACACAGCAACAGCTCCGAAGAGAGAAAATATTCTCTCATATACAAAATCTTCATTTAATAAAATAAATAAATTATTTAATTAAAAAAATCAAATTCCTTCTGCAACTTTAATTACAAGTCAAACCAAAGTTGCAAACAGCAGATCTACTATGAAAGCTAAGATTACTGGGACACAGAAGAACCCCCGGCTGTCTTCCCCAGGCACCTGAACACAAATTATACACTGCTTGTGAAAAATTATTTCATAAGCCCTCAGTTCTCAGCATAACGCATAATAATTAACATAGGCTTATTAAGAAGAGAGTTTAGGATTTAAACAAATCACACTCTTTAGGGCAGTATCATGGATAAAACTCTGCTGCGCTACCAGAGCAAAAAGCAACCGAAACAGTGCTCAGCCACTATGTAAGTTTCTAACTCTCGAAAAGAAAAGACAAGCACAAAATTCAGATCCGAGCACTTCATAGATGGAAATACCTGGGTCTAGATCAAGATCTTAGAGCCGACTAAAGATATTCATTTCTGAATATTTTTAAATGCTGTAGCCAATCAACTTTCAAGTTTTTTGAAAAGTAGGTATCTTACCAGGATTAATGGAAAAAGACAAAAGAATTAAAAAGATATTTTGATCAGACTAATATCCTTTGAAGATCTCTGATGATAGAAGGGGGAGAGGGATATAGCAGCTGCTAATTGCTGGTGGCTTCCACAAAAGGATACCAACTTCAAATTTTACATTTCAAGGAATAGGCGAGCTTAAATTTTGAAAAAGAAACAGAGCCTAAAATTTTGAAAAAGAAACAGAGCCTAAGTCTGTTTCTTATAGCGACAACAGCGAGAATCTGATGGGACTTGCAAGGAAAAAAAGCTACAAAAAGATAGCTATAGCCAATGGTCTGTTTTCTTTTGTCCTGAAAAAAGCACACTATGCACATGCAAGTTCCCCTGCGCACCATTTTCGGGGCTGTAGTAGTCAGCTGTGTTGACAGATCTTTGACCAGATCAGCTCCTACCTCTTGCTAATGCTTTGCACTTCCTATAGGGCTTCTCTTCTGGAAAGCATTTCAAGCAGTAAGGAATGTTAGAATTTGAGCAGGGAAACAGAAGAAAGAAACCACTGCTGCGTTGCCAGTGCGAGGCTCGCTGTTCTGACTTCAGCAAATCCCTTAGCACCAGCATTACTGCAAGCTAAGAAGTCGTGAACTGGGCCCCAAAAACACAACAAGCATTACACAAAACCTCAGGACGTTGAGCTCATGTGAGACATCACTGGCTTTCTTCTGCTATCTTTCTTCAGTCCCCTGGCACGTGCGAACTGCAGGAGTGGCAGTTCCTGCTTTTCCAAAGCCATAACACACAGCACATCTGGGCCACTATCACAAGAGTTGTCTTGTGGCACAAGGTTTTTCAACTCCATCCAAAAGCAGGCAACTAGTCTTCTCTTGCTGTGTAAGCAATTTTACCTGTGGAGGCAGTGGCATTTGAATGTTCCCTGTCCATTAAGAACGGCAGTAATAGTTGCATTTTCAGCTGTTTTGTTCTACCTTTTTTCAGCTGTTATGTTCTATCCAGATCACCCATGATTTCCAATACGTTCTGCATAAGCAGATACTGCAAATGATAGCACTCGTCTTCACCCCAGATCATATGTACCTGTCTTTCCTCCATAAGTAAACTCCACTTCAGCCACTATTTTGGAGGTTTTTTTCCTCCTATCATCCGGCTGTGGGAAGAAACAGAAGACAGAAGCTTCCTGCATTACACTCCTCTTGTCTGTGCCTCTATATTCATTTAGCCTAAAGCATTTCTCTCCCTTACAGTTCTTCAGTCCTTAATCTCTTTTGGTACCTTAGGTATGGCTTTGGGGGATCTCAGAGCTGACCAACATCATTTTGGCCAACCTCATATTCACTGAAAATACAACTGAAGAACAAAGAAAATTTCGCAAATTCAGAACAGAAAATACAAAAAGACTTCCTATATTTCAATGATGTTCTAATGTTGAAATTCACCTATAAAAAGATGTTTAATTATAAATTTAAATAGTTATTATTCTCTGTGTATTTTATCTACCACATGGAAAAAAAATTACACTAATAGTCCAGCCTGCCACTGCATGGTTGTTGCTTCTTTTTCTCTCTAGTATTGCTTTTATGTTCATTCTAACTTTGGAAAATGACCCTGGATTTTTTTGCAATTGAGAGAGCATCAGCTCCAACACCTGCTGCCAAGTCCACTTCAGATGATCATCAGATCTTAAACTAATAAAGAGTTGTTGTTTACCCCCATCTTACGTCTGCTATTGAAATTTTATCCAAGAGTTTCACTCTTCTGACAGAAGCCTTTCCAAATCAGATTTATTCACTACCACATTTACGTCCATTACTTGTGCCAACATTCAGCTTGCAAAATTCCATCTCCAGTTTCTTCTTCCAGCATATCTGTAGAGTAACACATCCACGCTCAGGCTTTGCTTTCCTGATCCAACCAAAGCTCGTTCATAATATATGTTCTCCAGTCCCATTTCACCCTTGTAACACTCTGCACCTGCTCCAGTTGCTGCCCCAAGGGTTGCACAGACAAGACCAGTGAGGTCTCACCAGGGCCTTGAGTAGCAGGTTCCCAGCATCACTTGCTGTCACCCAAGCTGAGAGGAGAAGCAGCAGCACGGGCATGATGCCAGCCTGCAGGATGCTCGGCGGCACAAAAAAGGCAGGCAAGCAGCCTGTGCCCAGGGCCCCATTTGCTCTGCCCCAGCAAGGGCCACAGAGCCCTGGCGCAGGCACCGGCAGGCCCTGACAGCACACCATGCTGGAGAAGCATCACGTTGTGCCCACATAGTCACCCAGCGCCATTCGGGCACCAAATCAGCCTGCATCCTGCTGGGCTGACACTGCACATAAACCCAAGTCACTCAAATCTGGTCTGCTTAACTCAAATCTGCCATGTGAGCAATACAGGCAAGTCCAGGCAATGAGGGGCCATGACTGGCAGATCCTGCCAGACCCAAGGACATCTGTGCAGTGCTAACCCAACTCTCTCTGAGAGTGCAGCCCCTCACCCATCTGCAGCGAGTTAATCCACCCACAGACAACAGGATCAACTGTACATCACTCTGGAAATGCCTCTGGATACATTCATGACTAAGTCACACAAATGTCTCATAATCACCCAGCTGTTGCAGTGCAGAAAGTAAAACCAGTCCCATTCCATATTTTCTGCGGAATGTGGCTGTTGGTTAATTGGTTTTTCAATAGCAACTATTGGTGTAGGTTATAGGAATAAATTCCTTTTTAAACAACTATTGATTTTCCAGACAGCAGTTTCTAGATAGCAGCCAGCCCCACAAGATATTAGCCAGAAAGGTTTGAGATTGGTGCCAGAAGCTCTATCTTCCATGCTGCCCCAGCCCTGGAAGTGCAAGAGCAACACTAGCAGGCAGCAGCCCAGCTGGAAAGAGACCTTCCCACCATGGCCCAATCCTGTCAGGCCCTGAAAGGCTAACACAGTGATTTCAGTTATGTTCGTACGCTGTATCCTTCACTGTGTGCCATTTGTTCTATCACAAATCCAGACGAGACATTATAAAAGCTGAAGCCTAAGTGCCAGATTTTGAAATCCTTTAGCAGCTGTTTCAATTGACAATAATGCCATAATGCATCAAGGTGTCAAAACAGTGGTGTGCACCTATACATCCCTCCAGCAACACCCATCTGGTGTGACATTTGCCTTGCCACAACTTTCAGTCTAGGAGAAAAGCTATCCTCTCAGTCATATCGCATTCACTAAAAAGCTAGGCTACAGGAACTAAAACATCAGATGCAAAAACAGAAACAGAGAGGAGGAAGCCAGGACTAACTACACATGCTGTGCTTAATTCCTGGCCTTAGCAGAAGTCACCAATAGAGTCTGCTATTCTGGGGGTGGATTAGTGGAAGATACCCCATATAAGGGAAGGAGACAGCATTCCAGTGATGGAGGAGAGAAAGGAATAAATGAGGGAAGGAAGAATGTGTAAGTAAAGCAGAAGAACTGGGACAGATAGTCTCAATGACTAGTACAAATAACAGTAGGGGAAAGTGAGGGAGAGGAAAGCAATAGAAGAGTAGCAAAGAGAAGAACACGAAGGAATAGGATGAGGACTTGAAAAGAAAGAGCGACATTATAAACAAAAAAGCATGAGTTAGAAAAGATTCTTCATTTCATTTGCAGTCAGTTCATTTGCATAGTTTCAGCAGCCATGTAGCTCAAGTCCACAGCATGAGATTGCAAGCCTCACAGGTGGCACAGAGAACAGTAATCTTTGCACAGTATTGAAAAAAGTCAAGGGAAAGTTTAAAAAAAAATAAAGAAAGAAAGAAAAGAAAAGAAAAAAGAGAGAACCAAGTCTCCTCCATTTCACAGAACTATGTGCACACCGATTTCCCTCATTCCTGTTTATGAGGAAGAGGGAATATTCATTGTATTCTCTACACAATGTCTAGAGAACAAGGCAATGCTTTCTGCAGGAGGAAAGATCTCATTTAAGGAGTCTCAAAATTCAGAAAGTGAAGGTTTGTTTTTGCAAACACTTAAGAGATTGGCTATCATTTAAAAAGGAACAGAAGGGAAGGTCCTGTTCCTGTGAAGGTGCTGCAGCCCAACTACATTTCTTCAGTTCCAGCATAAGCAGTTCCCAGCACCATTTCTATCCTACCTGCTGCTCATCCTTACCCCCAGCTCCCCTTCTACTCTCCTCGGAGAGCTGCCTGTGGAGCCCTGCACTCAGACAGCCCGAGAGCAAACTTGCCTGTGAAATCGTCACTACTGCCAAAAGAAATGGAGACATATCTTTGAATTCAGTTCAAACTCAAAAATCATTTTTTAAAAAAGGTAAGAAGTTATTATTCTGGAGATTATGAATTTATACCTCAAAAATGTGCCAAATGGCCTGTGGCTAAACAGTGATGCAGTTCCCAGCTTTGGCAGTGAGTCCTCTGTGAGCAGGTCGTTCTCCTCTGTGTCTCAGTTTCCCACCTGCACACTGCAAGGAGTGTGAGGACTGATTCAAGATTGTTTGAGACATTCAGACACTAATTGTGACTGCCAGAGAAACGTCTTAAACTAAACTGCCAGCTGTCAAGCACATCAAGATTTCAAACAAAAGGAAGAAAAAGGCTAGGAACAAAAAAGATCAACTGTCAAGCACTCAGACCAGAGCTAGTTTTTGTTTTGCTGGAGCAGGAAAGCAAGAGGGTGATGAGGAGTGGGAGGAAAGAAAAGAAAGCAAGCTAAACGTATCAGGAGAGTGCTGAGTGTTCAACCACAGCAGAGGCCACCCCACAGAGGAATAAAAGCTGTATGCACTGCAAAGGCAGCGCACAAGTCTGGCAGCAAATTATTCTAGACCAGATCCTGGGTCTCCCATTATAGTGCTGGCTGAAAACATTTTGCTGATGTCAAATGAGATAACAGGCATGCAGGCAAAACAACTGGTTTGATTAAGATACAATATCAAGTTGCAATAAAAAGACAGCTACCAGTGCGGCAGATAACATCACAAATGCTAAAAGTCAGTTTCAAAACAGAGGCTGCTATTTTCCCCCACAAGGAAAAACACAAGGAAATTTTTCTCCAAATTAGCTGCTAATAGTGGATAATATGAGCCAATTAATGGAAACACAGCATTCTGTAAAATACACTTTATCAGCTAGGGAACTAAAACAAATTCATTCCACACCTAGAGATAAGGGGCCTGTATCCTTTCTGGAATAGATCAGCACACTTCCGTTTTACATCGGTTGAATCTTTTGGCAGTGACTCTGCCAAACGTGTTGTGCTAACAATAAGGCAAGGAGTGCGATCCATCAGAGGGCTGCTGAAAGGCACACTAATCAATAGGAGCCACTTGTTTGTTTTAATAACTGCTGAGAACCTGTAAAGCAAGAAAACATTCGTCTTGCAGAAGCCTACGTGAGAAGTGTGGAACGGTACAAGTCTATAGGCATAGTCTGGAATAAAGTCTAGTGTATTTTATTTACTTCTGCTGGGATGCCTGGCTGTGCAGGGCCAGAGAGCGAGTCCTCAGGGGACACCTGGGAATTGATTTGTGAAAGAAGAAGTAGGTGCCTTGCCGGAGATTTCACCTGCCTAACCTTTACTGTCACAAACAAGTTGAAGGAAGATAAGAGGCTGTCTCTTGGCATCAAGGCCAAGCTTTCCATTTTTCCTAACATTGACATTTATCCTCCTGCTCTAATGAGATCCATGAAACAATAAAGAAATTGTATTGTAATGTATCTTAACTTTAACCTGAGAAAAAGCAAAACAGAAGTGTGTGATGGAGTACACATTTGCTTTAACAGATTATTTGCTGCATCACTGCAACAGAGATGCAAACATCTTCCTAAATCTATCACAGCACTCTAAGTGAGGCTCTGCAATCACATTCACTTTAAAACTGCATTTCAGCTATACATCAGAATAGGACTCTTAATACACAAAACTGTTCACAGAACTGCAATTTCCATAGGTTTCAAGCCTCTCTGCATGAAAATGCCCATTCCTCTCCCTTCATATTCTTCTAGCTGTGCTTTTTATTTTACTCTTTCCTCAACAAGATTATCAGCATCTCTTTCTAATGCAAGATAAGCAAGAACTGCTCTGTCCTACAGAAGGTCCACCAGCAATCACAATATCTCTTTAATCAGAGTCACCTGTCAACCAATGTCTGTTTCTAATGAAATTGCACTTTTCTTTGATAAACCTCTTTCTATTATTTTTATCAAGGCTCTCCCCACAGCTGATTTTGGCTGATATGGTTGTAATTGACAACTTGACACAAGTCACTACTTTTTCTGAATATTAATCATACTAGCTACTCTCTAGTCTCTAGAAATGTGTTGCTAAAAAGCTGAAAATATGATTTTTACCTGCTAAAAAGCCAGAGACACCATGTAAGGATTTTTAGGCTGAAATTTCAGCCGTGACAATTTTAAAACTAAAGGTAGGCAAATCTCCCAAGTATATAGTCATGAGGGGACAATAATGGTGGTTTTGGGCAGCAGAATCAAGCACTCAAGAACTGCTTTGCTGCAACTTCTTCCATATGTATCACCAACTTACATCAACACTTTCTCTCAAGCCACAGGACAAATTGCTTTATTCTCTAGCTCCTTCCTTTGTCAGTAGGTGAGATCACTCTTTGCGTAGGTAGAATTCCCAGGGTCAGTGGAAGATTTTACAGAAAATATGAAACCAGGCAACACTAAAGACAAAATATCAATATGAGTAGTATTTTTATTGCACATTCCCTGTTCCCATTCACCCGTTTTTCATAAGACTAGTTATCTCTGCTCATGTCCTAGCTGCAATATTCTTTCAAGAGTTTATTGTAAACAACCATTTGGGGCTTTTTTTAGCTGTGTAATTAGAATCCATTACTTTTTGGTTTAATTTCTCTTTCTGTAAGTATAGCTCCCAGTCATTACCAGATGGCAAGTCTTACTCTTATTACTGGCTCTGCTGTCTAGATGCTACTTACACTTATTATTCATCCTTATTTTTCCCAATAAGGACCTAAACGAGGACAAGCATAGTCTTTGTCTCTACAATTGTGTATTAAATATTTCAACTTTAAAATTCAGACTCAAAGCACTGAACAGAGCATATGTTGAGAAAAAAAACTAAACTCCTTTATTACAATGTTGAATGATTCAATACTAATTATATTTTTGTAATCACTAGAATGCTGATGTTTTACAATCTCTACCTGATTCATTGCTCAAAGTTTATTTCCTTGGATTTGCTCCAAATGAATAGCTCTAGCTATTCAACAAATTAAAAAGATATTGCTAGCTTAGCCCTAGAAATGTGTAATATCTTAGACTTTTTTTTCTTAAAGGTTACTCCACTTCAATAATTATAATTAAAATTCTATAAAAACTGTATTTTTCTTCTACTACAAGCTCCTCTTATTTATAAAAGATTTCCTGATCTCCTTTGTGTCACAGCCATGGAAATGTAGAGCATCCCAAACAAAAAAATCACCTCATTACTTTCAGGGTCCATGACATGGCAAGTTGTCCCTGCTGTGTCAGCCAAAAGAGATGCATCATTTCTCCCCATCCACCAGCATCATCCATCAATGACCTTTCCGACACACTTGCTTTGATTGCCTCTCCGTTTGGTAAACTTTGCACTTTGGCATTTTAATATCCAACAGCAAATAACGTACTGAGCAACCTACCAGGCACTGTGGCAGGAGGGCAGGTAAAAGCATCCTCCTGGGACATGCTGCTGGGAGGGAGCCGAAAGCTGTGCCCTGTGCTGTGGGGCCCTGGGAGCCCAGCCCCAATACCCGTATACACGCACACACCTGACGAGCAACAATGCCTGACCTTCCAGGGAAAACAACGTATGCAAGTGGATCATCTGCTTTTGGAGCAGCTCACTACCGACTGTGTTGTAACTTGGTGCCAAAGTGAGCTGGAAGCTGGAAGCGGATGTGTGCTTTACTGAATCTGGGGACTCAAAGCCGTGACTTGTGTTACACTGCAAAAACTAGCGACTCCATAGGGAGCATAATCACAGACTTCGGCAAGATTCAGTAAAACATATAAAGGCATATCATGACTATGTTCAGAGCTTAGACGAGTATGTTGTTCCAGTAATATTAATACCACCCACATTTGGGTGCTTTTACATTTTCTATTTTTAAATCAAATACTCCTGGCAAACAAACATTCACCATTTGCTGCCCTTTCATATAAAGGGGAACATAACAGACATATTAAAATAACCAAATAATATTCTTGACAAGATTTAATCATCAAATACTAACAAGCACCATTTTCTGTTTTATAAACAGCTGTCCTGATTTTTTTTTCTCAGCATAGCAAATTAACCTTTTTTAATGATTGACTTTTTCTGATTAGCAACTCAAGATTTCTGCATCATCCTCCTAGATAGTGCAGAATGTCACAGAAAACTCTGGCATTCACAGAAAGAAAAAGAGTACAAAACTACCAATGTCAGGAAAAAACCACAGCCACAACTTACGTAATTTTTTAGCTGAATAGGGATGCAGAGACTGAAAAAAAAACATTTTTCATCATTTTTCATTCATCATCTTTCCTCCTATCCCACATGCACTGTTGCCTGGAGAGGCTGATGAGAAGCTGCGCTTCCCAAGATTTTTGACACAGGTACCTTTCTATCTCCCTCCTTCATTCCAGGAGCCTCCATAGCCTAAGTTTGAGTCCCAAGAAGTGATGAATCACAAGCTGCACAGGCAAAAATTCAACTGCACCAAGAAGCATGCATACAGAGCCACAGGGCACCTGCAGACCTTGAAAAACAGAGAGGCCTCACATTTGGCAAGATGTAATAAAGCAACCACAAAGCAAACACAATCATTTGCTTCTAGCAACATTAGAGAGTTGATCAAATGACCGGGCATTCCTCTTGAGTCATTGTACAAGTGACCAGACTGAAGGAAAGGCTGTTCTCTGACCTGCTTTGTACAACACACAAATCAATCCTTTGAAATTCCTCAAACTAAGGCCAACTACGCTCTCTCTCGATTTGAGAGAACAGTTAAGCTGAAAATTGTAAAACATCACAGACAGCATATTAACCAGTTCGGCAAGTTTCTGTAACTACAGGAGGGGAAAGGGGACAGTTATCAGTAAAATCTTTGATAGAACTCATACACATCAACATACCACAATAGGATCATACGATGTCCTGTATCAGCTCCACTATTCTACCCAACAGATTTTATGGCAAGAACATTTCAAACAAAAGCAAGGCTACTCTAAAGCAACAACTATGGATTTCTCTGAAGGGATTTTTGGCAGCAGCTTAAGTGAAATAATTCAGCTATGATCCCCATTTCCTACCACGATGTTAGATAAAGGCTGCTCTGCAGCTCAGCTAACATTAAATTATACAGCCAGTCTTGAAATTAGATAGGAGTGCCTAATTTCAGGAATAAGTAACACTTAGTCACTCACATCTATGAGTTCTTCATGGTTGCCTCTTTCTCTGAATTTTCTATGCAGCTGGCTTATTGAAATGGCCCTCAGAAATAACAGAAATCCTTTTGACCTAAATCCAGCACTTACTGTTTTAGTGCTTTTCAGTCCTTGTTTATTACACTTTTTTGCTACTTTATCACTTTCAATGGAAACACATAAACAGAGCAGTTTCTTTTTCTCTTATAAAAGACACACCTATGTAATTTCACTGACCACTTCAAGGAGGGACATTCTGGGCTCCTCTGCAAGAAGAAATTGTTTGGCAGCAAAACACAATCATCAAGGAGACAACTCTCACCAACAAGAGCCAGCCTCTGTCCTGTATAAATTTAAGGCTAAAAGGAAAGATATAAGACTAATCAAGAGAGTTGGAAAGGAAAAAAAATGGACCAAGTGTTTCAATAATTATTTTGCAAACTGTATTATGTGGTCTTCTAAAAACTAGTGTTGAAGATTTTACCTTCTTTCCAAGATTTACTACTACAGATTAACAGCATCACTCATGGAGCATGAAAGAGTTCTCTGAAGACTACTATGCAGGTGTTTTCCCCCAAGAACAAGCTCAAGACATGTTTAAAACTTAATGAACAAAACTTAAAACTTGCAGGTGATTAAAAAAAAAAAAAAAAAAAAAAGGAACAGATCTTGAAATTAAATAAATGTATCATATTAAATCAGGGGATGGGACAGGGGAAAATACAACATTTGATGAAAGAAGTTTAATTTTTGTTACATAGAACAGCTGTGGGTCTCTAATTTTGTCTCTCAGTATTAGACTGAGGAACTTAAGGGATGAAGGGATAATTGAATTTATTTTCCTCCAGAGATCCTGCAGAGAAGGTTTTAAGTAGTTCTGAAGATGCAAATGTTTAAGTTCTAATATCATCTTGTACAGACCACTGTGTAACTCTAAAACAACAAAATCTCTTGAGCACAGCTCATTTGAAACTCACTCACATCAGGAACAGAGGCAGAAGTACAAACAAGTTTGTCAGTGATACCCGACACATTCTCCCATGAAATTTAGACTTCCCTGCATCTAGAAGTGCACCACTCATTCTGGCTACGAGTCACAATTCATCTGAATAACAAATTATTTCAACACTTAAATTCCTCTCCCACACCTCCGTTTAACCTAAATTGTTTATATTGTGTATCACCATAGCAGCTACACAAATTGTGCCATATTCTTTTTATATACAGGTATGTGCTGGCATCACACTAGGATATGCTATGAATGCTTATGAAAAGATTTATTAGCTTAAACATGTACATTTATAGATTCATTTGTTTTTGTCAAAACAATTTGTAGCATGTATTCTAATTCCTAAACAGGGTGGCTTCTTGCTGACTCAGAAGCTTGCATTTGCAAAGCCTTTCCAGGTGGTACCACAAGGAAAACCCTGTCTGTCCTGCAAGGAAACACCCCAGCTCCCACTTCCTCCAAACCACATGCAAAACCAAGAAAAACAATCACAACCACCACCACCCCAAATTTATTCAAATTTCCCCAAAAGGCTGCCTTGGCCTCAGCCAAGAGCTGTGCTTTCATTGAGAATTAGCAAGCAAATTCATAACTCGGTAGCACTGCAAAGATGCACTCAGCTACGCATTAAACAATTCAGTACCAATCTCACAATCTGGGACACAAGACAACAGGGCTGTCTTCAAATGGGATTAGAGATTTGAGGACTCAGTAAATTAAATCTCCATAAGGTTTAGATTTCAGCAACTACAACATCAACAGAAAATAAAAATCTCAGAAGTCATAAGGCAGATTAGCCTGGTCTAATGAAGTGTGCAGCAGGAGGGGAAATCAAGTCCATAGCTTTCCATTCCCCTTACTTGATTCCCAGTCTGTTGATTCATTCACAGAACAACAAAATTCTTAGTGAAAACCTCCAGAATCGAATATTTTGCAGCGGGAACACACACAGCCGCTGCTATCGAGCAGAAAGCCGCAGGCCTGCAAAGCAGAGATGTGGCCGCGTCCGAGGCCCCCGCGGGTCACAGTGACGGATGCAGGGCAGCGATGGTGCTCACGGGCCCGCGGCCACCTCTGCGCACGGGGAACCAGGCTCCCCCCTTCCTCTCTGGGGCAGCTCGGCGGCTGCAGCACCTCCAGGCACGTGGAGGGCCCCAGCCCCGCTCTGACCCCAGGGAACAGCTCCCTGGGAAAGACAATTTACGGCCTCATGCAGCACCAGAGGTGGCAGAAAGGCAAGACTGAGATGAACGGGAAACACAGGCATGAGGCAGCGGGAAACAGAGATAAATGGAGAACACAGACTTCCTGGATGTTTCTGTAATTTCTTCCCTGATATCAGGGAATGAGCAGCTCCAGGAAAAGAAACTCCAGATGAAAAATGGTCCGGTTAGTGGAGCAAGGGCTGAAATGAAAAACAGGGGCCTCAAGCCACAGGCAGGACAGTTTAGGAAAGGCTCCCGCCCGCAAATCTGACCTCTCTCTGCAATGCCAGCCCCAAGCGAGCAGCAGTCGCGCTTCCGAAGCCGCTAGCGCCCACATACAGTGCACGACGGAGGAGGCTCCACCTTCCGATCCGAGCCCCCCGGCCGCCCCAGCCCCAGCCGCGTTAGCAGTGCTCACGGGCACTGCCCTGGCCACGCTGCGGGCAGGCACCCAAGTCACATGCAGATGACTCGCTCCATATCCCAAATAAATTCATTTTACGCCCGCTTTTTCCACAGCAGATCTAGAGGAGCTAGCAATTCTGGTCAAAGTTCTGGACTAGCAATTCATGATGTCTTCATAGCCCCTGCAAGCAGGCTTTGCCCTTTGCTCTTCCGTTCAGTGCTGCCAGAGCTGTCCTCAGCCCCTTCCTCCTGCCATGCACAGCAGCACAAGCACAGAACGGAGCGTAAAGCAGCGTACGTTCTTACTGAAGCTTAGGGGATTTTTCTGAACCACAAAAACAGCAGAACTGCTTTGAGCTGCTGAGGCCTCTTCCCTCCTGTCTTCCTTAATGAAATGGCACCAGTTACTGTCCCTTATCCAAAGTAACATACAAGCCTCCAAGTTACCTTCTGCTCCCTCAGAAGATGACCTGGTCTCCAGTCAGCAGTGGCTTGGTAGACTCGCATATGGAGACCAGCTGAGTGAGCACCCAGTACCCTGTTGGTGCAAAATGGTCGGCAGAGTATATGCATTCAACAAGCAGAAGTTAGGAGTACCTAATGTCTTCATCTTCAGTTCGAGTGGCTTATCCTGAATACTAATCAATAGAAAATAGAAGCAGCAATTACTTACACATGGGCCTTTTCATTTATCAAAGCAAGAAGCTATGGATTCAGTACACATTAAGTCTAAAGACAGGCCACAGGGAGCTTCCATCTTCTTACAATGACTGAAGTCATTATTAAATTAATCCTGTGCCCACTTTTCACACACAGCTGGGCATCCAGCAGTTACGGATCCCCGCAGGAAGTCTGCTTCCCTCAGCTTGTCTCCAAAGAGCAGTTACACATGCACAACATTAGCCACTTCTTTGAGGCTGCAGGCTGTTAGCAGGCTGTTTGAGACACACAACCACTGTCCAAGCAATCATCTCTCACTGTTCAGGTCCCCATCACTCCAATCCTGTCTGCAAATTAAAAATCTGTTACTTTCTCTGACTTGGCTAGCAACTGGAGGCTCACTCATACTAGCCCTCAGCAGAAACAGGGCTTTAACAGATGGCAAGACAATGACACAATTCAAAATCTAAATGTGATGCCACAAGTTCAGACTGGTGCAGATTTGGTAACAACAAAATGAAATGCATGACAACTGAAATGAGATCAGTAAGACGTAGATAAAAAATAAATTAAATACCTCTCAAATATACGGCAGGAAGTGGGTATAATTTCTTGAAAGATAAAAATAACAAGCTTGCTTCTCTGGTATGTTGCAGTATCTGCAGCTCCCCCTTATATGTTTTCCAGCTACACTGCAAAGGAATACTAATCATTAAAATAACTCTTCCAAATGAACAATGAGAATTAAAAGATGTAAATGATGCAGAAGACAAATAAATGGACACATAAATTACATTTGTAAATGTATTCACAAAAATAGTTATGCTGCGCATACTATCAGTTACCACTTACATAGGTAATGCACCACAACTAAAACAGTGACTGAAATAGTCTTAAATATTCTCTGAATTTGCAGCTTGCTGCCTTGCTAAAAGTGAAAGTGCGTGTAAAAAAAGATTAAATAATTGTGTCTTCTATTTTAATATATCATTATCACTATCCAGAGAAGATAGGCTAAAATGAAGAGAAGGGAACCTTTCAGATCAAATCACAATAACATAAAAGAAATGCCCAAAAAGGAACATGAAAAATAGCATCACAAATTTGTTCTCATATTTATGTTAGCTGTTAGTCAAAAGTCTAAAGAGTAGCAGCGTTTTACACACACTGTGCTTCCCTAATATTAACCTACATGAAATTATTCCCTTGGTTCTCATACATTTTGATAAATAACCATTACACCACATGATGGATGAGTACCTAAACAGGATGTGAAAGATTCCCATAAAAACACTAAAATTGCATTATATATTTCATCACTTAAACCACACATCAAGTCTTCCCTCTATTTGGGATTAGAGACAAGGAGTGCCATGGCAATAATTTCACAGCTAGCTCCTGGGACCTGGTGTCTTTTGCTACTGGCTGTTGCCAGAGAATGGCATTAAATCAGTCAAGATCATGTAACAGCAGTAAGAAAGTTATCACATAGGATTTATTACTGACACCACCATAAAGACTTCTGGCCTCTAATATGTGAGGTAATTGAATAGAATGGCAGACAGAGATGCAGATGGCACCCCCACTCCAAGAGGAGACCATTATCATGCTATTTTAGGTCATTTTAGTCCATTCAAGAAGTTAATGCGCTTCCTCTGAACAAAAGATTCAGGCCAGGAATCAATGACTTGGACTAAAGGCATTTTGTATGGAACTTTCAAAAACACAACTAAGTATTGACGGTGTGTTACTATTTCCCATGAGACATTTATTACAGGGGTGCCTAAGGATTAACCAAGAATCAGACAGTGCCATGCAAGGTGCTGTACAAGCAAGACAATGTAAAAGCAACTGAACAGAAGAGATGGAATGAAGCAGCAGGGCAGCAAAAAGGCACAGAAGTTTCTGATTCCCAAAGGCCGGTTGCTCTGGCTGTTACACAGCCAGCACAAAAGCTGCTGCAGGGTCAGTCTCCCTTGAACAAGGGGTGGCCTCAGACCCTGCTTCCTCCTTCCCAGCCTAAGGCACAGCACATCCAAGACAGACTGGATATTATCCTTGCAAAATATTCAGCCCTATTCCCCATATAGGAAAGCAAAAGTCAGCGGTGAGTTGCCCACGCTCAAGGAAACCCCGTGGCTCCAGGGCTTGAGGCTGCATTGCTGAAGAGCGCTCCTTCTCCTCTCCATGGCTTGGCCCCCACGCGCAGGGCCACTGAGATTATTACTGATTTTCAGGATCTTGGAATTAGTTTCTGAAAATTGATGGTGCCCCAGGGCACTGGGCTTAACCAGGCCACTCTTGGACTCTCACTTTAGGTTGCTGCACTTTGAAGGACTGGATAAATTAAAACTTTGCCTTTTCCCTGACCTCCCCTGCTCCCCATATGCTCTGCACTCCCAAAAGATCTTTCCAGAGCACCGTCAACTCCCTGTTAAACTCTGCTGGAGAACAAGTAATTGAAACAAGAAGAGATTTTGCACAGCATCCAAAAAATCAATCTTTAATTACAAATTGGCAAACTCAAATGCATCAAAGACAGAGGGTAGGTGAAATACCTTCACCTCCCCCAAAAAACATAGAATTGGATCACACAAGAATAGAGGGCCAAAAGATTGGTTTTGGTCTGCTCTGACAAAGGTTCCCTTCAATTCCCTCAAATATTGAAATTGGGACAATTAATGCTATGACTCTCTCAAGCTCACCAAGTGTTTTTGATACCTAATTGCTCCTCATCCATACATCCACCCAGACTTTCCCAGAAGTTAAATTTGTTCCACAAACTCCAAAGCTATAGAACAGAAAGCTTTTTCAGGGCATTACTGCCAATGCAGCATAAAGGAGTTTCACATCCTCTCTCCAGCAAAAGCCTCAGAATGTTATGGGGAAAAAAATACAGCAAAAAAAATATACATATATCTGAGGCAGAGGGGGAGGAAAGCGGGAGGAATTGAGTTTTTCATTAACACCTAGAGTCAATAAAACACCTAAGTATGTTCCTAACTTCAAGGAGAACTTAAATAGTTATTTCAGAGCTTTGTTGAACTGAAATCTTATACCCAAACTCTTCTTCCCTTTCAGAACTCTTAGTGATATGTTATTAAAGTTACATGAACATCTTTAAGTATTCAGCAGAAAGGATTCAGATCACAAGACAAGCTGAAATAGCATCAGTAAGCTACAGCTTTTGATAATGTTTACCTCTATTTCATTTTCAAAGTACACAGAATGCCAGATCTTGCTTGCTTTTCATATGCAATTAATTCTACCAAAATCCTTTGGGACTATTTTTGAAAGCAAAACGAGCAGGATTTAGTTTATAATCCAATCCTGACAGGAAGCAAAAATATGATATAGTGTTTTATTCCCAACAAAGAACCGTAGCACTAAATCCTTACGAGTGAGTAGAGCATCAGTGCATATTCTGCAGCTAATCTGGCAACTGGGCAATTTCCTGTTTGTAATTTGTACTTTTGCCCAAAAGACTGTGTAGAGACAGATGGTCACACCAAAGGAGGATAGTTCTGGAGAGAAGTCTCCTTCCCTCGGGAATATTTCACAAGATCAGTTTGGAGGCTGCCAAAGCAAGATCTTTTTGCCAGGCAGCTGAGTCACAATACACTAAGCAGCTTCAGGTTCCAGCTTCTATAGCAGATTTCTACTATCTAGTATGATAATGTTAAATAAAATAATAATAAAATAACATACTGTTGGGGAAAGGAGAGCAGAAAGGCATTTGGCTGATTGGATGTGATTTCTAATACTAATGACTGGATGTTGAGCCTCATTTCAAGTTTTTCTGATTCAAGGAAAGAAAGCTCTTGTGACTGTATTTTCTATATCCTTAAGAGTATGCCTTAAGTTACTGATTATCTGAGATCCCATCACCAAGTTTTCAGCAAAGATACTTGTTTCCTTCAGGCTGCAATGGCTCAGCAGATCAAGTTTCTAAAATACAGTTCACATAAATCTGATCTCGGCCAAAGACTTTACTCTCCCTCAAAACACTCCACCAGAATTTTCTGAAAATAAAGGAGAAGATTCCCACATTCTAAGCTTCTGTCTTACTGGGTTTAAATGTATTCACAAAAATTAGGACAGCAGACTTCACAGGGCACTTTCACAGATCAGCTCACCAAAGTACAAATCTAAATCCAAGGTACACAATTAATTGGTCTTTCTGTGCTTTGTTTCAAAAAAGGAAATTTTTAAGTTTTTAAATTTTTTAAGTTTTAAGTATTATCTATGAAAATATCAGATACATTCAGTATGGTAGCCCATGTATTGTTTATTTGGATGCTAAATTTGCCTTCTCCTGAAAATTCAGTATATCAGAAAGATTTGAAACATCAACCACAATTTCAGCTTAACAGCCTTCAGGATTGTCAGGTAGGAAGAAAGATTTTGGAGGATTGTGAGATGAAACCAAATGTTGCTGTGATTAACAATTAAATAAGAGTTGATAGTTTTGATTCTGATCATCCCAAATTTCAGAACTAAAACCCGATTTAGAAAAGTGGAGTCTCTCTCACCTCTTATCTACCTGTTCTGCTTGTCTGGAGACTTAAGACATTCATTAAGGCATTCATATTTGGCTGAGATACATTCTTCATAACCTTCAGAGCTAAAGAAAAATGTTATAAAATTACATTTTTAAATACTGGATTACATTTTGTGCTAAAAATTGTACAATCTGCAGCCTTGAAATCACAAGATACATGCATCTATATCCTCAGTAAAAACTCAGGAAATACTTCAGCTCTTTTGCCCTGTCTTCTCACCAATAACCAATAGATATTTCAGTGCTAAATTTGGTAGATTTAAACTGGTTATTATATTTCCAAATGGCATATGCTGAGAGAATTTCTGAAACTTGGCTTAAAGGAAAATAATACTGAATACAAAATGTTATTAGATACAAGAGATACTAGAATGGCCAATTGTTTACTCGCAGCAAAAGAAACAGAAATATGTAAGATGTCCCACGCTCTAGGCGTTTACCTAGTGCAACAACAGCCAACTTCTTGTTTGCGTTGGAGCTTCCTTATTTCCAGTCTGGTGTTTCAGGCCAGACCAATAGAGTCATTACTGAACAGCACTGTGTCTGGACTAATACACCGATTTGGATGAGACACACACATTAACAGTCCCAGCTGACTTCCAGAGGAATCAATAAAGCTGTCTCATGACTGAACGTAGCCCCAGGGGCCCCATTTGGTAACTGAAATCTATCAAAAAAGATGGAAAGGATGAGTGAAAGGAACTCCTCATTTCAGAGCTAGGAAGTAAGATAAATTGAAATGACATAAATGTGTCTCGCAGGCTTCTATGATAAAATTAAGATCAATTGCTGGGTTAAGTCCAACCACAGTCCCTTAACAAACAGAATAAAAGTTGGAAGAGAAGGAATGGACTCCTTAGAAATCTAACTGATCCCATCAGTATCAATGAGTCTCAATGTAGTTCTACCTTTTTTTAAAACAACAACAACAACAACAAAACTAAGGGGTACATATCGTCAGGGACCTAGTATGAAAAGGAAAGGAATCACAATTTTTAAAGTAATTTTAGGTGTAGCTTAGCAATTCCAAAGGATTTGGGATTTAATCATAGATTTTAAAAAATTTAAAAAGGCTTTTGACCATTATTATTTCAGAATATCAAACGGACAAAAGGAAAACTAGCCGTCTTTCAAAGAAGTATTAGCACAATGACTGAAAGGATGCCTTTCAGTAATCACTACTCATTGGCAAACTACAGAAGTACTGTCATCTCCATTTTAGGAGCAACTCAGAGAAGACAAGCAATTTGAATAAGATTACTGAGAAAAGCAGAGCCAGGAATAAAATTCAGGCCTGCTGACTTGTGTAGCTGTCTACTCACCTCCCAGCTATTACAACTAATGCGTGGGAAGGGAAATGGCAGACTCTATTTAGGATGTCAGAACTTACTTTAAAAAAAGGTAAATGATTCATAAAACTCTGTACGAGCGAACACTTCCCTGCATCTGTTATCAACTATGTAGCTGCTCAAACATTTAGAAGAAAAGCATTGCTTATTTCCAAGCCCTAGTTCTCGTGAACTAAGAGCATTCAAGGTGAAATTCTTGGCTCATTAAGAGCAGCAGATGCCATCTTTTGAGATCTGTTTTGACAGATTTTAATTCCTTTACAGTTGTGTGTGTGTGTTTTTATTTATTTATTTTTTATTATTTATTTATTTATTTAAAAAGCATTGATGCCTACCTCATTTCTCTTAAAAGCAGAAAGCTAACTAAGATGTCCAATGCAGTAAGGTAGCTGTGGACTCGACTAAATTTTAATAAAGAGAAAACATCAGTGAATGATCAGGCAAATTTCAAATCAAAAGAAACATGAAAAAGAGGAACTTTGCTTTTTGCAAAACATGCAGGAAAAAGCTAAGCAGTATTTAAGAAAGTATTTAACTAAGAAAGTAGTTTGCTACAAAAGAGAAAACTGTGTAACCATCCAAGGTGCCTCCATATTTTTAACATTACAAAAATGTTTCATAATTCCATCACACAAACAAAATAAGACGACTAGATGTCAGAAAAAGAAATGAAGGTGCTCAAAGGAGTATAATTTCCTACAGCATAGACCAATAGATTAGGACTCTCTGGTTTGGAAATAAGATTACTGGATGTGGGTATGATGCAGATTGTTCTAAGAGGACTTTGAAAAAGGACCTGAATTTATATAATCTGCTGTAAAAAGTCTTTAACAGCCTGTAAAAGTAATTTTCAGAGAGCCATCGCATTCACTTCTGAAACCTATGAGTCCACATCAGCTGTGAAAGTGAAAAATATTTCCTGTCACCTTTGTATCACAGCTTCTGCCAGCATCGATGCCAAAACGCGGCCCACGATCTCACCCCTAGTCAGCCCAAGCCACGGGGCCGGTGTCCAAGGAGAGCAGGCGCCAGCCGTGCCAGAGGAGCAGCGCAGCACTCCCTGCGTGTTGCTGCACTGTGGCTAAACCTGCAAACGTTACCTTTGGCAACGCCCGGCATGAACAGAGGTGCAAGGTACAATCGGTACCTTCAACGGGGAGAATTTCTGACGGGGTTTCACTTTGGCAAGCAGTAATGCAAAGTCTTTCATAAACGCTCCACTCAGGAGCCACTCCAAAGTGGATTACTCGAGCAATTCTCTTAATCAGCAAGGTTAATGCAAGGTGGAGCTCTGGCAAACACAGCTTAAATAACCGTAAACAAGAAATTCTCTCTCAATCCTGCAAAGACCCCTGCCTTGACTCCAGGTGGTAAATTGTGGACGTACAGGATTACTGCCATTAAATAACACACCTATTTCTGTTCAGGAGCTAATTCTTGTCCTGAAACAATTCCACTAACAAAGCACGCTGCGTGCCAGAGCTCGAGCCAACATCCTCAATCTACTCAGCAACGTACCTTTCTGACACATGAATGCGTATAATGAACGGATGTCTCTTACCGTCAAAAGTTTTTTTAAACAAAAAAGTGACTTTACTAAACTAAACATAATATGAAAGACAAGAGACCTGAAGTAGAAAAAAACCCAAACCAGCACAACAACAAAGTCTTCAAACTTGACCGTCTCCACAAACCCCTGTTCTCGCTGTTCCCACCTGCTCTGCAGCAACACGGTGCTTTCACAACGCCACAGCTGTAATAAGGTCACCAGCTCAAAGTAAAAATTTTCTCGTCTTTAGCATCTAGCACCAAACCTTTCAGTGACTTTAATTTAGGCAGCCTCAAATGAAACCGAAATAGCTGATCACAGAATTTGGACTGATTACTCCTGAAACCAAGAACAAAATAAATTCTTACATATTTTTCTGTGTAGTCATTTGAAATTCAGCCCTAAAAATAGATAGAAAAAAAGAGAGAGAGAGAGAGAGAAAAAAAAGCAATTTTGTCAGTGGTAGATTTATTTCTGCTTTCTGCTCTTTCTGGTCGCAGTTCAGTGCAACCCATAAATAAGTTAGGCTGCTGAAGGAGATTGAATTTTTGAGACTGTAAGAGTAATGGAGGAGCTGAATCTCCCGGGGCTTCAAACACCCACCTCCTCCTGGGCCAGGAGCCCCCGGCCTGCCGCCCGCCAGCGACGCACGCCGCCGTGTTCAACCGCGTTGTGTAGAGAAAGGACAGACCTCGAACGCGTTCGGGGCTCCGTCGCTCTGGTACTACAAAATTCTGAACAGCAAAGTCAGTAAGGTACATAAATTACTATATATGCATACATATATATGTACACACACACACTCTATATATACACACATCAGCATTTTGCGGTAAAGCAGAAGTTTCCACACAACAAGTTTCTCCTGGGACCTGTTTTGCAGTACTCATATCCAGTCAGCTCTATGATTCAGGAGGTTAAGAGCACAGGCAGAACAAAGCTTTTAGGCAGCAGTTTTTACCGCGCGTTTCCTCTGAAGCGTACGGAGGGGATGCCTGCGGCAGCGGCGGCACGAGACTGCGAGGCGCGGGGGCCGCGCGCCCTCCACACACAGCTCGGTGCGGGGGCCGGGGCCTGCAGCGGCGCGAGGCGCGGGGGCCGCGCGCCCTCCACACACAGCTCGGTGCGGGGGCCGGGGCCTGCGGCGGCGCGAGGCGCGGGGGCCGCGCGCCCTCCACACACAGCTCGGTGCGGGGGCCGGGGCCTGCGGCGGTGCGGGGGCCGTGCGCCCTCCACACACAGCTCGGTGCGGGGGCCGGGGCCTGTGGCGGTGCGGGGGCCGTGCGCCCTCCACACACAGCTCGGTGCGGGGGCCGGGGCCTGCGGCGGTGCGGGGGCCGCGCGCCCTCCACACACAGCTCGGTGCGGGGGCCGGGGCCTGTGGCGGTGCGGGGGCCGTGCGCCCTCCACACACAGCTCGGTGCGGGGGCCGGGGCCTGCGGCGGTGCGGGGGCCGCGCGCCCTCCACACACAGCTCGGTGCGGGGGCCGCGCGCCCTCCACACACAGCTCGGTGCGGGGGCCGGGGCCTGCGGCGGTGCGGGGGCCGTGCGCCCTCCACACACAGCTCGGTGCGGGGGCCGGGGCCTGCGGCGGCGCGAGGCGCGGGGGCCGCGCGCCCTCCACAGACAGCTTGGTGCGGGGGCCGGGGCCTGTGGCGGCACGAGGCGCGGGGGCCGCGCGCCCTCCACACACAGCTCGGTGCGGGGGCCGGGGCCTGTGGCGGTGCGGGGGCCGTGCGCCCTCCACACACAGCTCGGTGCGGGGGCCGGGGCCTGCGGCGGTGCGGGGGCCGCGCGCCCTCCACACACAGCTCGGTGCGGGGGCCGCGCGCCCTCCACACACAGCTCGGTGCGGGGGCCGGGGCCTGCGGCAGTGCGGGGGCCGCACACCCTCGACGCGCAGCTGGCAAGCAGGGCAGGCGGCGCAGCGCTTCGGGTCACGGAGCGCGGAGGAGCGAAGCGCGGCCAAAGATCTTCTAAGGCACCTGCGGGGACCCAACGAAGCGCCGGGAGCGACGTGCACGGAGCGGGGAAGAGGCCTGCGGGAAGCCGGGCGAGCTCAGCAGGAGCCCGGCCCCCCGGGGCGCTCGCTGCCCCCTACAAACAGGGCCGCCCGGCAGCCCAAACGTACCGATGGGACAAGGGTGGGGTGTTTTTTGGTTTTTGTTTTTTTAAATAAAAAGTTTGGGGGGGGGGAAATACAATTAAAGTCACTTCACAGATTACCATTTAATGCCACAGTCCTCCTTTTTTGCAAAGTCAGTCTGTGAAAAGCCTAGGTACATCTGCTTTTGCTTGTTGAGAAAAGATGGCAGCGATGAAAACAAAAAAGCATTTCTTAAAACGGAGTAACACATACGTTAAGATCCAGCCCATCAAGCTGTGAAGAGAAAAGCCACCAACGGCATCAAATATAAAGAAGAAAATGTAACTGTTCGTTGCTCCTAGCCAACACCAAGCAAGATGAACTGAATGCTGGAATTAAGCATTACCGGATACTCATAAATAATTGATTTTTCTGATTAAATATTTAATCCAATGGGCGCATCATCTGCCTTCTAACAGATGGTCCTAGTAGCACCTCATGCTCTGCTCCTGCTAGATCTGAACACAAACAGGACCAATAATTTCGACATATGACGTTAGAACAGAGAGATTTAATGAAAGACGTTCATTAAATACCAGCACATATGACGTTAGAACAGAGAGATTTAATGAAAGATGTTCATTAAATACCAGCACATATGACGTTAGAACAGAGAGATTTAATGAAAGACGTTCATTAAATACCAGCACATATGACGTTAGAACAGAGAGATTTAATGAAAGATGTTCATTAAATACCAGCACATATGACGTTAGAACAGAGAGATTTAATGAAAGACGTTCATTAAATACCAGCACATATGACGTTAGAACAGAGATTTAATGAAAGATGCTCATTAAATACCAGCTCTTTGGGACTTGTGGTTGAAGGGGGAACGGCCAGCAGGTCAAGTATCACCAAAAGATGGAGGCTGCCAGCAGCCCAGAGATGCAGGAGATCTCATCGGCTGGGATTCATTCTCTGCTTTGCAGATTTGATTTACTGGTTTGGGAGAAAATTAATGTTTGGCATCCACAGAATATCAAAACTTTAAAACTCAGAACAAAAATTCTGTAATGAGATTTTTGGAAAAGTACTCCACTTTAAGGACTAATGACATCAAGTAACAGGGAAGATGGGTAACACAGAAGCCCACATTTTACAGGCTGAGATACTAAGACAAGAAGAATAAATGGTTTTGCCAAAGCTACTGGTGAGACAGTGGGATACAGAACTAGATCCAAAGCCATATGGCTGCCAGCCTCAAGCCTATTCAAGAGAGGGTGGGGAAGGGTTAAGAAACACTGCTGATCCCTTCCAAAATACCAAGGAAGTTTTAAAAGTAGCGTGCAAAGCACAGACATGGTTAAAACATGAAGTGGGATACTGGTGTGCCTAAAACGCAACACGGAAAAACAGCACACATTTGTATCTGTGTATTTAAGTATTAGCCACATTTGTAATCCATAAGAACAAGACACATTCCATATGCTTTGTGTTCCTAATGAAATTCTATAGATTCAGAACATTCCCAGAACAATTAATTTACTTGTAACATATATGACATTTTGAAACTAATTTTTCTTTCATCTTACGTTCCCTGAGGATGTTGCTGTACTTACAGTTCGAAACCTTGTCATCTTTGGAATCATTTTCATCATCTGCAGTTTAGACCTCAATTATCTTTCACTGGATTCAGCAGTAATACCACACACCACTACCAACAGTCAAAATAAAAGCAAAGCATTGAGGATGAGGGCAGTATGAAGGGAAGTCACCAACAAAACTAACTACCAATACAGTAATGTAACAAGCAGACTGAATGTAATCATCACTAGTGATTGGTGAAGTAAGATACTTTATAAAAAAACGCTATCTCTCAGAAAAGCACCTAGTATTTTCATTTTCTTTCAGAAACCTCCTCCAAAAAAGTTCCATAAAACACTGAGTGCAAGGTGGTGGGTAAGAGACTGTAAATTTAGAGATTCTCCCTCAATTTCTAGACTGACCTCATTGATACTTTCCCACTGTTAATAAACTGGCAGATTAAACACTAGAGTAAAAAATCTTTTGCCTTATTCCCTCCAAACAAGCCTCCAACATCAGTATTTTCAATTATTTAAGTTCCTAGCAAGCAATAAAATGTGTTTTTCAGCTACTCAGCCAACCAAACAATTCATCGAATTTACCTAGTGAAGGCCTGATCCAAACATAAGGGGCTAGTTAGCCAGTATAATCACACATAAAGATGCCAACTAGCCTTCTGTAGGGTGTTTCCTTCACTACGTTCAAGGAATTTGTTGTAGCATCTTACTGAATTTATACTGTTGGCATGTATTTCCTGGTCAATTTATTATATACCTTTGAGATGTTATCTATATTACAGTTTATATGGGAAATACTAATACTATACATACAAAATACGTACAAGATGACATCACCTTATTAGCAAATTTTAAAGTATACAAACTCTTTTGTTTATTCCATGAAGTTATGTTTGAATTAAGCTCTTATATCCCCCAAATGTATCAAAACTTTCTAAATATCTAAACATAATTGGTAAATTAAGAGATAAAAATTTTGAGTACAATGCCCTATTCATGTCACACATTCCCCACTGTCACCTATCTTAAAATGTTCAAATCTAATTCTTTCCCAAGTTATGCAATACACATGTAAGCAGTACACAAGTAATTTTTCCAACTGATTTAGCACATACTCAAGTTTGGAACAGAACTACAAATAATTATTTTTCAGGGTAGTTAGTACTAACAAGAGATAAATGCTATTTTAAAGGCTTTTTAAAGATTTCTCTAATCATACAGTTGTAAATAAACTGTTGATTGTCTGAAAGAGCAGTTTATCTGAATACTGATGACATGAAAAAGATGAATACCAATATGATACGCAATATATTTATACTTTAATATGATTATCTTTGCTATCAAAATAATCCTGTTATGTTACATTATAAACACTCAAAAGTGTGATTTACTGAGCATATGAATCAGCCTGATTACATTTCAGACTTGAGTTTCAGTAGTTTGGGAGGATGTTGATGGTTCCAACTTCAAGCTGTAAGCTATCACTATTCCTGTTATTTTCCAAATGGCAGTATGGCCTGCCTCTATGTTAGCTTTGCCAGACTTAGACATCAATTATAAACTAATCTTTAGACATCAATTACAATCTAATCTTGGGAAATCTAACTCAAACACAGAGGAGAAAAAAAAAACCTACATACAATCTGCATTTATAATATAAGCTGAAAAATATTCCCAAAAAGCAGACAGAAAACAAATCTGCATTGTTCCAACTTGTAAATATTAAGATACCTTTTAAATCTGCTTTTACCACTACAGACAACTATCAGATAAAAATAAGTCCAGGGCCAGTATATTTTATACCTTGATTTTATCAGGGAAAATGAAAATTACACTGTTTTTCTTGATAAAAAAAAGAGTATAAAGTATCACAAACAATATGCTTTATTTTCCAACCTATTGACAAGGTTTTGTTAAATTAGATAACTGTAAGTACTGCCCAAACCATTATCCATAAGAACCACCATTTTACAAGTATTACTTAATTTTTTACGAGGACAAAAACTAGATAACCTGTAAGTGAGCACTATTCAATGAAAAGTATTTTTTCTTCAACTATATAAGCACAGTTCTGAGTGATGCCTGGAGAGACGGTTAGCAACTGCTAACTGTTGAAGAGGCACAAATATAAATGCACAAGCATTTTACGAATCTTCCTCCATAGCCACATCCTCTTGTAGCTTCTGCACCATTTTGTCCTCCAGTTGTTTCGGTTTGCCTTCAAAGCAAAGAAAGGATTAAATTCAAAACATCTCTCTAAGCTCAAATAACTTTTTTCTTTAAATGATTTGTCCCTCTGTTCCAGAAGAAATACTCAACCCGAATATATTGATGAAACAGTAATTTAGAAGTAAACCACTCAAGCTGACCCATTCTTACTATTCTGTTCCATTACCATCTAAAACTACTGAAGAACTGCTGCAACAGTAAAGCTGTTACTGTTTTTATGCAAAAATCTAAAATGCAGTAAATGTTTTTTTCATGTAGTATTATGAACTTTGACACAGCTGGCAAAACTAATCAGAACTTTGCACAGCAATAATAAAAATGCATTATTTTTTAAATATCAGTAGCTTTCACATACTATTTACCTACAAAGATTTAAACCTTCCTGAATGCTGTTGGGTGACAATAATGATAGTTCTTAATAATGCCACAAGAAAACTTGCACAGAACTGATATTTGATCCTGCTCTCTTTCAGGCCAGCTGGAATTGCAAGACTTTGAAAAGGTAGCTATCACTTGGCAAACCTACTACACACTGCTGTGCATCATCCTTTTAATGAACTGAACAAAACAGACAAAAAATGCAGATTAATTCTTTCAAATTTAAGATCTTTTTGATCCTTTCCTGATTTGTATTGCCTCCCATCAAAAAACAAGATTATATCAAAGTTTTAAAATATCCTGACAAAAGTCTGTTTCACACACAATCCTAAGACTGTTGTTAACACAAACACATGAACTGAAAAAATGTAAACAGAACTCTAGTTAATATTCAATAATGTATCACACCAACACCTGCTGAGATAAATTGCTGGTATTTTTTTTAATATACATATAAAACAATAATGAATGGATAAAATCATAGAATAAATAAGGTTGGAAGGGACCTCTGGAGATCATCTAGTCCAACCTCCCTGCTCAGCAGGGTCACCTAGAGCATGGTAGACAGGGTTGCATCCAGGCGGGCCTTGACTATCTCCAGAGAAGGAGACTCCACAACCTCTCCGGGCAGCCTGTGCCAGGGCTCCATCACTCTCACAGGGAAGAAATTCCCCCTCACGGTCAGCGGAACTTCCTGTGCTTCAATTTCTGCCCATTGCTGATAGACTTTTTACTACTTGCCATGTGTCCCATTATTTTTTTAAATAAAGAATCTGTACAATCCACTTTACTAACATCATCTAACACAAACCAGTACTTGTAATAAATCATCTAACACAAACCAGTACTTGTAATAAGGAGTTCAGAAAACATAGGATTTAGAAGGAATTGGTTTCTGCAACTGAAAGCCAATTGAAAAAAATCAGTTCATTGATGAATATACATTCTTATATCTGAACTGGTAAAGATTTTGATGAAAGTTATTAAAACTATCATGATATTAAAAAAGTAGGCCTAACACTGAAAGAAATGGCATTTTCATATAAGCTTCATTACACACACTGAACTACAGAAAAACTCTCAATGTATTATTAACTAACAAGTTCAAAAAGTAGAGTTTAACTACTGTATTTTTTTTTATTAATCAGTGGTTCAGTTTGTTGAGTTTAAATGATTCATTTCAATGGCAAGAGTTAGATAAATGCATTAGTAACAAACATATAGTTCAGAAAAGACCAGGTACTGACTGCAGTTTAAAATAGAGCAGTAAGGAGAAAGAGTCATGCAGGACTAGATAAGTAAAAGGGTGCACTTGATTCAGAATCAGGATATCACCCTTGTTTAATGGCAAGAACTGTTCTCCATATATAATACCCAAATCACTCATAAAAAAAATGCACATTATTGGTCTGTAGAATTAGTCATACAAGAAAATAATATTAAATCATTATAACATTGTATACACAAGTTAATCTAAGCAAACTAGGTAAACTGAGTACTTACCTGCATGTGGAGCACGAAGAAGGTGGATATTCTGTTTGACTTCTTTGATGTCTTCTGCCTTCTGCAACTCTTTGCTCTTCTTTAATCTGAAGCAGGGGTAGGAGAATAAACATGATTAAATTAACTTCAGAGAGGAGTGTGTTTCCTGTTTAGTTAAAGCTATGCCATGTATTAAAGGTATGTAAATGGTAAATAATTGTGACTATAACGAAATAACCATAAAAATATTTGAAAATTGACTCAAGCACATACAGATGCATAACAAGAAAAGAGTCAGAATTATATCAATTCTTAACAGGAATTTGTTTGAATTTTGGACTCTTCAAACTAGAAACATCAAAATATACCTACTAATGTTGAGTGTTCAAAAGCTATTTTTCTCAGTCAGCCAATACAGCATAGGTGTTTGGTCCACTCAACTATTTTACCACACTGCTTGGACTTCTGTGTACGTAGCAAGCAAATAACCATCTTAATGTTCTGTTCATCATATCTTTGGAAAGGTGGAACATCTAACATGGATTTGCAAGAGGTCCCATAATACAAGCTTCCTTACCTGTTCATAATAAATCTAGCCTGGCGTTTCTGCTTGATTTCTTCCACTCTCTTCATTGCATCAACTGAAACAAAGCAAAAGTTGTTTTAAATGTGCTTGCATACATACAGTTAAAAACATCTACTATTTCATAGAGCCCCGTTACAGTATTCCAGAATATGAAACCTCTACATCAGAAACAGCTGTTATACAATGCAAAGGAATGCCTACATACATTTTCTATATCTAAATATCGCAACAAAAGCTGGAGAACCACTTAATTTTTTCAAAGATAATAGTTAAAAAAGAGATTAATGCTGCATCAGCTTTTCTGAAAAAAAATAATTAAGTTAAACTCTGCACCTGCTCAGAAGTCAACACATCCTACATTAAGAATTTTGTCATGTTTCTAGTACTTTCAAAGAACATTCGCTACAGACATCAGTATTCTGAGAAGTCTTCTGAAAAATGTGCATGTAAAAGAAAATTTAACTGCTCACAGTCCATCTTTTGCTTTTGCTAGGATGACTTACCAGTCTTATTCCACAACTCTCTCTGATACTTCACTGGTTCATTTCTACGTTTTTCAAACTCAAATGAATTATCCTATATAAATAAAAAGTAAATACAGATTACATACAGGAGCATACTTAGCTCAATACATAGTTATTGTAGCACTCTATCAGACGTATTTTTTTTCTTTTAGAATCTCAATTCTTGCACTTCAACACCCTTTAGAGACTAGCAAACTATAAGGAAATGTATCAGAACGCTCAACCTCAAAATGCCAGATGCCACAGTGATTTGTCTGAAGAGAGCTATTTACCAAACACTTCCCTGGGCTATTTTCTTTCTAATGAGACAAAAGGAACAGGGAAGTCCCAGTCTGGAGTATGAAATGTCTTGGACTAGACAGGTGGAAGGCAAAATTAACAACATGAAGAACTGGACACATTTACTGCAGGTCAAACAAGTTTTATTCAATAATCCATAATTTTTGAAAGGTTCAAACTGGAACGCCATCTTAATAAAAAATATAAAGTCATCTGAAATACATTTCAGTTGGGTGATGTGGTGTATTTAAGGGTTTGAGAGATTTTTTTTTTTTTTTTGCTATGTATACTTAGTTTTATATGAAGTTTAACTGAAGATCTTTCCCTGACAACAGGATCTCTGTTCTCCAGAGATCTGGAGATCTGGATTCTGCAGAGCTATCGGACCAGCTGACAACCTTCACTTGAGCAAAAGACAATGAAGGAAACAACATATAGTAGCAAATGTCACATACACACTCACAAACCATGGTCCAATACAAGAGAAATGAATACAAGTTCTTGCAATGGGTAGTATCATGCAAAAAACAAAACAAAACAGCACAATAAAAACAACTACAAGCTGTAGGATACACAGTATACTAACATCTGTAAGTTGTTCTTCTCGTTCTTCCTAAAATTCCCTAAAATTAATTTTTAACAAACTGTCACACAGTACTACATCATCAGTCATTGCAGATTTTCTCCTAAACTGAGTCAGCTTTTACCTACTATAATACACAGCATTGTTTTGTATCACACCACAAACACAGCCAAAGGAAATATCATAACAGTAGCAGACACTCAAAGTGCCAGGGTCTTCTAAACTATGTGCATGAATGTATAGATAAACTACTGCTGCCTCACACTGGCCAATGGATCTTTTCAGTTCCAAAGGTGAGGGGACAACTGAATGATTGCACAAAAACACTGGAAGCTGCAATAAAAACAGTGTTTCAGAAATACCTTATGAACAAGTGCCTGTAAGGCCTATGACTTTCCAAATGCTTTTCCTTATTTTTTGATATATATGTGTGTGTGTGTGTGTGTATTTTTTAAAGAAGAACACTGAAATCCAGGAAAACAAGAAAATACATATAAGCTCTATTCAATGTGCTTAACCATTCAAAGCAGTGAGAACTGGCACCTTCTCCAAACTACAGTACTTCTCATTGCTCCAAGACTATTCAGATACCCCCCAAATCTTATTTGTGAAAGAATACCGACTGTACTAAAACAAAGCACTATGCCTATGTACTGTGTTTAATACATAACCTAGATATGTTGGATCTCAAAATAAGAGCATTGTTTAGATGTGCATGAAGTAAAATTAAATTAAGATTTTAAATTCTTTTCAATAATGTAATTCATTAGCCAGAAAGAACTTGAAAGCAAGCAACATAATTACAGAATACAGTGATTAAAGATGGTGTCTAACAATAACATCAAATAAATAAAAAAAAAATCCTTCCTAAGAAGATCCAGACAGTAGCAGATCATTGTATCAAAACTACATACTGAATTGTTAGTATTCTGTCAAAAAAAGATAATTAAATTAGAGTAACTCTTGAACCGTTTAAGGATAGTCCTGCCAAATATACATATTTAGTGTTTTTACCACTGAGGTAACTTCATCCTGAAACTTTTTTTTAACATATTTCTGAAACTTTCTTATTCATGTAGAGACTCCGTCTATACATTCTGTGCTTTAAGGAGATTTTGAAAGGTAACTGTCCTACAAGCTTGTGTGTGGTGTGTTTATGCGTGTGTACGGGTATATATAAATTAATATATAAAATACAGACTTCTGAAAGGTACCCTATACCCCCCATAATCCAGATTAACAGATCTCCTTTCAGCTTCAGTATGGAAGCCAGCAATAGAGTGAACTAAATGAGTAACTTACTCCCAAGAAAAGTCTCACTCTGCCCTCCACAGTCCCTCCTTTCCCCCACTTACTCCATCCCTAGCACTCGTCTAATTAAGTGGTAAAGCATTCAGCTAGCTAACCTAACCTCTGCGCAAGAGGAGTGGGTTTATTTTCTGCCATTTTAGCGAGTTATTGTATACACTGGTTTGTCTTCTTACCACTGTTAATTCTTTGCCAGCTGCTTTCCGGAAGGCTTTGGTCCATCTGATCTTTCTAGGATTTCGCTTCTTTTTAAAGTTTTTGTGGCATTTTGATTTGCAGAATCTAAATATCTTGAGAAAAAAAAAGTTTACAGTCAAATTATGTTATTCCTGCCCATTTCCAAGCAAGTGTGATATCAAACAATGAAGCCTCTCTAACATCAACACTCACTGAAAACAACACAGACCTTTCAAATTTCGTCATTTTAATTTGAGATATAGCTATTAAGCAACTATAAGGGATTTTATTTTTATTTTTTATCATTCTGAAAATGAAACTGCATTTTGGTAACTACAGATGCTTTTATTCTCAGTTCAGCATATAGATTTGTGGGGTTTCAAAAAATTTCTAAGGTTTTATTATAGCTGTACTTACTTGGCTTGAAACCCAAAAGAAACATAGTAATACTCGCTTTCTTTTCTATTACAGATTTCTCATATCTTTAATGTTAAATAAAATAATGATCTCGTCCAGTAAGACTATACTGCTCCAGAATACAAACTGCAAAATATGACACACAAAGAATTATCAAAATTAATTCAAATTAAACTATATTCTTGAAGTCAACAATTCATGAGAGCATAACCCTAACTACCCACTGGGTTCGAAAAAAAGTAGTTTAATAGTCATTTTCCAAGTAAATAAGAAGAAATTAGTCTACAATATAGCTGTCTGTAATATACAGAAGTCCCACTGAAAACACCACTAAATTTCCAGAGCTGAAATATTACTAAAATCTTTCTTTATTGCTTAAGGAGGTCTTTGACTAAGTAAGAACCTAGCAAGGACATTCATGCCACAGAGGGACCTTTGCAAACACTTTATATTTTTGCAAACGCTTTATATTTTGAAAGTCATTCCAACATATTATTTAAAGTTAACATACATAGTTCATTTTCAATACATTAAATCAAACTTCGTATTTTCATAAGAATAATGTTAAATATTTGCTATAATGCTGTAGCATTAATTTTATTCACTGTAATCGCAGAAAAGCAACTAACAGTTAAAGAGAGCTCTTATCAAGCAGGTTCCCAATACTGCTTGATGAACTGTGCAATTACACCAGGCAATAAAGCAAGCAAAGGAAGTTACTACAGAGAAAACATTTCAAAGCAGTCTTTCATTCTGCCCACAGAACGTTAGCTGTTGTGTACCAGTCCTCCTCATTACTGGGAGGAAAATAAACTAAAGTTGTTATGAAGCCTTTAACGCTTATCAAAACATAATACATGGGACAGCACAAGACTGTGACTATGACAGGATCACAAGAATTAATCCATAACAAAGTTTTTTTCCCATTATATAATTTCTAAATATTTTAGTCATGAAGAACTGATCAGCCAGTTTATTTCCCTGTTCTATATCTGGATCTCACTCTGGCATTTGCAGCTTAAACTATCTTTCTCCAGACGCGACTACTGAAAAAAATGTTGAATTTCAATTTCATAACTATGTTATTCTAGACTCAGTTTAGGCATCTGCCACTGCTACCCATGGAAGTGTCATACGTTTATCCAGGGTAAGTTTTCAGGTGCACTAATGATACATTTAAAAAAATTGTCACTGTCTGTACTTGGCATTTTACATAAACTAATATTTGGATTATGTGACAAACAGCTGAGCTAAAGAACAACCTTCTGTCTTGACTCTCCCACATCCAACCAGCATTTTCCATTCAAAAGAAATACATCACTTTAGTGAGGTAAAACAGCAGAAAGACACCAACAGGAAGGAGGGAAGAAATGTTCATATCCCTGTCTACAGTTCTTAATTCCCCCTTAATTTGTACATCACTTTGAAAATCTTTAGCTAATGTTCAAAGCAGAGCTGAAACTTTACTAAAAAAAAAGCCAGCATTCCTTACCCACGAGTTTTCAAAAATTCCTTCCTCAGCCATCCCATACTTCCCTTCCCACCTAATAATCGCTTTTAAAGAAAGTGCCCACAGAAGAGTACAAAATCTTTAGCTGATGTAACTATCTTCAAAAACGTATTTTTCCCATTTTCACCATGTTTTTCCCCCGCTTTCCTCAGCCAGATCTACCACTACCCTTTGCTCTTTCACAGATCACCTGTTCACATCTAACCTTCTCCTTTGCTAATTTTTTTTTTTTTCTGTATTTAAAACCCTATGGCCATTTTCCGGCGAACAGAACTACTCAAGCTACGACGGAGGCGAGCGGCAGCGCCGAGCCCGCCCGCCACGGGAAGCCGCCGGGCAGGCTCAGTGCGCTCGGGCTGCCGCAGGCGCCGGGGCAGCGGCGGGCGGGCAGCACCGGAGCCCCGGGACACCCGCGCCGCGCCGCGCCGCCCGCTCAGGGCGGGCTCAGCTCCGCGCCTGCTCAGGCAGCTCCGTGCCGCCGGGGCCGCGGCCCGGGCCGGGCCCGGGCGGCGGCGCCCCGCACCTTGCAGTCGTTGCGCACGAACATGACGCCGTGGCCCGGGTAGATGGGCCCCGAGCAGAAGTAGCACTTCTCGATCCGCATCGCGCCGCGCCGCCGCGCCTCGCCGCGCCGCCGGAAGTCCGCGCCGCGCCGCCGGAAGCGGCCGGGCCCGCCTGACCGGAAGCGACGGGGCGCGGCGCGGGCCAGCCGCCGTCGTGCGCCGTGCGCCGTGACGCCGGCGGTGGGGGGGCGGGTGCCGCTCCCGCGGGCGCCGGCGTGGCCCGCAGCGAGCTGCCGGCCGGTTCCCGCCACACGGACGTCGCGCAGGCGGCACCGCGGCCCGCCGAGAACCTGCGCTGGGTTTCAGGCAGCAGGGAGGAGAGCGAACCCCGCTCCCGGGCAAGACGGGATGATCAGAAAAGATCAGTTCGTTAGAACGTGCCTGGAAATCCAGGGTTTTCCTTAGAGAAAATACGTGACTGAAGGCCTTTGTGATTGTGAAAATACAAAAAATGCTTTTTTGTATTGAAAAAATTTGTATTTGAAAAAATACAAAAAAAAATCAAACTTAATAGCGTTGAAATACCTTGTGAGTTACCTGAGGCAGAGTAAGCTTTTTCTAATTGGTCTTTATTTCTTTGGCAGGCTTTAAACATCTCAAAACGTAGAGCGGTCCATGAGGCTTCCTATATATCTTAGCAAAATCTCATGAGAAAGACAACAGATGGATCATATATAAAATACGAAGGAGATCATTGCTCCAAAATGAGAAACTGGGCCACCACGCCTCCACGTGAACAGCAGCGAGAGGAGCTCTGTACTGGTGGGCACTCACTGCTCTGCTTTCCTTAAAGCTGTAAGAGAGCTCCAGTCATTGACGTATTGGAGCAGTAATTTCTAAATCACTATACGAACAGGGTGAGGCGGGGGAAGTAGAAGAGAAAGTAGTAGTATGTCAAGAAACACAAGCATTTACCCACAGGATATAAACATCAAATCACTTCTTGCTCCATTTCCACATTTGTAAGATCTATACTTTCTACAGGACAATTAGTTTTTTAAAGCAGAATTTGAAGTACTGTCTAAACCTGATGGCTCTGCCTCGATTACTCTAAGGAACCCTTTGCTCCCACTGCTTCCCCTTCTACCATGTTCCCTGTTTCTTGTGAAAGAACCTAAGTGCTGGGTGCCCTGCACCTTCCTAGACTGTTTGGGCCTGGATTGGGATCTTATCTTCTCTCTGTTCCTTCTTTGATCCTAGGTTGCTATCCTAGGCTTCAAGTGTGAAGTCTTCCTCAGGATATGAGGCTCCAACACCATGACTGCTGTTTCTCTGTTTAGAAGGACCTAACCATCAGAATCTCTGGGGGGAAATCCCTGTGCTAAATAGCACATGCCTTTAGGGTTGTTTTGTTTTGTTTGGTTCCTCAAACAGCAGAAAAGGGGGTTGTATCACAAAAGAGGGAAGGAAGAAAACAAAAATTGTTTTAGTAGGGCAGATTCACCAACCTCACCAGGCCTCAGCCACATCCTACAGCAGGAGCCCCCGCTAGAGCGCATGACCGGTGATGAGCAATCACACGAGCCCCTAGGAACAGTCTCAGCTGACTCAGCGAGACAGCACTGCACAGGATGTTAGTCTCATGCTGCATGCCGGAGGGAAGGCTCTGTAGCTGTGACAGAACATGGCAACCCAGCTGATAAGAGGAAATAGTAGAGACACATAAACAAGACAATATTAGGAGGGAAGCTATGAAGACACTGAGTTTACAACTAAAGGCAAAACCACAAGACAGTAAACAAGTTCACTTAGGTCTAGGGCAGCTGTGCTTTGGCATATGCAATTACAAGCCTTCTCCTTCACTCTGATTAGTTTGAGTTTCCTGCCCATATGACTTTTTTCCCATGGGCTTATTTATTTCACTACAAACAGCTTGCTCCTGGCACAATACTGAGAGATCTTTGGTGGCTTCTATGATTTAAGCAGTGCAGATTACAGACTACACCACCAACGCCTCCAAAACACAGATAGGATAGGAAGGCAAGCATTTCTGATTAGATGTTTTTTCTCAATACAATTTTCATGCCAAGGTACTAATCTCCTCCAAATATATACCCAAGACAAAGTCATTATGTTGAGGGTTTAAAGTACTCTCTCCTGAGTTTAAGACAATATAGATTGAAGATTGCTGGAGTCAAAATCTAGATTAATTATCAAAAAAGTGTATTTGACTTTACTCCCTTAGCAGTTATTTTGCACAGACTGAATTAGGTTTCCAGCTGGAAAACAGCCTTCCTAGAAGAGAAGGTTTTGCAGCAAAACGAGTGGTTCATTTGTTTGGTTTTTAACACAGATTATTATGGCAAGTATTGTTTCACAAGATGTGTCAACACAATTAACTCAATCAAACTTGTAACAAAGCTCTGATCTGCAAATACTTAAGTACTTTTCTAGGTTTCCCAATAGGAAGGGTGCCAGCAACTCTCACATACAGATGTGCATTACAGATTTGGGTTTGTAAAGTATAGAATCATGTAGGTTGGAAGGGACTTCTGGAGGCTATCTAGACCAACCTTCTGCTTAAAGCAGGACAAATTATATAAGGTTGCTCAGGAGCTCTGCTCTGGCCAGTCGACTTTTTGGTATCCATATCAATTCCACAGCCTCTCTGGGCTCCTGTTCCAATGTCTGATCACTTGCATGGTGAAGAATTTTTTGTAATATCTAATCAGCCATTCCCCATGTGACAACTTTTGTCTGTTGCCTCTTATCCTATCACTGTGCACCTCTGAGAACAGCCTGGCTCCATCTTCAGTATCCCCTCCCACCGTACAGTAAGGACAGCAGTAAGAGTTCTGCTCAGCCTTCTCTTCCAAAGGCTGAGCAAAGCCCATGTATTCCAGCCTGCGGTGGCCTCTGCTGGACTCACTCTAGTATGTCAACATCTTGCTCGTACTGGGGTGGCCAGAACAGGACACTGTTCCAGAAGCCACAGGGGCACACTTTTGGCTCCCGGTCAACTTGCTGTTGATGGCTTTTTGCTATTGTTTGTTACAGTTGATGGCAGTGGCTTTTTCAAAAAAATTGCTTTCCAGCCAGTCAGCACCCAGCCAGTACTCCTGCGTGGAGTTATTCCACTCCAGACACAGGACTTTGCATTTGCCCCTCTTAAATGTCATGAGGTACAGGTTAGCGCCTTTCTCCAGCATATCATGGAACCTCTGAAAGCAGCTCTGCCCTCCAGCATATCATATCATACATCTGGGCATCTACATGGCTCTTCACAAAAGCAGCTGGGCTGAAAAATAAAATCTCTATCACTTCTAAAAGGTGAGAAGCCTTACAAAATGCATTGCCTAATTCCAATTACTCTGTACAGGCTATGTGCTCACATTAGCAGCTTTCTGAACATCCTATGAATGCAGAAGTGTTATAACTCCCCACACCTGGCAAAAGATATCAGAATTACATGCCACCTCTGTTATTCCCATGAAGTTCATTCATTCAAGAAAAAACAAGTTTGAGATGCTGCTTAAGTCTTGAAAAGCAGGTTGGAAATGCTAACTGAGAAGACTGCTAAGGAGCAGCCATTTTAGAACTTTACTACATTTGAGGATAGAATTAGTCCGGAAACACCAATACACTAAGCAAAAGCCAGGATTATATGGGGTGGATGAGAGAAGTACACTTTTGGTAATGGGACAGGAGGCACCTTCAAGTATGTTGTCCAGCATGGAGCATTCCTATGGAGGAAGAATCTTGAGCCTCATTTTGTTTTCCATCTGTTTGGTATTTGTCTGTGCTCACTGGAGTCACTACTATACTTCAAATCTTGATCTTCTATGAGTTGGGCTTCTTCCACTATCACTCAAGATGCACTGGCCCCCACCAGACTGGTTCAGTCAGTGCCAGAGAGGAATATCAAGGAATACTCATGCCACAGAAGAAAACTTACAAGTATTTGAACTAAAAAAGCCATAAGGCATAGAGACAGCGCGTTTACACAGGTTAACACTGAACTGAGACAAAGCAAAATGCTAAAATTCAGTTCAACAAATGCGGACAAAGTTGAGGTCAGGAATATTCAACTATTTTATACTGGCAAGAAATCCTGGGACAAAGAATCTTAATGTAAATGCTTTCCAAAACTTTCCGCTCCATTACAGAACTTAACAGTTTCATCTGATACAGGATGGAAATTTTTCTTGAAATGAAGTTTCTCATCACATGAAAACTCTGATTTTTTTTTAATCAGTGCTAGACTAGTAAGGATACTGTAATTCACAGTCAGTAAACATTTACCATGATTTCTCATGAAAGCTAAAAAGGAAGCGAAGTTTTATCACAAAATAATTGGAACAGACTAAAGTACACCACAAAATTTATGGTTTTGCATCAAAGCAATTTTATGTAGACTCTCTTTATGTAGTAAATAGTTACATACAATATGCAGGACAAAAATATGACAGTTTCAGTATTTAATATCCATTTTAAATGTAGGTACCCAAAAGGAAATATTTTTTACACCTTTTCAGTAGTCACTTAGCTCAGTAGCTGGCTGCAATAATCCATACTGTTGTCAGGAACTGGATGGAGCTGTAAACACAAGAACTCCTGTTAAAGTTCATGTATGACAAAGTTCCACTACAACTCTCTGAAAAGCAGAGAGTTACTTTAAAAGAAATTCAGACACTGAAGTACATTGAAATGTGTTGTGTCCTACAGTAGAGTTTAATACTCCGCTGGTCAGAAACATGATGGTAAATTCAAAAGGCACTCTGAGTTAAACTACAGTAATTCCAGTCCACAAGCATTTTAGATTCTTGGTATTGTATAGTAGAAAAATTATATTTATTCAATATAAACTGCTTTAACCTCTGTTCTAGCAATCAAATTATATTGCACTTTCAAATATTCTGTGCATGTTCTGATAAAAAAATCTAATATTTACATGTTGCATTTGTTAAAGAAAAATACATTACTTTTAAAATATTTTAAGTGCCAAGTTTTAACGCTTATTTTTGTATTTCTAATACAACCAGAGGCTACATCAAAAATACAATTTCATAATTAGCTCCTATTCTAATTTACATTTTTGGTCCTTCGAAAAAAAATTGTTATGTTGCAATTTGTGTTGACAACTGATGTCAATGTTTGCCTGAACTCACAGTTGCCAAACAGACAGAATATTTAAATAAATAAATATATAATTTCTAAAGAAGTAATAGCTTTGGAGTTTTGTAAACAAACAGTCATGGAAAGTCTGTAAAAAGACTCAGTTTGGCATGTTATGATTTTAATTGGCAATACTTTAGACTCTGCCAGGGTATAAACAGTTTGGTAGGCACATCTCAAATCAGTCTGGAAAAAAAATACTGATTGTTCTTTATGTTGTCATAAGAATAAATAAAAATGATCAAGGAGTAACATCAACCACTGAAACCAAAAGACATTCACGTGATCTAAAAGAAAAAGAAAAGGGGAGCAGGGGGAAAGTAACTATTAATTTTTAAACATAATCTAAAGGAAATGAACAAGTCATATATAATAACCAAGATTTACAGGACACAAAGGTTGGCAGGTGAAAATGAGCACTATGAATTTATAGAAATACTGACTTAGAACTGGTTTCTTAGACAGCTATGTCTCACAGAAGACAATCGTTATTCATTTCTCAATCCAAATTTGAAGAAACATTCCAAATCTATGTTTGGCAAAGCAAAATCAGCACAAAGCACTAGCTCTGATGAAATCTTGTAGGTTGCCCTACATTCCTGTTAGAACACAAGTGGTAATACAAAAGAAACATAACAACAGATGTACACTTATGCCATTTACATAATAAATATACGTATATGCATATTCTGGAAATTCAAACGGTGCCAAGAGGTCTCATACATATGTTGGATATATTTTAAATAGTACAGTTGTAGTTTAAATGTTCAATTTCATGACATACCCAAACTGCTTTAAGTGTGTACCTGCTGTGCTTCTCTAGACATTTTTTTTATTCCATACAGAACAGTGCTCTTTTAGCTTTCATCACTAGAAATGATACTTTGCAAGAGCAAAGAAGAACTATTTGCATTCTTTTGCAGAAAAAGCAGGATTGCTCTTTACTACTGTTGTTCATTGATGAAATGGTGAAACGTTTCTGTTCAAATAGAATTATGAACTGTTCTTTTCAAAATCAAGAAGCCTGTCAGAAAACTTACTGTTACTAGAGACTAAGAAGAACAGTCACAATATCTATTCTAAATGCTTAGTCTGTGTATTCAGTGGAGCTTTCAAATAGCAACTGAGAGTCCAGTTCAGATGCCAACTCTTTCCTCTTGCCCATACAGAGAAATTTTTCTAAGTTTGGTGATGAAAACTCCCCTCCTCCTCTTCCCTCTAAAGAAGAGAATTCAGGGAGCATCCAGTGTTACACCAAATTGATAAACCTCTACCTTATCCACTAATAAACTGCATACCTTCCAAGCAATGGTCAATGTTATTCAAAAGGAAACACCAAGAATTGTTATAGCTTCATAATGTAACTATATGATACTATTGGTCCATAGGTTAAACAGTTAAGCTGCAACTGTACTATACCTTAGCATACACATTAAATTCAACTGTTGTAACTGAGTTAGCAGCCACATTTGCCTTTTTCTTGCTCCTCGTTCAGTTGTTCCGTAGAGCTGTGCCCATTGGAGCGTACTACCCCTTCTGGGATCCAGGATTTATCCACACACCGTTCCATGCGCTTCATGATGAGGTCAAGCAGAGTATCAATGGCTTTGCTTACATTACTCCCATTAGCTGCACTGGTTTCAAAATACGGTATTCTGCAGAAAGTTTTTTTTAAAAAACAAGTTTAAATCATACAGCTTATATTCACAGGAACAAAACCAGTAAATGATTACTGCCACACGCTTAGAAAACACACAAAGGCTGTTACTGACACTCCAGAGGAGAAAGGGACTGAGTGCTCAGTGGTCTGAAATACAAACAAAATAGCTCACACTGTAGATGGAGCAGAAGGATAAGCATGAGTTTACACTGTGGAATACACATTTTACATAGAACCAGTAGGTACGAATTCCAAAAGTTATGCTTCTGAAGTCTGTTCTTCCAGTTCTGCTCACCCACAAGAGATTCAATTACTTTACATGGTCTTGTCTGCATATCCGTGTTGTGCTTACCCATCTCCACATCAGCTACAGCACCATCACAAGACAGGAGAGCTCGTATGCACGTTCCCCTTCAGGCAAGGCAGCAAAGGCCCCAGATGTGGTGCTCTTGTCATCATTACAAAAGGTGTCACTGAACTGGGGCAGCACTTGTTTTAAAACACATGTCAACAGCCCCAAGTTAGGGATAAGATATTCTTCCTTCTATGGAATTCACCAACCCTTCCTCCCCTAGTGAGCACTCCAATTCTCACCCCCATCTATACCAAATAACTGCAGACAAACATGAAAAAATATATGAGTAACCTGCCAGGCATGCTGACCTGGGAGGCAGATTTTGGGAGAAGCTAGGCATCTATGTTAAAATGGAGAATGCACACAAGATATTTTCTCTTCTTTTTTCATTGCTCTGGATGCCACATCCCTATCAAGATAGCAAAGTAGCAGATATGACTGGCAATACAGATAACGGAGAAAACAAAATAGAACCAGGGAAACGGAGAAAAGATAGGAGAGTTCAGACTGTCAGGGTGAACAGACACAGAAAAAAGAACAAGAAGAGTAAGCACAAGCATTATCAAGATAAAAGGAGGAGATGAACAAAGCTAGTACAAACGAAAAGAAGCTTAAGGAAAGGGAAGACTGAGTAAAGGAAGATGATTATTATCATAAGGATGACCGAAAATACAAGTCAGAAGGGGACAAGGGGGAAGAAAAAAAGTAGGATACAGAAATAGGAAGATGAGCATAATTATCTCCAGTGGATACTTATGCACTTAAAGAGGTTGATGAGAAGGGGTAAGAGTATCAAAACAGATGGGAAGAGAGTGACAAGCAAGTAAAAAGCCTAGTGGATGTTGACATTCACCGGTTTGAAATTAGTCACTGCTTTGAGGGAGGATGACTAGAGATGTAAGAAGAGAACCTGAAGCAGTAAGAGGCAGTAGATGAATGCTGAATATTCTTTCCTTTATTTTTTGAAGCATAAGGTTGGAAAAGTTAACTTTGGTGTTAAAGAGAAGAGAAGGAAGAGGAAGTAAGGGGAGGAAGATACCGGGGGTTTCTATCTGTACACTAATGCCAGGACAAACAAATGTAACCAACACCAGGAGCAATGGATAATAAATAACAGTTCCTTTTGAGGAGAAAGGGCTGCAGAGAGTGCCATGCCCCAAAGGACACCATTAGGTTAACTAAATTTAATTCTAACTCCTGCCAAACAATAAGTCTGACTGTGGCAGAACAGTGAAAGGGCAGATGCCTGCTAGAGCACTTTAGACTGTACCCTAAATCAGTAGAGGACCCTCATTTTAAAGGATTTTTACAGAGAGAGAAATGTATTATTTAAGGATCCCTACAGTCATATCCTTTTAATATTAAGTTATGGCCCATGTTGTACCAGACCCGACTGGAGTATTTTCAAGCGAATGCCTGCGTGCTTTCCCCCCAGCGTGCGCCCTCGTACTCGGGAACTGCTCCCAGCACGCGACTCCCAAATTCGCCTGCAAACTCTCGTTTTCTAGAAGGCTGCAGCAAGCACTTGACACAGCTCAGGCGGGGTGTGGGGACACCACTTCCTGCCATGCAGACTGCGATCCTCCCGGCCACCGCGTCTTGCTTCAACCGCTTCCATTCGTTTCAACTGCAAACTCTATTTAAAAGGTTTATCCTGTGTTTGCACAATGCTGCTCAGCCCACCTGGGTCCTGCCGGACAACAAGAGTTTCTGAGCACCTTGGCACCGAACACACGTTACCAGTCGTCTTTGCTGTGGAGGGTCAGGGTGCTTTGAGAGGTGGTCTGAGGGCTTTGACCCTGGGTGCTCAGTGCTCCCCACAGCGTGGTGCTAGGGCGGCCGCCTCAGTGCTGTTCCCCAAGAGGCTGAAATAATCCCTTCAAAATTTGAAGTATTTCTTGTTTCTCTCTAATTTGCAAGATCCAGTGAATGGTCAGAAATACTATAATCCTGTCTCAGTATCTAAGTCTTCTATGAACATTTTCAAAATACAACACTGACTCGTACAAGGCCTTTCCCTAGAAAGGATATTCAGGATCACCCACTTCTGTCATGAGCAGACTCTTGGCTGTAGCAGGATTTATCTTGCTTCCTCCCAGCTGCATTTGGGAAAGTCTAGCAGCTATCCTGTCTCATTTCCACAGGGCAGAGAGCGCTGCAACTGCCTGCAGATCAGATGTGACCTGTAACTTTGACTTTTCATTCCCTATTCCTAAATTAAGTTGGCATTTTCAGCCACTGTGATAAACATTTCAGAAATTGTTTTGCAGAAGATGAAGTGACATGCAGAAAGATCTCCTTCAAATCTTTTAAGAAATTGAAACATGCCATCTGTTGCTGTTCACTCCCAGAAGTTTTTGCTCCTCATAAGCAGCCAGTTAAAATGCCCCATGCACTTGCTGTTAGCTGTGAGATACAGAATTCAAACAAACACGTCGGTAGGACGACGAAAAAGGAAGCAGGTAATATTGCACTAAACCCAATCGTCTCTAATGCACAGTCAGCTTCAGATTTGCCTCCTTCCAATGATTCTTCAAGGTCAAGGAAAGCTAATTTTTGACTACATCTGTGATAGCAAATAACATGGCATAACAGGACCAGGCCTGCAAAACAAGCCAATTAGGGCTGAGGACCTGAAGTTCACACTAGAGGCGTTTTGCAGGTCTTCGGACCAGCGCTATTTCGACCCCCTGGACTGAATGCACATTAGCAGCTGGAATACATCTTCTGGTTTAGTTTTTAATTGAAAAGAAATCCAGTTCACATGCTACAAGGCTACTCCACAATGTGAATCAAATCACTGTAAATGGCTCAGAAGACTTGCTTCAAAAATACACATCTGATCTTCACTAGAATGCAAATATAGTCCAGAGATGAGACTCATGGAATAGTTATCAGGGTAGAAGAGTCCTATGGAATTTACTATTGGAAGAATCCCATCAGAAGAAAGCTTTGCCACTATTCCTTTAGGGACACATGATCCGTGCCAGCAGAGATGGGGAAAGGCAAGGCTGCTGTCGCCTTCAGCTGGCCTAAGTGGTTTTGGGGACTCTCAGGGAAAAGATTAAGAGAGCAATTAGATGTCTTCAAGAAAATATGGCTGAGAATGAGTACCTTTTGAGGACAGCCATTAAGAACTCAGGTAGGGCACAGGCCCAGCAAAATTCCTTGAACAGTTGAAGGCAATTTGAACAGCCGTGAAGAAAGGGTGAGGAGGGGAAAGGGTAGCACAGCACCCCACAGACAGCTTGGGGAGAGACATGGGGAACTGTGGTCTGGACCAGAATCACTCTTTTGTAAGAACGCAGCACTCTATAAAATAAACTCTTTGGATGCCTGCAAGTGGTCCAGAGGCTCTCAGAGAAACTGAGGCAGCATGTTTCAACAGCTGTGCCAGTGACAGCAGCTGCCCTACAACAAACTTTTGAGATAAAACTCAAACTATAAATTAGGGTATCATTGCTTAGTATTATTCTTGTTTTCTTCAAAAATCTGAGAAAAATGGGTTCTCTGTGCCCTGCAGAAAGCCTTAGCACAGGCAAGAGGAAGTTAGATCATTGTTATTAATCTGCCTTCCCAGCTAAATTCCACCTCTTTTCCAGAACATTTGTGAAATGATTTATTTTGTTTCCTACCAAGGAAAGATTACTTGATCTCCCATGTGAGATTTCTACAAAATTAAGTATGTATTTTTAGGCAAAGCAGAAAACATTGACCTCTGACAGCAACAAGATATTATACAGGACAGTTAAGTGTTCTAAAATGCTTATTCTCACAATAACCTGCCAGTATACAGAAGTGGCACAGAGAGCGTATTTCATTTTGCTTTAAACAGAACAATAACTGGAAGGAAGTTACTTACCCATATTTTTCTGCAAGTTCCTTTGCCTCTTCTTCTTTCACCATTCTTTGGTCTTCCAGATCACTCTTGTTTCCACATAATACAATGTCAGGGTTTTCACAATATGCATGCATTTGTAGCTGACCTAACAGCAACAACAAAAATTAGGCTCACTTGAGTGCTGTTCTCACCAAGAATTTTAGTACCTTTAAGGAGACACAAGAACTTCAGGAAGATGACTCTCAAAAAGAAAGAAAACTCCTGTTCTCTAGGTATTTGCTGTTACCTAGCAGGATTTCTCCTGCTGCGCAGAGAAACCAGAGAGCAGGTGGACATGCACTATCACGCACCCAGTGAACAAACTGGAGAGCAGAAGCCTGGTAACATTAGCACAGAAGCTCCGTATTTGTAGCTTGAGGAGTTCTGCTCACCAAGCGTCTTCAGTGAGCTGCTAGGAAGGGAGAAAGAATACTTTCCATCTCTTGATTTTTTTTCCTGGGTTTGGAAACTGCTTCCCCTAGACACACTAGCCTAGTAACATTTGCTTTCCGTTAACCTTGCTGGCAAAGCTGAAGTTGAAACTTTGCATCGGCTTTCACAGATTTAAGTTGCTGAAGGATACCACAGTCAGGGATACAAAGTTTTCTCAGCTTGGTTTCATACACATTCAAAGCTGAATTTCAGGTAAGCACTAGAAACCACCACTAGCAGTTATTACAATTCTGAATGCAACATTTACTTTCTTTTTTCTCTAAAAAGCTTTTTTTTTTAAAAAAAAAAAAAAGTTTTCAGTTCTAAATATTTCTCAGTAACACCTCATATTTGCAAACATCCCTGCAAGCAAGCAAGCAAGAAAAAAAAATGCCATACTTATCCAATTCCTGACGTTGAGGAAACTTTGCTCATTTGTCAGATCAAAGAGTAGAAGAAACCCCATTGCATCTCTGAAGAAAGCTGTTGTCAGGCTACGAAACCTAGACCATTGAAGTAAAGTTAGCTGGCACATCTGATAAGTTAATTTGAATACATAACTGAATGTAACTGTATACAGTTATAAAACTGAGATAACTTAAAACTTAACTAGCAAGAACAAAATATTCATCACAATTATTTCTGCTGATGGTTGGCTAACACAAATTGCTAGCATTACTGTGGCCTGATCCAGGGCTCAGGAAGTCAGCGAGACCTTCCACTCAAGCCTGAGAGCTGTAGATCAAGCCTCATATTCTAAAGCACACCTTAATCAAGAAATCAGAAGAGCAGTAAAGTTCATACAACACTGAAATCTGTTACAGCACACATCAGTTCTTGATTTTAAGATATTCAGCTGCAAGGATTCTTGTCTTTCAACAGATAACTAGAAAAGAACCCTTTGACTTGACTTCATCTGTCTGACTCTCCCAAGACCTCAAGATATCCATGATAATAACAACAATAACTATAAATATAAAAGGTTAAAAAATATCTGTACTAATCGGCCAAGAAAAAGTAAACTGAAGATTTCCAAAAGACAGAGAGAAAAAAAAAGTTTTAATTTAGCACAGCTGTGACTTAATGCGTACTCATGGGAAACTGTTAAAGTAAGAGCCCTTATCTGTCAAGTCATACGACTAAAATACAACAATCAATAAATAAAATTCATATACTTAGTTCTGTTTGTCTAGCTTCCTGACAACTGCCTTACTTACTAGATAGGGAAAAACAAACAAAGACAACATACCTTTCCTGCCCTGCAGTATCCCAGAGCTGAAGATGTATCCTCTGCCCTCTGCCACTAATGCCATCTGGCCCATTGGGTCTATAGACCTACAAAAGTCAAATTTGCAAGACAGTGTTAGCAATCCAGCCTTTATAGAACAGCAAAAAAACCCTGATACTTAACATTTTGAATGAAGCAAAACTAGCATTTCTGACTCAAGGCCCGACCACGGCTCAAACCTTCTGCTTTATATGACTTAGTAATAGAGTTGCATTTTAATTATTCATGTAGTTGAATTTTTAAAAACTGGAGAAAGTTTCCAATAGACCATGGACTCCCAATATATATTCAGAATGGCCATTGAGTTTCCTTAGGCAAGTTTACTTTTTTATTTCAATTTTTTATTTTTTACTATTATCTTGTATCCTGTTCAAATTAAAATGTAATTATAAGACAGCAACAATCAGATCGTGCAATCTGGCAATATATTTGTACGACTAACAAAACCTCATTAGCAAACACAATATACTCATAAAGATAATGACATTTCTTCTTAACTGCCAAAAGATTGCTGAAAAAGAGCTGAGGGTAGATCTTATCATATATTAGCTTATAAAAGAAGAAATTGGATGCTAACAATAAATGCTGAAGAGTTTATTCAGCACAAAAGCATAAATAAGGACATCCGTTAGCTTTAGAAGGATCAGATAAAAATAATATTTGTGCATTATAAAACATTTTAGGTTGCATTGTCTTCTTTTCCTTGAACTATCATTGTACTTGGATTGCTGGAAATACAAATACATCTTTATCCACAAATTCAGCAAGCTGTCCTTAATGTGAATCAGGTACCTAAACTTACTCCTTATTTACCAAATATGCTAATCAAGTAACCCCACCACATTTATTGTCCCACAAAAGGCATACTAACTTATTCCACAGATCAGCATCTCATTAGGATATTTATTCCTTCCTATTACTGTGGTGCACGTCATCCTTCAAAAGCCAGTTTACGCAATGCCCGTTTCACCATGCAGGTCTCCGGACGCTGGGGAAGCGAGAGCGGGCTGCACTGGAAGGTGTGTGACGCTGCTGCGTGAGAAAGGAAAGGGCACGGTGCCACCTCAGCTCCTTAGTGCAGTAAGGACCAGCATCCGACTGGTCATAAAGTAGCGCTCTGCGGTCTCAAATCGAAAATGTGTTTGCCTTACATTTAATGATAATTTGGGAGTTAAAAAGGCCTTTCTATTTTATTTTTCATAATTTTTCTCTGGTACCGGTAACTCTTTAGGAAGCAAGATAACATATCATGACAGATCATTTCATTCTCTTTTTTTAATGGTTTTAAAATTACCACTGCAGTCTTTGGTCACTAGCCATTTCAGTTCACAAACAATAAAACCATTTTTACTTGAGCCCAATCAGTACTCGCATAGGGAGTGCTACTCCGGGTAGTAGGATCACAGCTCACCAAGCAGCTGTGCTCATCAACACTTGCTAAAGAACAGCGAGAGGTTGCTGAGAATCAGCTCTTCTTATGTCAAGTCTGGGGGAGCTAGGGCGGGCAGACTAACTTCCTTACGAGAAGATTAATTACACAGTAACTGTGGATTGTATGCCTCCACATAAGCATCAGAAGGTTAAACTTTTTAAAATAAAACCTAGCCATCACAAAGACAGCTATAGTTTTAAAGGAGCATACTATTTGTGAAAACTCACCACTCTCTTTTCCCGGAAGTCAATGCCCACCGTTGCAATAAATTTGGAATTAAATTTGCCATCTGTGTACTGGTAAAGAAGGCTGGTCTTTCCTACTCCAGAATCGCCAAGCGCTAGGAATTTGATGAGGTAGTCATAGTCCCCATCAGACATAGTGAGAACTCAGGCGACACCTTAGAAAGCAAAGCAAAAAGCATTAGTTATTCAACAACTGCGCTAAGGCATCTTTTGTCACATTTAAAATACAAATCACTATTTGAACTACAAAGAATCCAGTAGTGGGATCAATGCTGTACTCTTCTGCACTACTTTCACATTAAACTCTCAATTATGGCAGCTATCAGTCCAGCTGAAAAGTACTTTTTTTTTTTTTTTTAAATAACACTCCTCTTACTGCAAAGAGGAGGCAACACAATTTTAACTTCTTCAAGAAAGAATAAAAACCAAGGTCAAAGAAAACTATTTGAGATACCTGTAGCATGAGTTGCAGAACTGTTTTAATCTCTGTGGAAGCTGGAAGAATCTACTTTAAACATATCAGTAATATAACTCTGATCTTGCATTCACTGTGAGATTATTAATATACAGGAATAATTCAGATTCCCCAAAATACTTAAATAAAAAGGCATCACACTGCCTTAAACATTTAACATTTATTGAACTTTTTCTGAATACATAACAAGAGACTCTCAAAGTAGTTTAACTAAAGTTGGTTCATGTCGTCTTCTGTATGATAATCGTTTTCTATTAACAACTATGTTTTAGTGTCAAAAGAAGTCCTTTTATACCAGGAAGAAAAATAACCAAGCAAACATTTTCTTTTAGTTTGTAATGAAACAAGAAAACAATTTTCACATTTTAAAAGTTTTATTCCTGGTAGCAGCAAATCATTTAAATTAACTCTTGAACCTAGAGGTCATTAAATAACACATTTTTCCATGGCCTGTACATGTTTAGGACGATTCTCTTCATTCTTTTTGCACTACTGAAACAAGAATCACTTAGAAGATACGTTCTGATTGAAGTACAGTAACTAGCTAAAATTTACAAGACAATCCCTGGATATTTTAATGAACACTACAAAGACTAGTACAAGTGCACTAGTACTTTCCTGTGAAGCAGTTACTGACCTCACCTCCCCCAAAACAAACAGCAGTGACCTGCCTTATGTTGTTTTCAAAGAAACGAATGCAAAAGGAGAAGTCTGGAATAACCACTCTAAAAGCAGTAGAAATCTAACATAAGATTGCCCCTTTTAAGGGGCAAAATAAGTACCAAAATATACAAAAAGATAGATGATGAAATTAAGGACAAAATAAAGTTTTCTGTTTCAAGTGTAAATAAGTATTATTAGAGCTGCTTGTAGCTTGAACTAGATAAAACAAGCAGCAGCTTGCACCAGTGGCAAAACACCAATTCACTTCTTGAATATCAGTTCACAGCTTGAGGTTTGGAACAAACTCTGTATCTCAATCTCCGTATGTGGGCGTCAATCACCACCATTAAACTGAAGTCAGAATTATCTTTAAAGCCTTGACTTTGTGCCAGTTCTGCTCCGTTACAAAACACAACTGTGATTAGTTGACTTCGCTATTACTGCACAAACCACGATCCAGTGAAGACAACAGTCAAGTTTTACCCAGATGTTCTCCAGCTGAAGAGTCACTGGAAGGCATTTGATGCCTTACTGCCATTTCTAACCTTGAAATCTCCCTTCTGCCAGTCAAAGTATATTTTACATTATGCCACCTACCACAGTGAAACCTTGCAGGAATAGGGCTTACCTAGTACTAGCTGCAGAGTTCCCTCTCTCTACCAAGCCACAGGCAGCTAATTCACTTTCCACTGTTGCATTTTTAATATCACGTTTTGCAATAGAGTAAAAAGTGTGGGGGGGAGGGAATGCAGCAATCAGTAACAGTGATGTTTGTATGTAAGTACACCAAAACTGCAGGTCTGCATTCACCATCGAGGTCTGCAAGAGCGGTATATTCAAGTGAGTAGATGGAACAGACAGTGACACACTGACGTAAGAACATTTTTAACAGAAATGAAAAGCTCTTATTGATCTAATACATTCACACATACCAGCAAGTCTTTTTTTTCTTTTTTTTTTCCTTGAGAGGGGGGAAGATAAAAAATAAAAATCATATCACCTACCTTGCAGTTCTACAAAGCCTCTTTTCTTTGAAATGCATAAGAAGAAAAGGAAAAATGTTTTAAAAGGCAAATAGGCTTTTTTTTTTTTTTAATTAAAGATTAGATTTGGTTTAGACTTCTAGCTCTTGTTCCGCCTCCTTTTGCCCTCAGATATTCTGCCAAGAGTAAAGGGCTGTGTAAAATACAGGGCCTTCTTATTCAAGTTCATGTTATTTTAGCCTCAGTATCCCTAAATTAATTATTGCTTTAAAAGACAAATCTTACAACCGTTACACTATGCAAAGACAGGTTAGCATCGTGGGGTTTATGGTGCTGTTGTTCTCAGATAGAAGTATTTGCCCTGTCTTCCTGGTATTTTGTTAGCTAGCTGTAGGTATACAGAACAAACTTCTGGTAAGATAGGAACAATAGTGCCACGTGATCACTGTAAACTGATCTATGCTGCAAGAAAGCTAGTTTATCTTGCACCCTGTTCAGAACCTGATGGCAGAAGAATGGGCACGACAGCGGTATCGCTACTACTAGCATGCTCGGGGACATAGAAACCGTGCTGGTTCAGGTCTGTTAAGAGTTAGGGTAAAACCTCAGCATGCCTCCGCTAATCAGAGCCAGGTGAAAACCTTTGGTTAGACATGGGGGAGTGGGGAAGGGTGGCAAACACCCTAAACGCATTACTAAGTCATATCAGATTTGTAGAGTATCTATTTGTATAAAACATGCCACACCATGAGGACTACTTTAACCTCAGTCCTCCATATGGCTGATAACAAATACAGTTTGCAAATGACTGGTAGTGCCCTAGGAGCCCTTCACAGCAGATGCATAAAACCGTGCTCTCAATGGTGAAGTTGAGAAGGAAGTTCTCTCCTTTGGCTTTTGAAATGCCCACACCTTTTACTGCACCCCACAATGTCAATCTATTATTCAAATATCTCCAGGGTGTGGTTCTTGTGAAACCCTGCACAGCTAGCCTATCCTTGGAGACATGCAAAGAGTTATTTTCATAGCAGTTTCAAGCCTTGTCCTCCTCCCTGTACAAATATTTAAAAAGTGATCTCCACCCTCTGCTTCTAAGACTAGCAGTCCTAGGGACCAGATACCTCCAGCTCTCTGCTATAGAAAAAAGAATCTATTCACAAAAAAAGCTGTTAAGGAGTGTTTAAAAGAAGTACTAAAGTTTCTGCTCTTTCACACGCTGTTTATTTAGTTTTCTTTAATCTAATATGTTCATGCTTTCACAGCGTAATATTTACATGCACATTCACAAAAGGACAGACATAACAGAATCAGAAAGCAAGGCTGCTCCCTGAGCTAAGCCACTGTTCTGGAACCTGCCTCCCTGAACTCAACAGCAGACAACAGGCAGGATTTTGTCCTGTCTCTGTGATTACTAGCTCAAAGCATCAGATCGGTTATACCTCTTTCTAACTAGACGAGCTCACCTTCTTGCAATTCAACTTTAAAAACTTCAAAAATATTAAGACACTTAATATCAAGCCTCTACTATTTGGCAATTACCTGTTTCCTTGGTCAAAATTCTCTGCTCACCACTGCTTGTGTAGTCCATATAAAGCAGCAGCTGCCACTCACCTCTGTATATATCATACAGAGGACGTGTGTATTTTAAAATACATGCCCGCCCCACTCTTCATTAAGTAACTGAAAGTTATTTAACCAAGCCATGAACTTGTTACTATAACTCATCCCATTTTTTTCTTGTCTTTCCATCTACATTTTGATACCTCTTGTATCAGAAGAGTGGGAAAAAGGAAGAATTGGAGAAGGGACATCATAGAATTTATCTGATCTACAAAGAGGGGGAAAAAACGTCTGAAATCACTGTAGAATGATCATTCCCCCCCCCTTAAAAAAAAAAAAAAAAAAAAAAAAAAAAAAAAAAAAAAAAAGAGTAACAACTCCTTAGCTGAAAAAAAATGGAAATAATTTAGACTCCATAGTAAGCCTTCCAGGATTTCTACTTTTGTAAACCTACCTCCCCACTCCACCCCCTTGCATCCCTTTCAACTCCAGCATTGCACATGGCATAGCACGCAGATGGAAAGGGACTATGAACAAGTGCCTTTTACACTGCTGATGGAACTTTTACAGCCGTCATTTAATCTGTGCCGGCACAACCGTCCCCACGGACCTCTCCCCACACAGGTCCAGATCACACTACCTCGCCAGAAGGGATGCTCTGCAAAGCAGGCACTGCTCTCGTTCAGGGCAGTTCCCAGCCCCAGGGAGTTTCACATTAACAGGCATCAGTGTTACAGGCTCCTATTTTTGCCTCCAGGACATAAGTATCACAATCCTGTGTGATAAAACACTTGAGACTATGGCAGCATTGTTCCCGGATAAACTGAGGAAGTTGGCTTGGCATGCAGGATTGCTCCTGTGCAGAACAGGACAGGGAATACACGCTCCGAACAAAAGGCCTGGATCAAAACATGCAATTCCCGTGTTGCTACACGGCTGGAGGAGGGAAGAAAATGAAGGGAGAATGAAGGCACAAAGTAACAGTATAGGAAAATACAAGCAAAAATAAGCATTGATCTACAAATGAAAATTTACACAGACACACACAGTGAAAAAAAAAAACAGGAAATTTGTACATGTTCTTAATCAGACAGTCCTCAAGCACATCAATTCAAAATAAAGTACACCACTTACCCCAAACTCAGCTAAAGGAATAGTTAGGGCTAACTGCAGACACTACTGCTAGCAGGAGTACTTTTGTAGCACCACCTGTTCGGCGCCCAGCCGCCAAGCTTACGTGTCACCTGTTTGCATTCATGCTGATGGGTGCTCGGAGATAAAGAGGTGTGCCTCATGTCTAAGGAGGGTGCTGCTTGACAGTACAGCTGGGAAGCAATTACACAGTTCACATGTCCCATTTATTCCTAAAGGCAAACAGCATTTCAGAAGAGATTTATGCATGAGCTACCTAGGAGCAGACAAAATATCTGCTAAACCTGCCGCAAGCCATAAAACATCTTAATGTGAGAACATTTCTTGCAAGAAACAGTGTCATTGCATTAATAATGCAGTATATGGATCACAACTGTTCAGTTCTGCTCATAGCTTTACATCTTCTTCTCTAGGGTGAGAGGAGGTTGACAGCAGCCTCTGATGTGAACTGTTGATCTTTATCTTTCTGCCTTGTATGCGGAGGTTTGAGCACACTTTGCTGCCCCTTTGGTACCACAGTGAAAGTCAGCTTTACCACAGATTTCTAAAGAACAACAGAAAAATTATTCCTTGACAAAGTCTGGAATGTAAAGGAATTAAATCTGACCGACTTCAGATCACACTTGCAGCACCACTCCATTTCACAAAGAAGCAATATATATTTAAACAAGACCATTTTAGACAAGAAGTAGAAAAAAGGAAACATCTCTTTTTGGGTCTCTTCTGCACCACTCAAGCCCTCCAAGGGCAAAACCCACTATTCCACATGAAAACGTTACAATTAAACAATTAAACACTCAGTCCCCTCATGCCAAATGAAGACAACTATTTATACATTTCAGACATCACCCTAGTATCACAGATCTGCAGCATCATCAAAGTTATTTTCTCAATAGTATGATATCTCCTATGAGACGATGATAAAAGTACAAAATAGTTAGAACTTGCCAAGTAACACAATTAGGCCCATAATTAATTCACATGTTAAGATATCACAAAATTTCACCACATTTTTCTTCTGGGGAGGGGGCAGACTTTTTTTACGGGTTACAGTTAACTTCAATAGTCTCCAACTTCTGCAAGCATCACTATTTTGAGGTAGATGTTACAGACAAAGAAAGATGAGTCATGTTTTGGCCTTGTCTTCTCTGTTCAGGAAAGCCTCGACCCTACTAGAACAGGGCAAAATGAACCGGGCTATGCCCTATAGGTAGGGGCCACGCTAGAGCAAAGTCTGCATTTTCTCTGTGCAATGCAGAACAACCCACCAAGAAAGGGATGAGCGTAGTGAAGAAAAAGGGATATATTCTTAGGGATCCATCACAACAAGTGTAGTATGTGACAGGAGAAAGAGCCTCAGTCTACTTCAAAAGCTTCCACTGTATTCATATATGATGGAACCATATTTGTAAGTATACTGTGAAAAAAGTCCAAGAAAATGCTTTGAAAATGAAGGAGGAAAGGAGCGCAGGCCTCATACAGACAGAAAAAGAAAATACTGCAGGTCTCTCAACAGAGAAAGCGTGAGAACAAGCACAGGGCAATAATGCAGTAGTACAGGTTTGAGCATTCTGTAAGTGCAAGTAAAATCATATTAAAAAAGCGTCTCACTTGGGTGCTACGTAGACTTAATGAGCTAACTTCAATAGCTTTTTATACGTCACCTGATCTGCCATAGCAGAAGCCCAGAGAAGGTGCCCTGGATGGAGAGGGAAGCCACTCAGCACCCCAGCACCCGCATCCCACGGCAGGGACCGCATTCCTGTCCGCGCAGCCCAAGCATGGCAAATGGCCTCACCCTGCTTTGTGGCAGCAGCAGCAGCACCTCAGCCCCTGCAAAACTGGTCAGCATTGGACATTTGCCAGCTCTTTTATAAAGAGGGAATGGGGAGTTAAACGCTGTTCCTTGCCAACACTTTATAAAAACCTTTGGCTAAAAGCTGCCAGATACAAGATGCAAGAATGACACAAATGAATTATGACTTTTTTTCTTAAATCAGTAACTGTTATGCTGGGGGAAGAAAGTTAATAAATAAGGACTTTATAGGGCTGAAATATTCTGAGCTCCATTATTTTTTCCTTAGGAAAATGTATGACCTGGTTTGCTTTAATTTCAGCCAAAATGCCACTTTCTGGGACTTCTCTGTAATATAAATAACAGGAAGGCAAATTTGCTTTCCTCTCACTAATGAGATGAAGAGATTTATTTACTCTGAACTTTGCTCTTTTGGTCTCTCTCAATTGCTTTAGCTTTACTTGACATTTCACTGCAATGCCCTTTTTGGCTTCAACTATAAAGGAATTAGAAGGAATTAGAGCATCAGTGTCTATGATTGTCTCTTGGAAGAATCCAAGTGATTCTGAGGGCACTCAAGGCGCACGCAGGATTCTGCAAAAATGCGTGCAAAAGATGAGTTGCAAAGCTTTAGTTTACAAATGTTGATGTCACTTCTATCTCAACTGAAGATGGTCCATGACACTGTCAGCCTTGCTGGAAATACAGAATTCAGCAAAGGAAGAACAAGAACTGACAGGCACACAAAGCTACAATACATGTACATCCACATACACAAGACGCCAGACACAAAACCCTAAGCTCCCAACTAGAAAGGGGGCACAGAAGGGGGCAAGTTAAGCAACAGGTTTGCAGATGTGGTGAGAAACTTCTACCTTGCACAACAGGGCAGGCAGGAAAACAACAGATTCTGGATTTCATTTCCAGAAAGCAAATGGAAACTAGGAATGGAGAAGCCAGGAAAGGAAACAACAGTTAGTTTTGCAACTAGATTTGCATTTCAGCATAATCAAAACAAAACAAACAAACAAAAAAAAAAGGGTTGAATTTCAGTAGAGATGGCTCAGAGTTACATACAGGAATGAAAGGCAGGATGTAACTGGAAAAAAATAAAAAATAAAGACAGGAACGTTGCATGGAACACTCTCAACGTCATCCATACTGAAGCATCTCTGTACAATTTCAACCTCTCTGCACAATATCAGTAAAATCTCCTATATTCATTTTTCCTTAACATTCACAGTGCTTCATGGTAAGAAAAGACTGCAGCTAAATAAGGATTTGCAAATGTTTCTGGTGAAAACAGTTAAACTCTTTGAGAAGAGTTGTGTTTTTTGTGAGAACAAGAGCTTCTGTCCCCAAGGTTACCTCTCTGAACCCCATCAGCAGCTGCTTTCAGGTTCTAGCAGTGTAGCAATGGTCCCACAAGCAAGTAAGCACCAGAGTAAACAAAGCACAGATTTTTTTCAAAAACAGCTCCATATTGCTTACTCTTTCCTCAGCCATTCAGATGTGCCTCTATTAAAGTCATTGAGTTGTAATGCATCACAAGATATCTTTCCATATCTTGCCATACTTTCCACTAACTTATAAATGTGAAATTCCAAATGAGGTCAGGCATTTTTCCTTAATTTGCCAATTCTAACTATTTCAGGAAGGCCCCAGCTCATGGTTTACCTACAAACTAAGCTTAATATGTGCACCACATCATGCACCACATCACAACATCGTATTTGCTCTTGATAATATTACAGTGACACAGTCATATATAGACTTACACATAATTTACAACCTTTTCAATTTGATGAGTCTAGCTGAGAGGTGAGAAAAGTATGTAGTCTCCAAGAGCAACAAGAGCAGAAGTGCAGTTTATACAAATGTGCTGGTGGAGAAGTAAGGCCAGAAGGTTACAAGAAGAAATTAAGAGTATCACAGAGGTTTGTGGTTTCAGTTTGGCCAAATGGTCTCAGAGATACCGTGTCTGAGCTTCACACAGATTTTCTAGAATATGCTGCTACTTCTCGGCCTCATTACAGCTCACTGGCCTAAAAGTCATGCTGGCGAGCTCCCTCTCCAAGCGGAGGTCAGGCTGTACAGGACGGCCATATCCACCTCCAGATGTGCCCGAGCCCACAACACAGGAGCTACTAGGATTTCACTCACAGAGCTGCTCATATGGACAAAAGCAGGGAAACATCCAGAAGACATCCCACTCACACATTCAGCAAGCAGACAGGACTCCACAAGAGCAAGGAAAACGAGTGTACTCCTACTTCAGCATCAGAAACAGTTGCTGAAAGATAAAGAAGATACCAAGAATCACACAGCATTACAGGAACTGAGTACATCTTCAAGCATTGATTGGGTTTTCCTGGATATAAAATCTCCACAAGATAGCTGGAACAAGCAGGCAAATGAGAAAGCAGAGTACAAGGGACAGGAAAAGGTGAAAATCTAAAAACTGATAAAACTTTTCACATGCACAGTTAGAATACGAATGTAGTGACACCTCAGAGAACACTGCTTTAGCATGTGCTCATGCTAAAGAAAGCATTAGGCTCTATGCTCAGCCTCTGTGGATGATTCAGTAAACTGCCAAACACATCAGTGAGGCCAGGTTCTTTGTTTATGCTTCTGAAAGCACACGCTCCGTAAACAGCCAGAGGAAAATATTCTTTTAAAAGGCATATATAGTTTCATTCCTCCAGGGTAGGAAAATTCTCAGCTGTCTTTTACCTTGTTTTGGAAGACAGATATCTGGAATACAGATAAAGTCTCTCCAAAAGGTCACGCTGCCAAGCTCGTGAAGGCGACAGGATGCATGCTGCATTAGAGGGAAACGATCTGGCAGAGATAAACGATCATGATTAGGTCATTAAGAGTCTGTGGGGAAGGTCAGCAACAGACAACCCAAAGATACCTACTAATCACTGCTACATAAAGCTGAAATCCACACAAATATGATGCAAATTGGACTACAAAACAAAACTGTGTAATTCACTTAACAAGCGGTGAGTAAGCATATGAAAGAGGTGGGGCAAAAAAGAATTTCAGTGCAGAATTTAATGTCCTTTTCTTATCCTTTGGATTCGGAAATACTTGTTTCTCTTGTTTTTTTATAGGAGGTAAAAACTCTGCTCCTTGTTAATTGAGGTTTTTGATTGGAAGATGCAACAAAAGTAACTTTGCTTTTTCCAGCTGCTATTATTCCTAAGTATTATTGTTTTTCTACAATGTTACCATATGCCCTTATCTTTGGAGCAAGTTATTTGATTTAGTTCAACCACTGAGGGGCAGGGGGTGGAGTATATAGCATTTCCTGCATTCTGGTCTGGTTATTTGTTTCTTGATGGCTTCATAATTTACTCATTACTTAGATAACATAGAAGTGTCTGAAGATTTTTAAGTCCAGCAGAAGTTAATCTGTCTGCACCTGCCAAACAACAGGAAAATAGCTTACTGCCAGGCACTCTAACCCTTCTGGAGCACGACTGATGGCTCAAGTCACACTTCAAGCCACAAGGGAAAGAGTCATGTCTCATGCTGACAACCTTTTCCTCAGAAAACTAACTGCTTTTCAAAGTTATTGACTGAGCAACTAATCAATATCCGTTTGTGATGAGCTGGAAAAATCTGTGTTATTTATAAACATTGGGTATGACATTAGAAATGCTAAGAAGTTATTTGTGGAAATACTCAATCAGAAAGGTTTCTTAAATGGATCCAGCAAAAAAGGATCCAGGCAAAATAAGTTTATAAATATCTGTGCGAAAATAAGGGAAACTGCCAGTTGAGAAATACCCTCTCTACTAACCAGAAAGCCTGTTCGTTCTACTCCTTAGTCTAGAATCCAATCTGTTAGACCTGAAGAGGGGCAGTCCGAGATGCAAAGCAGGGAACGGGTGCAAGTGGATGGGGATGGAAGGAGGTGGCCAGACCAATAAAACCAAGGCTCAAAGCAAGCATCCACTTCTGTCAAACTGTCAAAACACATCGCAAGCTCTCAACAGAAGCAGCCTTGCAGGTGCTGAGCTCACGTTATGCTGGCAACCACCACAACGTGGAAGCAGTCAGAGCCTTACAGGCTGGCTTCGGAGAGACGGAGAAGTGGACATGTTATTTGAATAATCTGCTCTCAAACGGTCTCAAGAAGGGCCTGACCCTTGAATTCAGTCTGTTACAGCCACTGTCTCAGAGATGTCATTTCAGCCAGCTCTGCGCAGTGTCTTTTTTAGAAAATGTGTGTCTGGAAACCAATTAGCATGCATGATGCTTTCATGTTTCAAAAATGCTCTAAGAAGTTTAGAAATAATTTACTGAGCATACTCTGGGCATAATTTGCTTGCTCCATAATAAAACACCATTTCTGCCTGAAACAGACACAGGCTGCAGTCAACAGGCACCCATCTGTTCTCTCTGAGGAGCTGTTCACATGCAGCAAAAAAGTAGAAGTCTTGATCTACCACAGAGGGACACGGTCATCTTAGGAGCATCGTTTGCAGCTCAAAGTTATCACTCAATCTTTTCTCACAAAGCAAAGCTAGAACTACAGCATACTTTTTTGTAAAAATTTAAAAGTCAGCCCACTCCTCCAACAACTCCTCCTTGCACAGTTGCAGAACTGCAACAGGCATTAACACTGTCCAGGCTTTCTGTTGAGAATCTGCATTCTGCCAAAATGTTTAGACAGTCTTTTGGCAAAATGTTTGCATCAACCCATATCCTAGCACAGCTTCCTTTCTAGAGCCTTCCTCAAGGAAGACATAAATCAAAAGAAGCACCGATTAAGCACGTTGAACAGCACAACACAAAGCTTCCATTCAAAAAGCCTGTTGTTTTTCAGCCCAAGTTGCCAGCGCTATTCCTCTTACTACTCTGGTCAGAATCCCGTATTCTAATGTGAATTATCATTCAAACTTGATACACAGAAAAGACAGTTCAGATACTCAGCATAGCAAACCATGAGTTCTTACACCAATTCTTCCCATGGGGGGAAGCATGAGCCTTGCAAAGACAGCAGAGAGAATTGCAGGTTTTGTGCTACCCTTCATCTGTATCATTTGTTCTAGTTATTCTCTGCTTGCGAGCACCAAGAGGGCTGCAGAACAGCACGCTGGTTGAAAGCTGGCAGCTCTTGCCAGGGTTCTTCATGCTGTAGACACCATCCTTGAGAATTCTTTCTTAAAATTTTATGCAGACATACAGCTTCCCTAAGTTTTGCTTTAACAACGAGAATTACCATACAATAGCAGGAGATTTCTTATCTCACCCCCCCACAAACCTTCAATTAAAATTATTTTTCAGCACATTTCTGCTATAGCTAAGCAACAGCTTAGCAACAGTGAGCTTACAGCTCAGCTAAGGCACAAGGGTGCACCTCTATAACTTGCATTTCAGAAAAAAATATACAGAGTTATTCTAACAGTCAGTCATCAGACTTCTCTAATTGATCCCAGCAGCTCCCTATATAAAAATGTGTATCAAAGAATTTCATATGCAGTTTTCACACCACAGTGGATTCAGTCTGCTTTCCTAACTGAACAGTAAATATGAAATTCAGTACTAAGGGTCAGAAAATCTCAAGTCAATTGTAACAACCTAACCTCACACAGTGACTTATTAGGATATTCTCTTATATTCTACATTATGACTGAGAAGACATCAAACCTCTAAAATGAAACACAGGATATAAAGTGCTAGTAGGTATGAAAAAAATCTTTTCTGGTATGGATTTCTATCTACAAGTCACAAGAACTGGGAGCATGCAATGCACCATCCAGCAAAGTTTCTATTTTGAAAGACTATTAAAGTAGGTATGCTGTTTCATCTTCTAATAAAACACTGGCTTTAATTTGCAGTGTTTGGTTTGACTTCAAATCAGTGCATATGATTTCCTATAGAAGGAAGTAAATATCTAGTAGTGAAATTCCAATAAAAACAACTTCAGGAAGTGAAAAAGAAAATCTCAGTTAGCATTAATCAGTACAGCCCCCCTGATTTTAGTGGGGCTATGCTAACATATACCTACCGAAACTAACTCCCAGAGAATTCCCAACTCAAAGATCCCAGTTCTGCTTCTATTTATGTCAACAAATGCACCATAATGTATCAAAACTAAATTTCTGTACAGAGACCTTATCCTGACACACTTCCTTTGGAGGCAGGAGTTAAATTGTTTCCTGGTCATAAAGACAAACATTTCAGACCGAAGAAAAGTGACTGGAAGTTTTTCTCCTTAAAAAGTTATTTCTACTTCCCTTTGACTGGAGCTCATTCCCTTGATTCTCCTAGGATCTGTTCCAGGTCTTCTTCTTCCAGGAACTGCACATAGGATGTTTCAATTTCATTGGTAAATTCTGTATAGTTTCAGAACTTCTGCTGATTGTCTTTTTTTGAATTAAATTTAGAAAATGGGCACAAAATTTACAATTTCTCTTTGAAGACCTTATTTTCAGGATCAGCAAATTCCTAACTGAATTAGTTTCCTAGTTTGTTTTTACCAGGCTTAATTACTTAGGCAGCTTTAACATACATGCTGGAAAACAGCAAGTATACCAGAACGCCATGGGAGTATGGGAAGGGAAAGAGGGGCAACATCACATGCTAAAATCTTGCCTTGTTGCAAATATTAGAATCCCAACACTTTCAAACATTAATTTTTAAATAACCCAAGTTATTAGACTAACTCCTAAAAAAAAAAAAACTCTACTGTAGAATATGCTAGAAATAGCTTCTAAAACATGGAACATTCAACTTACATTTGTAATGCAATAATTGACAAGCATTAATTAACAAAAATAAACCACAATGAAGCAAATACAATAAACAATCCGTCTAGCACAGCACAGGAAAAAGACTACAGCGAGTCAAGCATCAGTGTTTACTAAATGCCTTGTTCACAGTTATTTTATTTAAACTTTTTTGCTTGCTGTAGATATTTGTAATGAAATAGCAAGACAACATATTTGTGTAGCTACATTTATGAATTTGTCACCTTGTCTTCATAAACTTAAGTCAAGAGGTGATGATCACGACTAGAGAAATCGTCCTAAGATACTTTATGCAAGACATCAATTACAGTTCTGGGAAAGTCTTGTGACTTTGCCACAGTAATGGTGGAGAATACAGTTTTCTGTTCTCTGAACAATTCCTCCCTGGTTATTTACATCCTGCAAGAGCTGGAAATTTTGTCCTGTAACCTCAATTAGAAGCACACTGACAAATAGTTAGGCTAAAAAGGATGCCTGATTATAAACTCATGATTGTGATGGCAGTATAATCAGATGGGCAGTTTCCAGTTTCTTCCTGATGAGATACAAAATACAGTAATAAAATACTTCCCCATATTTCCTTTACCATAATTCATTTTCAGATTGAAACCACTACTAAATGATTGAGAAAGACATATGAACTAGAAGCACTTTTGTGGTTCCTTGCAGTCCGTTTTTTTAAGTTAGAAAAGAACAGACTGTGTAACAAACCATTTCTTTTATTATTTATTATGCACGAGAGCAAACACATTGGCGTGCAATCCAGTTAAAAACACCACCATACTGAAGAAACTAGATTTCAAGAATAGTGCTAAAACAACAGGGGAAAAAAAAAAGAATGCAATCCTGGAAAGACTGAAAGTCTGGCCCGGCATCATCAAAAGTAAGACAAATTATCTTCTTGTTTCAAAACTGACCTTATTTAGCAACAACAAAAAACATGTATAAAATTCTGTTTTAGTTTAAAGTGAAAGTTAGCCTGAACCAAAAGTCTTTGAGTAGACTCAGCACAGAAAGTTTTCAAGGACAAAATACAAAATGAAAATTTATACTGTAGTATCGACATAACTCATTTGTTTCCTCCTCCACTTTACGTTTCAGCTGTCCATCAATAAAAATCATATTACTTGCCAGATTTCCTCAATAAATTGTTATAAAATGTAGCAATACAACACATGCCCTACCACCAGCATGCAGCAGAATGCTTTTTTTCAGAAGTCATCTCCTTTTGCACAGAAGGTCCAAGTCTGCACCAAAATCTATTAGCATAGATCTTCATGGACATGCAGAGTCTCACTAACGTGAAACAGCATCTTAACTGCTTACTAGGTATAATTTATCTTTATATATGGTAATGAGAGCACAGGAGCAAATGCAAGAAAAAAAGGTTCAAGTAGCACAACGTTTGAAAATACTAAGTTACTTTGCTCTGTATTATAAGATGTTATTTGCACAGTATACTTTGCTATCCAGATCTAATTCCACCCTCTAACTACAGGGCAAATTTTATGTAACCACACGAAGAAATGCCAGTTGACAGCATGGGACCAGAAATGGCTTCTTATTGTTACTCAATCCAGACACTGGCCTTTGCAGCCATTTTTTTTTAATCTCAGTGATAAACTTACCAAGGTTTGCCTTAAAACCAAGGAGATCTGTTTCCCTCAGTGTCCTACAAAGAGATTAAATCCAACTCAACTAACTTAGAACAATACTGTTCTGAACCAGAAGCACCTTCCCTCTGTATGGCACTTGCCTGAGACTGAATCCATGACCATTAAAACAACATTGTCTGGGTTTTTTGCTCTTAAACTTTGATACCACTCCAGAGGGAACATCCTCTTCTTTCATACCCTCATACCCTGTCAGAGCTCTCTCCTATTTTTGTTACCAGCACTCTGACAAACCCTTCCAGTTCACCTCAGGCTGATTCATGCTCCAAACACTTTACCAACTGCTAAACCCAGCCAGCAAAAAAACAATGACAAAGATATACTAAAGACCTGCCGTTTTATTTGTCATTTAAATCCAAAAAATACATTTTACATAAACCAGTATACTTCACAACTTTGTTTACTTCCCTTCTAGAAAAATGAGGATTCAATAACACTGAATGCACCCAAAAATATTGAAGTCCATTTGTCAAAAGTACAGCAAATCATTTTTTCAAAGCTGTTAACAGAGTAAGAGTTGGTCATAGAGAAACTGTCAGCTCCAGAAAAATAATGTAATAAATCTTATGAAAATAAACAACAGAAATCATTTACATACCTCAGCTTAACAACAGCAAATGGATCTGTAGTTTTTCAAGTGTACCTCAGCAATGAGTTTCCTGACACAGCTCAGATCTCTTGAATACCATAGTCATGCAAACAGAGTTTCTTTTCATCTACAATTGCTATCAGCAGAGAGAGAAAATAAGAACAGCGTATTTTAGAACAACAGCTCTAAAATTTGCCCTGGCGCACAAAGCTGCCAGCCCCGCACAACCCCCTGCCCACCTAATTACTTTCAGCTGCTTGTCATGTGGCCCTGCTTCCAGATCAAGTGATCTCTTCTCCTCCCTTGAAAACTAAGCAATGTAGTTAACTTGGTCTCCCTAAACCATAACAAACATTGGTCCTTTGCTTAAACTAGTGATCCCTCTCCCCTCCTTGCCACAGGAAAGTGGAAGTTGCAATGTTTCATTAAAAAAAAAGAAAATATGGTAGTCTACTATGATAAGATGTAGTAAGCATAAAACAAAAGCACCCAAAACAAAACAGAGTTTCAGTTTTCAGCCTGATTTTACACCTTTACAGATGACAAAAGTAGTTACCCTATAGCAGAACCAACACAGAGTGGTTGGTTCTTACACCATGGTAAGACCACGTGAAATGGAGCTGGAAGTCCCCATTGGCAGAGGCTGGGGACATTAGAGACACTGACAACAGAGAGGGACAGAGAAGGACAAAGCCAGTCTTGTCCTCACTGCGTAAGATCTAACAGATGTGAGCTTTTACAGACGATGAGTTACTTGTCACAAAACTTTGTCTTGGTTTCAAGAAGAATGGAGGAATGAAAAAGGAAATTAAGAAAGTTCATATTATTACTATTCTCCAGTCTTATTTAAGAAATGATGCAGATAGCCCACAGCAACATAACCTTAACATGTTCATCCACCAGTAACAAAGACAACGCCACAAGCTCCTTAATTCACTTGTCTCAGTGCTCAACTATCTCACATCATTTCCTGCAAATCAAGGCAATTTTAATTGCCCTTTCTTCAGTGAACATGTAAGTTTTGCTATACAGAGATGATGAACTATTATTTATGCTGGAACACTTTTTCTACCTGCTACTTTAGCATTTTCCCTTCCAGATCTAACATCAGTTTATTTGACCATTTGTTATGGGTTACAGTTTTTAAACCTCTAACCATTCCTGGCTCATTCCAATCCATCTATAAATTTCACCACAGTTTAAGAAGAAATTTAAAAGTCCCTTTTTTTTGCTCCCACATATAATAAAGTTGGCACTTGGTTTCTGGCAACACGAGTATTTTCAACATAGCCTTAACTGCTTCCCTGATCAATAGAGAATAAAATTTGTTATTCTGAAGAAAATTTTAGACCATAGTGCACGAGAATATAACTATAACTGTTCTCGAGTGCGGAAAGAGGAACATGATAAAAAATGTTGATAAACAAAGCACCAATTCTTGTGCCATGTTGCAAACAGCCCTGGGGAGCGGCTGCACACCCTGAACACAGCAACCACTCGCCTGGAGGTCTTGACAGGCAATGTGAAAGGAGTTAAAGCTCTCCCACACATTTTTGCCATCTCTAGGGAGGAAATTATTTATAAATTATTTTCAGACTTCAGCTTGTGATTTTAGGTAACAGATCAGGCTACTCAACTTTCCTCTGACCAACATGCTATGAGGAATACCAAGTGATTTCCTTCCCTCCAAAAAAGAGGTTTATCCAAAACAGTAAGACTTTGTTAGAGAGATAGTCAAAATAATGCTATTTCACCATGGGTGAAGTTACACTGATCTAGAACTGCAGAGGTAATACCAAAATGGAGGGCTCCAATTTGCAAAGAGGGACGACAGCAGTACTGGTACTTAAAGGCTCTGTTTTTTGGTAAAACGCATGTGCGGTGTTTCAGCAAATGCTTCATGAAGAGCTGAGCTGACCCTCCTGCAGAGGCAGGCAGCACAAGCAAACGCTACGGCAGAACCTGGAAACAGGAACCACTGCAGCCAGCCCAAGGTAAAGCTTTCTCTCTCTCTTATCCTCATCTTAGGGATAAGAGATTGGATATTTTCTAAGTGTATTAAGCAGATCATATTTATGCCTTTAAAGTCCTGCAACAGTAAAACATAGTTTTGAAGCTACAGCTCTACAGAGGAATGGCCAGCTCTGTTAATTATTAACTTTTCCTGCATCTTCTATGAAACCTTTTTGACAAGACAGTCCAAATAGTCAGAATTTATGGCCTCCTTGTAAAAATTATCTATGTTTTACAGGTCTAGGAAGCAAGGAGAGAATTTGAAGACAAACACATTTGTACAGTGTGGAGCGTTCTTCATCTCAAGCGTCAGCAAACTTGTTTCCACGTAGTCTGCGCTCTTGAGAAAAGCTGTAAATGTCCAAACTGTCCTGTAGCAGCTGTTTTCCCAAGAAGAAAGTGCTAGATTGTTACCTGTCTTACCATGGTTTCAGCAGGGATTAGGACACCTGCCACTAGAGACAGATCTAGCAACAATCCATCTCGGATAATGCTGCAGAACTCTCCTCCGCTTTGCTCTCCAATGCAAAAACCAGAGCCTGCTTAACATCAGTGTCGGCTGCTTCCAGGCACCTCCCGGTTACCTGACTCAGGTGAAGAAGTCTGTTCTTCTGGCACTCTGATGAGCTAATGGCATTTTCCAACACTCTTACACTAAAAATTCACCATGCATTTACCAGTACCTACAACGGACGCTCACCAACAGACTTGTAAGAACTTAAAACAACCAGCAGGAAGCCAAGGGAAATGTTCATCAGCATCCACAAATCTGATCTGTGCTATAAAACCTCTACTGGCAATCAAACAGGAAACTTTAAAAAAAGTTGTGGGGGTGGGGGAAGGGGAAAAGCAACAGCACGATCCACCACCCAGACACACTAAGAACTGATTAGTGTATATGCTGTAAAGATCAAGAAGTGTCAGATCACATGCTATACAGCAATTATTTCCCAGTGAGAAAAGTAACTTACCAAATGCAAAGAGAACAGAAGAGAAAAAAAAGTAAGTAGAAAAGATATGAACAAGCCAACTGATAAAAATGGATTTCTGCAACCATACAACAGATTCAGATTTCAATCCTTGGAAGAAAGACAGCTTCTTGTGAAAAGACACTGTGGAAAAAATTGGAAGATCTGAGGCAATGAACTGCAAAGGAAAGCTGACTGCACTGGCACTGAAGTTCAGCACAGAGAAACAGTGACCAGCCGCCATGCAACCTAGCTTGCTACTTACTGCCACCCTAGTCCATTGCATTATAAATGCAGTAATATGCCAATATTCCAAGACAGCACTAAAAAGATCCAAGAGGATGAGACTAAATCCATTATACTAACCTTCCTTGTATCAGCAGCCTCCCCAAAAAAAAAAAAAAAAAGAAGAAGAAAAAAAAGAAAAAAAGAAAAAGAAGAAAGAAAAGAAAAAAAAAGAAATAGGCAACTCAGATCATCAGTTTTCACACCAGAAATGTAAAAGCTGAACTGTATCAGCATCAAATCATGCAATATCCTTTCAGCGATTAAAACGAAAGTAGGCCAGGCAGCCCTCCTGCAACCCAAGAGGCACCTCTAAAGACACAAAGAGACATATCTGCTAACTATTTGGCAACATCATGGAGTAAAGTAAAACTTCTATATTGTTTTGTTTCAACTATAAGCAAATCTAGGTAATTAATAGTGATAACTAGGGAGCTTCCTCTTAGAATTGCAAGAAATAAAGTATCAGTATGTTTAAAGTCAGTGGCTTTTTAAACAGAAAATAGCTTCTTAAAAATAGCCTACTCCAAGTTAAACTCTAGACGAGTATCTTCCAAAGGCTACAGTAGTCCCTCCAAGAAAAACACACAAATTTAACACTAAGATAATACACATTTTAAAAGCATCTACTTTGTTTTCATAGACTATCTTGCTGCCTAAAGGCAAGAATCCCTGCCAGCAACTGGGAACTCAACTTCAGCACCTTGGTAGACCTCAGACAGAACTCTGTCATCTTTCTCCAGGAAAGACACCAAAATTATTTGTTTTGACTGAACAAATAACTCCTTTTCCACTTGGGAACTAGTATTTCCAACAACATTTACACTGTTCAAATTACGTCACCTCTACTTACAAGAGGAAGATTTAAGCTAGAGATGGATGAAACACTTTGGAGGCTACAGTTCTTCTGTAGGTATGATTTACATTGGTTTCATGTTTTGTAAACACTTATTAAGTGGGTGCCTAATTTCATGAAGAGCATATCTATAAGAGTAATGCACACAGATGGAAGTGGCCCTGCATTTCCTTAAGAAGCTATAAATACATAATAATAAGCTGATGTCTCTATCTTTGGTCTGAGGAGCTATAAACCTCTCATTTTAGATCAGTGATCTACACATCGAAAGGTATGAAGAGCAGGTATATTTTAAAAAGTTACAGTTTTACAGAAAGCCGTCATATCAATGACAAGGAGCAACAAGGGTACTACAGCTTGCTTAGAAAGAACTTTCAATGTTTGACAATCCTGTAACACTAATACTGTTCTGCAAATTACTTGGATACTTTTATCCATGCTTAAGCTTAACAGATAGGCATTTGTTCTTTGCACTGCCTGATCCTGTGTGTCATTGCCAAGTAAGAAAGAGACACTGATTTTTCAAAATTGACCTCAGCAGAGTCCTCATTTGGACAGAGTTGGGTTTTCTTCTTAGCACAAACAAGACTGTAGACATCTTTTTGTTAAACTAGCAGGGTAGGTCATTTTTCATTCTCCTCATAAGAGGACAACAGTGTCTTTTTCACTTTAAATTTATTCTGAAGAGGATAAGTTGGATGTCTTAGCTAATGCATGCTTGTTGAACTGTATTTCTACTGTAATAACTGCAATGCTCAACTGCAACACACCAAGTGCTAAGTAAGGCAAGAGTCTAACAAATTACAATTAGTTTCTAGGACTAGTTCTATCTACAAATAGTCTGAACTGAGGAAAAAAATGTCAAGCCTATCTATGGCTATTTTCAAAAATGGTCAATGTGTTCAATTTGCATTTAAAGAAATCTTCTATTTCAATACAAATTCAATTTAAGCACATCTTGTAGTAAAAATAAAATAAACAGAATAAAAGTAGCTGAATTTCTCTGTATTAGTAGTTTAAATATCTTTTCTAATCTACATGAACATGATTCCACTTTTGCAGCAGCTTCTTTTCACAGATCTTTCAAAGCCTCCTCTTACATTTCTACTGAAAAACAGCAGCATGTCAGGCCCCATTATGTACAATGGATTTCATATCCACACAGACAAGTCTAGTGAACTATCAAATAAAGATTTATTGCTATCTGTTCTACTCTATAGCTAAAGGACACTAAAATAAAGAATACTAATCTAGCAATTCGAACTTAGAAAACATGTATTCGAACCAAAAATTATGAGTTTTGCTATCAAAAGAAATACGATCAAATTCCAACAGTGCTATTATCAAACTTGGATGACATCAACTCTATACAGATTCTCTCTTGCCTGTTCTGGGATGCAAGTAAGAATATGGCAAAATGAAGTGTAGTCAGACAGTTCATGCCCTAACAGAAAAGACCTGCCAAGCTGAATCATTGTTAGGGAGAAAGTCAGCAGAGCATGTGCTGTTACACACACAAGATCTTAAAGTGCTGGGTGAGGAACACACTATTGCACAGGGGTAACACCAGCAGCTACAGCCTAACCTGTTACCCGCACGCTCAGTGAGGCACATTCAGTCATGCCTGAAATGTGGTTTAGAACCAAACAAAGGAGAAAAAACAACTATGATTAACACTAACACTTGAAATTAAAAAGAAGACTATCCTAACTTTTTGCTATAATCTATATTTTGGATGTTAATTATGCTTCAAAATAGATTTAGAAAGCACCACCCATTGGCAAAAACTGTAACAGCAATTTCTCTCTCATGCAAGCCTTACATCAACAGACTATAAAACTGAGAACAATTTCACAGTGTGAGCTGCTCTCACAGTTGTTAGATTTCAGTGCTATCCTAAAGTTTTGAAATGCAGCACACCAAGTGTAAGTTAGGCAATTATCAGCAGCTGTTTGTAGAAGGAATGTAATTTCTATCAGCAGCTACTAATACAAAGCATTATACTTGCAAGACTGACTGAGACACAAAAGAAAGCCAGAAAACTGGCATTTTCAATCATTAAACTAAATCAACTTTTCTATTCCTCCTACTCAATATATTATCTACAAAGTCTTACTGAGCCCAGTTGCTATAACTTGTTGGCAGAATGTTACATGTAATATTAGTCCTTATCACTGACAGCAGCCTTCAGTCCAGTCCAAATATTCCCCTTCCTCAAGGATGTTATTGGAAAGGACTATCTTCTTCCTTTCCAGTTCACATAGCAACCTTTTTCATTATAGCTCTTTGACTGAGCAGCTAAGAGGACTGAATGAAAAACTCAACATAGTTATGAAAATAATGAGATAGCAGGCTCTCAGACTGAAACCTGGCTGACTTTGGAGAGCACATGCTGTTCACTTTCATGGCTGTATAGCAGCTACTAAGACACTCTAGTCACTGAAGTGTTTAATTAGAAATGGAACGATTCCTTTAAAACGGCAATACTTCTGCAAGAGAACATTCACCACCTTCTAATAACATATGCTGCTCTGCCTGTCAGTGTATTTAACAGAAGTACTACAAAAACAGTACCTCAATTATCTTTAACTTCATTTTAAGTTTTGCTGTTTCTAATTCAAATCTGAAATAGGCTAATGTATCTGAAACTTTGTTTGAGCTTTCCAACCATATCAGTTGGTCTAATAAGAGACACTACCTCTATCTACTGTGCTCGTCTTGCCTCAAAGGGAGAAAAAAATGAATCTTGATTATTATTACTTCGTTACTCATTTCTACAAATAGCCTTTTCAGCTGACAGTTACATGCACTACTAGTAAGATTGCCAATTGCAAAACTGCAATCACAAGCTTCAAAATTAACCTGGAATCCGCTACTTAATTTGTATATGCAGGTATCTAATATTTTATTTGCAAATAAAATATTTCAGCTGGATATACTCTTTACAATCCTGTCATTCACATACTTGTTTTACACAAAGAATCACACTGGAAGAGCAAATAGTGTTTCGAAAAATCACTCTACGAGTCCCAGTCAAAGGGTACAGTCCAGCTGGCAGCCTATGGGACATTTCTGTTGAGCTCACTCCTTCCTCCCTTCAGGCAAGACAGAGAATTTGGGCCACAGCTATGGCCCAAATTGTCATTGGGCCAATTGTTTGTGCCATTTAGTCTATTTCTTTCTTGATGCTTAGTGACCAACTTACTGCCACTGCGTTTGCTTAGAAAAAGTAGAGCTGGAAGCACAAAAGGCTGCAGATGTTGGACCATTCCGTTATGCAATTCACACAACTTCCTTGGCTGTCACACGATAAAAGAATGAACTGTTCTCTTCTGAAGAATATGAACATGGCCATAATAGAGCCTCCTCCTACCTCTTCCAAAGCAATGATCTCCACTTGTACAGCAATGATCTTCAGACTTGCACAGTCATACCTGTTGCTAGAAGGCTGCAATTACCCACTATATTGCACTGTATATGCGCCATCTCACACATTGCTCTTGGCCTTCATGCCTGCATCTGCAGTTACCTGGCAGGGCATTTGGTGACCTTGCAGGGTTCCAGGGTTCAGAGACCAAGAGCTGCCACAGCCCTGCCAGCCCTACAGCATCAGGAACCCATTGGCTGCCAAACACTGGCAGCACACACACACATTTAACAAACTCTCTGGATCCCTGTCATGGAGGAGAAGCTATTCACTGACAGCTGCAGGTTTTGTGGTGATCCTACAAATTCAAGTTTTAATTTTAGAAGATTAATCTTATATATACCAACACCTTCCTACAAAAACTTCCAGAAAAGCTCTACTACTCATCCTAAGCTCCTGTCTTCATGGCTGCTTTCTGCCCATTTCCTTACACTGTCTCTCAGAAGTGTCCATCTTATCCATTCTCTTCAGTGAAAACATCACCCACAGAGAAAGGGAACAGCCTTGGGAAGTGGGTTTGCAAACTCCAAAAAATTACACTGCAACGCTTTATATTTTGGTAGTATCTTCACAGCCCTAGAATTAAGACATTCACCTTTTTTTCAAGCACAGTTTAAAATACTGAAGAACCTGCCAGGCCAGCTCTAAAGAGCTCTCCAGTATATGAAAAGGATTCCATCATCCAGTGCTACACAAAAACTCTTCATACATCTTTTCAACATCTTGAAGTCACATCAACATCACAGGAAAAATTATGCTAGTTTCATGTCATATTTTAATCTACATGGCAGCATTTAATCATCAAAGATTGTTAGATTGAAAAATAAACCACAGAAACTGAGACAGCTTATTACAATAATAAAAGGTAAACTCTATTGTATTATTTATGAAAAAAGGGATATTTCAGGAAAGAAAATAGGAGCTAAGACTCCTCATTTATCATGGCTTTACCTCCACTGGAGGTCCAAGGGTATGAACACAGCTGATTTAATGTGGTCCAACTCAGTCCTGCCTCCTGACAGGGACACAGTTTTCAAACTGAAACAGATAAAAAATAGGGAAAAAAAAACCCTCATGACCAAATGCTGTTCCTAGAAAATGGTTGAGAATATATTTGTATAAATAGGAAAGAATTGTGTTTCTTCTCTTAAAAAAAAAAAAAGTTTTAAAAATAATTATGTCCTAACTTTGCTGTATTTAAACATTTTTTCAGTCATGTTTGAAGTTAGTTCTGTAAACATGATTGTATCTACCTCCGGCATGAGCAATATCTGCAAGACAAGAGGAGTGAACGCAAGTTCTTGAGCACTTCACATGGCTAGCCCAGCCCTGCAAATGCTTAGCTATAAATATGGAAGTTACCCTTTGAAATTAGTGAAATAAGATCAGACTGTATCTGTAGGATCAGCTCACATGTACAAGGAAGAAGAGTACAAAAATGCAGCTTTAATAGAAAGAGAATATTTGATGATTATTTAAATCAGAAGTTTAATATATTTGAAATGCACCTTAGTAGTTATTGGCTGAGCTATTAAATAACAAAGAATATAAGGAATGACAATTCTTTTCTCTCATCTCTAGTGCCTATTTTGCCTGTTTCTGAATTAAATTCTTGCTAGCTCTCTGTTGTGCTCTTAGTAAGGGCATTGGTCTGTGAGCCCATGGACTAACTAACCAGAGGCCATTGTGCCAGCACAGCAGACACCTGGTCATAACAGAACAACTAAGAATCCACAGAAAACACAACAAGGGTTATTGCTTATAATACTTGTTGCAAAAAGTCACTTTAAAACTCCTTTATCTCAACAATCTTCTCTTCAAAAGAAAAAGGAAATGTGTAGTCAAGTGATTAAAAAAAAAAAGTGTTCCTATTTGAAGATGATGATGAAAACAAACTTACATTCTAGTTTCAGATATCTAGTTGCAGATAAGAAATTTTATTAACTGTAAAAATTATGATAATATTAGTTGTAGCACAGTTGTAGCACCCAGAACTCCTTTATGGAGCTAGAAATAATGAGACATAAAATTAGAACCCTGAACTAGAAACACAGGAGCATACTGTTCTTTCTTCCATCTTTTTAACCATACTTTTAAGACATCCTTTCAGCATCATAAATACTATTCCTACAGTTACTTTTCAACTTTTGAAATGCACATTGTATTATGTGCTTTTTTCTTGCTGAAAAATAACTTGGAACACTCACAAAAGTGCTACAAATACACAAAAAAAACCAAAGGCTAGGGGGATGACTGTATGTAGGAATAAATTTCCAAGAAAAGGCACGCAGAATAAATTTTAGAAACCGATCAGTGCTGCTAACAAAGTTCATCCACAGAAGCTGATAAATATTTTGTAGAGTTTCAATAAAAATTGTAAGTATACAGAAAAATCATCTTTTCAGTCATACTCCAAATATACATATGTACCATCCTGACAAAAAAGTCGTAAGCACAAATGATTAGGAAAAGCATCTGAAGAAGACATACAATCAGAATGCTCAAAATACACATGATGCAGCTCTAAGGAGAGGCAAAAATTAAAGCTGGGTTTCTGACAGTTAAGCATGTCCTTTATACTTTGTAATAGCATAAAAAAACACGTATGATACAGTTACTTACAGATCTAGAAAAAGGAAGGGAGAAGTTTTTTCTGATGGGTTTAAACTTTCTTTAGGTCTAAGATGATCAAAGTATTAGCTTAGCCCAGGCACTGCAGATCAGCTTGGCTAGACCTCGTGAACCCTTTCAGCAGGCAGGCAGGCAGGCTGTTAAACGTGCAGTGTACAGAAAGAAGTTAACAGAGCTGTTGTTATGCTATTATGAGATTTATGTACTGGGTAACTAGATAAAACACACTTACATTGCTTTCTCTAAATAATTTGCCATTCTCAAAGGCCAATTTTAAAAAATCAGACATGCAATTTTTTTTTATTTTTTTTAAGAAATGCACATCTTTACTTTTTGGAAACTTGTTTTTTCTACAGCTGCTACGCACTGAGGCCAGGGAGGAACTACTTGTATAGCTGTGTTTGTGGCACATACACAGGTCGTCAAAGGGCCATGGCTTCAGACTTTTTTTGCCCCACCTCATAAACTAGGCCCCACTGCTTGGGAAAAGAAAAAGGAAGAAAAAAAAAAAAAAAAAAAAAACAAAAAAAACCCACGTATTTAATTCAGAGAGGCGGCCAGTGCCCTGGCTTCAGAGGGACCTGGGGGTGGAGGGCCGAGCGTGCAGCTCAGGATTTCACGGGAGAGCTGAACAGATCGGTAGGGCTTTCCCCTTGGGAACAGGGCCCTGCTCATGCCATTGGTTTGCCCAGCTCCGACGCTCAGGGAAACCTTTCTTTCTGCCTTTCCCAGCTTGATTTTACCATCACAGCTCCGCTGCCGGCTGCACCTGGGGCCCCCTGCGCAGCCCGCGTCCCGCCGGTGCCCCCGCCGCCCCCTCCTACCTGGTGGCCGCTGCCTGCTGCGCTTCCCCAACCCGGGGCCCGGCACCCCCCGAGCCACCTGCCCTTTCGGGGGCTACAGGCAGGAGTTTTCCGTCAGCGCTTCCCGTCACTTCCCGTGCGGCCCGGCCTGCGCTGGCCGCTCCGCGCCCGCGGCGGCACCGGCCCAGGCCCGCTCGGAGAGCGGCTGCCGACCTTACCCGGGACGGGCGGGCGCGCGGGGCGGCCAGCGCTCCCTCCCCGCTCACCAGCGGCTCTCCTCAGACCGGCTCTGCGCCTCCTGCCAGTTGCTTTGCTCAATCTTACGCAGCAGTTCTAATTAAACAAGTTGTGCTCCTTTTCAGTCTTGAAAGCAGGTCACATCACATTGAAAAGAGGAAATCATTATAGCAAAACAGGTTTTCAAGAGGAAATCCTGCGGGCCAGGCACTTTCCAGCACGGCCAGCTTGGTGAATTGCTTCCGCCCTCTGCTGGCTCCCTTCCCTCAGCGGCGGACAGACTTTTCTTCTGTGCCGTCTCCACTTACTCAACCCAGTAAACCCACTTAAAACCTAGTAGTTTCAAGAATTCAGCAAGCAGGATCTTAAACTTAATTGCCTCAATAACCCCTTCTGTCTACATCAGTTTAATTATTATCCTCTTTTTTTGAGCCTTTCTTAGTCAATTTTCCTGTCTTTAGGGACCAATTCCAACAGCTATGCTCACAAAGACAGTACTTGGTGGACCTCAGCTGTGATTTTTTTTTTTTTTTAAACTTTTCAACATATAACATTCCCATAAACAAAAAAGGTTGCTGAAGTCACCCCAGCAGTTCTTCTGTGCTTGTGTACACACAAGTGTGTTGTGGCTCTTCTTGCCCCAAACTAGCTTTATTTTACCCTCCTCCTCACCTGCATCGCCTAGTGCACCTACTGCTATCCTTTCATCTTCACTCCTCTATCTGCTGCCTCCTGTCATCGCGTCCTTCCACGACCTTAAATAAAAGCAGATCCAGGGAAATGATTTCTTCCTTCATGGTATCAAAACAAGATTCTATGGTAAGATTAAAATCTGAAATAGCTTTTCCTCAAAAACGTGCATGTTTTTTGTTTAGATTCATTAAAATCTTGAAATACTTACTGACTCATTCCTGCAGTCTCAGATTTCGCTTGCTTGGTGAGAGCGATGGGTTACGGAAACGCTGCCTGCTGCGAGGCTATCGCTGCTCTACCGAACCAAAGCGCTCCTCTGACTACGACCCGACTGGGCAGCCGACTCTCCCCGAGAGCCGGATAAATACCCAGCCCCACCCCAGGGGCAGGCGGCGTGGACAGACCAGGGGGTTCAGTCCACGCGCCCGTCGCCGGAGCGCTCCCAGCCGCCGACGCCGCGTGCCAGACCCGAGAGGGACTCGGCCATCCTTCCGCTCAGGCCGGTTGTCAGCGCTTCGCCCAAACTGGCTCTTTCTCCCCTCGTCGTTTCTCTAGATAACTGTGGGAAAGGACTGGAATGTGTGTCTGGGAACACACGTGTGTATGTGCACAGATACAAATAAACAAATAAACACACACGTATAGAAGCCAAGACAGAATAGAGCTGACGTTACTGAAAACCTGCAACGCTGGGAGCAGCTCCCTCACCAGCCACCAACACAGATGTGCTCCCACAGAGCTGAAATAAAGGGACTGAATCAGTGACAAGTATTTGCATAAAAGTAGCCTTTATATATAGAGGACCAGATCGATGCAGAACCACAGAGGCATCAAATCCAGCAGCACAGCGGTGACTTGTCTTTCCGGGTTGCTTCAGCGCAGGCAGCGAGGCGCACGCACGACACCTGGCGTTTCACGCGTCTGTTCCGCAGGCACTCGAGAGGGGCGGCCGGGCGGGCGCTCGTCCCTGCCGCGGAGAGGGGGCCTCGGCGCGACCGGCCGCACGCGGCTGAGGGAGCGGATCCGCAGGCAGGCAAGGCCTTCTCCTTCTCCTCCTCCGGCCGCCTCAGGGCCTCTTCTCGGGGGCGCCGCCGCTGCCGCCGTCGGGAGGGCCGCCGCCGCCGCCGCCGCTGCTGCTGGCGCCGCCGGGAGGGCCGGGGGCGCTGCCGCCGGCGGGCGGGCGGCGCGGCGGGAACGCGGGCCCGTAGATGTAGAGGCCGCTGGCCACGCCCAGCGCCACGGCCAGCGCCACGTGCGGCAGCGGCAGCCGCGCCCCCATGCCGGCAGGCGGCGCCGCAGCGCCCGGCCCGCCGCACCTGCGCACCGAGACACGCGTCAGGCCCGCGCCCGCGCCGGCCCCCCGCCGAGCGCGGCGCGCACGCAAAGCTCGGCGCCCGCCGCCCCCCGCCCGGCAGCGGCAACCGCTCACCTCAAGGACCGAGGAGACCACGGAGCGGCGGCCTCCCGCTCGCTAGACCGACCGGAAGGAAGTGCCGCGAGCCGGCGCATGCGCGCCGCGCCGCGGATGGAGGCGGCGGGCGGGCTGCTGGCGCGGGCGCGGCTGCGGCGGGCCGAGGCCGTGCGGCTCCGCAAGCGGAGGTCGGTGCTGTACGGCGCCCCCGGCGGGCGGCGCGGCGGCGGTAAGCGGCAGCGCGGCAAGCGGGGCAAGCGGCGCGGGCGCGGCGCGGCGGCGGGTGCTTGAGCCCGGCTGTGCCGCCGCAGGTCCGCCCGGCGAGAGCCCCCGGCTGGTGGCGCTGGCGGTGGCGCTGCGCGGGCTCAACTGCGCGCTGGTGCAGACGAGCTTCGTGCCCGACGAGTACTGGCAGTCGCTGGAAGTCGCGCATCGCATGGTGTTCCGATATCCTTCGTGCGCGGGGACGCGCGGGTTCGCTCCCGCGGTGCACAGCCAGCGCTGCTGCCCCGAGCGCTGCGTGCCTGGACACACGCTCCCGCTGCAGGGAGCTGCTGACCTCGTCAGTAACAAAAAATCACTGCTTTCCCTCACGAGGGATTAAGGCAAGTCTGATATACCTTAGCTAGCGACTCTTTCGTTTCAGTTGTTCATGATATATATCCTTAATACTAATAATTATGGCTACCTGACTTGGGAATGGGAAAACGGCTTAAGGGGCTATTCATACCCATTGATCTTTGCGAGCATCTATAAAGTTTTACAGCTCCTAGCTAAGGATGATGTTCAACTGCTGGTAAGTATAATTAGAATTAAAAAAAATATATATTTGCTATGAAAATTTAATTTAAAACATTGTATTTAAATCCACTGTGGTTTTTTATCATTGTCCACATAACATACAAAATCTAGAATCTGATAGTTAAACAGCTATGAGTGCACAGACTTCAAATTTGAAGCCTCACATAAGTTAACTCTTGCATGGTTCAGAATCCATTCATAGAGCTCCAGTGACAGGACTGATGCCTGTGACTGCAGAGGATTATTCCTGGCCTCCACGAATCTTGAGTTTCATGCCAACAGTGTTTGCCATGAGATCATCAACTCAGTATCAACAGCCACTTTTTCCTTCAATTGGACATAAATGACAATTTTTTAAAAAATTCTGCTCCAAATTTCTGAAAATTCTCAGTTGAACTTCAGATTTTCATTGATTTGGTTGGGGGAGGGGCAAAAATACTAGTCTAGCCAAAGGACCATTTTTTCCGCAAGAAAAACTAATTTCCTTAGTATTTTCACGTTTGAGTAGTCATTCAGTAATTCTCTAGTCCTCTCTTCAAACTTAGAATTTAACAGGTTTTGTTGCAATTAAGAAAACTTTCTCTTTGCTTATGTAGATATGGGTCCCTAGACTTGTCCAAGCACTTCTGGCAGCTTTTGCTGATGTGAAGCTTTATTCATTAGTGAGACACCTTGAAAATGCAGAAACAGCAAAGTGGGTGGTGAGTTTCAGCCTTCAAAAAAATATTATACATGTTAATTAACACTGTCCATTACAGTGTAAGGAATAGTAAAATGATAGTAAAAGAATTATCACCTTTTTTTAAGACTACAGAATTTATTGTGTTAACATTTTTCCCTGTGCACCCTGTTGTTCATAATTATTTTCAGTACTTCTGCCAGCTGTGCTCCTGGTTTACATGGTATTCCTGTACCAGAACTCTAACAAACACCATGGAAACCCTTCTTACCATTTTTGCTCTTTCCTACTATCCAATAAAAGGTTCCAAGATGGGGAGCAGGTGAGAAACTTTCTGCTAACAGTACTGGTAACCTTTGGTTTGGGATAATACCAATCAACTGATACCATTTGAAATGCTGCATTTTATTTAAAACATAAAGCAACCAAAACACTTTATTCATATAGTAAGAGTTGTTTTAGATCATGGAAGGAACAGCCGTTGTGGGTTGTGTGGGGTTTTTTGTTGTTGTTGTTGTTTTTGGTTTTTTTTACCCCATTCCCCTGAAGTAGTGATACAGCTAGTATATAAATCACTTCTTCATTCCAGTTCCTCTACTCAAAGCAACACTTTAGATCAAAGCATCTTAATTTAGACTTTAGAGGACTGGAGTTTTGATAACTTGGGAAAAGATAACAAAGGCTATTTAGGGTTCAGCCACAGATGAATTTGTAGTCACGACTAACTTTCTTTACCAGGTACTTATTTTAAAACACGTATGTCCATCGAGTTAGAAATTCCATGTAGTGAAGTACTTATATGGTTGTCAGCTCTCCTAGCAAAAACAGATTCTCTGCACTCAGAGAATCAAAGTTATTTGCAACACACAGACCTTCTGGTCTGAGACATGACAGTATTTAAATTGTTAAAATGTCACTGTCTGCAAAAGAAGTGATCATAGCTTCTGACAGACTTATTTTTCTTATGTTTCTTCATTCTAGTTGCAAATATTTAACTTTAGTAGCACTTGCAATTGTTATTCGTCCCACTGCTGTTATTCCATGGATACCTCTAGTCTTCAATCATTTTTGGCAAGAACAAAAAAAAGCTGACCTTGTCTTACACACCTGCATTCCAGTTGGGTAAGTCCTTTCTGAATTTAACAAACTATGACTGTGCATAGCTTTATCTGAGGATCAGTTTCACCACTGCATACTGCAGTAAAGACAGGAAACCCCAAAAGAGCTGATATAAGGAAAGAATAGACTCCTTCTGCAAAAGCTTAAAGAGGAGACATGCTTCCTTTAAATGACTGTACTTATTTGCTGCAGAAAAGCACATAGAACAACTTCATGAAAAAAAGACATGAGCAGGATTTCAGCTTAATCTGGGATTGTTCCAAGGATACTAGGTGACTGTGATAGCTACAGTAAAAGGGCCAAGGGCATGGGTAATCTTGAAAGACATTAGCAGTAACTCTTCAGAGAGTTTTGGCAATCTAGAGAAAAGTACAATCTAGTACATAAACAATTCAAGTATTAATAATGCAACCAACTCTCCTTTTTTGCAGATTGGTCACAGTGGGAACCTCTTTAATAATTGACCGTGTGTTTTTTGGTAAGGTAAGATGCTCTAAACACAATTTGTAAAATCAAGGTTACTTTTAACATTTTAACATGGACAGATATTTCAGATTTCCCACTCTTTCATTATAATTTCTGTGACTTCTAATCTTCGTCTGTTTGGCTTATTGCCTCTAAGTAATAAAACCTTAACCACTGACTTCTCAGTTATTTTAAATTGTCAGAATATTGTTTCAAATTAATAGGTTCTGCTCTCAATTAATTGAAACCTGTTATCAGCAAACTAGAAAACTTGTAGATTTCTGTTTTTAACTGCTAAAGACTATGAAGTCTGTGAGGAGTCTTAGTAGAAAGGAGGTAAGATTTTTAAGTATGAAAAATTCTGTATCATTTAAGGGCAGTGGCGATTATTTAATTTAATGTATCTGATTGATTGATTTTCCCTTTGGATTCTTACTTAACTTTTTCTCCTCCGTCTCCTAGTGGGTACTAGTTCAACTGAACTTCTTGAAATTCAATGTGCTGCAGAATTTGGGAACATTTTACGGTTCTCATCCTTGGCACTGGTACTTTACCCAGGGACTACCAGTTATCTTGGGTACCCAACTGCCTTTCTTTATACACGGCTGTGTACAGGCACCAAGAAGATATCGCATCTTTCTAATAGCAGTCATCTGGACCGTGTTAGTATACAGGTAATTTTTTGAAAGTGTCATAACTGTATTTCCCTGGTTGTGGTCTTTTAATCAAAGCTTACATCTTCTGTAAAACAAAGATAATGGTATTCAGTTAAATAAGTTAAACTATTTAACTACTACAATTGACTACTGCTATCAATTATACAATAGTTTCTCAAATTTTATGGAATAATATTTCTTGTATAATTAGCATATATCTATTTTTTAGAAGTGATAAGACCCTTAAGAAAATTCGGCATGAAATCCGAGGAGAAATGAAAATTCTGAATCACCTAATAGCCTTTTTAATATGAACAAGTGAGCTGTGTGCCGATTGTGTTCTTGAAAAGTAACAGTTTGCATGTTTACTCTAAACTGATTAAATGCCAAAAGCTTTTTCGTATGTTTAAGTGCTCTTCTTTTAGTCCTGCATGCTCTAAAACATATTTTGTCAACAAGACTGATGCATTTAATTCTCTTTCCATAGTACCATATCTATTTTATTACAGCATGCTGAGCCATAAAGAATTCAGATTCATCTATCCAGTGCTGCCATTTTGCATATTTTTTTGTGGTAAGCATTTAGTTTTAAATATCTTAAACCTTCCTTATTTATAAGTTTAACCCAATATAGACTGTTAATAGTCACGGTTTTGTATTTGACAAAGCTTTCTTAGAATTAGCCTAACCTTTGCTTACAGCTAGAAAAGACAATAAAAAACAGCAAGTCACTGAAATACAGGTAGAGCATCCTTAGTATGGACAGAAGTATTTTCTGTTTAAAAAATTTTTTTTTAGTTGCATCACTTACTCCTAATTTCTTAGCAATGCCACTCGTACAGTGCTTTCTGCTTTTGCTCCTGCATAGTATTTTTTTTTTGTCAAATAGTTCTGCAAATATGCTGAAACACAAATGCCTTTGAGTGTACAGAAAGAAAATTCAACTCTTAAAATTATCTGTTTCTAGATTCAGTTGTGTCAGTAGATGATGCTAGTCTTCCTGTCTGCTCTTACATAACCACCAGGTGAAGGCTATTTCCCACATAAGTTTGGGAGCAGTTACTCTGAGTGCTTTTTCCTTCAGGCATAGTAAGGTGAATTTGTTAAATCAGGAATATACTATTTAAACTAACATGATTAACTTTAAAATCAGAGCTAGCTCTCATGAACTGCTCCATTGGCATTTGAGGACTTTAATTTTTCTATCAGCATAGTTGGGTCTTCAAGAAAATCTGTCCACAGTTTAAACTGGAAAGCATATTGCTTCTGACAGCTAAGATTGTTCTAATGCATTAACAGCAACACTTAAAATGTTGCTTTTTTTGTACTGTCGTTGTTAAATACAGAAAAGACCCTAATAAAGAAGTATTTTATGTTTTACAACACCAAGTATTAGCTAGACTAGCGTAACATCTACAGAAAAGGTGACATCATGGTTTAAAACCTAGTAAGTTAAAAAGCTACAAAGGAAAGATCAAGACTTCTAGAACATGAAGTTGTATAGCTTTAATTTAAAATGCAAGTTCAAAATAGATGAACCAAAGAAAACCGTGTGACTTTATTTAACCTACTCTGTTAGTCTAATCAAAATTAAATCTTATTTCAGTAATTTTGTTTGCTACAGAGATCAGATATGTAATATGCCTTGGCTTAGTTTAACATCCAGTTTAATAGCAGATTTAAGATACCTAGTTCTACTTCTGCGTGCGGAAGAACTCCAGTCAGATCACTTCTCTCTTTTACGTTATTAATATCCCTCTTAACTTTCATTTCTGTAAGAGAATGAGGACATTTTCTCAATTTATCAAGGGCTAAATACCATCTGCTTGGATACTTTAATAATGAAAAAATGACAAAAAGATTTCTGGTAACTCAGCAGTTACAAAGAAGACTTTACATTGCTGAAAAGTTTTATATAAAGTGAGAAAGCTCCTTCATTTTAAAATTCTTTCTGAGCACACCTAAAGATAAGCTAACAATGTTTCCCAAAAGCTAAATAGAAAAAATGCTTATAATAGAATGTTTCTACTTGTGTTTAAACCCCAGACTAATGACGGGACTTCGTTTTCATTTAAGATAAAGATCTACAATTTGTTAGAACACAGACCAACAGAAGACTATAATTTAATGCATTTGTTCCACTTCTGAAACAGGCCTATTTTAACTAGTCTCTTTTGATTCAGTAAAGGTGAATCAAAAGAAGAACTAAGCTGCATAAAATATTTTCATCTCGTAAGACCGAGACCAAGCACATAAGGGTCTTTGGATAGGTTAGAACATGAAGGTGTGTTCTATAAAAGGTTTATCTTAAGTATAGGGCTGTGAGAAACAGGTTGCTGCAGCGATCTCCCATCAGGAGAAATGTTTCTCTTCCTAGTATTAATTCCTTCAAGAAAAGGAAGAAAACATGAAGAAAGACAGAGGAATAAGCTTTTCCAAAGGCGGTGGCTCAGAAACTAGTAAAAATAAGGACCACACCAAATTTATGAAGGGAATGCTGCAGCTATCAGCATGCTGGAGAAAAAGAATGCCAACTGGCTAGTAGCAGAGCATGTGTCATTCATTCTGGCTTTACCTGGACACTTGCAAACCAGAACACATCAGTAAGTCATCACCTGTCATTCATGCAAATGACTGAATGCACTATTACTTCCTCACAATAATGAAAATTCAACTCTAAAGAGGTAAAGCACTGGCTTTGAAATTTTACTTCTAGATGCCAAGAGACAGGCTTAACACTGACATCGTTTTATCCAGCAAGAGGACAAACTATAACCTTTTGAATTTCCATTCAAACAGTAAAGACTGGAGAGGACAGTGTATTAAGAAAATACTTCAAAACAAGGTATTGCTTTAAATTGAGTAATGATTTTCCAGTAAATACTACTATTTTCACAAGAGATTGTGTATGAAATTGTTAGTATTTACCTATCTCTAAAACTTACTTACATGTCTCTCTAGGATATTCTTTGGAACAACTGAAAGCCTGGAAGAAATCTGCAGCAAGTTTCCTGCTTTTATCAAACTTGCTCCCAGCACTGTATACAGGCTTGATTCACCAGCGAGGCTCTCTTGATGTTATGAGTCATGTACAGCAACTGTGTAATAACTCTTACCAGTCACAAGCTTCTGTCCTCATCATGATGCCATGCCACACTACTCCATTTTACAGGTAATAAAATAGCTAATAGAGTGTGTAATATTAAAATTTATGTAGTTAAGCAGAAATTTAGGTGTTTTTTTCCCAAACTTAATAAATTGAGATGAATAAATGAACACAGGACAAGTTTTGTTTTTTTCATACTGTTAATATAGAATAAACGGGGAAAATCAGACAAATGCTTATTCCACAGAATAAAATTCAGCAAATTTTTTTTTTTCCTTAAGGGCTTTGCACAAGGATATGCAGTAGTCTTAAAGAAGAAGTCAGGACTACCTGACTTCTATAACAGTAATTCAAATTGCTTCATTGTAGTAATTAAAATATTATTTTGACTGTAGCAAGTAATTTTTAGTTTTGCTACAAAAATTATTTCCTTCACTTCTACTAGAAGGTCAAGAAATGTAATTGTAACATACAGTAACTGAAGTCACTATTCCAAGAAGTTTGCAGTACATCAAATCACTAAACAAAACATCAAGGCGGATTTACAAAGTGAAGCTGATGTTGAAAAGAACCTTTTATTTAAAGAACTGATGTTATGCAGATGGTATTTTTGTTAAGATAAATCTGCCTTCTGTGAACTGCTAAAAATATAGTCACAGGAACTTGGATCTGAATGTACTCACTTGTTCTTTCCTTCTGTATTTTATATGAAAGAAAACATTATGGCTCAAGGGAAAAAAAGCAATTACTCCACCTTTTTTATCTTTAGGTGATGAGTCATTTCAAGTCTTGCATTTTGGTCAGTTTATCCAGAAATGTTTTGTTTTTTTTTTCTCCCTAGCCACGTTCATTGTCCTTTAAAAATGAGATTCCTTCAGTGTCCCCCGGACCTAACTGGAAATGAGAGCTATATTGATGAAGCAGATTTATTTTACTCTAATCCACTTGCCTGGCTTAATGAGGAGTTTTACAATGATACGTTATTACCCAGCCACTTGATTTTCTTCAATGTGCTAGAACAGGTATGGTAACTGCAAAAATCTAATCTTCACAGCAAGTTACAAAAGAAATTAAGGTAGAGTTATAAATAAGAATGAAAGCTATCATCCATAGCTTTTTAAAACACGTAAGTCTAATAAAGACCTTCTCGTTCATAATACAGTATACCTGCTGTTCGTGATATGTACTTAGCATTCAGGTATGCCCTCTGTGCAAATTCTACATGCCATAAAATATTCTTTTATGGAATTTCCCTCAAGCCATACTGAAAAATCTACTGTGTAGTCTGTTCCCGTAATTATATGCTTTTAAGTGACTTTATAGACACATAAAAAGTAACAAGGCCTCTAGTCAGAGTATGCGTTCCTGACAGTTCTTTTACAAAGTCTGTGTACCCAACTCTGGTGAAGATCCACTTTTGATAGGATCAAACAGAATAGGAATCTCTTGTTCCTGCAGCTTTTTCTAAATAAAGCACAAAACTTCCACAGGGTAGTTGAACTGATGGTTTCCAGAAGACTTTGGAACACAGTACTGATGCTTCCAAATACAGTTTTTGACTGTACAAACTTATATATGTTCATTTACAGGAAATATCATCATTTCTAGCTTTAAAGGGCTACGAGAAATCTGCCACTGTCTTTCATACTCATGTACCTCAAGGACGAGTTGGAAGCCACATCTACGTCTACAGAAAAAAACTGAAATGAATCATGCCTGAGGATCAGTTTTTAGACTTAAGATATAATGAAAAAACTTTTACATAGTTGTACTACACTTAAAAGATCTTATACTACAGAAAAGAGAGGGTAGTGAGTCTGAAACCTGGTAAGTAAAATTGGGAAGTCTGATTAGGCAGCTATTGACAGTTTTGAAATATCTAAAAATTTTTCGGAAGGCAGCTTCAGTGGCAATACAGGATGGAGGGGCTAGAAACACAACACTAGTGATCATCAAAACCGAAGCTATCACATAACTATTTCTACAGTAAGAAATCAGACAAGACTGGACCATTTTTTATATGGCTGTAGAGCTATACTAGATTTGTTTTTATAAATAAAGACTTTTACCCACACTGTCTCTTTATTTTTCTTCCACAATATGCAGATATGCAAGACATTTCAAGTGCTTAAATCAGCAAGCTGATTAGAGTGCAGCACAGCAAATTTTTCATAATTCAACAGGCTCTTGAATCCCCAAAAGACAAGAAACAAGTATAAGATTATCAGACACTAGCAAATACATTACCATAATGTCTTATTTTTTTGAAGGATGAGATGAAGTTAGTATATCAAACATAGGAGTTAATTATTGGTACATTATGCATGACTCAAGCTGGAACTACACTAATGGAATGCAATTAAGCGTATTTTTCATACACAAGTCACTGCATGCCTAGTTTTTGTAACAATACTGCTGGCACCCAAACTATCATCATTTCCAAAGAACAGCTAAAGCAACAGTACTGAATATGCAAATTAGAAAGCTTGACTTCTGCCTCTTAACAACAATGTAAAAGTCAAACCATTTAGAGTAAAAATTTGCATCTTGCTGCTTTGTTGAAAAACAATTAGTTTTCAGAGAGGATGTGAATTATTCATTTTAATCTTATTTTTACCATACATAAATTACTTAATATTTTGGATCAAAGGGTAATTGCCCCAATTCTATTTCAAGATTTGCCATGTGTCTTCCATTACTGCGACCATGTTTATACCATTTACCTTCTCTTTTATTACGGTGGTGGTACTTCTGAGCTTGTTTTTCATGTCTGGAATTTTCAGTTTGTGTAAAAGAAGGTCTTTTAGGTCGACTGCAAGGAGTAAACAAAAGCTTATTACTACTCTTAAGAAACACCTCTCTAAAAGCATTTTGAAACAAAATTACATTGTCAAGAACAGCTTTTAATAGGCTGAGGCTGGCTGAAAAGAAAAATTCAAATCAGTAGTAGGAAATAGTCCTTTCTGTTGTAAAGCAAGTAAGTAGATTTAGTTTTGTTTTTTCTCTTTTTCTTAACCATCATTACAATGGTGCATTTAAAAGTAATCGTCTGTTTCTAAAAATACAAGTGCTTTGCAGCTGGTTGCCCAACGCTGTAAAGAATAAAGCCAGGTGAACAGCTGTTTGCATATCCTTACCATCATGCTTGAATAGAGATCTGAATCTACAATTTTTCAGATAATTCTATTCCATTCTGCTCTAGAAAATAATGAAAACTTCCTAGAAACTTTAAAAAAAAAAAAAAAAAAAAAAAAAAACAGTTCACAAACACAGGCACTTCAGAGGGTTTCATGTCTATAACTACAATCAGGACTTTAAGACAAAGCTGCTAATGATGAAACACTGTTGGTCACCTGTTGTAGTTTCTGATGCAGAGTTCCAACAGGATATAATACTGTGCTTTTAGCCTATGATTTTACTAGCTAAGCTTCTGCTAAACTGAGATAAGGCTATTATCCTTAATATAATACAAAACTTTGTATGATACTATCAGTAAACAGATTTTAAATTCTATTTCTGCAAACTGAATGAAAATGCTCAAAAATTAAGTATATAAATTAATCAGAAATTAAAGCCCATTGTCATAATGAATGGATAAGAGGTACTTGAACTATAAATAAAGCTTTCACCTATAACATTATCATGTATTTTTTAAAACTACACATTAGAAAATGCTTTTTAACTAATAGAAGTATCATTCTCAGTGCTCAGCCTTTCATAAGAAAAAGTACTATATCGCATAAGATTAAATAATCCTAGTTAATTATTAATTAGTAGTTAATTGTTCAGGTATCTTGCTGCAAAAAGCATGTGAAAGACTAAACAGTGTAAGTCCAAAAGATAAACCTTACTAAAGAACTGCATCTTGATCTAAATATTAAAGTATGCTTTGCACTGAATATCAACATAGGGAAAAGTTGCATTATGTCCACGACGCCTAATTTTTAAATATACATAAGTCTTTTTCTTGTGTGACCACATAAAAATTAGCACAAGAAAATATTTGATTTTGTAGTAATAGTGACATTAAAGTCCACATAAAATGTAGAAATATAATTGTTCCACAAAGTGCAAGCTCCACACAATGCATTAAGTCTGTTTGCTTAATATTCTTTCACCAATGTCTATGCAATGGTAACAGTCCATTATCTCTAGCTCCTTTAAGCCAGCCAGGCAGCATACCACAACTACTCCCCAGAAGCCTTGAGAATAGCATGAAATACTGGAAACCATGTAGCAGTGTGGGAAACAATTCACATCAAGGTCTTTTGTATGTGAAGTCTGAAAAAAATTTAGGTTCAGGAGCGCCATTCGGGTAGCTCTACTCTATTCAACACTGTACTAAGCTACACAAGAGTACTGAAACTTCTGCAGAGCCAGCAGGGAAGCTATCTGCCAGAACAGCACTTTGATACTGCTTCAAATGTACCTGAAAACGTCTCCATTTAAGGAAGGACAACATGGAAGATAATTATTCTTGTGAGATGGCCTACATAACAGAATAAATAACTATCGTAGCTGGTGAGTCTAAATTAGTCTTACTTACAGCTGCACAGTTTTCTAAATGACTCAGTGAAAATATCAGACTGTGCTATGTGGATCCATAACACATCTCCCAACCTAACATCCAAAAATATATATATACGTATATATACACACATATACACACACACACACACATATATATATGTATATATGTACGTATATGTATATCTGTCTCAAAGGCCACCTATTAAAACAAGGCGGCTAGGTGTCTTTACAAAGATTACTTCACTTTGTTAACTGTTCAGGAAACATGGAAACAAACCTGGGTCCATATTGTGGTGAATTATCATAGTGAAAGTAGTATCTGTAGATGTATTTGTCCAAATCTTCAAACACTTTTTCATTATTATTTTGATATTCCTTCATATCTTCCAGGTAATCCTTGATATCATTAACAAAGTCAGTGAACAGCATCTGGTCATGTATAAAGATCCCATTATGAAAAAACTTACTGATGAAATTTTCTAGTTCTCTCCAGTGATGGAAGTTATCTACAACTTGTTGCAAATACTTTTTAATTAGTCGATTAAATTCATCCACCCTGATAGGATCTGATACTCTGTTAAAGAGACTAATGAATTCTTGATGAGCACATTCAAAAATACCAGAGCAGCCCTTTAGGACAAACTGATGTTTCCTATCACACGCAGGGTCATTGAGACATTTCTGTGAATTTGTATCTTTTTCAAATGTTGTAAACTGATGTTTTCTTCCATCTTTGAATTCTTTTGGCATGTTGGGTCCTCTGTAGTGCATGTGCTTCAGGTTCTCATGAAAGTTATGTTCTCGGTAAACAGTTTTTGCTTTCTTGTTTGCCTCATATCTTTTATCATTTGATTTCTTCTCCTTTTCATCAAAGATAGTTTTTGTGGTATCTTTGAAGTGTCTGAATGTAGACTTCACAGAATCAGAGAATTTCTCCAGGTTTTCTTTCACTGCTTCTTTAGCCTGCTTAATCTTTTCTTTATGGTGTCTTACAAACTCTTTTGTGGAATTTTTCATAGCATCAAAAGTTTCTTTAACTGAACCAAAAAATGATTCTTTTGATTTCTTTTTAGTCTTACTTTGCCCTTTACCACTTTTCTTTTGTCCTTTCTCATTCATTTCCTGTTTTTCAGTTTGGTCTTTTGCTTCAACATACAGCTTCTCCCATAGGTCAGAGCGTTGTTGCTCAAAATTTAGCTTTTTTTCTAGTTCTACTAGTCTTCCTCGCAAAGTTTCTATTTCTTCCTTTTCTCTTAGTGTATCATCATCATTAGCACTGTCTGGTGTTTGATGAGAACTTAACTGTTCCAGTTCTTTTTTTAATGCTTCTGTAACATGACGCTCTTTATCCAGTTCTCTCCTTAACATTTGTGCTTCTGCAAATAGCGTTTCCTTTTGCCTAAGAAAGTTATAATTTTTTTGCTTTTCCTCTTCCAAATGTTCCCTTAGTTTCTGATTTTCCATGACAATAGACTCAGTGCTAGTACCTTTATCTTCTAAGTTTCTAATTTGTTGTCTTAGCTTCCTTAATTCTTCCTGAAGTGAGGCCAAAGCTTTTTCTTCCTTCTCTAGAGATTCTCTTAAGTGCTCATTTTCTGCAGCAAGATTTTTTTTCTGAGATTCAAAAGATTTCTTCTCCACCTCAGTAGAGGTCAAACATATGGCAACATCTCCCTTGAGCGACTAATACACATACAAAAAAAAAAAAAAGAGCAAAAATATTATGAGGAGAATTGCTACACTTTTAACTAGAAAAAATGAAAGACCAAGGTATTTCAGGCTGAGTTTACTTGTTGCTTTGGATGCAGTGGCACATGCTACAGCAAGATGAAAAAATAGAGCTAGTTTGTTTATCTCAAATATATGCACACAAACACTTTCTTGGCAACAAAGACCATGTGAGAAGCTCCCACTTCCAGCTACAGATTATGACCTCTTGTTTGTATTGACTGAACTGGCTGTAAGATAGTAAACTAGATACTTGAATTGATCTAGCCTAAAAAGAAAGAGAAATGAAAAAAATGTTTGCTATTGTTTTATAGTCAGCAATCTGAGTTTACTGTATAGCCACATAAATATGTACATACATAATAATATGTATGTATCGAAATACATAAACAGAAGCAAGTACATCAAGAGGCAACTGAGGCAGAAATTCAGGAACTGATTTTGAACCACATTTGTTGCTGAAAAACGTGTTCATGTAACTATAATGCAAGAGGATCTCCCCCATCTCTTGGCATCCTTAACAAACTCTTAAAAGTATTCAATTATGTATAAATACTGATGTCAGCAACATAAATTGTTCAAAAATTAAGACTCCCTATAAGGCACTTACTAGTCTTACTTATTAATTACTTAAAGATGACAAAGTAAAATACACATTGCTGAGTATTTGAAAAATTAGTAACCTTTGACAGTTTAGAAAGCAAATTCCTAAAAAGAAAGAGTCCACCAAGATAACTCCTAGACTATTACCTAGGACTGCATATATGAAAAAGTCTGTTTAAACAGATTCTAGTGCCAAACAGACGCAGAAGATCACAGAGCATATGCTGTATGTGCTTAGAAAAAGAAAGTTAACAAGTAGATCCCCCAAGTTCTGTTTTAGATGGCTCCTAGTCAGACTTAACATGTAACCGTACATACAACTCTGTATTACTCTGAATCTCAAAATAACAAAAATCAATGACTTCACAGCCATTCAATGAAAGAAACGAGTCAGCCTAGTTGTTACAGTTATCTGTTCTTTCAACAGGAGAGTGTCTGACTTTTCTGCTATATATTTTGAACTCTTTTAAAAAGCATTCTAAAGAACTAATCCTAAAAATATCCTACATATATGTTGTAACTCCTAACTGAAGAATCATAACAAGGAAATCTAACTTAGATTAAACATACAGACACCCTTATGAAAAGAAAGCAAATAGTTAGGAATATTTTTTAAAATGCCACAATACAGAACATCTATATTTTACTGCTCTCTTCAAATATGGAAACAGAGTCAAATTGGTAATATATATTCTTTTTGAGCTATCAGTATAATTTGACTCTCAGAACCCAAGTTATGTTTCATCGCCTGCTGACGTTAGTGGCACCTGTTTTATATCTTATTTCAACATTTGATCAAATTACAAAAACTTCATCAAGAGTTTGGTGGGGTGGGGAACAAAATGACGTTGTCAAAACTTTAAAGAAATGTATGTAACGTATTTGTGTGATAAAGTAATTCAGCTCTGTGTAAATTCCACAGGGACATAAGAATAATTACACGACTTACAGCTAAACTCATACCTACCCCCGCTTTATGATGTGCTTTATCTCCTTGCTCTTGTTGGCACTGGTAAAGGTCATCTTTCATATCTTTTAATTCACGTGTCTTTGTTACCAGCTGCTGACGTTTCTGGATCTGTATTGTACCTACAAAAATAAAACTTCTTTTGATAGTCTGACTCAAAATAATTAGTAGACTCAAAGAGAGGAAAAGACCAACTTAAACATCATCTTCATTTTCTCTGCAAATTCAGAGGCATTCTTACCTTGTAATTTCCAACCAGTACTTACTAAAAACAGTTTAACACAGTAAAGATTATAAAACCAAATTGTTATATACTGATTCTGTATCTTCCAATGGGAAACAAGTTCTCAAACAGATCCCCAAATTCTCCATTACACTGTCTTTTGTTTGGTGGGAAAAAAAAAAAAAAAAAAAAAGGAAGTTTTTGAACACTGTACGGAATAAGTTAGACATAAATCAAGCAAAAGTTATGCAGGAAAGGACGTGTGTGATTTTTTTTGTAATTAATCAGTAACATGCAAGCCAACCAGGATAAAAGAGTAGAGCATTAATCCAAGTGTTAATCATTTTGGAACTACTGCTCTCACTGCTAAATAAAGTTACATAAATAAGAGGATATTGGCATAATATTTAAGCTTCCATGAAGAAACACAGTTTTTAAATACTGCTTGCAAAGCAGCAAGTATTTGCATGTCAATTTTGTCATTCTCATCTATTACAGTGAAGGTTGAATAATTCAGCAAAGATCCTATTTTTCAATTGTGAGACAGATGCTGAGATGAGCTTTTTCTTTTCCTAAGAATTATCTTCATCATATTAGCCCCTAAAATTTACTATTTTATAACACTTCCTCACTAGTACTGCCCTACCTACAGCTGTAAGTGGTTTTTAAAGTTCTAGCAGTGATGCTTTTTTTTTTCTTTTTTTTTCTTTTTTCTGTTTTTGCTTTTAAGATTCTCTTGGATCTACAGCAGATGGCAACAACAATTTTTAGGTATTTCTTTCCAATTCAATGCAACATGTGCAGAGTTAAAGTTCCTGTATTGGTGGGAAAGGTTAATATTAAAAAAAAAAAAAAAAAAAAAAAGAGTAAATGCTATTATGCTGAGGTATTTTTGTGCTGTCTTAAGTTCTGTTTAGCATATTGTCAAGTATGAGCTTGGACTAATAGCGTGCTCTATTAAAACAAGTTTTAACTGAATACTTCAACTCAAAGGGGAAATGACTTGTATACAGCAATGATTTTCAGTTCACATAGCCTTAAAAAACATCAACTGGAAGGATATATCCCCACATAAATGAATTTTAAAATACCATCAGATTTATCTTTTATAGGTCCTTTCAAAGAAGTCTGTTGGTCCTAAGAATCTGAAGACTGCATTTAGCGGAAGGGGTTCATGTTAAAAGAAACACGAATTACCAAAGAAAAAAGTTACACTCCTTCTCTTTTTCTCAGGACAGAATTATCGTCCACATGGAATAAGCAGATCACAATATCCTTCAGATTATCCAAGTAGTCTGCCAAATTCCTAGCATTAAGGTAATATTCTTTTCTGTGGTTTATTGTTAAAGAAAAAAAAAATACATGAAACATCTCAGTGTCCATGGAGAGACTTCCTGTTGACAAGATCTTCCTAACTTCAGCTCTTCCAGTTACCTATTGTTCCTGAAAAGCTTGCCCTCTTTGAGCTCCTGATTCTTTCTCAATCTTCAGATCTCCCTCCTAGAATATCCCAAAGCCAAGTAGCTCAGTTTTATATCAATAAGGACAGAACTGTTGATTAAACCTAATCCTAGCTGTCTTCTACATCTTTAAACGTGAAATGGGATAAGTCTTACCCAGAGCTCCAGGACTCCTTTAAAGGAGATGGGGCCTTAACACATTTACAAAACATTTCTCATCCATACATCTCAGTTCTTACAAAGGATAATATTTATCTTCAATCCCAACTTAAATACAGAAAAAGCAATAAACAGGAACGAAACCACTTCCTCATGTTACCACAGCAAAACACTACCCAAAGATTGGTCTAGTCACTCTATTCCTCTCTGCTTCTAGTATGCTAATACACATCAATCAGTTTTCTCACCAAGTACTACTAGCTGCAACTGCAAGCAAGTGCTAAATAAAAGGTAGGTTTCATCACTACTACCCATGACTGGATTAGTAACTCTTGTTATCCTGCATATGCTAGTAAATGTTAAGACTTTTTTTTTTTAAATATATACTATAAGTATACATACACACACGTGCGCTCGCGCACAATTTTATCTGAATGCAAGCCCAGCATCAACAATAATTCATGACTCTTACCTTCAGGTTTACCTAAGAACAGAAAAAAAACATGTTCAAGTGAAAATTACTATAAATCCTCCAAAATAAATGTCAAAACTTACAGACTAACAACTAGCAAAAATTAAGCCTGATTAAAATTGTATTTCCAGTCTCATATGGAACCACAAGTCTTTTTTTGAGACATGTTTTCACATAAGACTAGAAGTACCTGAATAATAAAGGCTCTATCATTTTTATCACTTAGAAAATGAATTACAAGATCAGGATTGCACTAGGCAGATTTAGATCACTACTGAGTTCTGTTATTTTGTTAGAGGTAGCTAACAATCTGCATAATGCTCATGCTTGAAACATAATAGAAGAGAATCAACTTTAGGCCATACACTAAGAACACAGAGAAATTGCTGTGATCTTGGATTCACTAAGCCACTCTGAAATTGCAAGGACAACTATAGCAGATTTCTTTCACTACAGAGAAAAAAATATTGATACTATGCAGTGCTGTAAAACTATGCCTATCCCTTACATTTATTAGTTGAGTAAATATCGGACAAAAGCCTGAAACGGCTTTCTGAATCTTCTTGGGAATGACAGCATACATACCACATTATGAAAAGAACAAGAAATTTCTATCTGGAAGAACAAACAAATAAAAATTCATTTTTATTTAATTTTAATGTAGTATATACTAAATATAATTTGGGGAGAAAGGATAGTGTAGTGGTAATCACATCTGCTTTACACGCTGAAGGTTCTGGGTTCAAGCCGCAGTGGAACTAGCGCCAGGAAATCTTTGGGAGGTTGGACTAGATGATCTCCAGAGGTCCCTTCCAATGCCACTGATTCTGTGAATAAATGCACTGCTGAAGGTCCCTCTTCTATTATCCACACATTAGCTGTTGCTTTTTCTTGGTTTTAGGTTTATCATGTTAGCAGGGAATAAGAAGAATCAGAAACAAAATAAAATGGCATTTGTTAAGTACATAAGCTCTCAGCTCTATGTATTTCATTTTCTATAAACTCACCATAGAAGTGTCCAAAGCCCATGCTGATTGCTATTACCAAAGCTAGTAGGATGCATCTGTTAAGGCCACTACTGAACTGGCGCTTGTGCTGTTGTTCTCTGGGAGGTTCGGACTCCGGCTCAGCAGACAGCCCAGCCTCAGACTCAGAGCTAGAGATCAGCCTCTTCTTAGCCCGACGTCTTCGTACTGTGGGACTGGACTGGTTGCTAGTTTCATCACTACTTGATTCATCATTACTAGCCCGAGATGAAAAAACTGAAAACCAACATAGAATAGTTGCTTTTCGATTCAATTTATATCAAGTACAAAAATACATCATGCTTATGCAAAATGTATTTGGCATTTGTCTTTGAGAGCATTACATAACATTCAGCATAAACTATCATATAGAGATTTTATAAATTTTGTTTTATTAGCAACTGTTTGGTCTCAAAGGTCAAAATGCCATTTTTAAAGGAAAAGACAGAAAAATCTAGACAAAATTATACGGAAAAACAGCATAGCAGTTGCCCATGCTTTATAATTCATCCATCAGAAAATGTTTTCCGATTACTTAAAGCATCTACTTGTACCGCCTCTGCAAATTCTTGTGAAGTAGAAAGGTTAAGAACACAGTTTTCCTTCTCTCATATGTATTGAGACTGAACTATTTCATAAAAGTGCAACAATCACTAAAAGAAAACCTACAAAAAGACATAGTTTTATTATAATCTGTCATTCAAACCACTTGATTCCATGATCTACATCAATTGTAGACAAAAAAATCCATTAAAGTTCCATTAATATAGATATTATAATGCAGCTGAATAAAGCTTTGCATCACAAATGTATTTAAATATGTTTTGCTTACCTTTAATAGCCACCATCTACTACGTATTATACATCTAATCTACCTTCCAAAAAAGCCATTTTCAATCACAGAAAAAGGAACCACTCAGATGCCCCTGCCTAGTACTCTAGATCCAAACAGCTTTTACTACCTCACAGATGTTTTCAAAGATTGGATCAGCCAAGATGAGAAAAACAAATTCTAACCATAAAAACCATTTCTCATAGCATTTTTGTAAAGTTGTACTTATGATACCATTTTGTATGTTCATGACCCTGTGACCTAGAAGTCATATATTCTAACTCGGAAAAAAACAACAGAGCTGTATTTGCTCTCTGTTAGCAGCATGAAGCAGTAAATACTGCATGATACTGTAAATAAATTGATATAATCCACCATATAAACACAGATTATTTAATTTCTCTCTTCTAACAGCATCGTTTTCAAGTATAAGGTAAATATTAAGGGGGAAGGCAGCAGGACAAATGGAAAACTCTCAATATCTATGTTCAGGTACCTAACTCACATGCCTGAAATAGATTCAATGTGGTCAATGAGGCCTCCAGCACATGATGGAGTCTTCCCACTTGGGAAAGTAAGATTCTAAATTTGATGCCTGCAATTACATGATGCTAACACCCCTTCAAGAAATATGGCTGTTCATTCTTCTATCTGAAATTGCCATTCAAATTTAAAAATATAGTTATTGTCTTTGAACACTTCACAAGTAAAAATCATTTGTTTAAGCAAAGCCATGCACACATCACTGAACAAACAAGAATACCAAGCAATGCTAGCCATAGTCTAAGAAAAGCATTACCATTTAAGATTCTTTACCAAAAATAAACTCCAACTTACCAGAATTGATTGCAGCAACCCCATAAAAGAGTACCAAGTAGCATCTAATATGCCTAATTTCTAACTTCCATGGACAAGTAGCATGTTAGATAGCAAAAGATAATTTCCCCCTTACCAGAAAATCCATTTTTAGTCAAACCAGACTGACCAAGCAGACATTGCAGTAAGACAAACCACTTAACACAGCTTACTTGACGTGCAGATTCTTAAATACATTTATATAACCTGACAGAAAAGGACACTATTTTAGAACAAGCCATTTAAGCTAATGCAACCTTCCCCAATCCTGGAGAAGACAGACAAGCACCAAGAAATGACTCTGTCAGGTGAGAGATATTCTTACTAGAATGCAGAGGTCAGATATATGAAAAAAAAATTGAACAGGAAGACTTCAGTGGGGTGTTATTTTTGCTTATTTGGTTTTTCAAGGTTGTTTCAATAGCCCAAGAAGCTTACACATATGGAATACAAAAGTGGTTAAGGAACAAGCTGCTCCTAAACAAATGTGAAACTCTTTGGTACACCAAAGAAGGGTGAAAAAAAGGGGGGGGGGGAAGTGATCAGAGAGCAAGAGAAAATGCTTAAGACACTTAAAACCATTGAAAAACACTTAACTGGTAAGTTGTCAACAGCATTACCCTTTCAGACAAGGGTGACTTTGCCTTACAGCAGCTGTAAGAATTCAGTAAAAAGCTGTACTGTAACAGACAGAATGAAAAGCAAATGAAACCAAGTGTGATCACAGAAGCAGTCCAAAATGTTAGCTTCTGCTGTGATTTTAAAGGATCAGATCTACACTAGAAACTAGGTGAGATAACAATGTCAGCTATGGATATGATTTTTTCTTTATTGTTTCTATACGGACATATTTCAATAGTAAATGCAGTTTATTTCAGTATATTAGTGCTTTTGCTAGTTAGCTTACTTCATTTATGAGGGAGTATTAAAATATTTATGTTTGTGTGGTTGAGACCATCTGCCCTTACATAAGAAGGGTTTGCCAGCTCAGCTGTAGCAGAAAATCCTTGTAGATATTTTAGTATATACTTTAGGAAAATCTAAAGTTCATCCTTTTCCCCACACAACAGAAAACTCAACAAGAACATTTCCATTAGCAAAAAGATGCCATGAACATTTTGACTGCTAAAACCTTGAAACTTTAAACAAAAGCAAAAGTACTCAAGATATTTTTTACAATACTCAGTCAATCCAATGCACTGTATTGAAGATCAGGCTGAAATCAGCTGAAGAAATTAGAAGGAATAAATTCTTGCTGGCCACACGTACATTTGGAATTCAACAAATTCTATTCATTTAAATGGTCAAGCGTAAGTCTTAAAATGTATTAAAATTTTTACTTTTGCTCATTCCAAATAAACATACAAATTTAACACTTCTGAAAAAGCAAACAAAACAGAATGACAGTCAAATTCTCGAGTAAAGACTGGCTTTCTGCATCTGTTTGGAATATCACTACTATAAGATCAAGTCAAGTTGGTACTGATAATTTTAACAACACTCCATGCAAGCCATAAGCAATCAGCTTTACACAAGCTGATCACATTTAATCACACCACCTTGGAAAGGAAGACTGTGAGACACATGCTCTTTCACCTCATTGCCCCATCCCCTTACACAATCAGGAATCTTCCTCAGCTTCTCCAGCCAACTGACTTTTGTGTACAAAAACAGGAAGAAAAAAGAACATATTTTTAGAATTCTGCTCTAAGAGAAAAAAAATCCTACATTTTAAATTAAAAATCAAGTCAAATCATCTATAAGATTTAAAGAAGAGGACAGTTTTGTCTCTAATGATCACTGTTTGTAATTGGATGCTAAGCTGTCAGTTTCTGATTCCAACAGATACTATAAGAGCACGTAATATAAGCAAACCTTTGCAGATGTCTAGCTCTACTTCTGAGAAAAAAAATATTTTTTTTAGTTAAAAAATAATAATACTTCTGTAGTAAATTTACTGTAGAAAGTAAAATTCTGTAATACAAAGGTGTTAAAGGTACTAAAGTTCTATGAAAGAGAATAAGAACATAAGAGATGACAAATAAGCAGTCAAATGGAATTAGAAAGGAGGACTAGAGAAGAGTAACACAATAATAATTTTTTAAATGGCCAAATTTTCATATCCTTCTTCTTGAATAACCTGCACTGCAGTACTGTTAAATACTAAGATGATCTTTAAAAAATACATTCTACATTGGTATGAAGGTAGCCAAAAAGTGTTTGTTTATAGTTATGCTTCAGGGTACCAAAAATCCATTCTATCCCAGTAGCTAAGTCATCTGTGTCAACTTTCCAAAAGCCCTCAAAATTGCCAAGAAAAAGGCTATAATTTTTCTATGAGTTAAAAATTACTTTAATTCTCTAAAACATGCTAGAAATTTACTCTATTTTTGAAATATCGAACACTACATGAGAGAGGAATGCTTTCAAATTTACTAATTCTGAAAAACATTACAGACGTATATTTGGACAAAATCTGAAAGTCAGGGCAAACAGAGTTGTCCTAGAAATTCTAAGTATATGGACATGTACCCCAAAAGAGGTTTTCTTTTCCTCTCTCTAAACAAAGAAGGCTCCCTGAGCAAAGATTTTTTTTCTCCTAGTGATATTTTTGCACATAGCTGCCTAAGAATTTACTGTTCTTACCCGTTTCTGGTTGAGAAAACGCATACTGGCTGCTAGAGGAGGAACCCATGTTAAAATCCTCCGAGCTTCGAGCTGCTTCATCATCAGCTGGAGCTTCCTCCTGAATTTGAGTTTCTTCCACCTTTGGAGTTTCAAGTGTAACAATGTCGGAATCATCACTAACAGTCCCAACACAGGAACCATCGTCAGGCACTTTCTTTTCCTAAGAAAATCGAGGGCCTAAAAATTATTCAAGTATTTACAATATAGAGTAATTTTAAAATATATAACAAGAGTTTGCAATGCTTTGAAAAAGGAAAATTAGTATCTTTATTTTAATGCCTTCAAAACATTACTTGGTATTGCAAGATGGGGCTAACAGCAGCCTCTGAATAATATAACACATAATTTACCTCAGGAACCGTCCTGGTTTCCTCAACTGCAGAGAGACTAGTTTCTACCACTGCTGCCACTCCATCATTGTTGCACTGAGCTATAAAATTTTAAAAAAAGCTCATCAAAAAATAAAACAAGGGATGAAAAACAGTAATCCTACAAAGTATTCTCAATCCTAAATAACATTAGAATGTGTAATACTGTAGGAGATTTTTATTATCCATTCTTAATGGATAACCTTAATGGAAAGGTTTTCTGAAAATATACACTAAATCTCACGTTTAATATTTCTCCAATAAGCATCAGAACCAGAACCTGTGGTTGGAGAATACTTAAACTCTAAATGCTCATACTGATCATACTCTAAGTAACCTATGTAGAAAAAGCAGTTAGATTTTAAAAAAAGAAAAAAATCCTATAACCTAAGGTAACAGGATACCACAGTATACTTACATAATGAAATAGTTAAAATATTGTTCAGACAGTTATTAGAATTCAAGTGTCTAGTCTTGGTTTTGCTAGGAGAGGCTATGAATTTGGAAACATGGCCAAGTTAAAATGTAGTTGGTAACACACTGAACTGGTGTCAGTTCACATCCCAATATCAACATATTGATTATTAAATTTAACAATTAAAACATAAAACTGAAGGATTTTACTCATATGAATACGAACTAGGATTTGCCCTTCCAACTCAAGAAATGCTAGAAATGCTAATGCAGTATGTCAACAAAAAAAAAAAAAAAAAAAAAAGGTCTGATGGTCCTTCCAAATTACTCGTATGACATTATATATCAACAATTCTTTTATCAAAGGAACTATAAAAGCTATCTTCCAACTACACTAGTACATACTACTCTATAAGATGTCTAAAGTATTGATAGAATGAAAGTCATTCTACTAATTCTAATTTTTTTTTCTTTAAATAGAAATGAAGTTGATTACTGAATATTTTTCACAACAATGACAAAACAAGTAGTTTGACAGAGACCTGGAACATATATTGTCTCTATTAAAACTACTATTTTTGTGCCAAGGTGACAACTGGCATTCTTTATGGAATGGCTCCCCTTTTAAGTTCTTACCTCTGAAATCAACTGGTTGCTCTTCTTGCAAAGAAACATATTCTTCAGAAACAAATTCATGGTTACCACTTGTGCTTCCATTTTCTGAAGTCACTGTTTCTATATCAGAACCCTAAAGTTAAAAGAGTTTTAAATGAGCTTTACTGACACAAAGTTAACTGTGTAGTAGTAGGAAAAGATCACAAAGAAAACAGAACATCAATAATAAAAATGGACTGACTGAAGAGAAAAATAATAACCTTTAAAATTAAAGATTATTTTGAGAAGCTAAAGAAAAGTGAGAAAAATATTCAGTAGCTAGGAAGCAAATTTTGATATGTAACACTCCCTATGACTACAACTGACTGAAAAAAGGCACAGAAACACAACTCTAGAAAAATATGCAATTTAGACATCATGAATTAACAGCTATACCAGGTATTCCAAATTGATTCTTATTTCCTATTTTATTATTTGTTGATTCTTATCCTATTTCCTATTAATATTTATTAAATTTAATTTAGAGAAAGAGAGGAGGTTATCACCTGTGAGTTTTGAATATGGGACCAAACTCTAGGATATAAGCCCATGTGTTGTATATAAATATAGACACACAGAAAATGGAACATCTTGTATACCAATACGAACACTAAGAAGTATTAATATAGAGGAGAAATACGTATACCCCTACTGCATCTCAATTCCCACTGTAATTTTGAATAGCTCTTTTACTAGTAAGACATCAGAAAAATACAAGCACATGCAAGTTCAATAACACTGGAACACAGAACAGTTTTATATCAACTCTAAATTGGATTTCTGTCTTTAATCCAGACAGAAGCCTTAGTTACTAGTCAGCTGCAAGTTAGCTGCAAGTCAGCAATAATCTCAGACCAAAACAGGAACTGAAGCTTAACAAAATGAGGAGACTGCAGGGCACATAATTCCATCAGTACAGTTGACAACCCCGAGTATTCAATCATCATATTGTAATTTTTTGTTTAAAATGACTGGTGGAACATCAGTAAGGTTATTAGAAAAATATAATTTTGCAAAACCTAACTGGAAAATATTAATTCACTCTGATCCAAAACAACTTGAACTGTTTTTGTAAACAGAGCTAGTTATTTTTGTAATAGCAGGTGTGAAATTTCAGCAGTAGTAATACTTTCAGATCAGTTTCCCTGTCTGCCTCAGGTCAGTAGTTAAGCAAACATGCTTGACTTAGTTTTTAAGAGGAGATTGTACTTCAGGAAGACTAGGTACCTCAAAAAGACTTGCAATAAGACACATTTTACAATCATGTTACAAAGTTATTTTCTTAAAAAAAAAAATCAACTGTAACTTATTAAAATCTGAATGAAATCTAAAAAGGAAAACACAAAATTATTTGTGTCTTTATGGGCAAGTATGTATATAGACTTGTTATATGACAATTGTCCTCAGGTATAATAGAATATTATTTTCATTTCTTAAACTGAGGAGGAGAAAAGAGTAACGAAAACTATTTACTTTGTACAAGCTCCACAGCAAGATAGACATCAGGCATGTAGCTTAAGTATATTAAAACTTTAGTTAAAATACATAGGAATCTGGCTTGCTGAGTATGAGCTAAGTCATCCTTTTTAAACACATGCAGTCTGCTGGGGATGTCTAAGCTCTCTCATTCAGTTAACCTGTTGCTAGATCTCAATCACACTTACATTCCATCAATAGCAAAGAACTTGTAAAGGAATCTGTCTACTCACTAGACCCCAATCCTGTGCCTCTCTTGATTACAAAATTAGCAGTTCCTCTTTTATGAGTAGTGGGAGGCATTACCAGTGTCTCCTCACAGCAGTATAGTATTCTGCTTTGACTAGACATATTCCTGCCTTCCTATAATCTTGTGTTACATTGATTTAATCAGTCTGCATAATTCACTTTTAGTCACAGTGTAAAATATCCATCCCAACTACGAAGAGAAAAACTTGCACTTCACTGCAGAGTAACCCAGCTGTTTTAGCCAATTCCTAAAGCCCTTTAGGAATTAGAAGTCTGTAAAGCCTGGCAATCTGTGCGCTCCTGTGTCCAGTTTGGTCTCTAAGACTGGAGTAAGTGGCCCATCTGTTTTTCTTTTGCTGAAAGGATTCCCAACTTGCCAGTCAACCGTGAACAAGGTAAGAAAGTTTTCACTATCCCTTAAATACCCACTTGCTGCAAAAAAAATGAAAGCATAGCTCAACATTTAAAGTCACAAACCATGCATGTTTATCACTATTGCTTTTGAAACTTAGCTAAGCTTTCAAAACCTGAGTACAATCACCAGTTTGTAATAGTTTCTTTCAAATCGTTTTGATTTTCATCATAATCTGCAAATAGGGAAAGGGCAGAAAGAACCAGAAACAACTGATTACTTCTCAGGATCTTTACTGCCACCTCCTATTTTTCTCCTATGAACATTGTAGCTCAAGTACTGTTCCTAGTGAATGTTTTGGGACAGGCAGCAAGAAGATCCAGACAGTCAATATGTTAACATGTAAGAGTCATTCCATGAAAATATTCTCTGAGGATTCTGGCTCAGTAACGCGCTCAGTTTACAGGATGAGACTTAGTAACAGCAACCACAAATCAGTGAAGATCAGAAGAGCTGTAAAAATCTTTAGTCCTAAAAAGAAATAATATTTTGGAGATACAGACTAATATGTCAGAGGTTTCTCAGAGTTTCTGAAGAACCTAGACCTGCCTCATTCATTACTAACTAAAATAAAACATTCATCTTATCTAACCTCAAGTGCCTTTACCTGAGTAAATTGTCCAAGTCACCTTCGTAATCAACACAGTCACTGCAATCAAGACAGCAAATCATTTGATCAAATACAAATGTCTACCTTAGGATAAGAATTCCTGCTCTCTAGACTCCACTGACTGTATTGACTTAACCTATACAATGTAAACCTAGAAACTAAGATCAGGTTCAGACACCTATACTGTGGCCACCTAGGCAACACTGAATCCTGTCCCAGTAGACCTTCCACCGTTTCAGGCTTTTTGGCCTAAAGCTTTATTCCCCTATGAATTAAAAATGATTTTTACTTTAAGAAAACCACTGTCACTTAATACAACTAGTCAAACATCAGAAAGTAAGAAACAAACAACCAGATCAAGCCAAAACTGCAGAAACATAACAGTGACTTTGCAAATAGCTATGCCCAGGTCTTCCTCAAAGAATGAGGGAATTCATAGCAAATAAAAGTGTACCTAATAAATGAAACCATAGTAGAGATCAAAAGAGTAACTGAAACACAATTAGCCCTACAAATATGATAGAGCCCCACATATCAACTGATTATGGATCAAGAAAACTTTTTTTTTAAACCTTGCACACATAGCTTGTTAGCTCTTTTTGTCTGCTGCCACACAATCTACCATCATAACTTCCTTATACAATAATTAGATTGCTTTTGTATATTGCCTTGTAGAACATATTTCTTCAGTGACATTTTACCTAATGGAAAAAAGCACCATTTTCTTAGCTGCTGCCACTAGCTCAATCCTGCAGTGCCACATGAATTCCTCCTCCACAAGAAGCCAACATCTAGATTATTTCTGAATATTTTAGGCCTTGTTCCCTTCTGCCTGGAAAGTAGGGCCAAGGAAGCTCAGAATTCCAGCATGAATAACACAGAGCTTGTACTACAAACTACTGCTGGTCTCGGGGGGGGGGGGGGGGGGGGGAGAAGAGAGAGAGAGAGAGAGAAATTCTCTCCACAACTCAGTGCTTCACACAGAAAAATCCTTTGCCACTTTGGAGGTTCTTTCAGGCTGTTGCTGTTTTCAAGACATTCCAAGCTGAAGAATGGCAGCCCTCACCAATCATCATTTTCAGTTCCGAGACTGCTATACTTCTTATTGCTAGCCAACCCTGCATCATAAGGTCAAGAATATCAGCTGCCCTGCCCCTCATTACTCCATTTCTCAACAAAGCCAATGTTTTCAGAAAAGATGGAACAGAAGAGAACATTTCACTAAAATTCTACCAGCTCTTCAAAGTAAAACCTATGTAATCATTATTAAAAAAAAAAAAAACAGATAAAATTTGTATTAGCTACAGTACTAGGGTATACATTTTTAAACACTAGTTTTGTAATTGTATTTTCACATTTAAAAGTATTTATTCTATATCTTCCATTGTCATGAAAAATCCACACAAACCAAACCATTAACACGGAAATGGCATTTTACTGTATATGGTGAGTCTTAAACTTATTTAACATCATTTATTTGAGATTGGATACCTCATGATTGATGACAGTCCAGCCACAAGATGAATCACTATCACTGGAATTTTCAGACATTTTCAAAGCAAGCTGCAAGTGAAATAGATTCTTTTAATATGCAAGATATATAGTTTTTTATAGTTAAAAATTAAAGAAAAAAAAGACGACTTCATTCATCACATTATGATGTGTAGAATACTATACATTAACTTATACTCTGTTATCCTGGAATTCAAAAAAAAGTTCGAGTTTAGAAAGAAAATACATTATTTTGTACATGTTCCATATTACCTTTCTTATGCTTGGAGCAAATATGGCTTTGCTCCAGGTACATAACTATTTTCACGAGCTAAAAAAGCTCTTAGACTGGCTTAAAAAAATATGACTGGCTAGCCAATAAATCATTAATTAAATTTAAAACTTGTGTATTTGAATCATCATTGCATAAGATATGTTTCAGTAGATGAAGAGATTTCTGAATGTTGTATCTGCAGAGACTATGATTTATTCAAAAAAATCCCTTTTCTACTTTTTTTTTTTTTTTGAGGGAATATAAAATAGGATCTTTTAGAATTATTCTACATCAACTAGCAGACAAAACAATTCTTCATATTTCTTTCATCTTTTCAAGTGCCTTTAAACGTACTGATTTAGAAAAATTTGGAAGAATACTTGGCAAGTATGAAAATAGAGCAAAAAAAAAGTAGTACAAATTTTACTTGCTACAATACTACTGGATGACTTAAGTAGTTATTTTCAGAAAAGAGCTGTGTGGCTGCAGTTGTCTGTTCTCCTTCACTAGCAATAAGTATTTATTATTGGTACATTATAAATTAAAATTACATTTTAAAATGAAATAGACTATAATTTACTTTTGCAAAAGAATATTTCAAAAATAGAAAAAGAAACCAATCAATTGCATGTTATGTTAATCATCCAATGTAACAAAATGGAAATCATGACTGAATAAAGTTTCTATAAAACAACAACCTCATTGACAGCATAGAGAATTCTGAAAACTCGATACATCTGCTTTATTTCTCTGTAAGAATACAGACAACAGGACCTATTTCTTTAAATACAATTGCCCTCTACTTTAATACCAATCCTACCTTTATTCCCAGTTTGTTAGCATAGAAAATAAACAAACCTTCAACTATAATACCTAAACATGCCCATGTGACTACAAATTAGCACAACAATGCAAACATGCTCTACATGAGGCCGCTGCTGCTTGAGCGGGGAGGTTGGACCAGATGATCTCCAGAGGTCCCTTCCAATCTTACCCATTCTGTGATTCTGTGAATATGAATCTACCACTTAAGTTTCTCAAATATACAGTGAACATTTGTCTACTATCTCCACATCAAGTTAGTTATTATACAGAATACTTTTCCCTCATCAACTAAAACTAAGATATTTGGGATTCTTCTAGAAATGGGGAAACAATGAGACTCTTTTCCAGATTATAAAGCAAAAATATTAATTAGCAATCAATGTATGTATCAAACATATAGAGAAATGTATATTCCATTTATTGAATATGGTTGGCATTTTCCTTTAATCTTCTCCCTCTTTCATTAACGCTTTCCCTGAAATATCAGCTAGGGAACATCAGCTTTTGGTTTTTTCTTTTTTTTTAAAAGCATACTACACACCATTCTTCAATCACTGAAATAACAAAAGCCCAAAGAGCCAAGACTGCATTCCAGAGTCCTTGTAAGATTTAACCTTTACTTTCTGTCATTAAATCATTTTGAATCTGACCAGGCATTCATTAGCTGCATACCTTTCAAAGGCAGGTAACTACCAGTATCAGAACTTGCCAACTATCAGAAATATTGCCAGCTACATTGCAAAAACTGAACTAGTGATCTCAGATGATTGGCTTAGGGGTCTCAAATCCAAAAAGTAAAACTCAGGGGTCTGCTCTTAATTTCTTTTTGAAGGGTAAAGAGAATAAGAATTATAAAATTGCTCCTTGTGATAATTCATAACATAAATTGAATATTATATTGCTGTTATTTATACATCAATATTGTAGCTCAACGGAGCACGTAGTTGAATACTTAGAACTTCTCACTATCATTTTGCAGCACATTAGAACTACTTGCCACTCAAAATAACACAAATCATAGCAGTCACCTTACTAAAGCACCTATAAGACAATTGTTACTGTAAAATCTTCTCAGTATATGAACACAAGTGCTCCACCTAGTACTTGAACTAAAGCCGCTCAGACAGACAGAAAAAAGGTATACAGAAAAGCGAGAGAGAAAACAGTATCAAAACAAGGGGAAAAAAAAGAATACAAGGAACCAAAAACAAACAAACAAACAAACAAACAAACAACAAATTCAGATGAATGGAGTGCCTTGTAGCAATAATCCTACCATGCAATGTACATACGAGACTAATATCTAACACTGGTTTCTTTACTCCAAAAACATCGTGGTAACTTATTCAAAAAGGAAATGTCTCTATAAGACAGTATCTCACATTTTTAACCAAAACACCAATGCAGCTACCGAGTTTCCAACTCCCAAAGGACCAGAGCCAAATTAAAGTTAAATAAATGAGAGATATAATCTGATGATTGAGAAGAACAAGGATCTCTGAGCTCCAGAAAGAATGTAAAACACATTACACAAGACAAAAAGTAAAAAGCTTGACCAAAAGACACATATCCAAATTTCACAAATCTATTTTCTAACATACAGACAGGATGGGAGAAACTGGTAACCACTAAAATACTAAAACAGTGAACTGCTACAAAGAGCGTTAATAAAAATCATTTCAAGTGGTCATATTATTAACATTGAAACTCCCATGTAGAATTTGGTAGTTCCATTTTTAAGTATATCTTCAAATAATGCCAAAATTCTAAATAACTGTTTTAATAAATATCTCAACTCGATCGAAAGATACTCGAGATACTCGAAAAGGTATCTCGATACCCTTTCAAAATCTGTAAATGCATTTCTAACTTTGTAACAGCAGACTCTATGCTGGACAAAGTATTATCTGTCTTCCTCTAGCTAGCTAAGAATTTCATCAGAGGCCCTAGCTAACTCAACATAAATGCTATTGTGCACTCCCTCTCCATCCAGATCACAACAATACTGCCAGGTAACCCAGCACAGCATAAAACCAGTTCTAATGAATACATAACCATGGCCTCAAGTTCCACAGAGCATTAAATATCTCTCTCCCTTCCTCAAACTATAGCCTCAAGACCTTGCCACATGGAACCTGCATAACAAAAATATTCAAAAATAAACATAAGGACAAGCAGCCAAACTATCGTTATTTTCTATCATTGCTATAGGGTTTGATAATGGAGTTTTAAAGTTACCTGTATCCAATTAGAATATTTTATTAATATGGTATAGCTTACTGCATTCAGGTAAATTAATCTTCAAACAGAAAAGCTTTTAATAGCAAGCACAAAAATAGAATACAAAAAGGATAATTAAAAAAAAATCAGTTGATAGGGAATAACTGCTCGAATTATCAAAATGAATGACAGATGACATGACATCAGACTGAAAGGCACCTCTTAGGTGCCTACAAGAAGATTCTGCAAACATGCATGTTTAAAATGCAAGAGGGATAAAAAGCCATGAAATTTGCTTCAGTCTTCAGAAATAAAGCTTTGCTCAGGGACCTCCTCTAGCTTCATAGGACATATGTGGTGGATGAACTAAGCCAGCCTGATTGCCTACCGGGGGGGGGGGGGGGGGGGGGGTTGCAGTCTTCAAAGACATTGTCTAACTCAGCAATTTGGATTAAGCAAAAGAATTGTTATGCAGTAAATATATTCCAGTCCATACATCAAACAGGAAACAAAAAATCTTTCTATGCATCAGACAGTTACAACTACCCAAGTAATAATTTATTATTAAAGAAAGCGTTCAAATTTGGAAGTTTTCACTTTATAGTCTGTTATCATGTAATACAAAAACTCATTTTCTTCCATCTCAGATATATTAGAAACTGCAGAATAAAAATGCAGCTGCGCTGCATAACTTAAACCATTACATACTCTTATAAATCACATTAAATGTTTATAGGTGGATTTTGAGGATTTTTTGCAACTGAAATATATTTCATATAAAAAGCTAGTTAAAAGCTAGAAGAACATAGCAAGTAACCTGACACAATAAACATGGACCACTTCCAAACTAGATTTAAGAAACTTTCAGATGTGCGTCTTCACTGGGCCAGAAGCTGATCTAATCTATCCATGCATACAAAAAATAATAATAATAATAATAAAAAGTAATTGTTAAAACTATACTGGGAACAATTTTAAGACATTCTATTTTCAATATCCCTTTCAATATCCTTTCTACATCAATTCCAGTATTTCAATGCAAGGTTAAAATCTCAAGAATGCAACTGATATTTTCTATTCCACACTCAGTAACTACTAGAAAAAAAATGTGGTTTTTTGGTTTCATGATTACCATTATTAAAACATCTTATAATAAGTATATAGTCATCAAATATTATGGCAATAAGAAGAAAAATAACGTACTAGAATTTTTTTCAATAGTAGCACTATGAAACAATATTTGGGCACATGAAACAATGTAAAAGTTTAACTTTTGCTGGAAAATCAGAAATTTGAACTACCTTCCCTAATCTTAGTGAAATGCAAACCAGAAACTTAACAGCATGAAAGCTTATAGGCATGTTTTTCCCTTGATACTCTTATTTTAAATTTTAGATTTAAATACTGACTCCATTAAATGTTTTCATAACCTTTTAAAGTTACTTAGTCTGCTCTCGTTTCATGCAACATGACTGCTCTAAATGAATTCATCAGTACAAATGGTATCCAATAAAATACATTTTCAATTAATAATAGTGTATTTGTTTTGCTGAGAGCATAATATCACATATGCTATCCCATATACGTATGTGTGTGTCTTTATATTATATCACATCCTACTCTTCCAATGTGAAGCAAAATAAATAGTAGTCTAAACAAAGCTCTAGGTTTTTCTATCTTAAACCTAAATTTGCTAGCCTAGAAAGCCCTGAATTAATGATGGCAAAGAAAACGATGAGTGACAATTTTCATCCGTCTGCTGTGTTATTATTTTAATTAGAAACTACAGAGACTCCCCTATAGCAGTTTCTTTGATCCACAGCATAAATGAAAACATGTTATAGCAGTATTATATCCCAGGGTTTGATGCAAGTTTATATTATTTCTTCTAAGCTGTTCTATTTGTTTCTCAAATAAACATTTTTTCTATTTAGCAACTCCTAAAGATCCCTTCCTTAGTGTGCTTTCACAACAATGCAAATGTGGCTGCTGAAAACCAGTCAACCCCGAAACACAGCCCTTCCTGCTCTGCACCCTAAGCGTGTGGATAAATACATGTTTATCTTCCAAACGTGTTATTGCATTACACCTGCGACGAGATGTGGCATCAGGCCAGAGCGGTTTAAGCAACAACAACCCGGGCGCCGGGCAGCGACAGCGGCGCGGACGAGGGAAGGGTCGGAAGCGGTCAAAGGGGCGCGTGACAGGGCCGCGACGGCACCTAACGGCCGCCCGGCCCGGCCCGGCCCGGCCCGGCCCGCTCCGCCGCCGCGCACGTCACCCCGCTCCCGCTCCCGCCGCAGCCGCCTCCGGGCCCGGCCCCGCGGCGCAGCCCCCGCCGCGGCGCAGCCCCCTCCCCGCCGCGGGCAGCCCCGGGAGGCCGCCGCCGCCGCCGCCCACCTCAGCGCGGCCCCCGGCGGGGCGCGGGACGGACGAGGGACGCCGCTGGCTGCAGCCTCCCGTGACGCCGTCACAAAACAACACCGGCCCGCCGGCGCCTGCGCGCCGCGCCGCGCCTCGCGGCACCCTGGAGAGCGTAGTCCGCGCCCTGCGCCCGCCCGGCCGCCCGCGCCCGCCGCGAACTACAGCAACCAGGGTGCACCGCGCGGGGAGGGGGGCGGCCGCCCCGCTGCTATGGCAACGCGGCGCCGCCGAGAGCGGAGGAGCGAGGGGACTCGGCCTCGGGGGCGCCGGCGCTGCGCGGGGAGCTGCGGCGCTGGGAGGCGGCGGGCGCCATCTCCGCGGTAACGGGGCGCCGCCGGGCCCCGCTCCCGCGCGTGTACCCGGGGCAAGGGGTCCGCAGGCAGCCAGCACCGGCAGGATGTGCTCCTCCTCGGCCGGGACGGGTGGAAACGCACCGCCGTGAGCCGCGAGATACCCGTTTCGGAAAGCTTCCCCGGGCAGGAGGGCGCGGAGGCGGCGGGCTGGCGTGGCGGAGGCGGCTGTGCGGGCGCGGAGGAGCCCACGCACCCGGGACGGGCCCCGCGGCGGCCACGGCCCACGCCGCGGGCATGGGGGCCCCCCTAGGGGCCTAGTATTGATTCCAAAAAGAAGCGGGGAAAAGCAGGCCTCGTTAATGAAACAAATACAGGAAGAGGCAGTTTGTTCGTTTGTTGATTGGTTGGTTGTTTTTTTTTCCTTAACAGTTTTTATCTAGGCAGGCCCTTTAAATCTTAAAAGACTGAGAAGCAAGGAAAAAAATTCCTTTGCACAGTGGCTTGCTCAGCAAAACTGAGGCACCTTGATCAGTGCAGTCTTACTATGTGCTCTTCAATCCCACATTAGAGCACTTTCCATTCATATATCTGTCATGTTGATGCTTTCCCTCCATGGAAAAAAAAACGCATGTATGTGAACATAAGCTATGAAAAGCTGTAATTTGAATGTATGCTTAGGGTAGGGTTTTTTTAGCATACATATTGCTATGCATTAGAAAAGGAAAGTTCGAAACAAAACAAAACCACCCACAAACCACCCTTACTACATCCTTTCCTTAGCTGTATTTTTATTATCCTTACTAATTATTCGTATCAAAAAATACCAAAATATTTTTACACTCAAGATTATCACTAATGCAGAAAATGGAAATCCACTTTTGTTACCATATTTCAGAGTCAACATTAGTCCATCTATCACTGTCCACTGCTTACTAAATAAGGGCAAAAGTTAGCAGTGTTACAGTTCCTGACTCCATTCTGCATGTATTTCAATATACATCTTGAGCAACAGTTTGTTGACCACAAACACTTAGTAAATGTGAAATGTTTTACCATCATTTGAAAGCCTGACTGAATCCATCTCTTCACTAGGAAAAGATGACTTCTGCTGAGAAACTGCCATCAAGTTCCAACACCGAGATAAAACCTCCTCCTCATCTGCCTCTCTGCACAAATCCTGGAAATCCTGTGTTTTCCTGTATGCTGGATCCCAAAACACTCAAAACCAACAGTTTTTTGACAAAGCCTCGGATTTTATTGTTTAAAACAACTTCAAGCGAGTATGGTGCTATACCACCTACCTCACAGATGGTACCTTGTACTTACCATCCCAAGGATCAGACGTTTTCAACACATTTGCTCACCTGTGGGTCATTTAGAAACAGCTATTTAAACACTGCTCTTGACAGAAGTAGGGTATACGACTACCCGAATTTGCAGCACACACTGTAGAAACGCATCTCTCATTTTCATGTGTGTTTATTTAAAGACTAGGCACTTAGCAAATTCAAAATTGTTTTCCTAAGGTTATTTCAATCATTCTGTGACTAGCTTGTCAATATATGATTTAGTTTGGTTTTGTTGGGCCAAGTACAATGTATCAAGCAGGATGTAGTCCATTGGATAATGCACTTGTCTGAATCAGACCTAAACCCATAAAAATAAAACTCCTGAAACCAGAATGATAAATGTATAACTGATTTATAGAAAGTGTTAAGTGCCAGAGAAATTGACCTGAAGACTTACTTGTTTTAATTAAAAGTATTTTTCTGGTTTAAAAAACTATGCCAGTCTTCACATTTTTATATAGCAAGACACAAATATCAACATCGTGCATATGACTGATATGCTATACATACCATCAACTGAAGTGTTGAAGTCAGAAGCTTAATAACCATTTGCTCCCAGTACAATCAGATCAGACAGGTAGGCATTATTCATCTCAGCAAACACGTTTGCTTCTCTAACCTTAAAAGAGGACACTTTCTATTTCATAGCTGCCAATTCCAAATTAACAGCTGAAAAATTAACTATCAAACTTCATTATATCCAGCACTGTATTAAAGCTTTAAAAGTATCATAATACTTTGGGGCAGATTTTCTTTCCTGTTACACACACTTTACACTGTATGGTGTTGAAAAGCAAATGGGAATCATTCGTACAACCCCCAGCTAAAAGTTCTCCTTGAAGAAGAGGGTGCCTATGAAGTGTGGAGCCATTTAACCAATTCCAGTTTGCTTTTCTTCTTAAAGTGTAGGCCAGGAAAAGAAAGTGGCTGTAGGAAAAGGTGTCTACATCCAAAATAGTCTTTAGGGGCCATAACCAATCACTACAATATAAATAGCCAATACAGTTACATGCAGATTGTTCTAGCAGGCTCTGGAACCAAATTAGAGAATCAGGAACCTGTAAGTAGCTTCTGCTTCTTTACATTTTCTTATCTTCACTTCCCCTCAGCAGATGTATGGAAGAACATAGCCATATTTTAGTAAGTGTAACATTACACTCAACTGAGGCATTAAAGCTCCTGCATTGCCCCCCTCATTCCATTTCAATGCAGTAGGTATCTGCAGAAAAGAAGGAACAGCAGCTATCCTACCCACTTCTGCCTCACCTCAGCACTCCTCTTAATGCTCTAGATAAAGTAGCTGGAGGCAGCATCTGCAACTTCTTACTGTACCAAAAAGTATAAAAATTGCAGAGGGTAATGTAAGTCTGCATAATAAATATTTTCTTCTAAACAGAAACCTGAAAGTTATAAATGGTATTCAGAAAACAAGTTGAAGTGGAAAATCCACAAGTCCACAAAAACTGCAGCTGAAAAGAACGTATTTGAAATGCTCACGATTTCCATAAAACATGTAGCATAACAAAACTGCTTCAAGCTCAGTGTTTCAGGTTGTTATAAATAAATAAAAATATTAATGTATGTATAAACAATACCATTCTGTATTACATTCTTTCATTAACCAGAATAACAGGTGCACAACTTCAAAACACGCTATCATGCTTCATGTTGTTTTACAATACTTGTAACCTGATCAGGGTGCTCCTTTTTGAACAACTTTAATTGTAGCAGTTTTCCTACGATACCGGTCAATGCGAACCCAGTACAGATTAAAATATTAGTTCAAGAAATATATATATTCTTATATAGTTACAAATATTTTTGATTTAGAATAGCTACATTGTAAGATTACTAATTGTACTAGGATGAAAAAAAGTGAGTCATATCATATTCATTGATAGGACAATAATCATTACACAGCAATACAAAACTACAGATTTGCATTTTTTTCAATAAACTTGTTTCATCAGCCCAGTAAATTCTTTCAAAATAGACTGTAAATATTTAATGTACATTGCTTACTGCTAAAAAGTATGTTCTGCAGTGCATAAAATTACCTGTAACCTTTCAGGCTTAGATTTTCCAGATTGGGTGCCTGAATTAAAACATCTCAATACAATACTTTAGTTTCAGATGTGCCAAACAGTACAAACACTAAGAAAAGAGGAAAGCACGCGCACACACACACACACACACACAGACAGACAGATAGACTGACTTTCTGTCTTCTGCAGGAATTCTGAGTGCTCAACAGGCACAAAAATTCAAACTGTTTATATAACACCAAATCCTGAAGTCTGAGACTTTTAAGCAGATATATTTTGGAATATTTCCTATTGCAAATCCATATAAAATGTCAGAAGTACATGAAATACATTTAGAAATTTCGTATTTCACAACAGATATTTCCACTAACGTCCATGACCACATAACCATTTCAGCTCTGGTGGAGGAAAAAAAAAGTTAACAGTGTTGACCATATGTAGCTACTGAAGTTGTTTAAAAATCCACTCTTTAGATTCAGTGAATATTTCCAGACAAATATTTTGTTTAATTATGAGTAATTTTAAATAAAGTCCCAAAAAAATGCTTTATTATTCAGATGATACAATCTTTCACAGAAAGTAAATACATGACAGGTTTGACTCAAAATGCTATAAAACATATCCAAATATCTCTTACACTATTATACTTCCCACAAAACTGTAACACATATCTAATCATTTACTAATTTTGTAGTTGCTCTGAGTGTAACAGCAAAATGCCTAGTTAACAATGTTCTGGGCAGAATGTGAACCAAAATTCCTTCTCCTCAAAATTTCTTACTTTTTTTTTCTTTTTTTCATGAGTCTTGCAATGTTCCTTGAATTATTTGTCGAATCTTCTCAGCATCTTTTTCTATGGTTTCATTTTTAGGATCAATCTTGAGAGCTGCTTCATAATCCTGGAGACCTAATATAGATACATTAATAAGCATGTCAGTCAAAGCAAGAATATGTGATCCTCTTCAGCAACTAACTGGAAATAAAAGCTATCTAGTCATATGCATAATAAATATTGATAGATAATGCTATTGAGTACAATGGAATCAGAACAACATTATGCTTAACTTTGACAGTAAATAAATATATATTTATATTATTTTCAAAGATTTTAGTGGAAACATTACGCTCTGCTATATAAACATTTTCAGTTACTGGACTTTTCATAGTAATTCTTCTACCTGCAGATAATCTTGCAATTGTTGTAGGTATACCATTTGGTTAATAAATATAGAAATGAGCACTGCAGTCCAGTCAAATAGATTCTACACCAGAATCACAGTCTAAATTAAAGCACAAACATACTGGACATTTACCATACATCAAGGATACGAGATGGATGAAGAGAGTGTTCAAAAGCATTCTGCAGGAAACAAAAAATTAAAGACAGAACAAAAGTGCATGGAAACAAGAACAAATACACGAATTGTGAATACTAGAGCTTATGAAACCATGTAAGAATAGGAAGGAATATTACATAACATCTTGTTCAAAATTTCTTTTAATAAGGTTTTCACATGCAAATGAAGCTGTAAGAGCAGGGCAAAGGGATTCAGAGGTAGAAAAAGATGAGAGGGAGTTAGAAGATCAGTATTTCAACAGTGACATTTTGAATATTCTTCTCTTTCTGTTATCATCTTGTATTTCTAACTTTGCCTTGCAAAACCAAACTGATACTACTAGATAACTCAGTAGGGATACTGCTAATTCAGGTCTGTTCATACAGATTACATTTTGCTCATGAAAACAGATTTCATGCACAGGTTTATAATGATATGTTACTGAGCTCTTCACAACTAAATATTTTAGAAATCTTTAAGAGGAAAAATACTATTTCAAGTAAATATGTTCTGTCATTGCTGATAGTGTAAATATAAATCAAATCTCAAAACCAATACAAAGTTGCTTCATGAACAGCAAAACTAGTGCAACCTAACCAACTGAGCTAATCCTAACCCCCAAACTAGTTCCACATCAGCTTGTATCCTATATCTGAATACTCCCCAATGTAAAAAACTCATCTCCCACATTTATCTTTCTCTGATCTCTCATTCATTGCTCAGTAATACCAACATCTCTTTTCCTTGGCCACCAAGTTGTTATGTTCAATAGGTTGATCAGTGGCTGTTATGCACACAAAGACCGACTACTCAACAGACCAAAGACAGGGCACACAATTCACTAAAGCTATTTCCTTGTCTTCCTCAGTTTTCCTAAAACTTGTAAATTTTTTTAAAATAAGATTGAAATTAACCAGTAAATTAAAATAAAAAATTTTAAGGTCAGTGGTATAGAGGTTTATAATGAACAGAGATGCAGATTGTATAGGCCTCCTTTAATGTCTCTCCTGAAAAAATAAAGGTGTGAGCAGTCTTACTGACCTTAACAGAATTACTTGCATACGTCATTCTAAAGACAAGCATATGCGTTCACAAGTGCATAAATAAATGCATAAGCATTCACAAATTCAGGATCTTACCTTCAGCATATAATTCCAGTTGACAAAATGCTGTTCCACGTCTCACATATGCTTTTACTCGAGCATTCTCATTATCAGGAACAGGTGGTGTCAGTAACTCTAGTGCCTTTATAAATGAAAACGCCCAAAATATTTATATTCAGATTTCCTATATTCTGGCTTTTCTCATTTATACGAGAAAAAGAATATACCTAAAGAATACTTCTCTCACCTAAAGGATACTTCTCAGGTTTAACCATATAGCCTGTGAATCTAGTCACTAAGATTTGTATCTGTCACCCTAGAGCCACAATTTTATAAATACAGTGTTACTGCCTTGGCTAAAAAACAGGACATATCATGTTAATGTTATTTAAAATCAACTACTATTTTCAAATATGAGATTACCTTCAATGCTACAAAAAAAAGTATTTAAAAAGTGCATGCGTTGTAGCACTTTTTACTAGAAAAGTTTCAAGCCTCAAGTAATTTTCAGACAGTTTTCTTCAAATTATTCAGGTATTGTTTGAGATCACTCTTCTCATTCCACAAATAATGGTTGCTAAAACATAGAGATGATCCAGCCCTATGTTAAAAAATATTATATATATATATATAATATGTATGTATGTATGTTTTTTTGTTTGCTTGGGGACCTGGGGGAGGGGAAAGGAGGAGGAAGTTAGGTATCTTCCTCCTAACTACCACCTTTTTTCGTTTTCCCACCAAATGAAGAACAATACAACATATTACAAAATGTATTGGGTATATGATTTATTTTTTCCTGCTGCAAGTACTCTTATTTTCAAGTGTAGATATTCCTACAATATTTTTTCTGTGAAGAAATTGGTACTGCATCAACATACTTCCATTCAGCCCCAATAGGTCTGAGTATTTATTTCAAAAAAGTTCTGAAATTTCATTAGTCAATCACAATGTCAAATTTTAAACTTTCACCATGGATTCTGTATCTCATTTTTGAATTTAAAAGCTATTTAATGATCTGCTTGAAACAGAAACCACCCATTACTATATTAGATCATAATCATGTATAAGATAACAGTCTGAAAATTTATATGATATTATTTATACCTTAGAGGAATCTTCAATGGCTTTGTGTAAATTTCTCAATTTAAGGTGGCAAGCAGCACGATTCAGATACAGTACTGGAAGCTTATTGTTTAGCCGGACTGCAAGGTTATATGCATTTACAGCTGCCAAATAGTTTCCTGTTGCAAACATTTTGCTAAGTGTGTAACAAAAAGTAAAACATGCATTTTAAACAAGGTGGAACATCGTCAAATGAATATTTACTTGTCAACAACTCATTTTTTAATTTAAAATTTAAGCATTAAAAATGGTCAATTATAACCTTTTCAACATAAATTTCAGTTAAATTTAATGCTAACAATATAGCATTTAGATTTCCAACTTGACAAAAAAAGTCATTGCTTAAAAGCAATGAAGAATAGTAAACGGAGGACACAGGACTGGTGTAAAAGCTATGTATGTCTGAATATGACTGTGTAATCTAACCTTTTTGTACAACACAGCTACATAAACATAGCAATATTTGTATGAAATTCCTGAAGTTTTAAACAGATGTTTAATGTCTCAATAAAAAAATAAAAAATAGTAAAAAAAAAAGAAAAAAAAAAACTTACATTTAAAAAAAGCAAAAGGAAATCTGCCTAGATTCTTCCACTAATTAACTGTCTCAATATTAAAATATGCATCATGTGCTTACATTGAATTTGTCCATCGTGAGCTTCACCAGTTGAATCTCGTGACTTTTTATCAGCCTAAAACTCTACACACTATCAATAAATCCCCCCCTATGTAGACACTCACTATCTGTGTTTAGGATAAATAGAAGTATCTCATAACTGAACAACAGCCACATACCGCTTAACTAATAAATTTGATTTTAAATGCATCTTCAAATGGAGTCTAACTCACTTTCCTTTGTCCTTTAACCAATCTGGATTCTTTTCATCTTCTTTTAAGTCTTCCAGCTCAGACAAATCAGCATTTATTGTTCTTCGAGCTTCTGCTTGCTTATGTAGCCACTGTAAGTATATAATATGAATGTATTACTTCTGCAGGAAAATTTATATCCAAAAAAATATTTTGCTTTCATCCATTCATTCACTTCTACCAAAATAATTCTCTTCACCGCATACTTTTGGATAGAGATATGAGAAGCTCCAAGTTTCACTAAATATTTTATTGCTATGTATGAATTAAGGTTACCACATAACCAATACATTTTTGTTTGCTTGTTTGTTTTGGTACTTCCACAAGCAACTGCATTCATCCAGTAGAGTTCAGAAGAAACAACTGTGAACTTATTTTTTAAAAAAGACAGAATTTAAAGAAGCTTAAAGACAAAAATAAAGAAATTTCAAAACTGTACATAATGGAATTCAACTAATACTGCAATTTTTTTTCAAAAAATAAAAACATAAGAACGTGCTATTTATTATTCTCCACAGTCAAAAGCTTGGTAAAAATAATTTAGATATAAAAATATGTATTTAAATTACTATTTAAAGAAGACTGCCTTCCTTGGAAGATGGAAGTATTGCAAAACTTCCATCCTGGATGATAGCAAAAGCACTACACTAAAACAGAGAACAATCCTTACCTCTTCCTCTTCTGCTACCCGAGACTCACGTAGAGCTGTAGGAAAAACTCGTGACGTAAAGTTGATTTTAATTGTACCAGCAGATCGAGGTGCTGGTAACAGTTCTTCTTTTAAATTCTCTGAAAACATACTATCAGAACGAGGACCTGCAAAGAGAATTAGAGTACCAGAAATGAAAAATAAAGAAAAAGGGTTATTTTTTTCTTGTTTTTCTAACAAACTCCAAAGTACACATAATTTATCACTCTGCACATTAGAAATAAACCTCAAGCTATTACTTGAGAACAAGTTTTGACTTCTTTTGAAGGAAAGGTTCTTAAAAGGTTTGTTCTTACTATATTATACAACCTATTTACTGGCTAAATTATCTGTCACAAGTGAACTAAAAATTTCTGTGACATCCATATCTCAGGCACCTGTTTGATTCCCTAGTGGGCCAAGTTCAACAGTTAAAACTAACCTTAACAAAGCAAACACACAACTAAAACAAAAACGAACACTTTTCTGTTGGTTTAGCCTCCTGAACCAGCACTCTTTGTACCAAGATAAAGGCTACAGAGAGCAAAAGGAGACTTCTTTGCGTGTCAACTAGTAGATAGTCCAGCTGTAACATGAATTCCACCTTCAGAGAGATTAGAAATGTTTTCTGCCTTACTTTTCTAAAGCTTGGAACAAAAGTTGCCTGTGTATTTCCAGTGACTTAAAAGGGAGCTAAGGACTCTCATGCTTTAGCCCAATAAAGAAACAGAAAATAAAGACACAAAAATAACCTCAAACTGAAAAAAAATGTTCAGTATGGTATGCGGAAACAAAAATAAATATCCAGGAATAAAGTTTTATAATGCTTGTAAAAATAACAAAATATACTCCAACAATACAACCTTTAGTAGAAGTTCCTTCATTAGGAATCCTAAGTTTGTTTATTTTTAGCTTTTGCCTCTCCTTTAGTTGTTCTACTTCTTGATGTAGTTCCCTTTCTCTTTGTATCCTTTCTTGTCTCGCAATATCTGTTTGCTGTTTTTTCCACAACTCCAATTCCCTAGTGACCTTTTGCCGTTCCTGTTCTTTCAGATTTTCAATTCTTTTTCTTTCCACTTCTTCTAGCTGTTTGTAGAATAAAACTGATATGTAATATCTGATAGTAATAAGAGAACTGAGTAAAAGATACCATTATTTCCCAGTTTCATATGCCAAGCCCAGTACAATCATTAATGCAATAATATAAGCAGAGTTATTAAAGATGCTGAAAAATGCATTTATTTTTAGACGTAAAAAGACTGGTCATTTCATTCGTATAGTCATGAAAAAAAATTTCTGGAGAAAAAAAGTATCTTAAAAATACATAAAATTCAGAAGAACTAACCATCACACAAAAAGGTAGTAACAACAGGTCTGGTGTAACAAGTAACAATGAATAAAGAAGATTTAAAAAAGTCAATACATTTTTCAGCGACAAATGATTACACACCCGTACAACTGCAAAGGCCACAAAAGTTTAAATTTTGCCAAATTATTGTACTTTTCTTTCAACTGACAAAAATCTGAGCTCCTCGTTGAAAATTTTCATTGGCATTACTAATGAAAAAGAGACAACTGCAAAGTATTTGTTTGTATTATTCTCATAAATACGTTTTAAATACAAAGAAGAAAGATTTTTCACTTCTATAATAAAGATAAGTAACAAGCATCTGCCAAATTAGTTGGCAACTGCTTACATTTACACATCTGATAGAGGTCCTTGTAAACTTACCTTCATCGTGGCCTCCAAAGCATATTTTTTGTGTTCCTGTTTTGTAACTTTTTTTGCTTCTGCCTCCTCTTTTGCTTTTTCATGGGCTTTTAGAACAGCACTCTCTCTTAGATACTGCAGTTTTTCCTTGTTAGCTGGGAACAAATAAATAAATAAATAAATAAATAAATAAATCTAATAATTTAGGCCTAAATTTCTACTGTCATGTACTATGTTCATAAAGAAGTCCAAGTTACTTCATCTGAGAAAGGGCAAGAAAATATGGCTCAAAAATCCATAGAGTGGATTCTATCAGGCACATCTCTGAAAAAGAAAACCAAGATTTACTTAAACATAAAACATACCAGAACTAGATGTTCTGTATAGATCTGTTTTCTCCCAATTCTAACAATGAGCAATAGGGTTTAACTTTGCAGAGATCCAGAAGCAGAAATTTCAGAGTTTGTTTTTTTTTTTTTTTTTTCAAGGTTAGGGCAGAGAACTTTTGTGGCCCCCCCCACACACACACACAAAAGAAAAAGGCTTTTCTAGTAATTTAGATCTCTTTTCAGCTCTTCAGCAAAAGAACACAACAGTGACTGCCAAAAGTTAGATTTTGAAGGCAAATGTGAAACTGGTAAGTTTTCAAATATCACCTATAATTTTCTTGAAGCAGTGGCAGGCAACTCAAAACAAATGGTGCATGATACAAGATCCTCAACTAACACCATACTTTCCAGTGACAAATTACAGTTCATAAACTTCCTGAGATTTATCGATACTACATATGCAAAGCCACCTGCGTAGGTAAAAGCAGTACTTTTTTAGATCAAACAATGCAATTAGAAAAGCAGCAAATTTCCAAACTCTTCGGAAAAAGAGTTTTGAAATAGCTTTGGTTCTTTATGCATAATTTACTTTTCACAATAGAGAACTTACCATTTTCCATCATTAGTGAATCCCACATGGCAATTTCTTTTTTGTACAAAGTGAAGAAAATGATTCCATTTCCAATCTTTGCTGTGCTATTTGTGTCATCAATAGGAGCATATAGAACTGCTTCAAATAAGAAGGGAGGGATGCTTACCTACAAAAATAGCAAATGTGTACTAATATATAAAGTTTTATTGCATATCAATATTCAAAATATTCAGTACATGTAATAAACCTCAAGAAACAAATTCCACTAACAAAACTGTAATTTGCTTAGTATGCTGTACAGAGGCTATACATTTTATTACACCAAGTAAGAGACAGGAAAATGTTCTTCAGAACCGAAATAGAAGCAGTGGACTTCAAATTTGTTTTTTTTTTTTTTTTTTATTCACAATTTGTTCAGATGTGGATAATTCAGACCAGTTATGAGAGAAAAGGCAGCCGGTAGCTGCTGAGTGTGGGTGAGGAGGAGAATGGTGATAAAGCGACCGTCTCCAGCGTTATAGGCGCTTAGCAGCCCGCAGCGCACACGGGAGGAGGCGACGCCCGAGGCTAGGAAGTCGCCGGCGCTGCCCCGGCTCGCCGAGCGTGCGCTTTGCAGCGCAGCTCCGAGCGAGCGCCGAGGCCCGGCCCCACGGAGGCAACGGAGCTTCCCGAGGGAGGGGAGGGCGAAGGCCAAGGCCGCGGAGCGACCCGGGGGCTAGGGGGCCGCGGCCGCCCCACCTTGAGGTACCGGTCGGTGCAGAAGATGTTGGCCGGGGTGGCCCGAGCGCCCCGCAGCGGCAGCGAGAGGTACACGGCCGAGTCGGTCTGCCGCCAGCTGTAGTCCCGCAGCCACACCGGCATGGCGGCGGCGGTTGCTAGGGGCGCGCCGCCGGCGTTGCTAGGGGAGGGGGGCGCGCTTCCGCCGCTCTCCGAGAGCGCTTCCGGGCGCCGCGCGCGCGAGGGCCGGGTCGCCCGCGGGGCCGCGCCTGCAGGGCCGCGGGAGCCGCGGGGCAGGCCGGGAGCCGCGGCCCGTCGCGGCGCTGAGCGAGGCCCGCGGCAGGGCCCCGGCCGCGGCGGCTCCCTGGCGCCGCCCGAGAAACAGAAACACTGAAACGGGCGGCGGCGGGAAGCGCGCGCAGGGAAGGCGAGAGCCGCGGCGAGGCCCGCCGCGGCGGCCCGGCAGCTTCCCGGGGCCGCCCGAGGGCCGCTGCGCCGGCGCCGTGCCAGCGGCCCCCGCGCTCTCGGGGTGGAGCGCTGCTCGGGCTCGGGCCGGGCGCCTGAGGGCGCAGGCCGTCCAAGACCGCACGAGGGAGGCGTTCCTCACTTCCGCAGTCCTGTAGATGGCTTAAAGCGGTAACAGCCATCCATGGGGCTCTGAGTAACCGCAGCGATGTGAAGGAAGCTCTAAGTTTATATAAGCAGGATTAGTTGACAAAATCCTACTATAGATACTGATCCATTTACTTACCAAAGACATGAAGCAACACACAGTTCTGGTTTTCATCACTCACACCTAAGCAGAGTAGGAAGGAATGCAACTCTTACTATCCAAGCATCTTTCCATAACAAGACAGCCTGTTACTAGTTGGAGAATTTCTAGTAAAAAGTATTAAAAGCTGAGTACTGATTTAGCAATACACTGAAACTTCCAGATGTCCTCTAACTAATTAGGTCATCCTTGCAACTTCATGCTATTGCCTTATATAGTTTTGTCCATTTTGTTGTCTTTAATGCAAACTCCAGGAGTAATTTGCGCATTGTTGCTCAAACTTGCTCAAACAAACAATGTATCTGCCAAAATAAAGTCTAGGATATAGAAGCAAGCATTTCAGGGGAATGTCAGTTGAAAGGCAAGCCAAACACTTTGGATGAATCTTCAGGTATGCTCAAGTTCCTCAAAAGTATACAATTCCTTAAAACTCTGAAAAAAAAATCAACAAGAACCAGAAAAGTCTCACCTTCCCCTTCTTTTTTCTAATGTGGCCAGGAGAGATTAACATTGCACATATCAGTCAAAACTTCTGATAAATCATCTAAGAATCATGTTACAAAGATTTCAGGTTTTAATAGCTCTGTCTTCAAGTGGTAGTGGTTACTAAGAGCTGACTACCACTGTTCATTGCTGCAGCATATAAATAGGTATCACAAAGGTTTAAAACTTTCAGAGCAAGAAATGCATTCTAATGGATACGATCTCTTGATTTATCGTCTCCACCCTCATTCACCAAGATCACTATTATCAGCTGCTTGCACAGACCGAAATATCAGATCCGAATTAAATTCCTCATTTCAAAAACATTCGAAGGCATAAGGGAAAAAAAGATCTAACTGAAAGGCAAGGTGCCTTTTATTATTATTATTTAAAACTTGCATGATATGGAACTTCTGGCTAATATCAGACCTGCACCACCAAAAAGGAGTCTTGCTTTCAGCCTCAGTGGAAGAAGATGAGACTTTTTTTTGTTTGTTTGTTTCTAGTTCTGTATCTAGACTTAAACAAGATGTCTCCATAAGCAGACAGATTTCAGTCTAATAAACAGAAGATGTGAGGGGAATCAAACACTGAGGAAAGATTCTCCATGTGAAGACCAGCCTTTTCTTGTTTTAAGCCTGTCCTGTGTTCTCTTTATTTAATATCTCTTAGTTGTTGCATTCAGAGACAATGAACTTGACACAAATTGAGGCAAGATTGAACAGTGAACTTCTCAACACCCTTTCTGTGCCATTCAGGATTTTACAGAGCTGTCTGCCTTCTAAGAGATGGCACTTTTTTTTTTTCTAGAAAGTGTCTTAGCTTACTTCTTTCTTTTACATGACTTCACCTTCCTTGCCAACCTCTGAATTCATCCAGTTCTACTGTATTAGGATTAGAGGGGCTAAAACTGCACACAATAGTTAAAATCTTACTTCCCTTCATTCTAGATGAAGTAACAGAAGAGGGTTTTTTGTTATTGTTTTTGAATCAGGGTGTTAAACAGCAGCATTGGCTAGAATGATTTTAATGTAGTAGTAACTCAAAATCCCCTACCAGTCCAGAACATAGCTGTAGTCATCCAGAATGTATCCTTCAGTTTGCAGAGTTCATTCACAGACAATAAGGACTCTTAGATCTGTTGACCTCTGTCTTCTCCTCAGGCTTTCAAGGTGTTGTTTTAGTTTAATCAGTAAGTGCTACACAGAAGCAGCTTATTACTTATTCCTGACAAAAAGAACATACTGTATATACAACACAGGCCATAATTAGTTACTTGTATTTTGTTCTTGAGTTACAGATAATAGCTCCAGTACATAAGAAAAACAATGTCTGTTTTATTAAGACCTAGATCTCCAATGCAAGAATTACGTATTTCACTTGGAGAAGACTTGCAATAAATGTCACTAACAAATTTCTAGTTAATGTAGCAGATTTTTCTGATATACCACATACAGGAATGGAACTGAAGCAAGGTCTTGGATCAGCTTTGTAAATCATGTATTGATACATACCTGCAGAAACACCATCTATTTCATATGCATTCAACATTGCTAGTTTACTTGGGAAAAGCGACTGAGCTCTTGCTATGGCACTTTGGCAAAATAAACCATATGGCAATTATCATACCAGACTAAAAGTCCATTCAGGATCTTTCTTCTGTTGGCACTAACTTACCAGGCAAAAGTGCAAGAAACAAAGAGATAAAATCCCCCCTCGAAAACTTCATTCTTAAATTGCTATCTCCTCTGCTCTGAAAGATGGAGATTTACATCCCAGTCCAATCTTATTTTACTAATACTCCTCTGGACTTTCTGGCTGTCTATATATTTTCATCTCTTTTGGGAGTTAGCTCATTTCTAATGACGTCAGAGGCTTTAATATATAGAAAAAAATCCTTTTATTAGTTTATATTTTCTTATCTTTGATTTAATAAATGACCTTTTCCCATCCTTTCTAAATTATCTCCCCTTTCTTTTATCCATCCATATTTTTTAGAAAGAGCAGGAATATATTCTGAGATGTTTTTTATTCCAGTGAACAGAGTTTTGAGTGTGTGGCTTAGGCCCATACTAGTTGCTTTTAAAGATTATCGTTTAGGTAATCACTTTGTTAGTTAACTGTGTTAGTTCTGACATTTCAACAAACAGCAATAGCTTAGTATGAATTTTGCAAATTAGAATAAATAGTAATTCTTTGCATAATCTCCTTCCAAATGCAGAAAGATCTACAATCCATGGACCCAAACAATATCTGAACTCTTCTCATCCTCTAAGAAAGAAATAGGGCTTAGGGTGCAAGACCTTTTCTAATCTGCTTTCAAGTTACTCTAAATTAATGGCACTACAGAACAGCAGATGCCTTCAAGAGAGATAAGAGATGTCTTTTCTGATGAATATGACCTCAAACTGTTTCTTGCCCTGGATTACACCTAATCCAAATACATCCTCACAGGTAAAACATTAGAAAAGTTAATCTATGCATTACATCATCTTCATGAAATCAACAGGCCATTTCCCCACAAAAATTAGCTTTATTTTAAAAGAAACTGAAACCAGAAAACAGAAAGCAATAAAGTTACATACAGTGCTGGACAAAATCGCCATATACATTTTCCAAGAATGGGTGATTTATATCCTGATATATCTTATTCTAAAGGGTCAAATATCACATCATTATTAACAAAAAATTTAAATGTCAACAATATCTTAATCGGCTCACATTTTGTACTGTTTGGATGGCAGTAGATTGGTAACTTGCCTTTTTCAACTAGTCTTTAACACTGAAAGGAGAATGCCAACTAGAAATACCAAGTCAGAAGGCCCTAAAGAATACAGTGTCTGTTCTTAAGACCATATACAAAAGCTTGGTGGAGAGACTGGCTATAAAGTAAAAACCCCTCAACAACTACACATTATTTCACATTTCAGGAAAAAAAAATATCATAAAAGGCAAAGATAATAAAGAACAAATATATAAAAAGGCTTGCCTTTCTTAAATTGTATGAAAGTTCAGACTGAGCCCATTCTTTATTAAACATCCAGGTAACAGCAGATGAGATTAGTGTCTAGGAATACAGACATCTCTCATGACTCCAGTCACCGAACTGTCCTCAATACAGCTATTTCTGAGGTACAGTGCACAACCTCTGAGGAAAAGATGAGGCTGAATTAGAAGTTATTTTTGAGAGAAACAGTTTGTTTAAACACAAAAAGGAAAACCATCCTGTATGTTAAACAATAAAAAAAATAGGTATTCTCTATGATCTTTCAGCTGTTTCTGAACCAATAAACTAAGGGCCACAGTGAATACTCTTTAAGCTACAGGCAGCACCTCAAAGGGGCTGAACACCATTCACAATTAGTTAACTCAGAACTGATAGCGCACAACACTAGGACACTATGGGACTATTTCCATGTAAAGCAAAATCCAACAAGAAATTACAGAAGTGAATGTGTGTAACTCAAGATGTAGTATAGCACAGTTATATTGCCTTAAGATTTCTAAGTACACTTAATTTTCCAAATTTAAGGAAGAGTCTATTCTAATATAGAAAGCTTCAGACAAAACTTAGCAATTGTAGAGTAATTTTAAAATACATCCAGTTCTACATCCTCCTGCATATATCTAATCATATCCAATAGCTAAAAAACTTACATGTGTTGTTTTAAAAAAAGTGTGGAGTGTTAGAATAGGATTTTCACAACGATAAGCATACTACCATATGTTCGCTCATTTGTCAGCGGATTAATATTAAAGAATTCATACTAATGTTATGGCAACAAGATTACAATGCACATAAATGCTGCATGTTCTGAAAGGTATTCAGTTTTAATTATCATGAATTGCTATCATCTATCATACCTCATTCTACGCAAGATACCAGGCCAGCTACCAATCCATAAACAATAATGTTTCATATACTTCATAGAGTAGCTTAAAACACATCATGATATGAAATAATTTGTATTACATAGTAATTTAATCCCTGGCCACAGGGTTAATGTTGGACAAAGTCTGGAAACTTTTTCCAATTTGAATTACATACATTAACTTTGCCACACACCACAGCACTAATGCATGTATTACTTCAGACATGCTCTAATTTAAAATTAAAACAAAAAGCAGTTGCAAAAATACATGTCACCAATGTGGAACACATTCAAGATTGTATAAAAAGTACTGAACTGATATCCCAAAACAGGTATATTTAAGCAGTACATAAGGAAAGATTAGTTTTAATATGAAACAGTCATTTAAGTCACATACAACATGATAAGCAGCATGACTTCCTTTTTAAAAAAAATGTTACACCAATACTTTCACTGGCAGGCAATGTTTTATATATAAATGAAAAGGATATTTTATGCAGATGTGTATTATCTGTATTAAGTTGGAAGAAAGAAAAATGTTAAAAGAGGTGCTACATTTGAACACCACTGATCTTGCAAAAATCTCAAACCACAAAAAGCATTTTACCTAAGAATATCCAAAAAAAGCCACAGGCCCAGAACTGCAAACACTTCGAAATGTTCTTGGCTTTGGGCATGCAGTTCTACTGACTTCATTAAGAATTCTCACATGCTTGAAGTTAAGCCTGAAAGTGTGCTTATAGAATTAGTGCTTAGTCAAAAAAAATTAGAGGTGACAAAGTACGTTCCTGTTTGAGCAGCCCAAAATACAATAACAAAATTATATCCTTGTTTTAAATAGAGCAAACTTATCGTATTACCTTTTACTTCTTTAGTATCTTTCATCTCAAGATCTCAAATAATAACTAAGCCTCTAAACACCGTTGGGAAGTAAACATTAATCCAGTCTTACAAAAGAACAGACTGAGGCACAAACAGTTAACCTGTCCGCCTCAAGCTGCACAAGGGATCAGTAAAACAGTGAGAAACAGGATTTTTGATATCTATTTTCTAGCCTATAAGCAGCACTGCCACTCACTGACACTAATAACAAAATGAGTATTTTAAAAGGGTAAATTACATATTTTCTCATTTAAAACTGGTCTCCAGCAAAAAGCAAGTTTGCCAGTATTAAGGGCTGTTCAATCCAGTTTATAGCCGTTTATTTCAGCCTAGGGAGAAAAGGGGGTGGCAGTATAGGCTATACTTCCAAGCATGACAGAGAGCTGTTTAAAAAGGACACAGGCATTTTCCACAAGTATATTCAAGTTTGTAAGATTTACAAAATCTTTGCAATATTTTGGTGTGTAGCACCAGTGCAGTCTAAGTCACTTAGAACGAAAGAATCACATGATAGTTCAATACAAATTGTTTCATGTAGAGTATACAAAAACTTCACCTATTCTAATCAGCCCGCCCTCCCTCCCTCCCACCCTTCTATAACTAATTTCTATTTCTACCCAGCTGACATTTTCCTATTACCTTACTATAAGACATGATTGCTGTTTTTCCTGTGCATACTTGAACTACTACTAGTCAATACATCCAGAGAAAAAATGAAGTGTAATTCTCCCTCTAGGTAAAGAATCCAGGTATACCAAGAGCATATCAGTAGGGCAAGCATACTGGCTAGATAACCTTTTGAGATCCTATTCAGTCATATTTCTATGATCAATGTTGTAAGAGTTTTTGTTTTATTTGATATTTTAAAATTGGCATTTACTAATGCCTTCAATATTTAAGTTAATATATTCAGAAAATTCACTGGGTTACAAACCCAACATAGTACCAGTTTAGAAAAACTGAAGTAATTTGTTAGAATAACTTTCACAAATACAATTTAGGCCTTATAATTATATTCCAGTAAATTTTAAGTTCATAAGAACACTATATGTGTATTCTAATGTCTTGCTAACTAATATAGAAAACACTTGCCTCACTTGACATAGAATTGATTGAAAAGATTTCAAGAAATACATAGCTATTTTAAATATAGTGTCTGCTCCAAAATCTTAAAACATTAATTGAACTTCTGAGAACAAATGCCCTGAAACATCTTCTCATGTTAGGAATGGGCAGCAGGGGTATAGGGTATTGTGAATAGCGTGCTTAGATAATAGTATCATCACCAGATCTTCTGGTGAATTTCCAAACACGGAGACAAAATTCTGATTTGATTCACATTGCTGTAATTCGGAACCAACTCCTTAAGCTTCACTGTGCAAGCTGTTAAAATAGAAATAATTTTATTTCCCACAGGAGCAAACTTACCTAAACAAGGTTTAGTTTAGCTTCTACTTTAGATATCAAGAGGAAATTCTAACAGAAGTCAAATAGTTACAAGGAAAACTACTGAAGATATTTCTTCAGGAGTTTGTGTGGGTTTTTTCTTTTTAAATTTAACACCCCTAACAAAACAAAACTAAGTATAATCTCTGTACTAAACAAAGCAAATAGCGCTGAAAAGAGAAGCCCTGAACCTGCATTACACTTTCTTTACATCTCCATACAGGAAATCCTCAAGATATGAATTGTCTCATTCACACCTTGGACATTATTTCCTCTTTCCTGATGAGAGGTAAGACACAAACAAGGGGGATACTGCACTTAATGTTTCCTTGGCAAAAGATGGTATATAAAACTTGTCAGTATTAAAATAAAAGGGTTATGTATATCTGCAGAAAGAGAAATGCATCTCCCAGGAAAGTTTATTACTAAAGTAGAGCCAATTTAATTCAAACACAATGGTGAACTGGCAAGCACCTCTTATTTTTCATTTATTAGTATATAAAAGTAGCTTTTATGATAAGGTACACACACACATTTGTATTCTATATAGGTTCTTACATTACTCATCACCACAGATCTGAACACCTTTTATCACATTAAGGAATGTGACTAGTACCTGTAATGCTTGCCATATGATTTAGTTTTCAAATGACTGTCAATTAAAACTTTCCATCAGTGGTGCATATTATTAGCAGAGTCTGTTATCAGAGTACCACCTTTTATTAAGTAAAAAGAAACAAATAACACCTTTTCTCTACATAAAAATCTCATTTGCAATTGCATATACAACTTTACCAAACTAGCTGCTTAAGCTAAAATGTTCAAGGCTAGATGCTCATCCATATTAACAAAAACAAAACAAACAAAAAGGACCCAAAGAAAACACAGTTATTTGAGATCAAGAATAAGATCAAATTACCCATATTAAAAGAGAATTCTTACAATCACACATGAAGCTCTAGTGCCATTCATGCTTTTTAGTAGGATTTCAAGTTTAGCAAAGAAGCTAAACTTTTGATTATTCACTCCTGATAGGCAGTGAACTCGCATCTCGTAATGTGAGTTGTATTTTTCTTCAACCAAGACTTTTCTTGTTTTTTCCAAAAACTGAAATACTGGCTGAGGCAGTGGTGCGATTTCAGTTTTAAGACTTTGCTGGCCAAATTATCTTGCAGTTCAGTTTGTGCTGAGCACACTCCTTTCCTTCACACCCTTCTTCATGCCAGGTGGACTGTGTAAGCTCAGAATGACTGAAGCCCTAGGAGATGGGCAGGACTTTCTCTGCAGTAGTTCATTCACAATTATTGGGCAGCACCAAGGCTGGAGACTAGAACTATCAATGAGAAAGGAGCAGGGGTGCATGACTCGACAATGACAACAGAAACAGAGACTGTATCCTGATGTATATGCTTAAGATAAATGAATTAAGAGGTTACGTAGGCAACCCTAGTTTTGGTATTCTCTAGATTTAAAGCATTGGACTTTGCAATCTTGATCTTTTCTGACTTTTTAAATGACAAGATATTTTTTAAACCATTTCTAAGTAGTGCAAGACCTTGCAGGAGTCCTCAGCAATTAAGTATTTGCTGAGAAGTCAAAGAGCTCATTGCCTTTTCAAGGAAATATAAAGGTGTGAGAGTTAGTGGGCTTCATTCTGTTGCTAGGCATGAAGTTAAATTTAAAAATGGTGTTAATGAATTGTTTAAAAAGGAAGATTCAGTTATTTGGCATACTAAGTCCTCTATTTATCCCTAAATTTAAAAAAAATATTAGTACGGCATATTCCTCCATGTCACCTCTACTACCTTCAAAGAAAGATTAGCAAGAATATCAGTAATGGACAATCACCAATAATAATAATAAAAGTAACGAGCACCTGCAAGTATAGTACCATCAAAACTGAGCACTAAATGCTAGTCCTAGTTCACACACTAACACCAGTGAATAGGAGCTATTCACGTAGGCAAGTTTCTGCCTTCAACAAAATTTTGAATGCACATCCTCCTTCTGCTCGGATGTCAATTGTTTTACAAGATCAAGTGTTTCTTGTTTCTGATTAAACAATAGAATGCTTGCACATCTAAGAGTGCCAAAACTGAGATGCAAGTTTGAGTGAAAACAGATTAAGGAAAAAAAGATAATAATAATAAAACAGAACTGATTGTCTGCAGAAAGTAAAATACCCAATTTGTAATCAAACCTTTGTAAGAAGTATTTCAGCCACTACCACCAATTCATGTTGTTAGCCATCCGTATTCAATGCAGGTGGTCCTGCAGTTTCTCTAGTGCGCATTAACTGGACATCCTTGTCAGCCATACATGTATCACAACCCCAAACTGCTGATGCTTCTGCTGTAAGAAGGCCATAAGCTGACTCAGTCATACCTGTGCAGATTCGATGAAACCATTTTTGACAAGAGGCTTCACATAAGATGGCATCCTGGTCATCGTTAACTTCATGTGTACAAATTCCACATGGGTAGACTGGTTCAGAGGATGAGTGACCATGACGACTGGGATGAAGGGGCGTTTTGTTGTTCTTTTCAGAGTTGCATCCTTCAGCGCTACCTCGCGGCTGGCGGGACTTACTCTGAGTCCCATTTGAATGGCCAGCATTAGCATTATCAGCACTATTAGAATGGCTGTTATCCTGATTTACCACATTGTTTCGAGTAACATTTTTTAGGTCACTGTTACCTTGACTCACAATGTCCTCTGTCCTGTGATGATGCTGATGAGTAGCAGTGTTCTGGCTGGATGCTTTGCTTGCACCTTGACTAAAGTCTTGCTTTTGTGCTGATGATTTTGTCTGGTTGTAAGTGCTTGGTGGAGGAACAAAAGAATGGTTTGAATCTAGCTGAGAATTTGGGAAATTTGGATTATTTCCAGGACCAAAGTTAGATGGCACATCAGGGTGAGGTATCTGACTAGTTTGACCAAAGTTCTCAGCAGGATTTGGTCTGAAATGTTGACTAGGAATACTGACATTTTGATTTATCTGCCCACCACTATAAGGTGGCTGATTCCCAAAACCTGGGTTATCATGTGGACCGAAGCTGAAAGAGTGGGGTCGACTGAAACCCATTCCCACAGGATTTTGAGGAAGGGGGTGTGGCTGATTTCTGAGAGAGTAAGAACCACCATATGGTGAGGACACTCTGGGCAGCATGTGAGGTGGCATTCTGAAAGTGTTATAGCCCCCAAAACCAGGATAACCAGGATTACTAAAATACGGATTTCCTGAAGGAAGTGGTTTATAAGACACAGTGTTATAGTTGTCATCAAATGGATTTGCAGCTACAAGGTGGTCAGAGCTTGGATTCGGTGGTGGAGCATATTCAGATGGAGGAGGAAACGACGATCCCTAAAAATATTTTAAATACAACATTTTAATCAGTTCTAATATGTCCCTGCAAGACGACCAACCACAAAGGTCCTGGATTAGCAGCACTACTGCTGAGAGAACCATTCAGCTGTTATGTAAAGCTCACCACTGTACCCTGCCAGGCTATCTGAAATTTCAGTGGGGAGGCAAGAGAGGAGTTTGGGCCCCAGATTAACAATGATTCATAGTTATGTCAGTATTTTAAGGATTGTGCAGTTGCACAAACATGCTGTTGAAGATACTACTTAATGTATAACTTGTGTTTCTTCATCTTTCACTAACAAATGAGGAAACAGAAAATAATGTGTTACTTAAACATACATGCACAAAACATTTCAAATGCTTTAAAGAGCAGATTTGGAACATTTTTAGTTTCGTTTGGGGATCAATTTACTGAACATATAACCTCCTAAGAAAATCCACTTCTATGAGGAAATACAGACTTAGAAACACTGATGTTACTATATACCACCCCCCCCCCCCAAAAAAAGAAAAGTATATAGGAGTCTGCATATGGGAATTTTCTACCTTCTATGTACCAGACGAAGGTGCTCCCTATGCCTTTGAACATTCAGTGATTGTCAGGATGGTCTGGAATGTATCATCAGTAGGTATAAAAATACAAGGAATTTTGGTTACAAGGAATAAACACATGTTTTGGAGCTCAGAGGCCACTTAAATATCATCTGAGTGGCTATACAACAGAAGCTCATTCTAGACTAGCTTGTGGGGAACGTCTAGCCAGTTCACTGTCACCTTTGTCCCTGATGCTAACTGTACTCATATAATACGCATTTCACCCTAAGTGCTGATAGCAAAAGACTGAAGAAACATTTTTCCCCTATGTTTCTACTGTTCTGCAAGTTTTGAACATGGTAAGAAGAGTCAAGAAACGGATCTGTGTTCTCTTTGCAGTTACCATCGCTCCAGAGCAGCAAAAGAGAGATCTGAAAGCCTGAAATTATCTCAGAGCAGGTTTCACCACAACTATTTTAGAACAAACCAAAAATTAAGAAAACAGATCCACATCTAAATGGAATCTGGAAAAGCCTAACAGAAAGTGATTGTTTGATGTAAGTAAATAAAATTACTCTCATTGGGCAGTACAAAATTAACAGACTCTCTCAATCATAAAGCTGAATGAACAAAAAAGAAAATTCTGCATTATCGGTCTCTAATTGCTTTAGATGTTTTGTATCTAGGCTTCCTTTTCTGGAAATAGCAACTATATAGAATGTCAACTATGTAGACATTCACTGGAAAGGAGCCGAACCTGCAGCACAGCTTTTGCTTGAAAAGCACTAGGAGAATATGCCAAAAGTTTTGTCAAAACATTAATAAACTGTACAGATCCATTAGCCATATTAGCCATTACATATATAGGAGTAAGGGTAAGAAGAAAAGTAGTCTTATGGCAGCTAATCATTTTACAGAGATGTCTACCAATGGCCACGAAGTCATTAAAATAAAGTCTGTCTCAGAATCAAATCCATATGGTCAAATACAGTCATTTCAGTCTCACTGTGCTCCTCCCTTCATAGGGCTTTGGCAATCTACAGAGGCCTAAAATAACTTTGGTGAGCATAACTAGGATTATAAAGTTTCATAAAAATGACAAGAAAATGGTGATTTGAACTTAGCATTTACATAAACTATATTTGAGTAATGCTTCTATTTGTGAGAATGGACTGTTATTCTGAACAGTGAGATAGTCATATTAGCAACCAACATCCAAGTACACTATTAAGAAATCAAAAGAACCGGAGACAATTTACCTGTGTATTTGCTTTGCGCTTTTTCTTATCAGGGCTTCCAAGCTGTACTCCTGGTCCTCCTAACCCATCCAATCCACTGTCACCACCTATAAAATTTCAATCAATGCAATACTGCATTAAATTTCCTCACAGACTATTTTAAATCTTCGTCTGTCACATCAACAGACGGCCATTACAAATACTGAGCTTTTATTAACTCTGCTGCCTTGCATTACCAGCTCTCAAGGAGCATACCTGGAGGTAAAAGGTAGCATATTTCATATACAGCTGACACCATTAGGACTCTAACATCCAATTCACAATCATTGCAGTTAGAATAAATATTTCCATTTACTTTATGTTCATCAGTCCGTCAACTCTTAACATCTCTTCTTCACTAGTCAGAAATATTTCTTATTTGCATAAAACTTTCCATGCCTAAGATTCTCCACCTTACACAGACATGGCATTCATCACCCTCATTCTACCAACCCACAACAGTATGTCACAATATGCCGAGAAGGAAAAAGCAAACAGCAGCAGATCTATGAAAGAAAACCACTGAAAACTTGCCATATTGTTTAGACAGATCTCCAGTTTATCAGATCTAAATTTCTTTAAATGCAAGACTTCATCAAACAAAAAGACACCTGCCAAAAATAATGAGACAGTTGCACTTAAATCCTGCCCTCCTGTGCAGAAAACTCAGAGTAATAATTAAGCACCGCTGCTCTGGCACAGAAAGAGATAAAGAATGCTCATTTTACAGATCACTTGATTTTACTTGGAGCAATACAAAGAAATATCTATCCTTGACATGATACTCATCTCCATCTTTCAAAAGAAAGAGACAAACTCCCAAAGTTGTGTAAGTCATGATTTTCAATTTTAAAAATCTAGTAAGACTACAGAGAAAAAGAAGAGATTCTAATACATTCCTCATTACCCTGGTAGGTTTGCCTTTGCGGGGTTCAAGCCAATTTGCCTTCATTTGGGAATGCAAAGATGACCCCCTGAGACAAAGTATGAAAATCACTTTCAGACGACATGAAAGCAACACATTTTAAGATATTAACATCATCACGTTAATAAACTGTATGTGATTATAGTTTTCTCTGGGCCTATTAAAATAATAGCTTCTTTACTTTAAAAAGATTTTTATACAGAAAAACTATTCTTTGTTACTGAGAACAGTAAAAAGTCAGTAACATAACCTAAAAAAACGTAGTATTATTTGTTTAAAACTCATATTGAAAACACAAGTCAAATGTTACCAAGATACATGCTGCTGCACACATGGGTTTCTCTTTACTACCAAAAAGAGCCTGAAGATAACTGTGAATTATGGATAGTATTACACAAAGAAGCATAATGTGTAACATTAAACAGCTCTACATTAGACAAGTATTCCCAGTAGATAGTTAAACCAACTTTAGGACTGTTCAGTGAAGTAACATCAGATCTCCCACACAGAGGAAAACTAGACCTATCATATACAAACTAAAATATCCAAGAGTTATTTCAAATACTGCTGATGAAAGGAGGCCTGTAACTACTATTGAGATAGATTTTCACTCCTAGTATTCCTCCCCTACACACTTCTTTTTGTTGTTGTTTGGGGTGGGAGGGGGGAAGAATGAAGAGGTTTCAGGGAAATTACCAGTCCTACCTGCAATAAAAATCCAGCTCTGCCTCTACTTCAGTAAATTCTGTTTAGCTTTGGCTGTTGCTGTTAAAATTTAATCTCATTTTTTATATGTGTAATTCCCAAAGCATTTCATTACGCATTCAGAAGATAAATGGACATCCCAAATCAATAGTTATCATTACTGGCAAATTTTAAGCCTGAATTTCAAAGACCATGGCACAAAGTCTTGACCATGTTCCAAAAAAAAATTCATGTTTGAGCATAAGGTATCACAGTACAACCTACCACCAGGGTAACTGGGGATTACTCTGAAACAGAAGTCCTTTTTGCCTTGCTTTAGAATGCAAAACTCTGCATATATTTTAGAGTGCTATGAAGCACTGCAACCCCACTAATATAGATAAATAATCACAAGTAAAGTTATATACAAATGTCCCTTAACTTTCAACCTGATAAGTAATAATCATCTGCTTGATAAACTCTTAGCTCTAAACTGTCCCCACACTCTCCATCAGCTTGTTTTCTAGGATTCTTCACTTCATGTAGTTGTGAAGACGGGGATTCACAGTACTGTCCCTTTGAAGTTTTCTCCTGTTCCCTTAACTCTGTACTGTTGATAGCAAAATATTACAAATATATAAGTTTCTTATAATTAAATTCTACAGCTTGTAACACAAAAATTAGTAAGTTTACAATCAAGTACAATGCTGAGGACAATATGAAAGTGCACACTGTTTCCTATTACTATATCTTAAAACTTTAATAAAATTATGTATACATTTATTCTAATATTTATATGCATACATATTTGAAGGATCAGATCTCAAAGAATTTCAGTGATAATTCCCAGTGATTTCTGTATGGATTACTTACATGGGTAAAGCCACTCCTAAGCCTAGGTTTGCAGGACTAGGTCCTATATCTGAAAACGAACAAAGCTTTCGTATTTTCAATTCTCACTGTGTGAGGCCAATGATTTAAGTTAGCCCTATGATGTTAGGTTTTCCCTATGGATTTTATAATGATTTAATTTATACATGAAAGGAAATTGAATGTTAGTCCTAGCATACCTCCAAAAAAGAGTGAATAAGGGTTATTTTCATGCAGCCAAAATAAACTTTTCTGAAAGTCACTTTTGGTACCTACCACAGAGACTTTTCATTGAAATAGGTACTGAGCATTTTAGAATGTTGTGATATTTGCACTAACTGAGCAAAAAAAATATTTTATCATCTGAAACTAGTTTTCCAGGAAAAAGAAATATGTTCTTTTTATCTGAAAGATCGTGTGTGTATATATATATATATATATATATATATATGAATTTAGAGATACAAATGTGTATTGAGTAACTATTCCTCTTTTACATTATGGCTATTTCAGCCATTTGAGTTTGTGAAGTTCTGTGATAAATCCAATATTCTCTTCAATTTCACATATGCATATAAACAAGATAGACATTTCCAGTTTTAGTCAGGAGAACTGAAGTTTGCAGCTTAGTTTACACATGAACAGATGATGATTTTTCATATATGCTGTGAATAAACAGTCGACTTAGATAAAGCACAGTCGAAAAAGACTATGGCACCCATCCTGTAAAAACCTTGAGAGGGATTTGTCAGCAAGTATGAATCTAAGTAAGAATGTTTTCCCAAGATATATAAATGGCCAATTATACTTTCTTTTACAGACAGTAAACTAAAAGGAGTCTAATTTTAACCAGGTTTAGTAAGCCTATTCTGTGGCCTTGATCCTGTAAACAGTTTTGATATTAAGCAGTAATCTCATTGAACTCAATGGGTAACTCAGGCATGTGAAACTCTTGATGTGCTTAAATATTTCCAGAATCAGGGCTTGAGAGTGCAGGAGTTTAATGAATCCCAGTCTCCTTTGTAACACTGCTGCATGTTTTCATTCTCCCATTCTCAAGGTTGCAAACCAGCTGTTACTAGATTAGTTTTAGAAAAGTGAACTGCAAAGCAATGGCAGTATGCATAGCAGAATCCTCACCTTTCCCCACTTAACCCAACCATAAAAAGCTTAAAACATCACGAACAATAGAATTCCAGGGGTAAAGCGGGAGCTGAGAAAAAGAGAAGCAATAAATACCAGGTTTTATCATTTTGTCACAATTTTCACCCAACTAAGAAACCGACCATCTTCCATTATTTCATTCAGAGATACATTTCTGCTTTTGATCATTGTAAGGATACAACTACCATAGTTGCTACTGCCCTTTAAAGTCCGTTGTGCAGCTAAAATCAGGAGAGATATCGCGTATCAGCCCTTTTCCCGATGCATTTCAAAGAAATGCATACTCCAGAGCTCACTAGAGCCTTACAACAGCACCATTAATAAAAGGGGAGGGGGGGAGGGAGGGTAAAATTTGCGGGTGGCAAGAAGAAAAAAGGGAACCCCGACTAAAATCAAAAGCTAGACAAACATTCAAGGGTGAAGGAGTGAAAACCCAAGTGTAATTTATGGGCTCTGCATCAAAACCACCTCGGACATGTGGCACAGCCGCCGTATTCCCTTGCACCAACAGTATGCACGCTGCATACTAATAGGCAGCACCTCCCGAAAAACAAAACGGCGGTCAGCACGCAGCCGCCCGGCCCCGCGCCCTGGCCGAACCCGAACCCGAACCGACGCCCGAGTTTGGCATTTCGAGGCCCGGCGGCGGGCGCCGCGGGCCGGGCCGGGCCCCGCCGTGCAAACTTAGCGCGGCTGCAGCGCGCCCGGCCCCGCCGCCGCCGCGGGGACCGGCCCGCGCCGCGCCGCGCCGCGCCGCTCCGCGCGGGGGGCAGCGGCCGGCCGCGGGGCGCCCCGGCGGCGGCGGGCGGCGGCGCTCGGGGCCGGGCGGTGCGCGCACCCCGCGGCGCGGCGCGGCCAGCCCTCCTCCCCCTCCCGCCGGGTGTTAGGCCCCGGCGGCCGCCCCGGCCTCCCGGTACCTCGGGATCTCTTCAGCGCGATGGGGTCCTTCTCCTGTTCCGCTGACATTACAGACCGCGGCGCATGGCTCCCAGGGCGGCAGGAATCGGGGCTCTTTGATGCTGCTGCCGCCGCCGCCGCCGGCCCGCACCCCGCCCCCGCCGCCCCCGCCTCCTCCGCCGCCGCCGCCCGCTGCTGCCGTAGCCGCCGCCGCCCCAGCCGCGGAGCCGCCAGACTTTGCAAAGTTTGGGAGCGGGAGGGCGCCGCGGCGGCCCTGCGCGGCGGCGCCCGGGCAAGGGGCTCCGCGCCGAGCGGCGGGCCGCGGCCGGCGCCGCCTGAGGGCTGCGCGGGGGCCCGCGGGGCGCCGCGCGGGACCCCGCCGGCTGCGGGCTCCCGCCTCGCTCGGCTCCCGCCGCCGGGGCTGCCAGGCGCCGCGGCCCCGCACAGCGCCCCCTGCGGCGGCCCGCGCCGCTCACCGCGCCGGCCCGGGCCCCGGGCGCAGCCGCCGCTCCCAGCCGGCTGCCCGCGGGGCGGCCCGCGCCCTCCGCCGCGCGGCCATGGAGCGGCCCCTGCCGCGGCGCTCCCGGCCCGCGCCGCCCCTCAGGCGGCCGCGCGGAACAAAGGCGGCGGCGCCGCGGCCCTCCGAGCGGCCGCCCCGGTCCTCGCCGGCGGCGGGAGCGGCGCGCGGCGCGGCCGGCCGTTGGGCGCGCGCGGCCGGCCGTGGGGCGGGGGGAGGGGCGGGGGCGAGGGCGAGGCGCCCCGCGCGAGGCCGCGCGCCGCCGCCGCGGGCCGCCGCGCCGCCCGGTCCCTCCCCAAAGCCGAGGAGAGAGGTCAGTCGCCTCCGACATCGCTGTAATTCTGTGGAAACACGTGGGTTTCCCCCAGTTTTCTGTCTCCCCAGATGGCTGCCGTGCAGCGGTATTAGGTGCGAGGCGTGTGCGGGCCGCCCTGAAGGGTCGCCACGTCCGGCCCGCGCCGCCGCCTCGCCTCCCTTCAGAGCTCGGGGAGGAAACGCTGTGCCCATGTCGCTGCTGTGTTAACAGATAACTTCTGACTACCGTGCGAATACGCCCCAAATTTTCACTCGCACGGTTTTACCACCAGAGAATACGCGGGGGAGGCTTCGAAGGACGCGTGCCCTTGTTAGAGTGCTGGGTACTGGCTTCACAGAGCCCACAAACCAAAGCGGTCAGAAGAACAGTGGGGAGGATGGTCCGGTCCTAGAACAAAAATGAGAAAACTGGGTTTGCAAGGGCTCAGGAGCGATTTAGCTAGTTAAGTTTGTAACGGGTACAGAAAAAAAAGTCTCCTCTTGTGCTACCCAGTAACAAAAGAACACTTCAGCAGAATAATGGCAAATTCAGGCAGGAGAAAAATAGAAGGTTCACTTGCTATGAAGAGAGTCAAGTTTTCTGTAGAAGTTCGAGAGGGCTTTGTAAAACCTGCAATACCTTTTGTCTTAAGACATGCCTAAATGTAGTAGTTTGTATCAGAGGCTTCTTTTGCATTTTTCAGTGTTTTGCACAGTAGAGTGAGTCCTTATCCTTGACCAAAACTGTCAAACAATTGTATTAAAATAAGTATGTTTTGAATAAGGATTTATTTTCCCACAACTGAGATAATGTCAAGGGGTGAAGTACCTGCTTTTTTCTAAATACCTTATTTTCCATTATATAACAGCATTATTTCTTTACATAACTTCATGTTAAATGGATAATTGTAACTTTTCCAGTATTTGGGACACCTTTTGGGGGAGAAAGTGATGTTTTTATAAAGGCTAAGGTACCCATGTTTTTATGTTTTTACTTTTACATTATTTTGCATTTCTATTCCAAACAAAGTGAATAAAGAAGTTCAGCTTTTTATATGATTTCTGCCCTTCCCTAGACATCACTTTTATTTATCCACAACCTCTTACTTTGCAGCATCCCAAAATGCATATACCTTGAAGTCTAGCATATTGCCAATATTCTCTTGGGAATCTCCTGCTTAATTTTGTGTAATCTTGCTGAAGTATAGCTTGTTATTAGCCAGCTAGGTGGGTGTGAGCTAGTCTATTTGGAGGAAGATGTTATGCATCTTATCTGTGAAGACATTTGCATTTTCTGTGATGGAGGTAGCTGTAGGCCTAGATGATTCTCCTAGGACTGCATAAGCTTTTGTGCAAAGCTGCCTTGTGATAGCAATGTAGGCTGTAATTACAAATGCGCAGATTGATGTCACTGAGTCTATAAAGGCTTCTAGGGGGAGATTGTGTGCATCAGAAATGTGAGCAGGGAGTTCTGATGTTGCCCAGTACTCTTAATTGCAAAAAATTACTTCTGTTTTGCTGTTCAACCAAATTCAGCTTTAGCTTGTGCTCAGGTTTTAGTGTGTGATCTGTGAAATTCTGTGGGTCTGACTTTTCACTTCTGAAGCTACGTTTGAAATGGCTGAGATGGTGAGTGTTTGAAGTGAATTAGTTGACTTGCCCAAGATGATGCCTGCACTTACATCTCATGCATTCAAAAAAAGTCAACAAAAGCTGTAATTACAATACGGTTCTGGCCACCTGCTCATTGGTGGTCCTAAATTACTGCAGCATTTCTTTCTCTCAAAGCTTAGCATTATTTAAGAAAGCTTAGGAAGGACCTAATAGCAACTTTCCAGTACCTAAGTGGAGGTTACTAAGAAGACAGATTCAGGCTTTTTACTAGCAGGAGAACAGGAGATAATGGTCATAGATTGAAAAAAAAGAAGGTTCTGACTGGATGTGACAGGAAGAAAATAATTATGAGGCCAGTCAAGCATTGGGTCAGGAGCCCAGAGAGGTTGTGGAATCTGTTCTTTTTTAGGATTTTTAAGACCCAGCTGGGCAAAACTCAGAGCAGCTTGGCCTAAGTTCATTGTTGACCTTGTTGACAGAAGATTAGAGCAGAGACTTACAGAGGATTCTTTTCCAACCTGAAGGATTCTGTGAGTCTGAGTTAATTTTCTTCTAAACAATAACTCCTGCAGGAGTACTCAGTTGTGAACCATTACAATTTTTTAAAGTTTAATATTTTATAGCTCACTTGACTGTTGAAAAAAAGTGGATTCAATGAGATAACAGTAACTTCAATCACATGTGACACAGCAGGCCTTAAAATGTTGTTATATATAGAAAACTATTTTACGTGATTTCTAGGTTCTTTGCCTAGGTTCTTTTTCCTGAATTCAGGTTAAAAAAAAGGCGATTGAAAGAGCTTTTCTATACAAACTACCAGGAGGTAAAGGAAGTTCTTTCATCAGTCACGACTAACATTGTCATAGCATCTGAACTTTCAGCACTGCATTGCATCATCATCAGGAGAGAAATAACAATGAGACATGAATCCACAACATAGTGTTGTCATCTAAAGGGTTTATACCACATCCTTCACATGCATATACTACTTATCTCAGGAGCAAATAGAGTAGCGTAGTAGCCCATTTTAACAACATATGAATGCATAAATGTACACTAATGGAAAAAATACAAACACCTCAGCGAAATTTACTGAAATTAACTCAAAAAGGAAGAAGTGAAAGCTTCTTTCTTTTTGATTTTATAGGGCCAAGAGGAATAAAATTAGGAGAGAAAAGGAAAGTGTGTCATCAGAAGAATAATATAATAGAAATAGCTCCCTGAAATCAACCCCCTATGCAGTGTGCAATGTACGTAACACACCTGGAACTCCTCCAGGCTCATGTACAGGCACAGTACATCCAGCCTGCTTGGGCAGCATCAGGATACCACGCGTGCATGAGGAGACTTGGCAGCATGGAGGCAGGAATTCTGGCATGTGGAAACCTAAGCCAAATTGCCAGTACTTTCTTCTTCCTCCTGGACAGAAAATGTTGAATAGAAGAAAGGAGACACATTTGGGGGAAACTTTGTTGTGATAGCCCTAGCTAATAACAGTCTTTCAGCATCAGTAGATTCTATTCCTCCACCTACTATATGGGGAAAACAATAAATAAAATCAATAGTTCATTTTTATAAAAGGCCTTTTTTTCATGTTATTACAAATTAAAGTGCTAGTTCTACAAACAATTACTATACACATTTCATGATACCACTGTGACAAATAGGACTATTTATCAAGGCTGAAGGGAGTCAGCCTTGTCTTGTCTTGTGCCTCTGTCAGGCACAAGACAACGTTAAAAATCTTTTTTTTTTGTTGTTTTGCCAGACTATTATGCCTCTTCCTCCAGACTCGTTTGTTCTCCTCCTCCACATTTCCCTCTTCCCTGATAGTAAAATTAAACATATGTGTAAGTGTTTATAAGTTATACAGAGACGCTCTTTTTATGTTCTTTTAGTCTAGCTGCATATGTGTCTGGTGTCTTACAGGAAAGATTTGTTCAACCAGGTCCCTTCTAGATCTATCAGATGTAGCACATCTCCCTCCTAGTCTCGGGGATTGTAACTGTAACTGAAAGTTTGAGGACAAATCGTTGGAGCTATTTCAGTGCAAATTGCTTGCCTACTGGTGAATGATACATCTGTTAGGGTGATGTAAACCAGGTCTCACAAGCCAATGTCTGTTTCATTTCTGCTTTTAATCAACAAAAATTAAGAATGTCTGAACTTTTGCATTAAGCAATCATCTGCATAATACAAAGTACCAAACAAAATATAATCATGTTTTAACTTTAATCTAAAATGAATACAAAACTGTTTGTAGGAAAAAAGCACAGAACAGATTGCTGTACTAGTTATTCCATGAAAGAATGTAAGAGTTTTCTCTAGCCAATTCTTCCATATGTACATTATATAGCTTGAAATCAAGTAAAAAGCTTGAAAATGATCATGCCTTTGTCTAATCATATAGCAGATCACTGGTTGATGGTACATTTTTCTAAACCTTCTGAGACAAGTTGTTCATGTACTGATCAATAAAAAAGTCCCAGGAATGTGTGCTAAGGCACTCTAATGTTGTATCCATACTGGAGCAAAATTATTAACAGTCAAAACAGACTTTTGGACAGTTCTTAAACTTAGCTTGGCCAGCTGTTTTCTGTTTTCTTTCTTTCTTTCTTTTTCTTTTCTTTTTTCTTTTTTTTTTTCACCTGCACACCTGCCTTTTCCAGCTTACAGTTATAAAATAAACCAACATCCTAGCATTTAAGGGAAAAAAAAAGTCTCAAAGTGCTTAGACACTCTTGCCAACAACACTTAGCAGCATAATGCATGACAGATAAAAACCCTAAAATGTATCCAACATTTTAAAACTGTAAGATTTTATTGCCAGTACATAAAAATTAATAAATATAGAACCTAAAAATTTACAATATGAGAAGGACATCTGATTATTTAGGAACCTAAGTTTATTATTATATGAACTTAAATATTACATGTACATATTACATTTATCTATATACCAAAGTAGAAAAGTTTTGTCAAATCCAGTGGATTTATATATATATGCATAAAAATGTCATCTGATCATCTTGTCATCAAAGAACGTATTCTTTCCCCTCTTCCTCTAGGATAAGTAAAATTGAACTTTTAGATTGTCATGTTAAGGCTATCAAGGTAATACCTTTTAAAAAGAGATAAATGTGTTTAACAAACCTTTGTAGGCTGCTCTTTAGGGACTATTTCCCTACTCAAAGAAGTGTTCTCCTGTTGAGCATGAATAGTGGAATGGGGACACTCTGTGGGGAAATGAAAGAAATGCAATTTCTTATTTTTTTTGGATTATCATCCTTAATCCTTTCCATTTTCCTGTATATCATGATTTGATGAAAAGAGAGGTATGCATTTATTTCTTGTACTTACGCAGTTCTCTCAAGTGCCCTTTCTGTTTTTCTGCAAAGGCCATGTTGATCTTTGCAATAATTGGTTATGAATGTGCTCTTGGATCCAGACTCTCTTAATGACTTTGCTGAGAGTTACAAAGTTACAAAGTCTGTATGCTGTAAAACCACCAGCAAGCCTTGTCCCAGGCTGTCCTATGCATCAGTGCATTTTTAAGTAATTAAATTTAGGTGATGACTCTGCTGAGATTTTCATTGTAGAATTGCCAAAGTGAAATCTTTGCTATGAAGCTAAAGGAGTAATAGGGATAATTTAAGTTAGTAGAGCATCTTGCAGTAAAAGCTCACCAGTCTTAGGATATTTGTCTGGATATTCTCTCATCTCAGGCCAGTGCCTCTGTACTAGCTGAGAGCTAGCTGCAATAAAAGCCTGGGTATTCCTGACCCATTCTTATCTGTCTGCTTGCATTAGAGGTACTCTTGCTGAATATGATTTCTCTTTTTTCTTAGACAATGCCACCAACCCTTTATACAAAGTTTTGTAACCCATATTCAGTTGACAAGATTTTCATCTTAAGAAACCTACACACATACAGATACATACAGTCTTGTTTTATGGTTCTGCTTTTGGTGGTTTTGGAGAGTGCAGTTCACAGGCCATCAATTCATTGGTGCTGTCTCTGGGATGCATCAGGGCCATTGAACGCTGCTGACTGACACCCTTTTTTTCAAGCACTAGGTATGCCTGTTTGCTGAAGGTTAGCAACATATGGAAATCACAGCTCAGATAGTCAGATGGAGTCACTAAAAAAAAAGCAGAGCCTTTCTCAGCACCTCTAGGCTGTTCTGGGTTATGTGATACCACTATGGGCAACCTCTGTCTGCAGCATAGGTGCTATAACCCTGGTTACAGGTGGGTAAATAATCTCTTTTTACACTGCATAAAAGCCAATGAGTACCTTACTGCTCTGGTCAAGGAAAATGCCAAGGAATAGATTTAACCCAGTATCTTCATTTAAAAACAACAAGTATTAGTAGTGAGACAAAATACTTTGGCTCTTCTCATGGTTACAAAACTCCAGCCTTTGATACAGATGCCAGATGTGTCTGATATTACTGTTCTGGTTTATCTTTGGGGGACCACTGAATTAATTTTGCTTTGTTGCTTAGCCTCTCCTGTTTTAGGGATGATGGGGTACATCTGATCTCTGTAGGAAGGATATGGATAGGGAGTTGATAATGGGGGCAAATTTTAGCAATATCTCTTTCAAGAGGAAAAACTTTACAATCACGTCGGATAAATTTTATCAATTGCTCTTCCCTCCATCCAGAACAGTAGTTGAGTTTTTCAATTACAATTATGTTTCTAAGAAATTAAGAGCAGGATGCTCAGAAGCCAGCTGTATGTTAAAACAGCAAACAGGACCAAAATCAGTACAAAAATGTCATTAATGTTACAGATATTATTATTACAGTAGACCTCATATATTTGCAGTAATTACCAAGCATTTCCACAATTAGCAAGTAAACAAGGAAATGAAGTTAGAAGACAATCAATCAAAGGGACTGGTGCTTGACAATATGTGCTATGCAATTTATTTTGGCAATTATAGCTTAGTTTTAATTTTTTAAGAATAATGTGTATTGGAATACAGTAGCAAACACTCTGAAAGATATTTTGAACAAGTAACAATGTCTTAGTAATAGGAGATCTGCTAGGAAGAAGCAGAAACCAACTTGTGTCTGAATTTTGGGGTTTGTGCACTATTAAAGGAAAATGCAGCTAAAGCAACAAGAAGATTATTTTCTAGCTGAAAGAAAACATATCATAAACATGCAATTGTTAGAAAATGCATTAAAAAGACCCCTATGAAATCTCAGAATTCTGCCATCCTTTAAGAGGCAATTAGGAATCAAACTTAGTTACCTTGTTTGTTTATTATACAGGAAGAGTAGGGAAGAACATAAGAACAAATAACTAAATATACCTAAGTACAGCATGACCTACTTACATAGAGACTGCATTCACCCATTACATCTGAGAGCAGCTTCCCTAATCCCTGGGCTAAAACTCCTGGGAAATCCAGGATTTTTAAAAAATAGCATAGAACTAATTATTTAAAATATATGCACTATCTGCCTGTAAACACCAGACTGGATTAGATTGCTTAACATGTATTATGTCTAATGCGTAAAATTTAAAACCTGAAATCTGCAGGATGGAGAATTCAGGGAGCTATACCTTCGTTTCTAGAAGAATCCTGTCATTTAATTATCTGCAACTGCAGGGTTAGGCTATGAGTGTTAATCTTGGTGGGCTACAAAAGAGAGACATCATCAAAACACCTCAAAACCCTGTTGAACACTACACCAAGTTGTGGAGTGCTCCTATTAAAAGGCTGTTTCCAGTCACCCCAGCTACAAATGGCCACCTAATCACTAGGGCTGATTGGCTGGGATGCCTGTCCCATCTCTAGCTGGTGCTCAGAAGCTGAAAACTGAGGCAGTCTGGGCTCCATGAACCTCTGAACCTTTTACAATGGCAGAAGTGAATTCTTACCCAGCTGACTGATACTAGGCAGTGCAACAAGGGCTTCGAATTTGCAGATCCTCTTTGCTGATTTTTTTCTTAACATATGTGGATCACAAAGCTAGAGATGGAGTATAAAAAAAGAGGGTGCTTTCCACTTTAATATAGTAATTTTTATGTAAAGTGTTGTAAAAGCTAGTATCAGACTTCTGTTCTCTTATAATCTAAAGGTTGTCTTGCTTTCATTTTGTAGAAGAATTTTAATTGAAATACTTAGAACTCAAGCTTGGAGTTAACTTATTCTTTGAAGCTGGAAATCTTGATTTCAAGTAATTCATTATGCCTTAACTTTGTGGATTTTTTGTAAAGCAAAGCCAGGTTGTTTATTTGGTAGAGACTGAGCAAGCTGTTGTTGACTCTTAAATATTCAGGATCTATTCCAAAGTGTGATGGCTGCTAACATGAATGATATCATTTTTAATGGAAATTAATTGTATTTTTATTTTACAGTCTGTGCTGTAATCTGTCTTACTTCCAACTTCAATTGCATAACCTAACATAGGGAAGGCTGTGAGCAAGCAGGCCAGTGGGAATGGTTTCAGCTAATATCACTGTGAACTGCCAAAAGTGAGGAGCCAGCATACATTAACCTCTGCCACTTTTACCCTGGGGATAGCCTTCAGCAAAGCAGAGGAGTTAATTTCCTAGACCAGCAGACCAAAATCCATATTGTTATAGGCTGTAGTGAACTGTAGTGAGAGCAACTTTTTTTTTTCCTGCTTTCATGTGGTGCCACAGCCTGACAGCCTAAACAGAAGTCTGCTACTTTCCTCAAGATAATCTTTTTTTTTTCCCCCCAGTATACTGCCATGCAACTAAAAGGAAATTCAAACCCATTCTGTTGATATGACCTCTAGCAAGTTCCCAGTCTATTTATTTCCAAGTAAAGCAGAATCTAGTGTTTTGGCTATTGTTTTAACACTTCACCTGCAGCAGTATAATAGGAAACATTCTCAGTCACCCACAAAAATCATTTTCCTCCTTCAAAACTGCAGAAAGTCACAGAACCTAACATCCCCTGGACCTACCTGGAACTTTGTTCATCTTCCAGTTGATGCTTGAGCCATCTCTCCAGAGAAATCCTCAGGAAAATCAGACAACCTTGCAGCACTGCCTGAGAACCATCACAACTTGTTCTGGTAGACCAAACAGGAACTCATGCCACACTAAAATGCTAATTTTAGCAGCTTCAACCAGGCCATACCAAAACTGAGTGTCCCAAATAACTGCCATTGCCATGACAGTAGGGACAGAAGTATCTCAGAGAGCAGCTGGCATCCAAACCTTTGCTAGCCCCAGAACTCTTGCTAGCCAAAACAGATCTTACCACCTTAGGATGTCTGTGCATGGTATCTTTCTGTGAGGTACAACCAGATGCTGAATTATTTGCAGTTTCTATATGTCTTAATGGTGCATTCTGGTGTAAATCACTGTAATCTACAAGCAATAATCTAATCCAGAAGTGGATGGCATTTAAATAGAGCTGAAGAGAAATTACTCTCAGCTTTTGGGAGCAAACAGTGTAGTATCTCTTTGTCAAACCTTAGCTTTGTTTACCTGCTAGCATGCAGGTGTGCAGAGGAGTGGTCAAATCCCATCCTCTTTACTGCTGTGTGTGTTGAGCTGGGGAAGGTGAAGCTAATTCCTAATACATTAATTACAGAAAAAATAGGACACTACAACATGGACAGCAACAGCATTATAATCTACACTTTCCCTCTTACTGGCAGAGGATATATTCAGTGCTATGCAGCACTGTTCCCAAAACCATGTGCACAGATGAAGGAAGAAGGGGACTGGGCTGCACAGTGCCAACATGTATTAGAATTAAAATATATGCATAGGTTAATCCTACTGATAACAAGTGTTTATGCATTCCCAAACAGAAAATCCAATTAGATTTACTTGTAATTTTTCAGAAAAATAACTTGTTTGAGGAATAAAGGTACAGAAAATAGATGTAACAAAAAGCCTGGCTTTAGGTTCAAAGGAGATTCCACACGTGCAGTTGCCAGAGCACCAGATTTGGAGGATAATCAGCCTAGTTTTAGTCATACATGTGTTTGGTTTAGGCCTTGGGACATGCAGCACCATCAAGACATGGGCTCTGTGCAGCAGAAGCAGCTGGTCCCAGGGACTCTGCTTCTTAATAGAGATATTGCTATTACCTGCTGAATGAAAGGATAAGGACAGAGAGAGAAAGGGGAGGAGTTCATCCATGAACAACTACTGCTCACCTGGCGTAGCACAAGGGATATTTCACATGCTGCAATCCTGATACACTGCAATCCTGATATATTGCTACAGCCACAGGTGGAGAGAATCCTTTCCCTCTCTGATCCTTGTTTTCCTGCCTGCTGGGGGCTGAATAACCTTCAAAGTACAGCAGAAAGTTAGAAAGTTAGCCTTTGTATTCTAAAGTATCAGTCCTTCTCTCTCTCTCTCTCTCTCTCTCTCTCTCTCTCTCAAAAAAAAAAAAAAAAAAAAAAAAAAAAAAAAAAAAAAAAAAACAACTAAGCAGAAACAGTAGTAGCTTGATGTCTCTGATAAACTTAACAAAGAAATAACGACATTGTCCTTCTAATTAACATAGACATTCAATGCAAGTGGCCCACAGAACTGAATGGGAGTGCTCTCCTGTCTGAAGCTCAGATGCTCAGGCTAGCAGCAGACCGCAGACAGGTGGCACAGCATTAGGTCACAGACCAAGGCTTCACTTTGAAGCTTTTCTTTGCAATGATGACTCCTTGAACGATGAGGGTTTATTATTTATTTATCGCTAATGAGAATGAAGATTCTGGGATGTAAAAATGTACCTATACTAATCAGCAGTAACATAATCAGGAACTGCAGGTGGTTGCCATTCTTCCTTAGAAAAAGAAAGGCATCTCTGGTGGACTACATTAGTAGACATTTCATATCAGTGGGCAGTCAAAGGCTAATTGCTCTCCAGCTGTTAGAGATGCTTTATTACGCTTTTTAAAAATTTAATTCATTTGTTATACTTAACAATTATTTATAAATGCACTGTTAATTTATTTTTTCAGTATGGACCACATTTTCTCAGTTAGCTCTGAATAACTATATTTCAGTGTGCCTTTCTTCACACATACAGAGGACTAAATTTTGGTTTAGAGTTTGCTTACAAATAGACACTGCAGCTGGTGCTGTAATACTCCCAGGGATAACTGTCATATGAGCTACCCCACTATGTAGAATTGTTTTATAAGCAGGCTCTGCAGATAAGAACAGCCATGGTTCAAAAAGAAGCAGTATGAGGCTTTTTAGATTTCCCTTGTCATCTAAGAGTTTAAAAGGAAAGAAAGACGTCATGTTTTTAGTGTAGAATCCAGGGAGCCCAATTCATCAGCAGAAGATGCTGCCTGAGTGGAAAGGCTCGTTCCTGGGCTGCAGGCAGCTCTTAGCAGTTGCCCCATACGGGAAATACATTTCTTATCTCTGGAGCTATGCTACTCTACAGGAAGCATCTGCTCACTGGCACTCCCAAGAGGCATCAGTTCCCCAGAGAAATGTTTCTTGGGATGTTGACACTGCCTTACCATAACAAGCTCTGCTGGACCCCTCCAGGTTGACACAAGTCCCACTTACAGCAGCAATGGTTATGGTGTTTATAAGTAGAATAAACCTTGGAGGCCCTCTTAACTCTGTGGCCACAAGCCTGCACTGACTACACATCTGACCCAGGCAATTCCCATCTTTATTTCTTCCTTGGTAGAGAGAGATTTGGAATGTGCCACTGTGGTGGAAAGTATTAGCACAAGACTTTTTTCTACAGCTTTGGGGGGCCTCTTCTACCAGCTGGCCACAGTCCACTGCTGCTTTCTGAAGTGGTGGCAGAGGAGGTGAAGAAGGTTGGAGAAAGTAACGTTAAAGTCAAGTCCACAACGATAGTGGGACACTGACTTAGCCAGTTCAAGGGCTGGAACTTCTCTGCTATGTGGCTGCCTGCCTGGAGCCTCCAGCACCAGACAAGCAAGAATCGTAAGGGTGACAGGGTAATGCTGGAGATATCCTGATGAATAGGACTAAGAACAGGAAAGAGAAGAGGGGCTCATCTGATTTAACGCTGGATCAGCATCATATCTGTATCTGCAGCTTTAATAAGATCATTAATCTTCATCTTATTTTTCATACATGTTACATTTGTGTTTTACACTGTGGATGTTAATTAGCAGGCCTAAGTGTGACTAGATGGGAAATAGTTGTCGATATTATTTCTGATTAATGTTCTGCATATTCCTGGGAGTTTCTGGGTTCAGAGTGCATTTTGAAAGGTAGGATCATCTCATCAAGCACTCAAGAGAGCCAATTTGGTAGCTGTAAAGAGACTAAATGCCCAGGCAACAGCTCAATTATATGGCCTTTTTGCCAAAGGGGTGGCTACAGAGATCTGAAGAAAAGGGTCAAGGGGAAAGTTACTGGACTGGCCCTGGCCCTGGCTAAGGGAAAGAGGTTACTGGGACTAACCACAGAGTGACCTTGTGCATCTGCAAATTAATCCTCACATTCAAAAAGATATAATGCAGTTTTACCTGCGTGTTGGACGGGGATAGTGAACTTCAGGCATGACTTGCCAAGAAAGATATGGGGTTTCAGAAGGAAGTTGACAATGAACATAGCAAAACTGCACTTTCTCAAAGACTGGCACTGCAAGCCAGATACTTTCTCCTTGGAAAGGAGGAGAAGTTTGATTACCAGTAAGAAGAGTCTTCCCTGAAATAGGAAGTCCATGTGCATATCTGCCCCGTGCCTTTCTTTTACTAAAGGCCATCTTGACATAGGCATAGAAGGTGCATCCATGTCCTCATAAGGCCAGATTTGCTATCTCAGTTCCCTCTCAGCTGCAGAAACACAACATAGCCAGATGCTAGAAGGAGTTGGAGAATAGAGATAAATACATACATGATAACATGTTTGCAGAACTTTGATTACCGGAAAAAACAAAAACAAAAAAACCCCAGCTTTTTCTATTCAGGTGACAGTCCACACATCCATTCACAGCCTGGGTGATTCCAAGCAGTAACCATGCACAGTAACAACCCTCTTGACTAGATGTCAGAATCCTTCGACACAGTTGTTGAACCATGCTACAAAGTACTGCATCAGCTCCAGACATACTTACACAATATGTAATATTAACAAAAATACAAGTGAAGTTCCAGTAAGGTGCTTGACAGATACTAGGGATGTAGAGAATGAGCTTGAGGAATGATGGAATACAGTCTGAGGAGACTTGGAGTTCCACCTTAGTAATTTCTTTGGAAGTGTTAATGCAGTCTGCTATCCGTTTTGACAACACTATTTTATTAAACAGGTTTATCAAAAAACCTCTGGTTGGATCTGTCAGCTATCAACATGAACAGCCTTGGGGAGTGCCTATGGAAATAAAGATAAGACTACTATTCATGTTGTAAGTATGAAGTACAGCCTTGGAACTAGAAATACAAAGTTTCAAAAGAAAATAGATACAATAATTGTGGTGAAATTCAGAAACTATCTAGAGAAGAAAATTAGGAAGAGGGTCTTTGCAGAGACATTCTGTCCCAAGGAAGACAGGGGTAAGAAAGCTGGTTGGGTGAAAATTAGCCACGTGGATGTGTATTCCTCCCTCTTTCTTAACAGAAGCAATTCCTCCCTGGAGTAGTACCTGAGAGGGCATGTTGCTTGGAGAAAAAAAAAAAAAAGGTCCTCTAAAAGGCTTAAATAACAAATCTTAACAAGTTGTCAGGTCCCACGGAGAACTGACAGCTTCAAAAAAGCTGAAGTGATCCCTTAGGACCTTCATTACCATGGTGCTAGAGAACATAAAGGTTCCACTGTTGTACTGTAGAGAGGAATTGGTGCTAATTAAACATTGATAGCACTAAGTCCAGATTCCTTTCACTTCAGTTGGAGTCTAGCACAAAGGACTGGAAAGAAAAGATTGACCTGTTTAATGTTGGACCAAGAACCAGGTAGATCTGGTAGGTAATGCTAATGGGGCTTTTCCTACTTAAAAAAACAGACAAACAAACAAACAAACAAAACTTTTTTAGGGAAAGAATACACTAGTGTTTTTTTATGGGAAGATACACTAGTGATGAGAACCATGCAGCACCTAGGTCACAGCATTAGGCAGTCAGACTGAAATGACACATTATTTCAGAGTTCTTTGTAAGCAGGCCTAGGTGAAGAGGCAGACTCATCAAAGCTCCTCCAAAATGAACAAACTAGAGGCTGAAACTATACATACCCGTGGCTATTGCTAGCTGACTGCAGTAACTAGCTGTATCTGCTCTCACATCATTTTACCAGCATTCTAGGGAACAAAGGAGCTAGAAGAAGTATATACCCATTTACTTTGCCCATGAGATCAGAATGTAGCCAACAAGGACCAGGAACACTTACTGTTGGTAACCAATATAGAGACAGTTGTACCCTGGAATGACTGTGCTCCTCACAAATGACGTCCAGGATGTTGGCTTGTGTTTACTACCCAGTGCTGAGAACTTGAATTAACTTAGCATATTCAGTATGCCATAGATAGATGAATGTCACATGAATTTGATGATGCTCCAGTTCCACAACTCAGCTTCTTCCTCCCACAAAACTGAGAGGACTTTGCTACATTTTGCTTATTGATGTTGATAGTGTTGTCTGTCTGTGGGGGTGCTTTCCTTGCAGATGTTGAAGCAACACAAAGCACCCACAGTAACAGATCTGCATGGAGGAATGAATTGGAGGACTCCTCTGTAGACATTAGGCAACTCTGTCCCCAAAAGATCATCTCATGGCAAGAAGATTGCCATTTGTAGCAGTAGGAATTGTCTGCTTGAAATTATATTATCTAAAGGCAGAGTGTAATCCTCAAATATGTTGTCTAGAAGGTAAACTACCTCATTATGGTGAGTAAACAAAACATCTAGACAAAGATTCAAGCCCTACAGGTCTGAAAGCTTCCTAGAGTATGAAGGCCTTAACTAATTTGTCCAATGGATGGGATGAGATGCAATAAAACTTCTGGAGATGTACCTGAGGACCTAGTTTTTCAAAACACAGAAGTACAGGAACAAACCGAAAGAACTGTTCTATCTGAAAACCTCTTGGGAGTTAGTTATCCAGGTAAGGGATGAAAAGATACTCTCTTCTGAGATCTGTTTCTCTTTCTGAGAGCATCATGGCAAAAATTATCAGTACTACAAACACAGATCTTGTACTGGAACAGTCCTCACTGTGAAAGGTAGATGTTTTCTGTGTGATGCACAAATGAAAATATGCAAGTCGGTGAGAAAAATGCATTAGTTCCCTTATGGCTAAGGTAACATTTTCCAGTATCACCATCCCTCAACATGTAATTAAAGATTTTTAGGTTTCTTAAATGCATGATAAAACATCCTCCACTTTTTGATATTGGAAAGCACATAAAACTCTCTTTGCAGTGCGCAGGAACTGTTCCTGTAACACTTTTAGGTTCAACAGAGAGGGCACTTCCTGTCTGCAGGAGAGGAAAGATTGACAGATGTTGAAAGAACTGGAAATATGCCCTCCCCTCAAAAACTATAGGTTCACTTGGTTTGTGAAAGAACTGCAGAAAGTAAACAAAGAGACTGTGAAATTACAGCTATAAATGGGACATAGACTGGAAATAAGGAATCTCACTCCAAAGAAGTGCTCCAATAAAGGCAATGGAGAAGAAAGAAGGGAGCATCACCAGTACTCCTCTCCCCTGTGCTCCCACTCCTGGTGGCAGGGAGAGCTAGGTCTCAGGATATGCTCCAAAGTAATGTGAACACTGCGCTGATAGTCACAGAAGGACAGAAAGTAGCATTTCTTGCAGATGAGAAAATTCCACATCCTGCTGGGCAGAAAGGACAAAAGAACAGCATAATAGGGAGAGATTACATGCTCTGTTCCTTGTTGATGTAAAATATTTTAGATATTTTTTAAAACCAATATTTTTCCATTAGTCTACATAACCATTTGCTTACCCAACCCAAAATACAGTCAAAATAAGAAGTAAATGTATTCAAAAGTGGCCATTTCCTGGGCATACAGGGAAGAATGAACTTTTATTTTAAAATGCTCTTCAATTCTCATTGCAATACTGTGATTTCAAAGCTTTGAAATATCTGTGAAATGTCTTTTCTTTCCCTTTAAGAGTGCCAGGGCCAGTGCAAAGTGCCAATCTTTTATTCTGTCTAGAGAATAATATAGATTAAAAGCCAAAGTCAGACCTACAGAAACACTGCAAGAGTCCAGTTTCCATTGCTGTTTTGTTTTCATCCTCTCTAGAGACTCTGTAAATAATAGCAGTAATTACTGTGGTTTCATTACCTGTAGTATCGATTTGCATGTACCCTAACTCCAACTCTGTCCACCTAACTCACTGAACAGCTTGGGTGCTGTTTCCGTTGCATTCAAGTGGCAATCAATAATCAATCAATTAAATCGCTATAGAATACAGTTTCCTTGCTCATTTAAGCTAGTTTATGTTCATCTAGAACGTAGTCATCCGTGAAAATAGTAATTCGCCTTCTGACCAAGAGCAATTGCATTTTCAGAGTCTTGTCAAATGTCAATATACCAGGTTCAATAGCTAACAGGTGTAAAAATGCTGGGAGTAAAATCATTGGTGCAGCTTTGTTAGCAGCTTTCCAAACTTCTACAAGAACAGTTGTGTTTAGAACCACATCTTTCATACCCTGTGAAAATAAGCCAAAACAGAGATCTTGGGTGGCTGCTTGACAGTTGTAGAATAGATGATTTTTTTTTCAGGTGGGAAATGATTCTAGTTACATCAATGGCAAAAATATCCATGGTTGGGCAACTTATAAGAATTTGTAATGATAAGGCAGTGATGCAGTTTACTGTCTGCCTAGTTTTCTGACTGATGTGCCACAGTTTCCATAACTGCTCAACCTAAAATGGGGACTATATTTATTACGGCTTCCTTGTTTTGAGCAATTAGTCAGAGACACTAAAAATAAAATACTTATAAAGTAGCACATTTACTAAGGAAAACTTTTATTTAAACTGTGCAATCAATCAGTATTCAGACAGCAGTTTCATAAACATTTGGCATTTAAACTTCTATTAATTTTTGGCATGATCTTGGGGTAGCAGATAAACAACCCTGGAGGGGAAAAAAGAACCAACACACTAGATAACATTCACTAAAATGCTATAAAGAGAAAAACAAATCCACATTATTAAAAAAATATTTAAAGAGACATTAAAAAGTTACATTCAAATCAGGGCAAACATTAGCCTCCCTCATGCAATGGAACTCACAGAGCCGATCCCCTGAGACAAATACAAAATTAATACAATTCAGCTCCATCCTCCATTAGCCAGTCAGCCATTGCTGCCCTTAAGGAGAAAATGGCACACGGAGTGAAAGGATCCAGAACACCACAATATGAGATACATACCTGGCTCCTACACTGGCAATTCATTCACAACTTAAAACAAACAAACAAACACAAACAAAAAAACCCAAAAGCCAAACAAGCAAAAAGCAACATTTTGTATAAGTAAATTTTTCATACACAGTCAGTCTTTACTGAAAACACACCAGGCAGATGCAACGTAGGTATATGTAACAGTGGAAAGTCTGAAAAATCCCATAATGAGCTCAACTCACAATGAACTAGAGGGCCCAATACAGCAAAACATGAGCTTATGTCCCCCTGGAGTAAATTAGGACCAGTCTTAGTTTAGATCTAGAGAAATTCCACAGAAATAAAGTTAATATTCATTTATATCAGAACTGAGAGCAGAATTTTACCTAAATTGAATTTGTGGTCTTTTAAGACGGACTTATACTAACAGAAAGTGATTATTTTAACAAAAATTGATTTGGATTTTAGACTCACATTGAAGAAGAACAGTTTTTAGCACAGCCTCCAAAGTATGCACTTTCATGAAAAGTATATTTGTAATTACGTTATTATAGAATGGTGCTCAGTATTTCTTGGAGACAGTCAATTACCTCTCCATTAGGAACTACTCTGTATTGGCAGTGCTGCAGTTCCTACAAGTAAGAACTAAAGATGAACTGCATTACAGTTATTCAAACTATGAAGTACCTCTTTAGTACTTACTGGGTGAAATTCTACTTTCATTTTTAACAGAATAAATCCAGTAGATTGTCTTCTGTGAAATACCACCAGAGTTGCATCTGGGCAGCTACCTTTTCTGTTGGTCTGAATGAGGTTTTGGACTGAACATGTAGTGCTCTACAGAACTGAAAATCATTCCCCTTGTTAGGAAAGAGACTTTTTCTGGCAGAACTTCACTCTGCCACAAATGCAAAGAGCAAGAGCCCCTGCTCTTGCTTGGGTCTTACAAATGGCCTCAGATTAACATATCACTGAGACCCAGACAGTCCATCATAATTATTCTTATGCATGTTCAAGCTGCAGCAAATGTTGAGTAGTTCAAGTTGAGTTAGCTTGCACTGAAAAAGATTTAAAACTGTCTTGAAATACTCAATATTTGCTATAGGCTAAGGCTGCACTCATACGGAACTACAGCAGACTTCTGGTGCATGGTAACTTGTTATTCTGCAAAAACCTGTTTGCTATTAGGAGTTCTAACAATTAAAAATTCTGTCTTTTAAATGTAGTAACACTGAGAACGTCATTAAAAAAAAATGATTTTGTTTGTCCAGATCATGCGAACTGAAATCAGCAGACTCCTATGTGTATCTCATCACTTAAATGAAAGTGAATTTTCCCACTGACTTAAAAAGAAAAAGGATGAGGACCCCAATTTGAACAAGGCAAACAAGATTCAGCTTATAGTCTAAAGCAAGGGATAAAAACAGAGAGGGAAGGAAGTATTAAATATAATAAAAACAGGTACAGGAATCTCTCAATACTCTTTTCTGTTAAAATCCAATAAATTAGGCAGAAAAATGGATAATTAATATGGAAAATTATTAAGTGATATGTAGATGTTAAAGTTTCTTTTACAAAAACAGAGTTATATATATAAAAAAAAAATACTGATATAGCCCAGTTCTGCATATCATACGCATTCCCAATTTTCCTAGATAATTCCTGAAAGATGAGAATGTTATTTTCTTGTAAAATTTGAAGAAAATAAGAAGTGTACCTCTAGGCAGGCTGAGCATTTCAGTTTGGATCCAGATCCTGCAGAGTAGGCATTACTGTTTTAATGGAAGGGCCATCAGAGTCCTCTGTAAGTTTTGATGCTTTACAAGTTGCACCAACAGTAATATTTTTGTTTTGTTTTTAAAGTACAGGGGTTGCATATACGCTAATTACACCAGCCATGGCTCTTATAATTCTTAATACAATTAAACAAAAACAATTCACATCATAGTGTAACACTAAATTCCACATTTATGTTCATCTTCCAGAACATATTTAGTAAAATTCATAATTAGAAAATGATAATGTTTTCTCCAGGACCCAGTTACCACAGACATAACCAAGAAAAATTACTGGAAAACCTATGACCATTTTGCCTGCTGTGCTCTGCCAGCTCTTTCTAGGCAAATGGAATGAATTAAGTTTACATATGAAAACCTGTGATTTCCTAAGTCTGCAACAGGTATGATTTTAAGAAACTTCATGCATTAATATCATACCAGTAATTAGATGTTTTGGTCTCAATGATATGAAGCATTTAAACTTTAAGCCTGATTTTGCAGTGTTTCAGTCATTGAGTTCAGTAGAGACAATATCAAATTATATACAGTTTTTCTGGAGATTTCTTTGCTCACATTGATGGTCTTTTCAATGATAAGACAGTTTCTTGCAAAATATTGTGAAAAATTAATAGTAGGTCACAAATCTTTGATTAGATCACATTTTTTGTTCTGGAAGATAAATGTAAATAAATCTAGAATTAACTGTATGACAAAGTAATGGGAAGCATATGAATGTGAACAGGGTTCTGAAGAAACATATTATATTTGGTTAACATAAAAATAAAGGAAAAGAAACAAAATAATTAATGTCTAACTAAGCTTGCCTATATGCTGAGGTAACCTTAAATATCTTTGGTTTTCTTTATTTGCTGATAAAAAGTACTTTAAGAAAAAACATTAACAAATAGAATTCTGGATGTACTGTTCTTTAATAAATTGAATATTTTGATCTCTTTGACTACTGAAGGTAGAGCATCTGTTAGACTGATAAATGTTAAGTCTGTTCCTCTCAAATTATTCACAGGTTAGACTACAAAGTGTGTCTTTGGCATGGAAAAGCTTAGGATTTAGAATATTTACCTGTAGTGAAGGGCAAAAAATTACCAATCAATTTAATCAATCAATAAATCATTTTATCAGTACTTACAGCAAACAAGTCTTTGGAGAAGCAAATAGTTACCATCTGCATATCAGCTCTTTCTGAATGAAACTAATAAAAGAGGCTAATCTGAAAGATGAAGTGTGAAACTTCATGCTACAGTTACACATTCTTAATCTAATTTCAATTAATTCACACTTTACCTAACTAGAAACAGTACTCTGCTGTACACTAAATATTTTGCCTGATGAGACCAAAAAATAAATCTTTGGTGAAAAGGTTTTCTTTTCCTTCAGCAAGTAGATAAAAATTGTTCAAAAATATTTTATTTAATACTGTATTGTTGATCAACTACATGCTGAAGAAAAAAATTACACTTGGAAGTCTTTGGAGATATCTGCTGGTAATATTATAACTTTCTTTAAAGGCTCTTGCAACAACAAGGTAGTTAAAAATTGTAGAAGGATACAACTCATCTATGCAATCAACTACTACAATCAATAGAAGCCCTATTGTTTTTGGTTAGTCACTACTTACTTATACAATAAAACATATTCAGCTCTTCAAACCTATAGTTTTTAACTAGTTCAATCATTTTTGGAAAATATGCAGTTTTCTTCTCTTCTACAGAAAATTCTTTGGTACAAGATTATGTTTAAAGCCTCTGAATCAACCCTAGTATGAAAAAGTGGACATGGACTGTCTGGTTTAAAACTAGCAAACGGAAGAAGATCTATAGTAACTACAGGCCGATTCATCAAAATAAAACAGACTAAACAGTAGGGCTTATTGATGACTTCTGACCGTCTTTTGATACATGAGGAACAATAGAAGAGAGTCAGCCTGCCTAACTTAAGGGTGACATCTTGGCCCCAGTTAAGTCAGTAGGAGTTCTGACAGACTTAAATAGAGCCAGGAGTTCCTATGGTTGCTTTGTCACAACATCACATTTTAAACTTTTTTTTCTTTTTTAAGTAAAACCAAATGTCTGATTTTTCTTTTTTTTTTCTCCTTTTTTTCCCTTTTTTTTAAGTAAAATGCGGAAAGAGGAGGAGGCGAGAACAGGACTGTATATGAATATGGGCAAGTTTTTAACATGGGATGAATCCAACCTCCTTTCTCTCTCCTATTAAAAAAACAAAACAAGATACCCTGTCAATTTGCTCCACATTTTCGTGAGGCAGCTCAAAAGTAACACGCTGTTCCCTGAGTACAGGAAAAAAAAAAAAAAAAAAAAAAAAAAAAAACACTAGAATAACTTTTAAAGGAGGTAGTATAAAACAGGAATTGTATGGGTTCAAGGCAGTAGCAATACTCACCTCCTTCAACAGACTCTTCAACTAAAGCTCTGGCTTTTTATTTCTCATGGACTAATCAGAGTTTTAGATTGCCATGTGGGTAAAGTCACTCCCTGTGCTAAAATTCCTGGCTAAGAGCATACAAGGCAAAGGCAAGGAGCAGCACTGCATCCTAACAGCTCTGAGACATACTACAGTGCTAGCAGTACCTGCACTCAAGGCTGGGTGAAAACAAACCATGGACTTATGACACAAGATCACTTGATAACATCTAAGAAGTAATTAAGGCATCTTTCTGTACTCCAAAGCAACTTTATGAATACTAAAAAGGTATAAGGCAAATCAGTAATTTCATGATCTATAACACAAGGCACCGTTGCTAAGAAGTACTGAGATACTAGAATACTCAGCATTATTATCTATTTCTTGACTCAGGTAGAGACAAACTGTCTGGAAATGCTAAATACTTCTTTGTTTGCCACGTTTTTTTAGCACTGACTGTCAAGAGAGGTAGTGTTTTGTCATTTGGGGGAACCCAACACATCCCAGAGCCTGAAGGATTTAGCATATACCCTATCAGCAGTTGCTGGCACAAGTTTTAGGGGGAAAGGCACTGTCCTAGGCTTACTGGGGCTACAAGAAACCAAGAGGTACAAATGATTTGATGTGGCTGTAAACATGAAAGCACCAACTCCAGTTTTCCCAGTTTTTAACTTTGAGTCAGCCACACTGAATTATTACATTTTATACTCTGAGGTTTCCTTCTTTTTAAAGACAGAGCTTCAGCTAAACAATCTTGTTCATCTACCCATACAACTCCCTGATCACTGAGTGCGCACAAATGTGCGCGCGCGCGCGCACACACACACACACACACACATTCTACACTCAACCAAAAAAAAAAAAAAAAAGAAACACAAAATAACACTACTAGGAAGTATCATCAGTTCCGTAGCTGAGAACAACTAGAACACAAATGAGGTAAAGCAGTTGTCATTCAGAGTTCACCTCTCGGCAAACTGAGGTAGATAGTCAGCAAAAAGGCCAACAGCCTTCCCTTTGCTCCAGTGATACATTTTTAACTCTAGTCAGAAATCTTCACTGTCCTTTCACATTTGTTGACTACTGAACATTCAAAAAAAGTGAGTTTTAGAAACAACAAGAAAAAAAAACATTCAACAAAAATATGGGATCACCTGCTAAGTTAGTCAGGCTTTCCACAAAAAACTTTGGCTTCCTGTTCATTGTCCTTCGAACAGACATACACTGCGAGGATGTGTGGCATGGCCCTAAGGATGTCAGTTGTGCCCTGCAGATTGTATCTGAAGAGATGAGGTAGGAGTCTGGTCAGTAGTGAATGGCAGAGGACACTCTTTGCAGTTACTTAAGGCAAGGTTCATCACATTTGTACCCAAGTCACTGCCTACAAGAGGACTGATGGTGGGAGGAGTGTCACTTGTCACAGCAGAGAGGTGTATCTCATCGTTGGATTCATGAGAGAATCTCCCAGAGTCTCCAGTCTCGTGGCTTCCTTCACTGTTGGCTGAATGCTCTGTATCAGCAATAACACTGAATGGCACCTGGAAATTCGACTGCTGGCCAGGGGAGCTGGGGGAGTCATCCTCACTGATCAGCACAGTAGTACCTGGCTGATACAGACACACTGCCTGGACAAATCTTCTCTGAGGCTGCGTAAAAAGTAGAGAGAAAGAGGCTGTTCAATCTCTGTAAAGCTGAGCCATCATTTGGGTTTTTACTGCACTTCCTATCCTATTTTCTGCCAGAGTGCCTGCAACAGCATTGGCTCAGAACAGCAATCTGGGCTTTCCTACCGGAGGATAAAAAGAATCAATCTAAAGTCTTGCTCATACTTTTCCCTTTCATACTAGACGAAATAATCTCTTCCAGCCAAGCATAGCTAACGAAGAATGATTTCACTGGAGAGACCTGTCTGGTATTTTAAAAACATTTGGTAGAGCTCTCTCCCATCTCCTCATGCATATTCTTTAAGCATTACTCCTTGGATGGTAGCAAATATTTTGTTCAGAGAAGCACTGGAAGTATGCAGCTGCTCCTGCAAATATTTTGAAATATGAATTCACTACATGGATATCAAGACTTCCTACTCCTTAAATATACAAGAGCACAATACAAGTTACAATTCAATAAACATAAGTTGGACGCCTGGTGGGTGTGAATTTGCATGACAATGTTCAGAATTTGGTTTAACGCTTCATCTTTAAACTGCTGTATTTTTCACACAAATAGCAGGTGCAGCCAGAGTAACAGTTTCAAAAGCCAGCCAGTTCTCACTCAGATTCCAAAATCCTTCAGTAGTTTGGGTAAATTATTTAATTTCCCTCTTTGGTTTCTCTTCAGCAAACTTAAGGTTATAGTTGTCAGAGTAGTGGGGGAGTCTTCATGTGTTTCTGTTTAATTTGTATTTAGAAACACATGTTTAACCCATATGTATATTAAGTCCCTGCAGTTGTATGCAGGAATCCTTTTGCTCACTGTAGAGCACAGGCGATCAGCTAACTGCAAAAAGCTACAACTTGCTGACAACTTCAGGCAGAAAATCAAAAATTTCTCTACGTGATTTTGCTAGAAGATAGAACATAATCAACCTTAATGCAACTGAAACCATCTCATTAAAGTTTAGGTGACTAATTAGGCTTTTCAATAAATAGAAATCTAAGTATTCTTCTTTGCAAACACAGGATGCTAGAGTAAACTCTGCCTGTTAGACCAATTACCTCCTCTGTTTTCACCTTCTTAGTATCTTGGAAGAACAGCCACCTTTTCTTGCATTTGGCTTTTGCGACAGGCCCATAGCTGTTGATAATCAGATCAGATCCTCCCTACAACAGAGGAAGACAGAGCAGTTTTTTTTATCAAACTAAATTTCTAAGATATATGAAAATATTTTTTTATTCCTACTCATCAGCTCCGAACCAAAAAGGGAGACAAGTGAACTCTTAGTGCTCAATCAGTTTTTGTGCTGTAGTATTCAAACAGATCTAGTATCCATCTACTGCTCAAGACAATTAAAAGTCCAGATGCATTTAATTTGCCAAACCCAAAGGCCAGACACAGCAGGTATAGTACTGCAAACACACAGCAAAATATTTCCTCCAGCACTGCTCCCACACTACTATTTTGAATGTGACCATTCACAGACACACTGTTTGTGTCTGCACTGGGGTTCTTTTCCACAGTTTTCCAGCTCTTGCAAATGTCGCTAGGGAACAGCTCCCTTCAAGTCTGCAGTGCATACAGAACATGCCTCAAATCAGGTCTGCATGAGAAAGCATGGCAGACTTGTGTATTTATCAGACTGGACACTTGAACTGTAAGATTCTACAGGAAGGGACTACAGATCCACTGATACAGCCTGCCGTCTACATTATATTACAATTTGACCAAATATGAGTTTATAAAATAAAACATTATCTTACAAATAAAAATATAGAAAAGATAGTATTTTTTTTCATGCCTGTTTAGTGTCATACCTGAGTAGACTGAATGGGCACTAACCAGACTAGGTCCTGAAAAGAACTCTCTCATCTATTTTCTGGTCTTAGAACAGAAAATCTTTAGACCAGCAGAGACCTCTTAGCAAGCCCAAGTGGCATTGTGCTAGAGGCAAACTTGGCAATCTGCAGAGTACAGTGCAAGACAAATGTATTAAAGCAGATCTCTAGTTGAACTTTAAAATGAGTCTTGAAAATCTGACATTTGGGTTGCGACACTTGTGCCTCTCCCATTAATAAAGCTGCTGTTAATTTGTAATTTACATATTTTAATTCTGGTAAGGACTCAGCTGTAAGAGCAATGATTTCTAAAGAAATATCTCTGTTTTGGGAATCAATAAAATTCACAGTACCTTAGCATCGATGAAGCTGTTCCCCACTATCATTGGCAATACGGACTCTTCATTCTCTGCAATTCCTTCAATACTCTTCCCCACCTCATTAGCATTGGCTAATGAGATGCTGGTATGTGACAGCTGGTCAGTGCTTTGCTGCACAGGTTTAGGAGCAGATGTTTTCCTACACAGTGTTAAGCAGGAATAAAATTGACCCATAAGAAAAATTGCATAAAATCAAAGCTAAAACTTCAAGGCTATTATTAATCTAGCAATATTGGTATATTCTTGACATTTACATTTTACTACATGATAATGCTAACTCGCTTGGAATTTAAATGTTATTACTGGTGAAAAAAATAACATCTGCTTTCAGTTAATCATGCAGACTAGGTTACAAGCTTATGTGCAGACAGGAATTCTCATGATTATTAAAATTACTTGGACGAAGTAGCCATTAATGACATTAGGGCCTTTCTACTACGCTATACAGAGACCATCTCCCAGTCTACACTTTCTCCTACATGTGTGCTACAAAGCCCTTGTTATTAGAATATACTTTCAGACAGGCTTCCCCCCCGCCAAGTATCACATATTTGTTCTGATCTTCATAGCAAGTAATGACAAGGGAGAGAGAGAGAGAGAGAGAGTGGATTGCATCAGTGCAAAGGAATTGTTTCATGGAACTGCTTCATGTCAGAGTTCCCCGCTTTCCTTGGCCAAAGGGTTAACACCTTGCAAGCCAGGCTATGAACAGGAGGGTTATGCAGGAAAAAGCAGATGATGTAAAGCAGCATATTTATCTGACTTGAAAGGGTTTTTGTTTAGAAGCATGCCTCATATTTAGCTGTCAAAGCACCACTGACTCCCTCTGTTGCTTCTTCCTTCTTTTCATTGTAGAGGGGGCTAAGATGGAGTAGGAAGAACCAAAAAAGCCTGGAGCTTTGTTACCATTTCTGATAAGAATAGGTGAAGAAACAGAGTGCTTCAGAGAACTTCGCACTTTTGGAGGAGAAGGCATGTCCCAAGCGACTTGTGCACATACAGAGGCAGAACTATGAGAAAGAGGTCACTTTTCAAGAACAAAAACATACCTGGCTTTACTGCGATAAATTAAGATCAGGATGCAGATAAGGATGCAGGTCAAGGCTATGCACACTCCAACAACAATGCCAGTCATTGATTTCTGGTCCAGATGGTAATAGTCAGAATAAGCTATAGCAAAAAAGAATATGGAAAGGCTCAGTAAATAAGAATAGTTACCCCCTGCTCCCTATCAGGAAATGAATGAGGTTACAGTCACAACCACACAGACAAATGCTTCAGTTTAATGAGATTTCCAGACCTTCTCTGTTACACATTTTGACAATTTTGAAAATAAAACTTGTAGCACAGACAGAGGAATGTATGCAGCCATGGTGTGGGAGGGGAAGAAGGGACTGCCCCATACCACGGACTCTTTGTAGGTCACTACAGCATGCATCAGCAGAGCTCTCTCCAGATCCATCCTCAGGGAGTGCTACTAGAGAAAAAAGGGAAAAGACTTGGAGAATTCGAGGCACTGTCCCCAAGGAGGGATCAGCTGTTTTTATGCTTTGACTTCGTATGTCTATTGATCTACTCCTGAGGGCCTTACTTTGTTTGCTTATCCAGGCCTAAAATACCACTGAATTTCAGGAACAAAGAGAACCTGAGCAAGAAGTAAAACCTGTGTTTTACTCACAATTCAGTGTACACCAACAAGACAAGACTGTAAGGATAATATACCTGAATGATTACTAACTCTTCTGTCCCTAAACACCTTTAAAATCAGTAAGAAGTAACTCAGATAAATCCCATTCTGTGACAGACAAAGGCAATTTGTTATTCCATTCTTACATGGAGAAACCACGGAGTAACAAACAGTTTTCTCTAGAGAGCTGCAGATGGGCTGATTTCTTCAGTGAAAACATGCTGGTATATCACTGATGGACAGGTCAGCTTGGGCTGCTTCAGAAACCAGCAAATTTCAGCAATCCGATCTGAGATGCCATCTTATCTCTACTGGGCTGTCTGGTTCTAACTGACCAAATGATACTACTATCTCAAGTCAAATAGGGGACCTACTATAGCAAGTATTTTAGCAGAGTGACTGCAAAGTTGGCATTGATGCAAGATTCAAAATAGCCAATTTTCTCATTACAAATGCAAATTTCAAAATTCTGAGCAAAAGCATTAAACCAGTGTTGAGTTGTCCTGAGACATAAAATTCCAAAATGGCTTCATTTAGGAAAAAGCACTACACTGTTAGGATTGCCTCAAACAAAACAGAATGGTTTGTCCAGGAAACAGTTACAACATAAAACCAACAGGGACCTTTTTTTCCTGTTACTTGTGACAACAGTAAGCAAAACATCACTACTGACTTGTGGGATCTCCTGAATCCAGGCGTTTAGGCCTCTGATTAGACTCTGATGTCTCCTTTGGCAAGACAGCAAGTTCTACCGCATTTGAGAAGGGTCCTTCTCCCACTTCATTGGAGGCTGCTATTTTGACCAGGTAGACATTTCCTGCTACAAGGTTTTCCAGCAAAGCCATAGTCATTGCTCCTGTGAAAAGATTTAATAAGCAGTCCTAGTTAGACAAATCCTGTGGGAACAGACTGACATTCAGATACTGAGACCTACATTTCCTTTACAGTACCACCTCCAAATCTTGTTTGAAGACTATGGTAACTTTTACATGTTCTAACCTGCCTCTCCAGGGTTAGCCAAGAATTGCTCCTCTTCCTTTCAGAGGCCTTCCCTCTCCGCACTGCTAGAACACAGCACAGTGTAAAGAGATACTGATACGGTGCAAACCTAAGAGTCAGGTATTTGCTACAGTACACAGCAACCTAACCCTAAATCTAGCTCTAGCTGCATTTCAGTGTGACAGTGTTAATGCTGTGATCATATGTATAAGGATGCGCCCCAGGTGTTAACAGACTTCCAGGCACAGAAAGCAGAATTTTAGATCACTCATGTATTAACCTATGTGCCTCCTAAAACCTCTTCTGCAATCATACTCTACCATGAATGTGAATAAAAAAATGTCATAACAAAATAATTAAAGTTTAGTTTATCAAATTTCAGTTCTGTTTGGTAAAATGAACAGGACAGATTTGGAAAAGTACATTATACTGCACATTCAAAATAAAATTAAACTCTATTTAGACTTGTGTAGGCTTGCTTGATTACTGTGCATCTAAGCAGTGCTACTAAAAATATTATGGAAAATGTCTTTCTCACATGCTAAGGATTCATTTCCTTAAGTCCCTGAAGGCAAGAGAAACAGATTAAGAACATAAATAGGATTCACTCACACTGTCCTTACACAGGCAAAAGTCCTATAAAAGCCAATGAGAGTTTTGCCTATCCAGGGATTGCAGATTGCTGCTTAAAATTCCAATTGCTTTCTAAAATGCTTGTGTTTCTTCCTGCTACAGAAACATATGTATCTTCTTCCAAAATAGCGGCAGTTATATGACCAAATCTATCCTATATTCTCTTTCACACATTCTATTCACTTTCTCAGATATAAGCCTAAATTTCAGGCTTTCATATCATTTTCAGAAGCCAGACTTCATAGCATCATGGGAGCATGTAAAATACAAGGTTGTTTTGTTGACAGAAAAGATTATACATGTGGCAAAAGGGAAGACACTTCAAAAGCTATTTCAGCTCTTCCATAAAAAACATCCATTAGCTGAAAGCATTTGAAGTAAAATGTGAGGTATCTGTAACCAAAGGAGCTGCAATATTTAGCACCAGCAAGGGCGAAAGGTCATGTTTCAATATTAGAGGCTCTTCCCCACCAGCTCCTTTCAAATCTGCTGCATTGCTACAGCAAGTAAGCACTTTGTACTGATTTACTGCACACCAAGTGTGTAAAGGCTGTAACTTCTGATCCACTTGAAGGGAGCTAGCAAAAAGGGGGAGGTGGAAGATAACTCACATCACAAATCAGCAGCAAATTGCAGTTACATTTTAAATTCCACCATGGCTAGCACAAGCTCTGTCAAATTAGAGGGGTTTGTTTTTTAAGTTGGTAGAAATCTCAATATATAATTGAAAGCCTAAGATAGGATTATTATAGGTGTTTTTTTTTGTTTGTTTGTTTGTTTTTTTTTGTTGTTGTTGTTGGTTTTGGGGGGGGGGTCTTTATAAATACAGGGGAGGAATGGAGTTAAGATTTCAGAAATACCCTGCAGGATAACTTTAGTGCCAAGACAAAACAGGGCTAATTGATCTTGTCAGAGTAAATGTACTAAAACAGAAAAAAAAAACAATCCTACTCCTGTCTCCAATTACTTATGAAAGGACTGTCATAGGTGTATTACAGTATTTGCCCAATCCTCCCTCTACACACTCATTTTCTTTCACAAGCATTTTACCTTTACTTTAACTAAAAGCCCCTCTGATTGTTCTAATGTGTCAAGATGACTGAATTCCATGCCATGCCTTAGTCCCTAATGTATCTGTCAAAATACAAAATTAGTGACGCTACAGTTGATAGACTTAATAATACACTGAGATTTACAGCTCTCATTTGCCCATTCCCTCCAACACTTTCAGTAAGGGAACACATGAAAATGTTTATAGTTATTGCAATCCCCTTAATTGAAATACCTCTGGTAAAATATTATTTGAGATGCAGTTCAGAGTTTCACAGTCATGGCTAAGATGAATATACCCGAAACAATAATTCAACCACTGTGCTGCATGTGACAAATACAGTATATCTTTGCTAAAATGACAATACTTATTCTTTAAATACAAGCTCTCCGTTAATTTAAAATTAAATCTGCTGTGTTTGTCATGCATGAAAGTTAGTATTAAATAGGTCCTTTAATATGACAACTTGACATTAGGTCACTTTTTACTTGAATAGTTTTAATAGGGCAATACCATGAGTTCAATCTTCTCTTTATAGTTAGAGCTCACTGATTTTTCAGAGACTAGTTAATTTTCATAAATTTTGCTGAAGCATTTAGTCATTTTGGTGTTATTCTTTACAGCTGACAATTACTACTTGAGCAGAGCTGGACAAACAATGTTCTACTCCAGCCAAGACAAGGAACTGCCACCTTTCCAAATGGCTGTGTGTCTTCCATGTTCTCTTTAAGAGCAGCGTAAGGAACAATCACCACCTTTGAACTAAAACAGTTTACTGTCACTGATAGCAAGGAGAATTCTCCTCTGTGAGTGCATTTTGAAAATCATTAAGTTTTATGTATTTTCTATTTTAAAAAAAATTAAGGCATCACTCTGCTGACAAGTGAGCTTTCAGCCATAAAACAGCCACAAAACAACAAAATTGTAATTCTTTCTAGGCAATCCTCTTAAGAAGCTACTCAGTGCATGATTTTACTCTGTAACACTGAGTTCCCCTCTCTGGTTTAACACATTAATAGAGTATTATTTATTCTGTACTGCTTCTGTGTACTTTGAATACCAACCTAAGAGTAAATGCCTTTTTCTTTCTTTTTTCTTTTTTTTTTCTGGCTATAGGAGAAATCTGTTCTTGATGCAGCTCTATTCTAGAAAGTGCCTATAAAAATTTGGACTGTGTCTATATCTTATCAAAAAGTTGTTACTGCAGTTCACATCAACATACCTGAGTACTGTTAGATTAGCTAGCTAGTGTTCAGCTGCAGAGCAGAGCCAGAGAACTAAACTGAATTTGCAGAGCTCTGTACTGCGACTAGGGGAGAGTTCATTAAGCAAATGGAGCTAACTAGATTGGCCATGATTGAAAGAAACATATAAACCCACACAGCCATGTTTATAAATTTATTTTTGGAGAGCAAGGCATCTCAGAGATTTCAGATCTGAAGGAGTGCATTTACAAAATGAAACTACCACAATCAGTGTTACAACAGAACTAACATGGATATAATTGGATTTATGAGACATTTTAGTTCACATGCACCACTGAGCTCCAAAGCAATACAGACAGCTCCTCTGACCTCACCTTCTGAGTATTAGTTGCTTTTTAATACATTTTCATGACAACCCTGGGAATAATTCAAAACTAATTGTAACTTTTATGTGATCATTTATATGATTTTCTTTTTTATTGTAGTCCAAGGGAGCTGAAAGTAACATCTTATAAGTCCAGCTCATACATTTATGATTTTAATTTACCTTCTCTGTGCAACACTTGCCATTCCCCAGCAATCCAAGACTTCCTGGATGCATAGAGGATAGTATATCGTGTAACAACTGTTTCAGGACCGTCAGGTGGCTTCCAGGAAACCAAAGCAGTATCATCCTCTATCAAAGTCACCTTCACTCCCACTGGAGGGCCAGATGGTGCTGTGAAAACAGTAACACAATACTATTAGGTTAAACTAATTTATGTGCAATTAGATTGCTCAGAAAGAAACTGATGTGCAGACCCAATGGCTACTGCTACATCCCAGATAAACAAATACAAATAAACAAACAAACAGATACTGAGTGTCTCTCAAGATACACTCTCCTGTTAACTCTGGTCTGGTCAATAGCTTAGACTTTGTAAATGTTCGTATTTTCATAAATGATGATTTCAATCATTTTCATTTGTAAATGTTAAAATGTTTATAGTTTTTGTATTTTCCCTTAAACTACTGAGGAAAACAGTTACTGACAAAAAAGAATCTCCATCATTTTCCCATTAAATGGTATACCCCCAAATACTGCAATGCTGAGAAGATGAAACTGAAGTTTTGATTTTCATTGACCAGGCTGACAGAAGAGCAAATCAGCAGCTAGGGTATTAGAAAGGAAAATGCACGAGTAATAGTATTACAGTTTCTAAGACTTCTGTTTTTAAAATATATGTTCATAGTATATGCTTATGAATCAACTGTGCCTCTTTCATACATATTTTAAACTTCTTACTGAAGTTATTTCCATTCAGTTGTTGCTAATGGTGTAAGGATATCACATTTTACATAAAAACAGTTGCTGATTTCAGGCAGATTTTATAAATTTCACTGTTCCAGAAAACGTGGATTCTCCCGAGAGCATTTTTTATCTTATATTGAGAACAGTGATATCTATCTCAATTTAAAGTATTTTTCTCTCCAACAGACAGCTTAAAATTAGTAAAGCAACAGTTTTTTATACCATTGGCTTATAGGACTTCTCTTTTAGAAGCAGCTATGCCCATACCTTCTGGAAGAGTAGTATGGTAGACCACTGGACTCCAGGGACTAGAGAGCTGGTCCACATGCAGCCGAACTGCAAATTCATACATGGTTTTTGGCTCAAGACCTTGAACTAACATGTGAGTCTCTGACCTGTACAGAAGAAGGAATAAAAGAAATTTAACAGCAGGAGTTGACTTGATGATCTCAAACTCGCATGCGGTCCTTTAGTCATGGAGAGTGATTCCCACTGTCAGTTCATCACAAGACAAACCAGTTCAAGTTCAGGCCATGGTTCATCTGCATCGTCTACCTGAAAACATTTATTCATACCTCTGCTAACTCTGGAGCTCTCTGGAGGACACTATGCTTGCTATGTTAACTTAAGCTCAGGTTTTTGGAAAGCTGAAGCACAAGCAAGTCCAAGAACATTATGGTCTAGACAGCTAAGGTCTCCCAAACTCAGCTCTTTCCATTCGTAAGTAGAACAGTGTGTTTTAAGCTGGAGTAACATTTGAGCTACAACGTGGCCCACAGTTGAAAAGGCATGTGCTGTTTGCTCCATTGACTGTGCTTGGATCTGCTTTTCAGTTCACAGTACAGACAAAGGCTAAGTGGGCAATTCTTCCTTACAGCCTCTATCACACCATGTTTAGGGCTCTCTGTAGAACATAAAAGCTCCCTACTCCTCTTGTAGACTTTCACATTTGGTAATTTATGAATTGTAAAATTGAGTAAGTTAATCTAAATACTGCAATTTAATATTTGCTCATAAAATCAATTGTAGATGTTCTATTTTAACTCTGGGGCAAAGTGTTGGTTTCAGATATACCAGGGTGAATTTAGGGCAACAGCAGCCAACCTGAGATTAAATCTAAATTTATAGTGGTGTTACTGAAGACAGAACTTGCTTTATTAAATTTCATTTAGTATTTTCTTCTTCTGTACTGCAAAGTCAGTCACCAATATTTGCAATAATTTCATCCTATCGCAAACAGTATTCATTACTATGCTATATATTTCATACCAAGAACTTAACATGGCAGTTGTACTGCGTCTAATCATTAAGTCGTCAGGTATACAGTAGGGGATGTGTTCTTTGAGGAGAAAAACATCAGTATTGGGATGTAGGCTATTTTTTATTGCAGCATTTTTCTTCCTTATAAGGCTAGAGTAAATCTGAGTATTGAGGGAGCTACATACATATGGATTCCCCCTGCAGCACCATTGCCCCCACCCACTGGCAGTCACAACACAGGAAAGTCTTATGTTTCTGGATAATCAGGGTACAGAGTTGAATGCTGAACCTGGGCAGAACTGCCTCTCCTGCTGTTCTGTGGCTCGTGCATCGCTTCTCTGAAGAGCAAGCTATAGTTTCTCCTCAGCCTCCTCCTGGCAGGCCACCACACACTCAGGAATGCGTCATTCCCACAGCAACACAATCAACCCTCAAAACTCAGAATTCTTGCTGCCAGTCCTATGATCAGACACTGGACTAAGCCCTGTCTTTGTCTATTTTATAGGTAGCTTGTTCTGGCAATTGCTTTTGTTTGATCAAAGAAGAGCTTAAAATTAAATTCAACTTAGACTGCTAAGAAGCTGTTAAAGTTCAAGAGCTTGTCAGCGATCCAGTCCAAGGATCACAGTAGAGAACTAAGGGGTTCTAAGAACATGTCTTAAAATAACCCCGGAAACAGAACTGGCAGTCATAGGGTGAAACACATAGTCCTGAAAGGCAGATACATGTTGTTACAATAAAAGGCAATTAAAAGACATCAGGGAAACTGGAAATGGAGGAGGAGGTATGTGGAAATGGGAAAACAAGACTCAGCTGTAGCACTGCACTTACGTTTGAAGGTAGAGAACCAGAGAAGCATTCTGCAGCCCCACTGGGTTGCAGCGGATGGTGTAGTTAATGACTTGTGCAGACGTGAAGGCAGGCTTTCCCCAGTGAAGGTAGATAGAAGATGAAGTGTTAGCTTTGGCATAAAGGTGGTGAGGGGGTGGTGGCGGTGGCACCATCCGATCACGGACAGCTGTTTAAAACAATAAGAAGCATGAATTATTTAATGAACCATATATGGATGCTCACAGGATTAAGGGATAGGTCTGAACCCACAGATTTAGCTCCAAATCTGCTCTAACTCAGTATTGCCTGATATTCAGATCCAGGAATTTAGTTCAAGCTATTAAAGATCCCTACTAACATCTAATACAGGCTTGTATTACTTCTGCAGTAGTCCCTATTGTTTAGTTAAAAGAAAATCAGGACTACAAACAGGAACAAGGGGCGGACATATAATACACTACTGATGAGATGATGCAGACAACCTAACAAGCGCGGAAAATGCTGCTCGGTAGCTATCTTGTTTCCTCAGCTGCAGTTTGTGAAGACAGGAGACTGTCTCTGAGATGCAGGATAACTAGGATGGTATTTGTCACAAATATGATCTTTCTTATTCTCTACTTTCAACTGAAATAATTGATTATTTATAGGTTAGAAACACACAAAAACAGCTGCTAGGATCTGAAATAGCTCAGGTCTTAATAAATTTTCTATGCCGCTACAACACTTACAGACACATCCTGGGGTACTGACTGTTTGGTCTGCCTGATAGCCTTCTTCCATACTGTTATATGCCAGCAGCCTTACGTGATACTTTCTTCTGGGATCTGCAAAGATAGAAAAGGACTCAAGTCAAAACGTGGCTTTTCCGACTTCCGAAGATAGTCAAATAACTTGATTCCACTGCAAGTTGGATTCAAAACTTGTCTGTACAATGAGTGGACTGATGAATAGGCTGTGTGCCTGAAAACCTGTCTTTTTCCTAGCCCTGTGAGGTCTCCTGAATCTTTCTTCACAGACTGCACTGGAATTAGTTACATCTCCCAGTCTTGCTTCCAGTAGCCTGAATCAGAATTTTGGAACAGATCTCAGTGGGAGCAGGATTAATGTCATGTTTCTATCCATAACAAATTCACACCTTCACAGCTATAGATTTTTTAGTAATATTATTCACTCCATTGAAAGTGCTTTCTGTGAGTCTGCAGTGAAGGTCTCTGGAAACAAATAGCAGAAGATATGTTCCAGAGAAACCAACATTTATTTCTGGAGAAATAGGCTGTAATGAAGCAGGGCAAGGCTAAGGCATAAAGACAGGACCCAGAGAATAAATGGGAAATGTTTCAGTTCCAGTTTCCCAGAGAATATACTGTGAAACAACAGTGCTTATTCATAGGGCCTCTGACATGCAGCTTCCACCTCCCGACATTTTCTTGAAATTCGATTCTGACATGCTTAGCGGGTTACCAGCCCTAGCTTCAGAGGTCTCCCTGTTCCTCCTTCTCTGGCCATGGTTTGGGTCCCGACATTGCAGCTTGCTGCTGCCCTTGGCTTTGTTAAAAAACATAAAAATCAGTGCAGGGTGCAGCTCTGAGGCCTTGATCTCAGTGAAAAATTAATGCAGGGAGACGAGTTAGAAAGTGACTTTGAGCTTTCCACAAGTGAGGAGCTGGCAGAGGCACCAGCAAGTGGCCAGGAGTACAGACTACCAGGCTGGCCGCGCTGCCAGAGGCCGCCTGTCTGCAGCCTGTGCCCTGCGATGCTGTTTGCAACAAATCCCTTCCGTACAACGCCAGTCTGCCAAGTAGGGCTGCTACGAGCACAGGTAACCTCCTCCGGTTCCAGCTGAACTTTACACCACTACGGACGCAGATTTTAGGACACTGTCTCTTCCACTGTCATGGCGACTGAATCTATTTCCTTCCATTAAGATTTTAAGACTGTCCACACAGATATTATAAAATAGTGTTGATCTTGTTTATTTTCTTCCTTGCCCTAAAATACTGTAATCTTATGCCTTATAATCTTATGCCTCTCAAAATAAGCTATCTTCTTCCACATTTTATCTGGGATTTGACACAGCCTCTCTCCTGGAAAAAACATGAACACAATTCCCTGACATTTGTTAACGCAAATAGGACTCCTGCTCACATCAGAGCATTAGCTCCCTCTGCAGTCCCAGCATCAGCAGCACCACCCTGAACAGATCGCTGATGCTTCCCTAAAGATGGCATAGTAACTTCTTAATGCACGTTCTGCAATATGTTTTTGTGTTTATTTTGAAAAATCTGTGCGTGCTGTAGTTACCCAAATATGCTTTAATGAAAAATCAATGGTAGGTAAAATTTACATTTAGATTTTATTTTTAAAAAACTATTTCATCAAATTAAATACAGGTATCCAGAAGGACCTGTTAAGTTTGGATTTAAGTATTTCTTTGATGTGTTTAACATTAATGGTAGAATAGGCAAGAGAAGGCTAGTCCTTTTCCAGTACTTTTTCCAGTATTCTTTAATGCTACAAGTAAACAATATATATATAGCAAATTGAGATTTAAAAAAAAGTTTTTTTCTTATACTGTGATAAAATTATCACTTTATATGATTGTTTTTATTTTTTTCCACTTAACAATATGACCTTAACAACTTATGAAGTCTGTTGCTTCCTGTCAATCACAATTAGAGAAAATAGGGAGATGAACACAAATATATTGAAAATTTTTAAGAGCAAAATAAGAGAAAATATGAAATTTTAGTATGGAAAATTTAGATAGTAAGATATTATCTCTAAATCATTGCAATCTTTTAAAAATCTGTAGAAAACATAAGAGACATCTGAAAGGAAGGGGGCTGAGTGGCACTCTAAAAGCACTAAGCCTGGCCAGAAAGACAAGCAAACCTCAAAAGTACCAAGTGATCTGAATACATCAAAATCAAACTACAGCAACTTACTGACATGAATTACAGAGTATGTTCCAGAGAAGTGGGAATATATACTTTTCACGTGTTCCTACTTAACCTATATTGGGAATACATGTATTTAGCACACAAATCTTAGAAAACAAAGCCAAAGCTAAAACGGGAGACCACTAGGATACCTTTCAAGATCTAGTTAGAAGTATGCTTTGGAGCTGATTATAGTAAATGATTCTCCCATCCACTGCTAGAGAAATCTTGATTTCTAGTACTATTTAGCAGACCTTAAAGAGATTCCACATAAACAAGCGGCATTCAACCAACCAAGTGTCACAGTCTATCTTTTTTTCCCTTGCAAGTTCCTGCAGAAGAGACCCCTGCTGCATTTCCGCAAGACACAGGATGGCAGACACGACAATTCATCATCCTGCCGAGCACCTTCAAAACCTCCCTGCCCTTTGAAAGTGGTCACCCAGAACTGATCATCTTCACTGTGAAATGAAGAATAGCTAAGGTCTAGTGCCCTGCTGAGCTCAATGAGAAGCCTGTGAGGTCTGTTTATCCTCACTGCTTTTTTTTTTCTTTTTCTTTTTCTTTTTTTTTAACCTGAATTCCTCATTAACACTTGATTGGGGAGGAGAGGAAGAATAATGGGATGTGGCAGAATGCCGGGAAAGCTTAACTCCTACCCCTCTCCCCCTCCCACCAAATGCTCTTTTTGAACTGTAGTTTTCAAATGTATTTATTAATGCAACACGGTTAGACAAAGCTCAATACTGAATACCATTTATCTTAAGATGTGTAACATCAGCGAAGAACAATTCAAAATAGCTGCCCAGATGCTGTCCCACATCGGGAACAACTTTACCACATGCAAAACAAAATCTCTAGTGCCGCCAATTACACCAAATACTCGCACACCATTTGCCTTACGAAGTGGAGGAAAATACCTTCTGTCCAAAGTAGCCTCTGTTTTGAATATTATTAACAATTATTTGTTAGCTTAGTTTACTGGTCTCTGATGTGATTCATTCCCAAATGGGAACCCCAGCACACACTTGGCGTGTACACTTTCATCTAGCAGTTCCCCAGCTGGATCAAACATTCAACGCCAGACATCTCCCCCCAGAGAAAACAAACCGGGGGAGCGTCCTTATCTTACACCAGCACGGGCATCCTGAATAGCTTCCCCATAAATCACTGAGAAATGCTTGGGCATGGCACGGCCACCTGGGGGGCTGAGGGTCGCAGATTTAGCATATGCCAGCCCGGCGCACTACCCAGGGCCAGGAGGCTGCCGAGGCTCCGCAAGCCGGGAAGCGAGCGCGGAGCCGTGGCCCAGGCGCGCGGCGGGCCAGGGCTCCCTCCACGCTCCACCGAAGAGCATCGCTCCTCAGCGAGGGATGAGGCCCAGCGACTCACCCAGCTGCTCAACACAAAATCCAGTTCAAGGAGAAAGCTTAAACCCAGATTTCACCTCTCCAAACAGCCTGATAACACCACGCACCGTTTCCATTAATTCAATCACGACTGCAATTGCTGGCATTTGGGTAGTGGTTAAAGGCTTACCCCCCCCAGACATGAGGTAGACAGGACTGATCTTGTAGCTTATTTACCAACAGGCTGATTTTTTTTTTTAAGTTGATTTGTTCCTGTTGAATGTTTTTTATTAATGCTGCTGGCTAAATTATGACACTGTAAAGTTAAGTAAGTGTCACAGCACCTACAGCTTTTTAATGGGCCTTTTTATTGCTATTACTTAAATATAATTAGATCAGCTGGTGGAAATGACACAAAAACTACACTGTTGTACAAATCAAGAGGGCAGCCCTGATGTTGATGCTAGGTGTGATAAGCTGGCATAACTTTACAGAGTACAAGGGATCTGCCTCACCCATTTTATATAACCTAAACCTGTCAGTATTTAAAACAAATGAATAATAGCTCAGCTAGAAGCACGTTTCACCTCTGGTAGTAACACTCCTATAAACCAAGAACTGGAAAAAGCTAGATACGCCTTATTCTGATTAATTTAAAATGCTCAAAATAGATACTGTCCCAAGCTATATATATATGTATGTATTTTTTTTTAGTACATGTCACCAGGGCCACTGCCCTCTGGCAATGCTGGCAGGTTGGGCAGCGTCTCTGGTGATGCCCTCCTGGAACCCCCACGGAAGTCTGCAGGGAGCCACCAAGGGCTGCGAGGGCGTTCAGCAGCGAGGCCCTCGGGGGAGCCCCCTCTGGCCTTGGGAAACCTATGAGTAGGTTCTACTCCTACGATAGAAGTATGGCAAGGCTAAATACCACAAGTACGATAGAAAACTTTAAGTTGAGCTATCATTTAACACATGGATTGTAACTTGGAAGAAAACATTAAAGTAGCTGAAATTTGGTAAATGTTCTGATGATGATGCTTTACTTCAGTATTTTATTATCTTACTAAATGCCAGAGATGTAATCTTAGAGATAATGCTCAGTTTCTCAGAAAGGAGACAGGAATCTCACAACAGATAGCACTGTTAATGCTGTAAAAATAGACTCCTCAAGAAAAATATTATAGTGTACTCAGATGTCCCAATCCTGTTTGTGGCAAGTCTTTGCATTTCCCAGCATGGAGAGAGAACCACAGCTGCTTATCGCTCGGATGTGAGCAACAGAGTAATCTCAACAACATCATCAAGAACTGAGACCTGATTTACTGGCCCCTCCGTTGCTCTGCGGCACACTGGAACGTCTTCATCTGCCTGAACCAGCCCTTTCCTGCTGTCAGCAGCCTTGCTTCTATGGAAAGCTTCCACTTTTTTAGTAAGGGCAGAATTTGCTACTGCAAAGCAACAGCTATCCGTAAGTACTATGTTCTGCTTTTCTCTTTTCCAAAGCTTGATATTGAAAAGTGTTCAAGTTATATACACTGATCAGTTAAAAATGGTCTAGATGTGCAGAGGTCAGCGTTCAAAGCATACAAATGATTTACTAAATACATACAATAGTAGGCAAAAGCAATTACAAGTAATGAAATTGATACGTTATCATGCCAGAACTAGTTTTAGTGTATATTGGCATATTAATGCCATGGAATTTCATAGAGTTACTGTCTCTCAAACATAGCTCTTTGGTTTCTAAAACACCAAGACAAATACCGAAAAGCACGTAACATAATCTGGCATTGCTCCACAAAAGAATAAATAGTGCTGCTGTTGACCTCTACAGGCCTCAAATATATCCACTGAAATCCTAGCTTAGCTGGGGTGTTTTGCTGTAGCAACTACCATTATTCAAAGGAAGGAAAAAAAAGGTCCTCTCTTTTGAAGACATTTCCCTAGTGATAAAGCTGACATGGAGAGCGGAAGGAACATCTTTCCAACCAAGACGGCTTATTTCCATCTGGCAGAGCTGTACCTCGCTACTGCCAGATGGTGTCCTCGTGTACTTCCAGTGAGCACAGCTGGAAGGAGAGGCATCAAAGATGAAATGTCTGTATTAGTAGTTAAACAAAGATGAAAATGCCAATATTAGCAGTCAAACAATTAAAAGAAAAAAATGCTTCTGGTCACTAAAGAGCTGGTGAAGTAATTTTTAATGCAACTATTTCATTATTAAGTTATCCAGATTGCACAAATTTAACTTTTAGGAAAAAAGTTACTAACAATAAAGTCAGTTCCATATTTACAGTGAAATAAAGAAATTCCATTCTCAAGACATTTTATTATATACCTGAAACCCTCTCAGCTTAAAGCAGCAGGCCACTAAGAACATAACCAAAAATCCTAATCCACATATAAATCCATCATCTCTTCTCAAAAGCACAGAAATGTATTTTTCCTGATTACATTTTAACACTGTCTTTGAATGAATTTTCTGCAAAAGACCAAATTGTTTGTTGCATTCAGATTTTGATAATTTATCTTCATATGATTCTTCTGTTCCAAATAAATCTATGGCAGTAAGGATAGGTAAAAAGTATGTAGCAGCAGGTTCCATGACTGTTTCTAAAGCAGACACACTCTGGGGCAACTCTTCAGTCAGCCAAAGCTAATATTAAAAAGAGAATGAAGAATTCCTAAGCCAAAAGTATTACAGAGCTGTGTTTGCTGATGTAAACACAGCCAAAATTTTGTCTTTCTGGAAAATGCATCATAGAAAGCATCTGTTTACAGTCTATTTAGCCAAGGTTACAAGAGAGTGTAATATTGCAACCCCTAAAACCCTGCCATTGTTTCCTTCAGCTGCCGCATGTTTGTGAAGCTCCGAAGGCCTTGAAAGGAGCCAGAGCAGAGCCAACAGGTCAGGGCTAGATAAAATTAAGAAAGAATCTGAGGTCAGACCATGAAAGAACTCCCCCTCCCTTCACCCCTCCAGAAGAGTGAGCCCACCTCCAGCAGCCTTTCATTCAGTCCTGATAAGGGCAGAGAGACAGCACTCCACAATCTGGATTTCAAGCTTTTTAAGTCCTCTTTGGGGAGAGAAAAAGATAAGGGAGCCCAAAGAAAATGGACATTTTACTACCATCTACTGTTGACTCCTTAAGTTTGGATACTGAGCATACTTGCATACCTGTTTTGAACAACTCCGTTCTCAACATTTTCAAAGCAAAATATTGACCAAAAGAAAAATATCTGGGGCTTTGTTCTTGTTCCTAAGGAATTAGAACTTCAGAGAATTTCTTAACAACGACAACAACGTAGCTTGATGCTCTAAGTCCAGCTTAGTGAATCGAAACAACTTCATAAGTGACATCCATGTGGTGGTTCTAATAGCTGGGGAAGGGGGTGAGAAAATCATTTCAGTTTTATTCTCACCTGCCTACAATATGTTAAATAATACTTCTTGCTTTCAATTAAAATGATCAAAATAGTATTGTACTCAAACGGTTGGAAAAATGGTTGCACTAAGGACAAAACCTATGCGGCCAAATGTCCATTTTTAATTTAACCTTTTGTGCGTGGGACGTAGTGTGTCCGGCCGAGGCCCCTTGTTGGGCAGCGGTCCGGCTGGCCGGCTCACGGGGCCGCCTTGGCGGGCGGCAGCGCGGCCCCCCAGCCCGTCCCCTCCGCACAATAACCTCCAGATAATTATTCAAAGCAGAGGCCGGCAGCCTGGGCCGCTCTGACATCGGGTCACGGCCTATGACATCGGATCTGGGCTAGCCAAAGTCTGCTCCAAGCAACAGAGGTCCAGGGGAATTATTAAGGGGGAAGGGTGGGAAAGGAAGAGCGCGGAGAAATACTATCCTTAAAAATGTACTTTTGAAGCAAAGCAATGTAAATACAGCAGAAACTTATTAGGAAAATAAGCAAATACATTTCAAATATACTCGACAAAAAGGGATGGAGAGAAGTACATCAAGCCAAACAATAATATAACAAAGTTGGAAAGTAGAAGGACAACCCAAACCCAGGTCTCTGCCTCAAAAGAAGCTGCAGCACTGGATTTTATTTCTATTTCCTAAAAAATGCCCCTATACATTGCTCAGGTACCTATGAGTAAGGAACTAAGGCAAATTTAGTAAACTAGTTGTATTATGCTTTTTAAAAATCTTCTCTAGGCTCTGGATAAATGATTTCTAAGCATTATTAATAATTTCATACTATAATATTAATCGGGCTTTCGTTTTTTTTTCTTTCTTTTTTTAAAGGAGTTGGCATTCCATTAGGTCACACAGTTTAAATAATGACTCCTCGATATCAGATTAAAATAGTTCCTGAGAGGTTACAAATTACCAACACTTTACATCTCATGTGGTTTGTTTTTCAACTTAAAGGTAACTTTAAACAGTTAGAAGGAACAAAGCCTGTCTGTGATACTCATGTTTTCCTTTGCAAACCAAATAACTGGAAGTAGAACCTAAGCGATTTGTTCTTTGTACAACATCGTGTCAGTTTATTTTGGTAGAAACTAGAACATATAACACACGTGAATCGATTCAGCGAAACGCTCCGGCTTTCCGTGGCTTTGGATGGCTTTGGCTTATTTGTCTAGACGTGAAAAGGCCCAGCATGCCGCCGCCGCAGCCTCGCGCATCCCCGCGCAGGCCCCAGGGCAAACAGCTCCTCGCCTGTCGCAGGGCGAGATCGCCGCCGCCGCCGCCGCTCCGTCCCGCACGCTGCGCTGGGGGCTCGCAGCGGCCACGGCAACAGCAGAGCTACTTAAACGGCTCTAATCTGGCCAAAAGAACTTAAGCAAGTCTCGAGGATTTTCAATTTGCTTTGGCTCTGTTTTCTTAGGAGCTGTGTGACATTACTGCCACGCTTGCAACGTTTCCCTCTAGTCCCCGTGTTGCTCTTGTGCTTTGGAGAACGGTTAAATTGCATGAGCAGAGAGCTCTCTTCCAATATTATTCTAACAGCACACTCTAAAATTAGCAGACACCCTTATGTTAACTAGCTTGGCTCACAGTTTTCAAAGTGAGCCCTCAAAAGCTAACTTGAGAGCAATACCAGGGGCCTGGACAAACACCTAATTTTGATCTTTTGTGCTTGTCTTGTCTTCTGAGAGACCTTTTCTTTTGTTGCTGCCTAGCGGAAAGCGCACAGCTCATTGGTCCTGCTTTGAAAGCCGAGCGCGCTGCCCGCAGCCCACCCCGCGGCGCGCAGTCTCTTTAATGGAATTACGTGGAGAGGCCACCTCCGCCAGAGGAGAGGCCGAGGGGAGCCGCGTCCCAGCGAGCCAGCGGAGCCGCAGTTGCCCCCAGCCACGACCACGGACGTGTCCTCTGCAAATGCGTGCCGCGCGCGGGCCGGGAGCGCCGCCCTGCAACAGGCACCTTGCAGGCGGCAGCTACCCGTGCACGAGTGGCGGCACGGCCGGCGAACCCGGCGCTGCTGCAGACGGTCACCTAACAGCGCGAGCCGTTTCAAGCACTCCGCAGAACTGGGGCAATACAAAGTTCCTTTTATTTAAGATGGGAGAGATTGAGAAGATCACCTCCCCAGTGAAGACTAACCTGCCCAGGTTACAGACAGGAAAGAGATCTGGATAATTTGTCTGACCTTTGCACGAAGAGGTATGCTTCCTAGAAACACACTTCATCACAACACAGTAAGCACTCTGCAAAGTTTGGTTTAACATTTGTTTAGGTACGAAGCACTAACATACATGCACACTGACTGCCTGACATCCAGCATCACCTTACAAATGACACATTTTTATACGCTGACAAAGACAATCTATTCACAGCACCCAAACTTTCCCCTGAAGCTATGAAATAAATTTTCTTTCAGGACTAACATTTTCTGCTGGTCTGTCATGGACTCCTCATGCCATTTTGACCCTTTTGTGCAGCAAAATGAAAACACTATCTATCATTACTTGCAGCACAGTGACTTTCTAGGAGGTGCACAGTTTCATTACAAAAACATCTGTGGTTTGGTGACTCATCTCAGATCTCAAGCTTTGGGAGTTGTGCTGCTGCAAGCATGACTACAAGATGCAGAGGTTTCAGGTAGATCAACTGAAAATCAGTCTGGCTCTCTCCTCCTTGAGACTGCAGAGGGGAACTGTACTAACACACCTCCGAACTGCCAGATGTAGAACAAGTCAGTCACGACAGGAAAACTAGCAGTTACTTAAACACAAAATATGTGTAAGTTGAAACCACTACTCTATTTTTATTAAGCCAAATATTAGTTACATAGTCCATACCCAGCCGCATACACAATTAGGGCCCAAACTTCAGCGGGGAGTTCTGTTTTTGCAGGTGTCCCAGGTCCCTGCTCACACCGCTCCCTTGTACCCGCCACACGCCAGCTTGCAGCGAGGCACCCACCAGATAGACACACGTCTACACTGCGTGTACAGGGGCATGCCAGCATGCACCCCTGTGGCAGCACCACACACTCATACAGACTTTTCCAGACATAAATAAAGCTACTGCTTCATGAAACTCAAAATTTGGCACTCATTTGCTGAATACAGTGCAGAGGGGGAGGTTAATCTAGAAGTCAGACAAGTTTTATACTGAATTTGCTAGACCAATGCATTCGCCATAGACTAACAGTTAGCCTGACACACATTTACTGCCTTTGGGATGGCAGCTCTCATACTTCATTTGCTCAAGTTAAACCCAGAAGCATTAAAAATGCCTTAAAAGAAAAGGCTGGCATCAATTTGTCTTTGTACACTATGTGCAATGCAAAATTCTCACCGAAACTTCAGCATATAATGCAAAACATTTTCCAATTACCCAGGTTAATAAACCAAGAAGCAAGGAAGCCAGCGAGTATCACTTGTTAAGGGCTCAACGCGCATGCCTTGGTTCAGCAGGTAATTTCCCCTTAGCTGTGGTGGCAGGAGGACGCCGGCCTCAACTTCTGCAACCGTGGAATCCATCCCAGTATCCCCCTCCATACCTAAGCACGGCTGTTACTTACCATCCCCTTAGCTGCTTCATTTTCTACAGAAATGAGACATATCTTTGACATTTAACAAGGGTATTCAATTTAATTACACTTAGATTATGCTGAACAACCCCCCAGGTGGTTTGGCACAGCGGAGTTATTTTTAGCTTTTACATTTTCATACAGCAACGTCCTGAACTTCTAAAATATGCCCTGAAGAAAATTTCCATCTGTAATCATCGGAAAAGTACCCGGGACCCTACAATGTCCTCTCTCTAATACGCGCTAGTGCTACACGCAGTGGCACGCCGGCACGTGCCGGTCGCAGCGGCTGTGGTAGAATTTGCAGAAAAGTTTGTTAAAAGAACGTACGGGACAGCTTGTGGCCAGGCAGTGAAGCTGGGTATCCCAGAGGCTCTCCCGGCCTCCCCTGCGCGTTCACCCCAACGGCCAGGAGATTTTGCGCCTTGCCCGTACGGGCCGCGCTCGCCCCTGGCCGCCCCGCCGCTGCGCCCCCGCCAGCACCCGGGCCACGTAACGCCGGTGTCGCTTTTAGTCAAGCAGCTGATGTCAGCGGCCAAACCTCGTGAACGGCCTCGCCGGCAGCACCGCACTGCCGCCCGCGCCCGCAGGTCGGCCCTGATGCTCCCCGGAGCGCAAAGCCTTCGCTCGGCAGCGGGCTCCGCTCCCGAACTGCGCCCACGGCGCTGACACCCGTCTGCGAAGCGCCGCTTACTCCTCATACGGGAAAGCATCAGCACCCGAGTAGTAGCCTGAAAGACTACCCGAAACTTCTGAAAATCTTTTTGTTCTCGCCGACAACACAGTACTATCATTTCCTTAATCTTTGTGGAGTTTTAAAATGACAAATATGTATTTTTCCCCCTTTGGAAATGGATTACAGCATGTTTTAATGTAAATACTACTTACAGCAGGTAAATAACACTGTACTTTAAAGGATGCTCAGAGTATAGCACAGAAAAGCAGTAACATGGAAAAGTAAATTACAACTTTGCAATTTTATCTGGAAAAGACTAGAATAGACTTCCCCAGACTGTACCCCTTTTCCAGGTATGTTTTTATGTGTTTGTTTAAAGTATTTTCCATAATTATATACACTGGAATTTGACCTACCTGAAATTTTTCCTTCAAAACGTTTTTTTCTTTTCTTTCCCTTTCTTTTTTTTTTTTTAATACAAATTGCTCTTTTAATAGGAAGCAACATGGCTGTTGTCAGAATGTTTGATCACGGACCAGCTGTAATTTAAAGCTTTCACCATACCTGCTGTATTTTTTTAATGAGTTAATTTTGTGAAGAACTAGTGTTGAATACATGTCAAACATCGTATTAACAAGCTGAAAGTTAGAGACGATAGATTAGGAGGCTAATTGAAATCAGAGTTATTTTTGTTATCTTTCCTAATGCATTCTAGATTTAAATCCAAGCTACATTAGTATCTTGATTGAAGAAGGGAGGGGAGAAAAATCCTGATGCAATTTCTCTGCATATGAAGTTTATACAACACTTAGAAAATGGAAAGCAGTCTGACTGATTGATTGCTTAAGTAAAATAAACATGCAGCTACTTAACTGTGCGCTAGCGATCTGCCTTCGCACGGTTAAAAGGGCTCGCTGTCTCGAGCGCAGCTTCACCGGGCTAAAGGAGCCCGGGGCCGGCCGAGGGCTGCCGGGCAGCGCCAGGACCTTCCCCGGGGCTCACGTCCGCAGGGCGCCCTCGATGCACGGCCACCACGTGCGTCTCTTTTGTAACGCTCTAACCAGTTTGAGGCAGGGCGTAACACTCTGCCATGAGAACGGCAACAAAACTGTAGAGGTTGCTATAAATGCTGAAATACCACTTTTTGTGCAAAACTTATTACTAGGCCTTTTTTCAGATTTTAAAAAAAACAAAGTTTGGGAAGAAATATTTCATGGCAAGAATTTTCTTTTTGCAGCAAGCAAGACTGCTTTCCCCCACTTCTCACACACCCTCCCCTTCATTTGCCACAAAAATGCAACTCCAGGCAGCCTGAAAAAAACGCTGGCTTTTCTTTCCACAATTGCATCTTTTCCAAAAAAAAAAAAAAAAAAGAGAGAGAGAGAGTTAAAATGTTTCAGGTAGCAATAATGCCCTCATGACAAATACACCCCAAGCAAGGTATTACTCAACACGGAAAAGCTACCTGGAAGTGTATTAGCTCAGCTTTGGAAGTGCATTTACATATTGCTAGTACAGAACCTGCAAAAAGCCCCTGCTATTAACTTTCCCATATAACTTTATCACAAGCAGTCACATGACTCAAAAGGGTAACAAAAACTCAGGCAAAATTAATCACTTCAGTTAACATTTTGATCACAACATCTGGCTTTTTGTTAAACAAATGAAGAAAATAAAAAAAACACAAGGGAAAAAAAAATAAGAAATGTAACTAGCCCTGTACAGCAAATGTTTTCTTCTGTCCACTCTGAAGTCTCTTTCATGTGCTAATGGTGGCATTTTTTTAAACTCTTCCCCTTTGACTTAGGCAGACCTTTAAGGACCTCACACATCTAATGGTTCCTCACATTCACCAAGAACAATCAAGCGAGGTCTGGGGGTTGACATGCAGTATGATTAATGGACAATGTTGATTTAATTTCCTATAACAGGAGTTTTCTCTAAGCCTTCTCCAAGGAGCAGTTTCTTTGCAATCCAGGACTTAAGTATTTTACTAATGAAGTCCTGTAAATAGCAAATTAAATAATGCTGCCTCCCAGAGGCACAGTCTCCTCTTTTAGGAAAAAGACCCACTGTATTTAAAGCTCTAGTTGGAGCTAAAAAGGCTGTACAACATATATGTACGTAGAGTTTTTTTCCCCGTAAGAAATATGAGTAATTATCTGGTCAATCCTGCCATTTCAACTGCTGCTTCTTTTTCTTTGAAAGGGGAGTAGAAACTAAGTTAAAGGCATACCATAAGAAATTAAAATTTATTGGTCATTTTTACAAAAAATCTATTAAAATAATCATTGTAATGCTTAGAAACATTTCTGAAAACACCTTTGGGGTTAATTAAAAAAAAAAAACATAAATGTTTTGAAGTGACGATCAGTACGTCCTTTTCATGAAGCAAATTTGACTCTCAGTTCCAGCAAATGCCCAGTGAAACACTGTTTGCATACACCCTATCTGTCCTAACTGTTACTCAATCAACGTGACACAATTTCCCATCCGCATTCCCATACAGGTTGAGTTTTAAACGGGCCACTTCTGGCCCCAAGAACGCAAAGAGCATTTCCTGCCAGATTCTAATCGCTTTTCCACTGCTGAAAGTTTCAGCTCTAAATACTTCCAAGATGACACAGTTTGCTTTGCTAGAGACTGGCAAACTATCTTGACACAAGCAAATAGCCTCTCCCTCCACCACCCTCGATTCCAGGTCGATTCCAGAGCAGTTGCTACGCAATTAGTCCCATGTCCCTGAAGAAACAACTGGGTCCAACGTCAGCGATGGGGCAAGCTGACAAAGAGGCAAAGAGTCTACCCCAAAACAGGCAACAGCCCTTCGTGCTGCTGGAACAGCCCCACGGAAGAGAGCCATTCCCGTTCCCTTAGCAAAGCCTGTATCTTTACATTTTTATCCTTAAAACAGTGACAAAACATTGTCCCATGAAATAACAGAGCTTCCTTCCTCCAGACACTCCCACTACCTCTTTGGAGAGCCAGGCCCAGCTGCTCCCAGCGCTCTGCTTTGCTCTTTGAACTGCAGCACCTGCGGTCCTACCTGGGCTTGGGCGCCTTTCCTCGCCTTGTCCTTCCCCTTTTCAGGGCAGCCAGCCTGGGAAGTCAAAAGGAATTACCACAGAAGTCAAGGCGTGTTTAAATGAGGCTGCTGGAGCTATTTTTTCCCAGATCAATGGATTCAGACTGGACAAGCTCAGACAGCATACTCAGGAAGGCTTTTTATAAAAGAAAAAATTAGGCAATTTTTCCAATACACAATCTGCCTGTTCCTGAAAGATCTTTACCCTCTATCTGAGGGAGCAGGCACACAACTTTCTGACCCAAGATTAGTGCTGCACACGTAAACAGTTCAGTAATTTTTCATCAGGTTTAAAGCCATTTCACATCTCTGCATTTAATCCAAAGAAACCTAGAACTTACTCTTATTGTAACAAATTGTCACGTTTTGTCACATGTCACACTTTAACCAATATCAAAACAGATATGTTGCTCATGCAGATGTACAGATCTCAGTATTTCAAAGGCTATTAAAGTTGATCACTGGCTAAATCAGTAAATTACCGAGAGGCTTGATGTTGTAATTTCAAATTGACAAATACACTGAACTTTAACTAAAGCTTTCCATTACAATTGGACTACGTTACAATGATATTTACTTTCAAAAACAAAAACATGGGCAGATGTCCTTGTAATGCCATTTAAAAACACAAAAAATTAACAAATCTGAAACTTACTGGACAGAAGCATACAAATAGTGTCAGAAAGAATATGTGATGTCCAAAGTAAACAATGGGGTTTTTTTCCTAACACCTACAACGAAAGTTGAGGTGAAAATGTGTAATTTGGAGACAAATCCAGGACAGTCCTCAGTGTGGGGGGGGAAAAAAAAAAAAAACGGAAAATGTAATTGCAGAGCTACTCAGGAAGGAAGGCACTAGGCTTTTACAGATGTGGCACTTGAGCTGCGTAACACGCATGCAGCGCTAGCAGCTGGGAGTTAACTGCCCTCTCCTGAACAAGCTGGTTCCTCTCCGGGATTCCCCCTCCGGGCGCCCGAGCGCGCTCGGCCGAAGCCGAAGCCGAGGCGGTTGGTACATCGGGTGCCGTGCCAGCGCGCCCACAGAGCCGCACGGGGCTGAACTCGAGCGTCAGCTTGCTTCTGCTCCGTAAGATTTCAGTTTGCAACCCGAGTGAATCCACTTCTCACCTAAACAGAGCACTTTAATATTCCCCTCCCGTTTACCGGGGGAGGCACAATCGACGCGGGACGGTCTGCAGGTCGGCTCGCCCGGGCTCGTCCCGCCGGCGCTGCGCGGCCGCCCCGCCGCGAACCGCACGTCCGGATCTGAGAGGAGAGCCCCGCCACAAAAAAACCACCACCGCCGAGAGACGCGTGCAAGGCAGCGTACCGCAGCAGCCTGCCAGTTCCGGCCCAGCTCGGACAGAAACCCTCATCTCCGTTCACACTTGGACCTGTGGAACGTCAGCTGTCTCCTCATACGAAAAGGGCAAAAGCTTATCAAACCACCATTTGCTCTGACATTTTGCAGGTTAAAACACACACACACGACAAAACCAAATAAACCCCCCAGCGTGATAAACCTCCCCCTCCGCTTGCCAGCCCCCTTTAATCTCTAGGGTCTTTTTTTCTTTTAAACCCTGGCGGGGGGGGGGGGGAATATATCTTTTTTTAAGAGGAAGTGGTGTGCAGACACGCCACGCCTGCCCTCGGGGACAGGCTCACCGAAGCGGTGGCAGGTCCCTCGCACGACCGCGCAGCACGGCACGGGCGTCTCGCGGGGCTGCGGCGCGGGCGAGCGCACCATCGCGCCGGCGAGCCCCGCAGCTCGGGCTCGTTCAGCACGCTCGCGCGCGCCTGCGGACAAGCTAGCTGCGGCCGAGGCTGCTTTTACACCCGCCCGGTCTGCTTCGAGGGCGTCGGGGTTTACCGCCCTGCAGCGAGACCGGGTCGGCCGCCCGGCTCCGCAGAGCCCGCGCGCCGTCGCCGACGAGCAGCGGTAGCACGCCTGCCGCGCACCATCGGCAGGACGGACAGATAAGAGGTTGAGTTTAAGGATGTAATCAGCGTGAGTAAACACTACGCTGACCCAGCCGTAAACAGCAGTAATAAGTGATAATATTTGTCCTGGTCACCTCCCGAGCTATGAGACACGCTTTTCACCAGGTAACAACGCAATATAATGCCTCCCAGCGCCCGCAGCGTGGACAGCGCACGATGCTGCCATACGGGCTGATAAACGTGAGCAGAAAAGCCTTGGTATGGCTGTTCACTAGCAACTCAAGTCATCTCCCCAATTATTTTTTTTTTTTTGCACAGCTGTAGTTTATTCAAATCAACATTTTCACTGACTGTGTCCAACCCAAGCAGAGAAAAAGGAGATCTGTAGTTACTAGATTCTATTTTACTGAGTGACTTTTGGGAACAATTAACTGCGAAAAAAACTGAATGTTGAGGGAGAAGGTCTGTTTTTGCGCTTTGTGTTTCGGCGCTTTTTTTTTTTTAACTCATTGGAAATACATGGGACACAATTTTTGGAAGGTAAAAGGATATGGAAGTGATGCTCCTGGATTTCAGTACTGTGCTTATTAGAAATGCTTTCTTTATGGTTCTATTTTCAGCTGAAATGGAAGTCGATTTGCTAACCTGACAGGTTATCTCATGAAGCTGTACAAATGGTTGGTTCCTTGAAACTGTATAGGAATCCCAAGCTGAAATTTCATAGTAACTTGTAATGATACAGCAATATCAATCTCCATACACACAGTTTGGGATATCCCAGACACGAGACTACACTGACATCCACGAAACCTGGCATCAAGCTGAAATTATAGCCCTAATTATCAGAAATTGCTACACTGACATATTGATAAACATGGAATAAAAGATATATGTGATTATAAAGAGGTATCAGTAGATCCAGGGGAAATTAAAGAGCCGGAGCTGGGGGAATGCTAATTGTAGCCGGTAGCTGGCTAATTGCTTGGCAGAAGCTCCCTTTTCGGAAGCGAGTGCCACAGTCCCAGGACATGTCGTTGTGTCGTGGAAGTTTCTTTGGTTTCTTTGGCCTCAGAGGAGGAAAAGGCACTTTCCCGCACTCCTGCCACTCCTTAACAGAAAGGGTGGGATGGGAAGGAGTTTCCAAGCACAGAGGTTCTTCTCATTCAGACAAAACTCCTTGAGAACATGCAGTAATCTGCACAAACATAATTAAAAATGCATTGGACAGAATGTACGTGTTTTCCCAGAAGAATGGGAAAGGGGGCAGCGAGCGGAAGGGAAACCACCTCCACTTGAAAGTCGCCAGACAAAACATTTTCAGTCAGACCTGTGGTTTCTGGCAGCACGGCAGCAGCAGCAAGATGGGAGAGCGGTGCCGCCCGGGGACAGCAGCTTTGCTTCGCAGAGGCTCGCGCCTCGGAGGAGTCGCCGTCGTGGCCCGCCGCAGCCCGCGGGGAGCCCGCCGGCGCGAGCCGCCGTCCCGCGTGGCCGTGCGGTCGGCAGGACAGGAATTTCCGGCGGCTCTCCCGGGGGGGTCCCACGTCAGGGAAAGGTTATGGTATGTGGTCTCGGGTGCCCGAAGCGTTTTCATCAAAGCTAACAGACCAGTTTTTCCATTCCCCTCGGGGTCTGGCTGAAAACGGTCACGCAGGATGCTATCGGTCATGCAGGATGCTATCGTCCCGTATGCAACAGGAACAAAAGGGCACCCAGGTTGTGCACACCTTCGCCACAAGCCGTTTGGCCCCGGGGTTTCGTGTGCGCTCAGCAAGCGCGAGCATCAGCCACGTCTCCGAGGTGCGACTCTGGGAGACCCTCGCCGCAGCGGCCGTGGGCGGCCGAGCTCCCGGGCGGCAGCAGCGCGCCTGCCTCCACGCCTGCGCGCAGAGCGTGCTGGCGGCACGAGCCCACTCTGGTTTCCCCACCACCGACAGCACGGGCTTCACTGCTTCCAGCTGCAAAAATATTGCTGCTCCTAGCATGCCTTTTGGTAAAGGCGCCCAGCGTGGAACTACGCACGTAAGAACTGAGAAGAGACCCAAGAGAGGGAGCATGCCTACTCCAGGCAGCCCGAAGGACAGCGTCCTTGCGCCAGCCAGCATCGTGGCAGATCATCTTGAGTTCGTAATCGACGAGCTGAATTCGATTTTACCCTTTCTAGACGCAGGTCGCAGGATGAGACTTCCATCAGCAGTCCCTGTAAGGAAGTTCCTGACTCCAGTAGACCAGGTAAGGTTAAAAGAGGCTCTCCTGAGTCACTGCCCTTCTTCTAGAGCCTCCTCTCGGCCACAGAGGTGCAAACCCAGCGAGCTGGGATGGGCAAGCAGTAGAGATACGTACACCCGTCTAAAATGCTCTTTGAAGAACTAACTCAAAGACAAATAAAAAGGCAAAAATGAGCTTCTCTGACATTCCTTTTGTTTTAACTCTCAAGCTTTGCCAATCCCACTCAAGCTGCAGCCAGGGAAGGTTCCCAAACAAACTCTTCCACCAACCAAACTTGCTTGACTTCTCAACACACATCCTGAAACACCACAGAGGCAGAAGCTGTACCAGCCAGTCCGTGAAGGCTCGCCACACGGGCATTTGGCAGTGAGAGCCAGAACTTTCTAGAGCAAGAGGAAGCAAAGGCGGAATTAAAAATAGAGGCAAAAATGCATGGTATGCACCCAAGGGTCTGCTCCCGTGGCAAATTCAAGTGATAACGTTAATGGAATTTTACACTGGACTAGGAAGTGGCCTGCTGTTGAAAAATAAATGCCAAGACCTTTAACACAAACAAACGTCTATGTGAAACCGTGAGTATTTATTTTGAGAACTGCAGCCCTGAATCTGATCAGAGCATTTAACTCTGCTTACGTGGTGACTATCACGCTAAATAATCCAGTTAAAAATACACAGAAGTAATTGGGTACACTTACAGTGGAGTGAGAGAGGCTGGGTTTGAAAAAGACAGGGTAGGAACCAATAGGAGATTAAAACACACAGCATAATATTCAAATTGCTATATTTAATGTCCATTCATGGTAACCCCTCTTACACTGGCCCTGTTGCTTCTGCTTTGTCTCTCAGCCTTGACCTTGCATCAAAAGACCTGTAGCTATTTGCAAGTCTTCTGCTGTTCAACAGTGTTTTCAGCAGAGTTTGGAAGCCAAGTAACTGCAGTGGCAACAGACAACACACGAAAAATTACTCCACTTCTGCTACTGGGAATTACCTAATACTATTAGCATATTCTTCCATATTAGGAATTTTTTTGGTGCTTTTTTGACTGTATTATCCAACACGTATGAAACTGAAAATCCTTAATAAACCCTTCTCCTTCAGATCTCTCACTTCCAGTATTCTACTAACGCCTGTAGTTCATCATGAAGATATTAAAGGTCCTTTTAGCTACTAATTTATTGATAGTCTCTTTAAAATAATGTCCTCAGGAGAGGCAAATGCATGACAGAATGTAAGTCCTCAAAGCCTCTGCCTAGTTCACTAAGTCTAGAGATGGCCTTGTTTTGTCTCAAATTCTGCCAGGTAGAGCCAGTTTCTACTAAGTAATATTTTGCTTTCACTTAAGTGAAATAGCCTTGTCCAAGATGATTTAAGTTACTCATGAGAAATAAAAAGAGCTAATTGGTCCCTAACTACTACTGTGTAGATCTTGCTACATTTTCTGCAGCTGTATGTTACATGTAATTTTATCCGCTCTATTCTCCACATGTGCACCTGCTATGGGCAGGGAAAGCTTGGTCAGGTACTGTTTTCAAGGAAAAAAAATTAGCATGAGCAAGCATTTCAGACAGACAGCTTCTCCATGGGCAAATAAAGTAGTCAAGCAGGTACTGTCACTATCAAAAGTCTGTGAGAACTTCCCAGGCTTCAACATGTGTAGCTATCTTAACAGTGGAAAATCATGACCTAGTAAAATTTCCTGTGCCAAACAAGATCCTTCTGTAGGTTTAGCAATGAATGTCTTTTTACTTAAATGCTATGAAGCAAGAAAAAACAAGATACTTGCGAAGACACTTTTATAGGAAAACTCCCCTTATTTGATATCAACATTCTAATAGCTCATCAACGCATAAAAAGAAAACAAAAAAACCCTCCCCCCGCCAAATCCCAGCTGACTTCTAATGAAGTTACTTGAAAAAAAATGCTCTTCAGTGGGCCTATCCTACGGCATCATAAATTACAGACTGTCAGAAAAAGATAAATGATAGCAATCAGATTTTATGAGACATACCCTGTTTTGCACTCAGAATTATGATGAGGAATACTCAAAACACCGCATGCAACATGGCTGCATGGATAACTAAGCATATGAGCTTTTTCACACTCACATGTCTTCAAATCTGGAAAACAAATGTGACTATATGACAGTTTTAATTCCCCAAACTTCCTTTGTTTTTGTTTTCTTCTCTGCCTACATGCTTTACCAGTAAGAAAAACAGCAAAACACATGGATAAAATACATATTTTAACATATTTCTGTCAAATAAATCCCCCCTTAGATCAAAATCTTATGTACTGAGAAAATCTATATGTTGGGGGTCACACAGTTGAGAAGTTTGCATGTGTCTGAAATTATTGTTTTGTAACTGCATAAGGAGAAAACACACAAAAAATATATATACATTGTAGAATAGAGACACCACATCCTCCCAGCCCACTGCTCTTTTGTCTCAGAGCTCTGTTAAACAGTCAGCTGCTGCCAGATGCTCTGGCTAGGAACGGTCACAGATGGTCAGTTGTCCAGTTAACAGAGCTGAACGCTACCCTCAAATCTCCCCTAAAATAGTATCTGAACTATCTGCAGCAGATGAGAATATCTGAGCATGGTCAAGAGGCCATTTGACCCAGTTAAGATTGCAGATCAGTTTTGATAATTTAGGCAAGATTAGATCTCCACACTGCCCCTAAGTAAATTGTTTTGATGCATTTCAAACACAGTGTCAAGTCCTATAATATTTTTGCTGATTAAATTACAAATCACATTTTTATGAAAAAAATCTCAGTTACATATGCAAACAGAAATATGTTCTACCTGGGGATGATACCAACAAATCTGAACCACCATGGATTGCAAGAGCCACAGGAAGAATCAGAGTCTGATGATCAATGGATTCAGCAAGCTCTGTGCCCTAATCTTCATATTCAACTCTGCAAATATTTACCAGTACTCCTCAAAATATTAATGGCATAACAACATGTACAGGGGCTACTAGCTACTACCCCTTGCATGTTACATCACATTAATATTTTAAGGTATTTGTAGTTTATTTTTACCTTAGTATCCCAGTAATATTTTAAGGAATTTGTAGTAATGTGTCCTATAGCCATATAATGGTGAGCAAGCTGATAGTGCTCAGTGTGTACTGTAGCTGTGACAAAAGGCATAGCTAGATGTAACAGAGAAAATCCTTTGACATTTTGCAACTTTTTTCACTGTTATTAGATCAAGCACAAAAACACAAAAGCTAAAAACACTGAGAATTAAATTGAGTACTAAAAAAGAGAAAGACTTGGGTCCTTTACTAGCAGTATTTACTACCTACTAGTTCTAGGTCTTGTGATAGACCTAGACCTAATTGAAGATCCTTCTTCCAATTTATAACAAATTTGCAGGATCTCACCACCTAAGTATTGTGCAACATCTCTAAGGGTAGAATTATTCCATCAACAACACAGCTCACACTTGCATGGTTTACTGCTGGTAAAATAGACAAGTCTAACATTTTTGCCTTATTGGTCTCAAGTAAGATTTAAGTTATCCTTTGACTTCATTTTCTTCCAGAACAGTTAAAATTTTTCTTTGTGCACTCACCTAAGCCACTGACAGTATATTCAAGATCACCGGCATCCAACAGAATTGGTCCATTCTCCTGCTGACCTTCTTCCTTGTAATATAACTTGTACCCTTGAATAGTTGCAGTGTCCTCGGAGTCCTGCTGCCACTGTACTGTTATGGTTGTACAGTTCATCGGCTCTAAACGCAGCTCAGGAGATTTAGGTGCTGTTTAGAGGATATACACAGTATTTTAATATTCGAGAAACAAATAACTTCCACAATCCATCTGCATTTCCATCACTCCAAAGTTTACTCAAGGGTTTGATTCCAGCTCATCTGTGTACTCACATTATTATTTCTTTATGATATAGGCTGGCCTTACTTATATAGCTAATCCAAACACTTAATATAAGTAAGTGAAGAATCCTCTTGGAATTCAGCATCCTTTTCTCTCTCTCTTCTTTTTTTAAGAGAGAGAACAATAAGAAAAATGAAAGCAATCCAAAAGATTATTATCAAATATGATTAGTAATAACATCCTACATCCTTAAGTGCTAATAATTCACTACATAAGTCAAAGCTCAATGAAATCCAGATTCAGTGGATATGGACCAACACTAAGAAGCAAAGTTATAAGCTCAAACCTACACCTTTAAGGCATTCCTCTGAAGTTGAATGCTCTCCTGTTTAACATTACTAAATAATAATAATCATATAAGCCAAATCAATTATAATGACTTCATTATATATATATTATATAATGACTTCAAATCAACTATAATGACTAAGCAGATTTCAAATATCAAGTCAAAAAATACGTGCATTTTGCTTGTAATACACAAATACATGCATCAGCTCAGTTCCTTTAAGTAAATGCACACACAGCCATGTTTAATGTCCTAATTTACAGAAATTGGTTTTGCATTGCACAACAACGCATTTTTAAGTTAAAATCATGCAGAACATAAGAAAAGACTACATTATCATTGGAAACGATGATAAAACTTTACAAACAATATTCGAGCAGCTTACAGACAAAAAGCTTCCTACTATTGTGTGAAATATGTGAACATTAACAATGCGAAAAAACAAAGATAATACAAAATAACACATCCGCTTTTGCTTCTACTGTTACATATAAGGTCTTCTACAAGACAGATTAGGTCCTCTTCAATTTGTGATCCTGAAACTATGTATTAACTATATGTAATTTATTACTGCAACTACAAGTTTGTGCAGATTATATACTGAATGATGGTTAGAACACAATTTTCTAGATTACCAAAGCAAATGCGTGTAACAGAAATCTATTTCAAATTCTTGCACTACTTGTCAGAAAAAAATGTAGCCTACTGATAAAGCTGCAACTGACCCCATCCCCACGCTGTCAGCAACGCAAGAATTACCTTTCACGCTTGTAGCTTTGGGAGTCCGGTGGGAAGTCCACAGAGACGCCTCCCCCCAGCCAATCCTTGTTGCGGCAGTGATACGAACCAAGTAGACACTGTCAGGCCTTAGGCCTTCGAGGAGATACTCATCTGAAGTTCCAGGAAGCTCCAAGACTTGGATTTTGCTCTCAGTGCTGAGACGGAAAGACAGACGGTACAAGACCACTTGGCCTCGCCTGTATTTTGCTGGGATTGGCAGCCAAGAGATGAGAATATCCGTAGGACTCCGGCTTGTCAAACTAATTTCAGGAGCCCTCAATGGAACTAGAAAGAGAAAGGACAAAGTTTTGGACCTTAGGAAAAAGAGGGATGTAAAATTTTCATCCAACACCTTACCTGTGCTGAGGTACCAGTAATACGTGAGTATTGCCCAAGAAGGTTTGCGGGGTATTGTTTATTTTGGGGATAATGTGACACAGCTCATACTTCTCACCTTCTGCATACAATGCAGATTTAGCAAACTCCTTCTTGTGAGACCCTCAACACCATCCTTTCTAGCTGCTGCCAGCAGTAATTGATGTCAGTCAACACCCTGCTCTTCCAACAAACTGACTGTCAAGGTTAAGATGCCACAGTTAAATTGGGAGGCAGCACAACCACCCGTAGCATTGAAGAGTCACTGCATGCTTCCTTCTGCCAACCGTGTTACAAGAGCAGTAACTCCTGGCAAAGAGAGAGGCAGGCAACTGGAACTGGAAACGTTTCACCCTGCCAAAACTTAGCCCTGATACAACTCGCTAATCAGTTCTAACAAACTGTACCAAACAGTTTGTTGTTGTCACTGTGTTCAGGTCAGCCAAATCACTGCATGGAAATAGGTTGATATGGTCCTTCTGAAATTCTGGCTTCAGTAATAACTGCATACAGACCAAAAAAGAAAATACCTTGACTTTCTGGTATTTCAAATTTTTATGCCAAATTTTCCTTCAAAAGTTGAAGGAAATGCAGTGGGCATGTAGTTTGACTTACATTTCAGACGCCCAAGAACACCACACACACAAGCAATGAAGCTTTCTGCGGGCAGAGTGAGAAAAGTTTTAATTTACCTCCTATTAAAAATTCATAGAGGCAAAATCTGAGACTATGACCAAATTCTTGAATAACTGCCTAGAGCAGTTATTTAAGTGATTTAATGAAACAGTTGTTCAACTGATAAAAGACACTGTATGTAACACACAACGTTATCTGGTCATAATGCCATTTTATTCTCATTCCTTTCACTAGCTGGCTCAGTTTCCCTCATGTGTAGGCAGAAGCCTCACCAATGTCAGTGGAGCTTGGGGTCCTCAGAAGTTGTTAGCACCAGATTGTACACCTCTGTGCAAGTAAAAATGCTCGTTTCATTTGTCTTACCATCTTCAAGGGTGTGCTGAGTCACATGATCCGACATCTGACTGGCTCCCAGAGGCATGTAAGCTACGATATAAAAGGTATAGTTGCTGGCGGGTTCCAAGTCGTCAATAATGTAATGGGTTGTATCATTTCCAATGACTACTTGGTACTCTTCATTGTTTAAACCTGGCATAAAACAAGGGTTAAACAAACAAACGAAAAATTGCTGACAATCTCTAAACAGAGTATCCTCTCTTTGAGATCTTATAATGTTATTTCATGTTTTTCCCCAACTTACTCCTCACTATTTTTTCAGCCCTACAAAGTAGAAGCTCTTTCATGCACAGGAGTAACTGTGTCTTGCTGTGGTGTAGATTATGGTGTTTCAGGATTTTCCTGAATAAGGGATGCTGAATGCAATTCTAAAACCCTTTTTAGAGTTAGTCACAACAAACTGTGCCCAATGTACAGTAACACAACAGACAAGCTCTAATAGCCTTATCATTCATAGCAAACCTTTAAATCTATTTGTTTAGAGTCGGGGACTTTTTTCAAAACCTATTTACAGAGCCTTCCTATAGCAGACTGGGAGGAATGCAAGGGCTCCACTCTATCAAAAACAAAAAACAAACAAAACAAACAGAAAGAAGCTGTTCAGCAAAAGGATCTCATTTTAGCCCTGCAAATTCTATTACGTTTGATTGACATGGTTTTTTTCTTTAATTCAGAGAGAAGGCAATAGGAACAGCCCAGAATGAGCTTCAAAAATGTTTTGCTCCTTAATGAGTTGTTAAAAAAAAAAAAAAAAAAGGAAGAAAAAAAAGAAAGAAAAGAAATCTCAGCAATTCACATTAAGATATGCATAGCAATGCATGCAGCAGTCCTTGCCTTTGTTGGACTTTATCCCTATAGAGTAAGGCTATAAAGTGGAATAAGTGTGGTGAAAGCTGCTGTGTTCACGAACAATTCACACCAAATGCATGTCAACTTAATCAAAACTCTGTAAGAGCCAGCTCCTCCTCTTCACAACTGAATTTATAAACAAAACCAAAGGCAAATTCCACCATTAAGTTTTCCCACATTTATGAATTAACTTGATAGCATTTTAATTAGACAAGATTACGAGCATCTCACAACAGACTAGTTAATGGCTTGTTAATTAGGAATTGCAAGGCACGATTTCTGACCTGCTCAACAAGATCCTTGAGCTCAAATTAAAAGGACTTGTTCTCTCATTGAAAGGATTGCCAGGCCTCATGCAGAGGCCCTAATGAAACAGCCATAATAGAGAACAAGGCTGCCCTTCCACCACAATCAGTGTCCCCTTTGTGCCTCCCCTAAATCACTAACAAGGAATTAACACACTCCAACATGCACGCTCATCAGACCCTTATTCTTCTTGCTACCATGACCCTTATTCGAATGTAAAATATTCTGCTTAAAGAAAAAAAAAGCAAAAAACAAAACAACCACCTGTTAGTTTCTTCAACCAACTTTAATAAAACACTAACTTTTTTTTATAGAGATGAGGGCCTGAGCCTGTTTTTACAGTGAAGCCATCTGAATACTCGAGTTGTGAAATTAAATGACAGACAGTACCTTTTGTATTCAGAGCACCTACCACATGTGAGTTTCAGAGAAAAATCTCTGGAACCACATACGATCAATGAGTTATCCAAATTTCCTTTCTGTTTAAAGATTATGGACTCACAGGCATTAGTATAATTCAGGAGATTTAGCAAGCACTGGTTTCTGTTTAAAGATTATGGACTCACAGGCATTAGTATAATTCAGGAGATTTAGCAAGCACTGGTTTAGCTTTTCTTTTACAATAAAAGTTGCTTACTCATTTATACTGACAAATGAGGTTTCTAAATAAAATGAGAGCAATATATCAATATAAAAAGTATAATGAAAAAGGTTACACGTACTACAAACTTTAAGCAAGTAAAATATAGTTCAGTCAGATACATCTGAGATCCTTTGTGACACGAAGATATAAATTAAAATTCATTAGAGACTGAAACAAATTGTGAGGGTAGACGAGGGAAAGGTAGGCTGAAGGGAATAATGACAGCAACACATTCCTGTAGACTATTTACATGAATACATAATTATCCAGAATTCTTGCAAAGTAAGGTGTTGACAATGTCAGCAGTCTATGCTAGCACCAGGCAATGATGCAAATATCATCTTATAAAGGAAAATCTTTTGATTCAATATTTAATTTGCATTTCTTTAAACATAACTAGTTCTGTATTTAACGTTACAAAACTGACTCATATGATACTGCTGAACAAAAGCATGCTTTCTAGCTTTTCAGTAATGCCTCTTACATGTGGCTAACACCCTCAAAAATGTTCACAGACTATCAATTAGAAAACAGTTATTTTTGCAGGAGATCTAGTCCACTAGCCTTCGAACCCTGACATTTTCGCAATAATACAGAACAAGACAGAAGTGTTTTTGTGTCCTGATGCAGACTTGCTGGAGCTACCCAATCATGTTATCAAAGTAAAAATGCACAAAAATGTTACATTTTGATTTCCAGCACTGGAATTACTCCACATAACATTAGCCCTCCTCACTCCTCCAGTGTGGAATTCTTTATTGACGTGAAAGGATGCACAGCTGCCTTACATAAAAGTAAATATTGCAAGACTGTCTGGGAAGATGAAAAAATGGGTATTTGAGATAGCAAGCTCAAATAACTCGGGGGTTTGGGTTGTTACAAGACAAGCTACAATTTCACTGCGTAACATAAAGCCTGTGGATAAACAAGGAAGTGAAGCAGGAGCTGAATAATAATTTTGCAGAATACAAATTTTCGGAAGATACTTTCTTTTCCCTACTGTGCAGGAGTATTTCCCTCCCTCAGAACAGTTGCCCAGTTTCCTTTGAAGTCACCCTGGCTCTGCTCACTACGCTAGCACCAGACATACAATTACCCAGATAGCTTATCTAGTGTGACTTTATTCATATTAGCTTTGAGTGGGGGCTGTGAGCACAATGCCTCAGTGACTGAAAGTGTAGGGGGTAATTTCCCGCACCTCTTGTCCTCATTATCTTTTAAAACTCTTTCCTTCCTTCCCTCAAACAAAATTCTCTTGTGTCCTGAAAAATCCCACTTGCAAAAGCAAAGGCAGCTATTCCTGCATCAGTATTAGAGTAATTAAGCTGTCCTTCCTGTCCTCTGCTTAGCAGATGGCAGACTGGTATTCCACACTGAGAGCTGAGCATCTGCAGCCCTGTCCTTGAATAAACTAGCTACTGAATAGAGATGGAAAAAAAGCAATCACTTCTCCTAGAAAACAGAGCTGTGGCTCAGAGATGCGTCTCCTCTCTTTAAACCACGCACCTAACAAATTTCAAAGTCATTTCAGTCGCTTCCTTTGCTTATGAAATGTGCCAGCTTTCTATCACCTTATAGATTTCCTTAACTTAAAGATATGACATAATACTAGAAGTGATTCAAAAATTGTAATTACTCATTTTTATCCTAGTTAACTATTTCCTTTTATATAGAAAAGTATATAGCATTTCAGAGACTAAGACAAAGTGCTCATGGCTATTTCAGCATATTTTAAAATCTAAGTATATTCTTTTGATTACAGAAATATAGAAATATAGAAAGTGGTAAAAGCAGAGCAGAATTCTCTCATTTAACTAACAGACTAAGAGATGAGGGTTAAATCAGTGGGGTATCAATTGTTCTACTTTTAAATATATGAAAAGTCACAAAAATTGAGGAATCTGGACAAAAAAGCTGAATCCGATGAAAAGTTCAACTCTGAACTGTCAGGACTCTGCTGTGCAGTCTGTCCTCCCCTGCCAAGCACGCACACGGAAGAGAGCAGGCAGATGCTCCTGCTGAGGACAGGGAGGGAAATCCAGGCAGGAACACGGAGGTCCCAGGTTTTAGAGCCCATTCCCCACACCAAAATCTGCTCACTGGAGAGATCACACAAGGGTGCGGTGGAGGAACACTCAGCTCCACAGACGAGATGACTTGGCAAAAGTATGTTTCCTGGTGGGTTTACTGGATACCACACGGATTTCTAGGTAGGTATGGCCTGATGCAGCTCTGGAAGTTCAGATTTGGTGGACTTTGCAAGGGCATAAAAGTTCTTATCACTTATAAGGAAAAAGTATACAGACACACTTTAAATCAAGCACTGCTTACCTTCTGCTTTCATGTAATGTACAGAGTATGCAATCACTTTGTCTGAATTATACAGCGGCCTCTCCCACGCCAGCAGGATCGCTGAACTTGACATCGTTTCAGCATGGACGTTATAGGGTGCACTGGGTCTGTCTTCTGACATAACTACGGTAAGCCTGGCCCTGGACAGAATAGACCCCTGGCTATTCTCAGCCATACACTGATAAATGGCATCATCTTCAGGAATGATCTGGTTAATCACCAATTTACTGAATCCAAAAGGAAGAAAGAGGGGAGGAAAAAAAAAAGAAAAGGTCAAATCTTGGATTAACTCAGCCCAACATAACACAGCCACAATTACATTTTTGTCTCTGCTTCACGAGTTTATTCTAAATGACGCATGCTCTACTTATGTATCTGTTCAATTAGAAACGGATGTGTGGTTGTGAAATTTAGCAACCTGAAATGTTCTTCAGAACCTGCCACGTTAGCAATCATGTTTACGCTTGCAAAGCCAGGCAGAGTGAAAACAAACCTATAAATCTACTTCCCGCTTGCAAAAAGCATAACCTTAGTGTTGTCATTTTTTACTGTCTTTCTTTCTACTTTCCGTTTTCTTTCTAACTGTTATGAGCTCCTCACTCTACAAAAAGTAGTGAAGTGGAGCCTCAAACAACTGGTTAGATTCAGGCTACACTACTGTAAATCTCTAACTGTAATTTCTCAGAAAGTGTCGAAATCACTTCAGCTTCCCCACAGGTAGGGCAAAGATCACAAAAGGTTCTCTAAGGATTTTAGGTATTGACTAATCTGCATTCCTTCAGTCTTGGGGAGGTCTATAATGCTACATTTAATGCCCAACTTTACTTATGATTGCTTGAATTACGTCTCATCTGGCTTCATTTATTTACTGGAATCTCATTCTTGAGTAAAATCTCTTAACTACTGCATACTGCTCAGGCACAGCTCTCATACAGTGCTGATAACCTTACCTGTTGTACATTTTTATTCTACCATTGGAGTGTATTCTCCTTCCATTTTTCAACCATGAAATTTTGGGGGCAGGAATTCCTTCTGCCTGACAGGCGAAACGAGCAGTACCAGCTCGAGGCCTTGTTAAACTTTCTGGCCATTCCACAAACGAAGGGGGAGCTACGGGTAAGTAACAAGCAAAAATCAAGTCCGTGCAAATATAAGGACAGTCAGACTACTAAATAAAGAGTTCTCCACACACAAGCCTCTCTCCTCAGGCCACAGAGTTATATCCGTGCAAAAAGCGTATATGCTTCCATGTGGACAGAGTGGCTTTTAAAAATATGCATTATCTGCGCAGAAAGTAACATTTCTATACATTTTTGTTCATGCAGTTATGAATGCATACAAATGATCATAAATTCCAGCCTACGACACACTGCTCACAAAGCACATGTGTATATTACATATTTAGATACTTCGCCATAGGATCCCTTTGCTTGTTGAAAAATCTGTCTTCCCAGAGCAAATATTGCACCTGGCTATCTCTGAATGCAAACAAACTGCTAGTTTATAGCTCCCAAACATTGAGTATTTGACACTTATCATCTAAGTCAACAGACAGAAAGCAGCCACATTTCTGTGCTTCATTTCATCTCCTCAACCTCTCTACAGCCTTTGGTGTATTAGGCTTGAGATTTTAATAAACAGACGAACAAAATTAAAAAGAAATTACAATATCAACCTGGCACAGAACACAGCTTGAGAGAGAAACAAGGTGTTTGAGCACCCTGTGGAATTCAAAGCACGTTCACCTAGCACAGTGAGAGTTGCCATTGCAACCGTGAAGTTTCGTGTGCCTGGAATAGTGGCTCGACAGACGTATACTCCTGCATGCTGCACCTTCACGTCTGAGATCATAAGGTTTCCATTTCCAAGGACACGGGTATTGAAGACATCAATGGATTTGTGATCTATTTGAAAAAGTAGGAGAAGTGTGGTTACGCGGTTGCAAGTTGTATCTAAATAGCCTCTCTAAATATGGTTGCCTAAATGGCAATGGCATGGATCAGAGTTTAAAAGTCAAAGGTACAAAGGGAAATTATAGACGAGTTTTCAGATGTTTACATTTTGCATTTGCTTTGCTTTCACTCTACTTATCTGACCATTCAAACAGATAGGCCTTATCACTTGATAAGTAGTTGATATCTGAAATTCCCCATGATAGCTAAAAGCCAGAGCCATTTTCCCCGTTACTTAAGACTAAGACTTCAATTTAGACTCACTTCATCACTACCTATGTCCATATCATCCTTACGAACAGGGATAATTCATCTCCTTCTAGATTATACTGGGATAAAATTAATGCATTTGATTACTATACACTTTCTTCTAACTTCACAGCAAATGCTCTATGGAAGGGTCCTTAGGCGGACTGTTATGATACCTTCTTCTTGCTTCTTCGTCTAGAAGAGTCATAGAATCAACCAAGAAATACACATGTATTTTCCTACTTTCAGAATAAAATGGAGGAAAACATTTGATGGTTTGCTTCTACAGGTACAGACTTGACTTCCACATTTAGGTATATGTCAGGAGAATAAAAATTGAGGTAATTTTCACAGAAGAATGTGATGTGCTGATCAATGTTATCATTCTTACTGCATTTCTCTCTTCTTTCCCCTTCCTCTCAGACTGGTAGGGGTCTGACTATGCCTATCAAAAGACCAAATGGTCCATTAATATAGGGTCTAAATCCCATTCATGTGCTGCTAAGAACAGAGGAAGAAACATTTACAGGATCATTTTGTAGGATGTAACCACTCCAGCCTGCCTTAGTTGACCATGGAGTCTACCTCAAGTCGCCATCCCATCGCATCATGTGGACACCATGCTGGGGGCAGCACAGCACTGACAACAGGACACACGCGAATGCTAAGTGCCAGAAACCTCAGGGCTGCTGAACATCAGCATGGCAGGGTGCTACTAAAAGGGTTTCACTTATCCTGCACTAACCTACTAACCACTACCTATTACATGAAGTCTCAGAACAGTAATCTAATTGCTGAAATCCTTTCTTTCCATTTTTACTTCCCTTTCTGCAGGCTGAAGGCTGTATGCTACAATTTTAAGACCTACCTAACCGGCTCCATGAGATGATCGGCTTTGGATTCCCTGTGGCAACACACTCTAGTATGACAGTTTGATGAAGAGACACTGTAGTGTTTTGAGGACCAGCTATTATAGCTGGCTTGTGAAAAGGCTTCAAGTCAGATGCTTTGAAAAAAAGTCAAGAAACAAACAAAAGAATTAATTAAACTTGAAATAAAATGAGACAAGTTTTTAAAGAACGCTTAAAATTAAACTTACAACAAAATCTTATTTCTTTAATTCTAAAAACTTATACTGAGCAATATCTTAACAACAAGATCTGAGGAAGCAAAATTACTATTTCCAAAGTGGATGGAAAGCTCACAGAAGAGTTAGAGCTTTTCACGGCATGTAAACGTTTTTACTGTATTACAACGACAACTACGATGCCACGGAAATATCTCATTCGCTGGGTACCTGGAATAACACTTAGCACTGCCTCAGTACTTTTACGTCTGTTGGCTATCGTTGTAGCAACACATCGATAATTCCCAGCATCCCTCTGTTCAACACCATAGATTTGGAGAACTCCTGTAGGTAGAGCAGTTACCCTGCCACAGAGACAGAAAAGAATTGTAGATGAATATTCAACCAGTGAATAAAATCATGGAAAGGAACACTTGATTTACAAACAGCCATTGCTACACTGACCTGGAACAGCAGGCTGCAATCTCTCAAAAGCATTCTCCACACATGACTCACCTCCCTACATTTCCCCCCTCCACGAGAGCACAAGAATTTACTTTTAACCAGTAGATCTTTTTTTATCCTCAGAAGGAACCATCCCAACCTTCTCTAGCCAGTGAACATAGTCACATTATTCAAGCTGGCTCATTTTTTGGCTGTGATTTCTGATATACTGGCAAAACCGGTATATGATTCACACCCAAAAATTTGCTTTCCATTTTATGCTTTTCTTTTTACCTTCTGTTGCATGCTAGGTATCTTGGACATACTCAAAAAAGGTTGTGCGTTGAGAAGGAAAGGAGTAGGTTCAATTAATACAGTCTGGACAGGGAGAGAACCTAGCAGGGAGCAGGCTGTACACTTCCAGTTAATTGATTCAAGACAGAAGTCTCTCTCAGTGAATGTCCTTAGTATTAAATGTTTCAATGCCATTTTCTGTACATAGAATTAACAGCCCTCTAAATAAAAAGGCATTCAGCATCAATTCTTCTACATTGCCCTTGTGAAAGCATGCCACTAGTTCAAACTGTCCCCACAGCCAAAGTCCTATATCTATACATATCCTGTATCTCATAGCACTCCCACCTCCCTGAGAATGATCTGCATGTAAAATTGTCCATTAACAATTCATAGGTCAATCTACTAATTGCACATACAACTGTGTCGGATTCTGGTCTGCACTCACAACATCTAATTAAAATTATACAAAATTCATTAATGACAACTATTATTAGCTATTTGCAGCATTAAGAGTTGACAAACTATACATGTACTTCCACTTTTAAATGATGGCATTGCAAGTATAGAGATTATTTTCTCATAGCAGGTTTAAAACGATTACAGAAAATAAATGGCACTCTAAAATGCCCAGGTCTACATACCTGTCCACGACTAAAGGTAAAGCTGTTCGATTTACTTCCCATGTGATGATAGCAGGAGGGTTTGCTGTTATTTTACAGGCAAATCGAGCTACTCCACCTTCTTGGACCTCAGCTGAAAGTGGCTGGACTTCAAATGCAGAAATGGCTAAAAATGAGAGAATAGAGATTTCAAAGGACTAACGTGAAGAAAAACTTCCTGGTTAAATCAAACTTTAGATTATAGACCAACTTGTAAAATCACCTAGAAATATCCCACACATTTCTTTAAATGTAGAAGAGAGAATTAAGTATTTGTCTAATTACCTTGTAGACTTTGTCTAGAGCATAATTCCATTGGTTGAAGTAAAGGTGAATTTAAAATAATTTTGCTTTAGCTTAATTTGGTTTAAAATGTTTCAAGCAAAATTAAAATGACTTGCTCAAATAGAATTAAGAATACAAATTGACTAGCGGGTAGCTAGAAAGCATACCAATTATTACCCACTCAAATTCATGTCAATACATCTGTTTTGGGGCTGGGTCCCGCTACTCTCGATAAACTGGACCGAAATGGAAAATTTGCAAAACGACATTTGGTTCCTGACAGTCATATTAGTCTTTTAATAATGCTCAGTTCAGGAAAAGTATTTACGGAGTTGTACAACTTTATCTTTGATGGAAGAAGAAGAAGAAAAGAAAAAACCCAAACCATAAAACCAAAAGACCCCAAAATATTTATTTTAAACACGTAAGAACATTTTCCCCAAACAGCTGCAGCAGAGATGCCTGACACACAGAGCTTCCCAAAATGATTTCACACATTTACAGCTTCAGGAATTAACACAACTGAACCAACTGAAGCAGCAGATCAATAAATACTTCCCAACCAACCAACACTTAAGAAATGGATCAGCAGTTGGATTTTTTTGCTCGGGAAATAAAAGCCAAAGGGAAAGGAATAGAGAAGTCTCTAATTAATTACTTTAGTTACTCCTACTCATAACAAAATTAGCCGAAGAGCAACTCTTCAGAAACAACCCATTCTGGGTGACCTGTGACATGAGTATGTCCACACATTCCCCCCTCCCTCTCCTGGCTGCAACTGGACAGGGAACAATCTGATGTACATCTGATTTTTGTCTCATTTTACTGTCCGATTTGTGCTCAAAAGCAGATTTCAAACAAATTTTCACTTTCATAAAATTATGCAAAAACACAATGTCACAGATCAATGTTAGTAAGTCACCTGTCTCTCAACATGCAAACTTCATGTTGAAAGAATTCCTCTATTTTACCTGTTTCTCAATCCAAATGGTTTGGCATGCTGTCTACTGCAAGATGCTCCCAATAATGTCCTTCTATGTAAGGCATACATAGAGTACCATCGTACACTGTGCTCTTCCCCTCACTTTAATACCCCTGCATAGCATCAATAAATTAATTCTGGAGCAAAAAGTAGATCTCCTGGTTGCTTTCCTCTCTATATACTAATGTAAGTCCTAACATGAACCTAAGTATGCAAGTATAAAGATTCCTATTAGTAGTACAGCTATTCCACTTCCCAGGTCAGATTTTTTTTTTTTTCACTGTATTGCATTGCATTGCATCAATTGAGTTGCATGAGCTCTACAAAAACACACGTTCCCAACCATCCCAGCAGAGTTACTGTGCTGCAGCTTCACGCGTAGACGGTCACCTTGTTAACCACTGTCTTTGGGAGACCTGCCCTGTCCAGCCAAGTCACCGGATGCCGCCCAGTGCGAATACGGTGGCCCCTGCACACCAGGTCTGGCAGCTCGGGCGGCAGCAGGTGACTCCCGGGATCCCAAAGGAGCCACCGCGGCTGCCAAAGGCCACGCTCGGCACGCGGCTCCGCGGCCCTGGCGCACCTTGCGGCCCCCTGCAACGCAGGGCTAGATACCCTCCGGGCAAAATTTCACCCAGCAGCCTCAGTCCTACTTCTCGGTATTTCATTCACAGCGTGTGCAGTGCCAGTCTCACGTACCTCGTTGCTACATCCAAATTAAGCATATCTTCGGAAAATAAACAAACCAAACACATAAATAAAAAGACAAAGCACCACCACCACACCACGCTACACCACACCAACATAAAAATGTAGCAACAGGGGTCTTGCATTTCAAGCCCGTTGCAGGGGGAAATACAGGAACACAGTTCAAGTTTTCTCCCCCAAAACGCAGGTTTTCTTTTGGCTTCTAAAATGATCATCAGAAGGCAGAGATACTGCATAGTTCTTGTCTGCATCTGCACAAACCGAGCACAGGGCAGACAGGGCAGGAGTCCCGGGATGTCTCAGGAGTGTGACATGGAACGCAAGAAACCTAATATTCAGTATTCAGGAAAATATAAATAAATATTCCCATGCATCCCATACATTAGACTGAAGACTAAAAGACAGAGGTGAGACTCTCAAGAACCACAAAAGAAACTCAAGAAGATTAGTAATTAACAGAAAACAATATGTCAACATGAGTGTAAACTAGAGCAGATTCAGGTACACTATTTAGAAAATCAAATGAAAGTTACTAATTGAAACTAATTTTTAAAAAAACATTTGTATGCCTGAGCAGGAACAAGATATTTCCTCAGAAATTTAATCTTCAAGAGAGCAGAAGTCAGAATTACAGAGAACTGCACAAAATCATTAATGCCACTAAGTGTGGTTTTAGAAATTGGAAAAAAAAAAAAAAACTTGTTTATCTCCCAATCCATCTCAATTTATATACCGTTAATCAGTTTAGCTGAATATTTGTTCCTTCTGTAGCTTGTTTCTTTACGCGAATCTCTGGTTTCTTCTTAATTCTGACTTTATTTGTGCCAGTAAAATCTGTTTTTACAAGTCTATTGCTGCCTTGTGAAACCTGACCTCTTTGTAACAGGCTTGTTTTCATGGCAAGCACCGATACCAACTCAGAACCCCCAAAACAAGTCATTAAAGCAGTGCTGTTAAGAGGCCAGAGCTCTATAAAATGGATAAGAAACAAAGTCCCAAGAGATGTGCGTTGTTCCCGAAAACAACCCTGCAAAATGCAATAAATGTAAGTGCCTTTTTATTTGAGCTTTCCCCCTCTTCTTTAGTCTATTTAATCATTTTGTTCTCAGATTTACAGCCAAAAGAAAACAATTAATGTTACTCCAAAATGTTGATGCTCCCACCATTTTTAACTTGTAAAATACAGAACGTTGCTATGAAATCACAGTTATGAACTGTATTCACTTTTACAAATTCCTATAATTCACGAGATAAGATCACACGCCTGTTTAGTTACTTCTGAGTATGAATATCTGTGAAGGCACAAGACATGCGCACATCGATGCTGCCGTGTGATCTGTACGCCAAGAGTCAGCGGTGGCAGGAGCTCTGTCACTCACCATTGCGGCAGATGTCCTCAGGCTCAGAAAATAGACGATCACTTGTTGTCACACACTGATTAAATATTAGAGAAACTACCACAACATACACTGATTGAAAATTATGCTGCACAAATGCAAGAAAATTTGGTGCATCTATACAGGTTCGCATAAATTTCAGATTAAATAACTAGAAACACTGAAGGAGTTCATCCCTCAAGCTTGTTTGTTTGTTTAAATACAGCAGTTCTTTACTCTTTCCCATCCCCTCAGTTTCCTTCCCTCTTGAAATGAAGTCCTGAAGCTCTTCCAAACCCAAGTCCAGGTGACCGGGGCTACTACCTTACCTGCTGCACTTCCTCCTCGCACACCAAAACCACAGGGTGGGTCGTGTCCGTCCTGTGCACTCTGTGTCATTCTGTGGTTTGTTGAATGAGCTCTTCCTTACAGGGCAAAAGAAATTCAACGGCCTACATATTTATTACCATTAAATCCTGCTAGTTTTATCATGCAGGCCAGCTGACACCAGGCAAGCTTGGTCCACAATTACATAATAAAGAAATCAGAAGAACAGAAGATAAAATCACTGAACTGGAATTATTCCCTGACCTGAAATAGCAGCACAGAATTAGTTTTCATCTAAGCAGACTAGCAAGTATTGTGAAACTCTCCACCACAGGGGACCGACCACTTAAGTATTTCTCAAGAGATAATGGCTACTCAGAGAGAGGAACTACTCAGGTGGAAAGAATAGAAGTGCATAATGCCATTTGGAGAACTCCTGTATTAATGCTGTAAGAATTACACAACAACCCCAACCCTTCAAATGAAACCAAGGCTTTTTTTTATTTCTCAGGTGAAGAGGTTTCACTTGAGAAAATAAGCTCGTACATCAATGAAAAGCTACGGCCATTTCTATGCAATGAATTTCAGTACAGAATGTGATAAATTTAATGTCACATTTTCTCTTTTTGATCTAGTTTTCATGACAGTAGCTCTCAAACAGCATTTAAATATACAACAAATTCCTTAGACTGTTTAGCACTGACGCCAACTCATAGGGACTTTGAGTTCAGTGAGATGCCCAGCAGCTGTAGGAGGACACGTGTTTTTACAGCATTGAGGCTTAATGAGAGGACATGCCTGCTGGCTGCATGGAAGCAAATTTCCAAATGTGCTGCTCGACCGGCACGCTCTCGGCTGGATCCAGACCTAGAGCGACCCTCACAGAAGCACTGCCAGCTCCCGACTGCACGCGTCCGGCCACTCTTCCCGCTTCCGTGCCAGCAGCCAGGGTGTGCTGAGCTGGAGCTAGTGCCAAACCATCCAACAGGAGGATCTTTATTGAATTACCCAGGAGATGCTGATGAAAATTAAATAAACAGAGTTATCTAGGAGCTCAGGTTCTGCTAAGTACTTACAGTTCAGAGGTGAATTTCACACAAATGGTGCAACGTGGATTAGGTTACTCATAACCACAGGTGAAAAGGGATGGTCATGGAGGGGCTCTGTATGCGCTACGCATAGGCAAGGCGATTGCTTTCCTCCACCCCTAAATGAAATGCAATTAAGTGTTGGGAGCTACAATTACTATTTTAAAAGAGACAGATAAAGACCAATTCAAATGTGAAGCATAAAAAAAATCAGAGATTTCCAGAGAAAACAGAACCTGACCCACAAGGACAGATTAGAAGTGGTGTTGGGACCTGATCAGCTTAGAGAAGGAAAACTGGAGAGAGAAATGACTGCCTTACAAATATACAAAAGAGACATTAGAGATGACAAGGAGGAAAGAGTCTCATTAATCAGTGAGAACAGAAAAGCAGCAATGGGCTTTAGCTGTAGCTGGTGACGGTCAGTGAGGCTGCTGGAAGGGGACTACCAGCCAGCAGCAATGTCATGCTGAGGAACAGGCAAGCAAGGAGGCAACAGACTTGCTAGGAAAAGGGGGGCTGGGGGTGTCATCTACCTACCCCAAGCAGTAACACCAGCCCTGCCACGAGCTTGCAGCAAATGCCACTGTAGAGACACTTTCCCAAGGGGAATCGTTCTGTCTTTCAGAAACCTCCAGAATCCTTCGGGACTTTTTTCCCCAAGAAAAAAGACAATTTGAATGAAGAGCCTTGAATAAATGATTTTCCATTTCCAGCCCTCGCTCCCCCACATCCCTTCTCTTTCACTCTTTGCTCTTCAGAGTTTTATCAGCATATTGCCTTTTACATCAGTAGGCCCTAAAATCTGCAGAGATAAGATAATGGAGTTAGCACATAAACAAAAGGATATCTAAGAAAGAGACAGTACTAGAAGCCTCCTTCTCTGGGACAAAAGCGTCAGGAAATGATATCCTAAGGCATAAAAGACAATTAAGGTGTGTCATGCTCTCAGAATAACCTAGAACTGCTGCTGTTGGACAGCTGTTCGTTTGCTCTTGTTATGCAACAGCTCATGCATTTGAGTAGTGTTAGCAGTGTCCTTTCACATCTATGCTCTCTTCAACCCAAGTGAATCAATAAAGTTATTGAAGAGAAAAAAGTGACAAGATGATCAACAGCCCTGGAAGGGAGCCTCTCTGATGCATCAACGTCTGCTCAATTACATTGGAAAGAGGAAGGTATCTTTGCTGATACATAAATACAAAATATCAACCTACTTATTAAATACAAAATATCAACCTACTTACTTAAAATGTAGCTGTATTCAAGATCTGAAGAAGAGCTGAATTTGTATGTTTTACAGCAATACAAACTTACATCATTCAGTCAAAAAAAAAAAAAAAAACTTTAATCAGTATGGCCAGCAGTCTACAAAAGAGTGCTGCTTTGCAGAGAGACATCTGTGCAAAGAGAACAATACTGAGTGCAAGAGGAGGAGGAAAACTCCCAAACCTTTCAAAGTAAAATACTATTTGCTCCTTTTAAATTACAAAGCAGGTTATAATATGTCATGTTGCAATATAAAATTAATGGTCTTATTAAGAAACAAAAACAAAAAAAACCCAAATTCAACATTTGCATACAAATATCAGAGTCACACACTAAATCACCAGCAGCTTTCCAGGATGCTGGTAAAAGACAGATCTTGAAGCATTTGAAATGCCATGTTTTTAGTAAGCAGCTATGGAAGTAGCTTATACATCAGCTGACTCGGACAACGTTCACAGTCTATGCACTCCTAAGAGGAGCTGTACTTTGCTCAGGGCTGGGGACTTACTACTCCCAGCACAGTAAGACACATGGCTACAGGCCTGATTTTAGTTATAACTTACATTCTGGACATGAGACATACAGACCCCTCCTTATACAGACTCCAAAGTACAAAAAATTTCTCAAGATATTCTGGACATCTTCAGTTGCCACTAAAACTAATACAAAATAGTTGATGTTCATGCTCATAGAAAGTACGAACACGAGACATACCCAAGTTCCAGCAGGGACTACTTCAGGGTTCTTGACCTAATTTGTCCTTACCAATTCCCTTTGCCATGATGCCTCAAAAAACTCAGTTACTGTTAGGCTGCTGGACCAAGACCAAACATGCTGACGAGCATCATTTCCTCATAACCTCCTCCTGTTTGAATCTCTTTATTTCTTTGTACTTAAATTGTGAATTTCTTGGTACAGGGACTGCTTTTTTTTTTGTTCCTGCACTTGCTCAATTACAAGTTCTTTAATTCACAATATGTGCTCTCATCTGTGTTAACCTGGGGCCTTATCTCAATTTGCCACAGTCTGAAATCCATTAACAAGGAAGCTGAATTCACTTTCTTGCTTTTATTTATCCTTCTCTAACTCCAGTGGTTAGACTCCGCTGTATCTTGCTTCTTTCTGAAACATGTCAGGATAGGGATATCTTAATTTGGGACCAAAATATTTCAACCCTCAAGTCCTCTTGACCACAAGAGGCATCAGAAAGCTTTCTTTTTGAACTATGGACCTTTGGCAGCTCAGCTCTGGAAAGCAAACATCTGCAAAGACTTTCTCCTCCTTCACTCTCATTCATTGTCTGTAGAGACAGATACTTTCCTTCTCTTAATGGCTATTACTTAAGATGCACAACTGAGAGATGGCAAATTCCTTCTATAAAAGGAGGTGATATCATCCAGAACACATTTAGCTCTATCTTGTAGGCACAGAGGAAATGTGCCAGTTTGTTCTGACTGCTAAAAACAGTAAACAGAAAAAGATTTTAATTCCAACAGCATACTGGTAATGACATTCTTCTCGTAAATTGCCAGAGATTTAACTACTTTGATAAACTGCAAGTATGGCTTTTTCCCCTGAAGTCAGTAATTATTTTTAACTTCTACCAGAATAGTCTGAAATGTAAGCTTAACCAAAATACCCTTTTTCTATATCCTTGCAATTTTGATGAAATATTCTGAAAGTACATAGTTTTGTATTAGTATTGCTTAAAGCTCCTGTAGTTAAATATACTCAGTTTCTATTAATAATCAAAAACGTATGCAATGCTGACCAGCTGAAAATTCTTTAAAAAAGGAAAAAAGTTAGTTTAACACAAACTATTTTTTAAAGTCAATTGAATAAAAAGGAAAGAAAAAGTCACAGAATAAAAAGCAAGCATTAACAAAACATATATTTTAAACAAACAAACAAAAAGCCATTAACTGTCAGTGATGTTCCGGAGATTGCAGCTGGAAGAAAGCTCATGAAAGCAGTCAGAATTTACTGCTCCATGAATTTAGTTGCCCTTCCCAAACTGAGGCACTATAACCGACTATGCATCAACTTATGTCATAACTGAAGTGGTCAAACGCAGACCACAAGCGTTTTTCTGACTACAACAGCCCAAGTCTGGTAGTGAGGTTGGTATCTTGGTGAGAAGACAGAAGGAGCTTAAATCACACAGGCTGCTGACGTGATGGCAGATCTCAACATCCAAGATGTAAAGAACTCATGGTGAAAATTTTGGATAACAACACGTAACTTTTTACAGTAGAAATTTAAAACCAACTACATTTTTTTCCCTCTACTATAATTTTTTCTTTCTATTAATCCCTGGCCATAGATACTTTCATATATTGATATATTAATGACCTGAGTTAACCTAATGCTACTTCAGAAAGCAGCTGATAGCAATAAAACAGCCAACCAATCCTCCTCTCCTTCTTCCCTAAACCTAACAGCATGGAGAGGACTACAGGGTCCATAAACTCATCCAGTGTCTCTCCTCCTGTCAATTAAAAAACAGAAACATATTCATAAATATGTAACATATGGGGCAAGCCCATTTAGGACTTCCAAGAAGTTTGTTCTTCTCACTTGCACCCTTAGAAACACTTCTGGAGAATGAAAGGAGGAAATAAGAATGCAGAGCCCTGTCGCACCTCCTGGCACCCACCGCACATGTTATAATACCTATATATATATATATATGTATATCCTATGACCAGCTAGAACCCAACCACACTTCCAATCCCAGAAAGGCAGCATGGACCTCTTACTCCAACCAGACTTTTCCAGATCATTTCCCTCCCAAAGATAATGCATGTCACAAAGGATTACTGAACCAGTTTATAACATTTTTAAAATCCATACAGAGATATAACTGGGACAGTCAGAGAAGCCACAGCCTTTAGACCATCCCAGTTAACTTCATTGATACTTTGGCAATAGCTTTGCTGGAATAGCACCTTATACCCTCTAATCCCAAATTAAACCAAATCCTTTTAATGTGCAATGAGATTGCTGCTATTAATCCTTGTTTTTTAATGAGGCACTAACACTGCACTGCTAGACGCGACTTTAAATCAGTATTCTTCGCCCTGAATAGCTGGGAAACATAGCGATGCTTGGTCCCCCTTTGGTTCCTTTTGCCTTTCTGCTTAGTTTTCCAGCTTCGCATTTTCGCTTTCATTTCTGCCTCTCCTTTATCCTATCAAGGTAGTTAAGACCTTAGTTCTGAGGAAGACAGGATACAGAGCTAACGCCAGGTGACAGAAACATGCTAGTTTGCCATTAGTGGATATAGCATTTAATTTCCTAGTAAGAAAAACAAAATAACTTTACCTGGAAAATCTAGAGGTTGCGCATCAAAAATGAGGGCAGGGGAGGCAGAAGGACTTGATTTAGATATCACACAAAAGAAAGAAAAGAAAGTGATTATTTTAAAGAATAAAAAAAACAGGGAGAAATGAGAGAAAGGAGAGAGTGCATGTGCGTGAGAAAATGAATCAAACAGTATTGTTGCATAAATAAAAGAATTCCTCAAACCAGTATCCTGTCAGTTCAAAAGTCCTTATAACCAGGTGTATGGGGTTTTTTGTTACTTTTATTGCCACAAAATAAGGCTTAGTTTGCACCTAAATTAGTATTTCTATATTTCACTACTTTTCAGATTCTCCATTAATACCTCTCTCCAGAAACTTCTGAACATACAGGTTAATAATCATAGCCCTCACTGAAGGGACAAAGAGTGTGCTTGTTTTAAATACACTGTAGAAGTAAGAACTACCATGCTGTGAGGAAGAAAATTATTGGGGGCTGGGGTGGGGGACAAACAACAACAACAACAACAACGAACTAACTGTGCATTTAGCCCTAAATCTTTACTGCCAGTACCTCAGGATGTTTTCCTCAAGAATAGCTTTGAAAAAATGCCTCTATAATCACTTCAGGTAGTGAAGTGACTTTCTTTTTCTTTCTTTCTTTTTTTCTTTTTTTTTTTTTTTTTAAGAAATTCTTATACTTTGACTTATTGAACTAAGTCTGAGGAGGAAAAATCTTTCTCTTGGTCACTAAGCAAGTTTAAATTCATCACCACTTTTTCGGGAAAAAGACTAGATTGAGACAAAAGTGGAATTCACCAAAACAAAAAAGCAGTCATGAACGTCCAGAGAGCATTCCCTCCTCTGCAGCGACGTTCTCTCTACAGTGTTCAGCAACACACCAAAGAAAAACTCTGCAGCCTGCTATGTAAACTGGGAATATCAGCAAGCAGAATAACATTTAGCCTACTACACTCTATTTGTGAAAGAGATTACAGTGTGTGTTTTCACAGATATCTCCCAAGGTAAACATATTTCCAGGATAAAGCTAACAAAACAATTTTCCTAAAATGAGAATAAAAGATTAAGAAATGTCTACTAATATCAAGAAATTCTTGGATTGTGATACTATGAACACCTTAGCAGCAGCTTTGAAGGAAACAATTCACGATCACATTGGAAAGGAAGTCCAGGCTCAAGTAATTACCTTAGTGTATTACAATTAACTAATAGGGAGGTTAATTGAGACTAAGGCTGCTGCATTGATTTGGCTCTATTAATAACTTATATGGGGCACTTTCAAATTCTGTTTATCCCAAGGATTTTTTTAGCCATTTACCTTTTCAACCTCCTAGCAGGTATTGTATTAATATTTTAAAGAAGAGGAAATCAGAATTAGAGCTTGTACAGAATCCAATCATATTTGACATTGATCATCATCATTCTGATGCTCTGGAAAAGCCTGTAGAATGGGAAAAGCCAGAGCTGCATTTCTGGAGCCGTTAGCTTAGCATTACAACTTTGGCTCCTCCTCCGACCACACTTTTCCTAAGGTATAGGATAGATTTCATCAAAACCTGGTGACAAATCTGGTAGCTACTGAAGTAGCTTATTAGTGTCCATGAAAGTTATGTTCACAGATCAAGGCAGAATAACAGCCAGGCATTTAAGAAAAATAGATTTTTCTTCCTAGTTTGTTGACACCCATAGGGAATCCTACTTTGATTTCAACAGGCTTCGAGTCAAGGCCTTATCTTAAAAGTAACAGACCCGTTATTGAGGAAATATCGTACTACCAATCTGCTCTGTGGATGACACGCACATGATGCCAGAACTCCGGCATATATTGCTTCATTGGAATCAGAAGGAAGGAAGAAGGAAGACTGCAAAGGGAAAGTGGTTATTTTCTTTTGTTTCATAACTGTTACAAAGATTTTTTTTTTGAGTGTGAATTTTGCGAATTCTTCAACTGAGAACACAAGCCTAAAACAGAAAATTTTTGAAAAGCTCTAAGTATTGAAAATAAGTAGCAAGACTAGAAGCCTCATTTCTACAGCATGAGAATCATGTAAGCATACCTAATGAGCCAGGGCTGACAGTGAGGTTTGACATTCCCTATAGAAAAAACTGATCCTTCACACAATGTGCTCCTCACATACTGCATTTCGAGGAACACAGTGTTTGTACTGATATCACCACCCAGGAGCTACTCAGTACTCGGGCAGAATCCAGCAGCACTGGCAGCTCGTAAGCAAGCAGCAAATCTTCCAGACGCCCTTTCAAAAACCGCATTTTGAGTTTTGGAAGTACCAAAATCTGCTCTGTATATAGGCGTAATTAGAGACAGCTTTCACCGATAAATACCGAGGGGACTCCAGATGAGATAATGAGTGAGGATTTGGGCCATCTGCCCTTTCTGCTGTCCTCAATTCATCACCTCTGCCCCAGCCAAACCTTTGCTGGGGCCCCAATCGCTAAGCCAAAGGGTGAGCTCCTTTGCAGAGCTTACTGCAGCTTTGCCTCCAACAAATCGCAGTCAGTTACATCTGGGAAACAGTCTGCTCTGCCAAAGCTTACGGTCACCTTGTTGCAAAAGCATTTACATCTAGCCCACGTAAACTTAGTTCAGCCACATATTGAAACTAAACAAGAAGATGGACATGCAATAGAGAATGGAATGGGAGAAGAAAGAAACAACCTAAACCAAGGTTACCAATACATTTCATATTTGCTTCTTATATTTTAACCAATTGACATCCCTGTTTGCATGATTGAACAGCACCAAGAAACTTAAATAGCACAAAAATATCAGAACATCCAATAAAAGTATTTTTTTTGTAATGAACAAGCTGTAATAAATAAATGGCATTATCTATTAACAACACCTCCAGAAATAATCTTGTGCCTTTGCAGCAGCTATAGTAAAAAAGGAAAAACTCATGAAACAAACACTAGCAAAATAATGTATTAAACTAAAGGGTGATGAACAAAATACCAGAATCCCATGCCCCAAGAATGTGTTATTTTCTATCAGTTAATGCCAGTCTAAATGCAGGTACACATATTCAGTAAACGAATGTATAACGAAAAGGCAAACTAAAGCCACGAAAATGATATTTGCCTCTGACTTTCAAACAACTGGTAGAAAAACAAGGAAAGATAGTCTCTTCTTAAACACTGAAGTCTCTTCGCATACCACTCCACAGGATCAATACTTCCAAGCTCTGTGTGTATACTTCTTAATTTATTTTTTAATCCTGGCTAATATTTTTACCTTGTACTAAGCCAATCATATTTTAGTTTCTCCTCTCCCCTATTCTGAGCAACTTGCTAACCAATATTTCAGAAGTATAATTTTATATAGTGATTTCAGAACAAATATGCAGACACTAGAAGTTAATCTCCATTCTCTTATAGGCAGCGGGGAGGAAAGAAATCATTAACTTCATATTGAATATGGTTTTGCAAAACAGTTACTTTATGCATTAAAACGTCCGCTCACAAGATTTTTTTTTTTTGATAGTACTTGTTCTATTCCAAACTAGCCACTAGTTTTCTGGTACTGAAGAATGTTATAATCTAAAGGCAATGAAATGGAGAAGCAAAGAGGTCAACAGCCTGAGCACCCTTGAACAAAAGTTCCCTTGGAGATGTCAGCTGCAATCTCATTTGTTTCCTCTAACATTTTCAGGTCCCCCCGCTCCTTTCTTTAAAGCTTCTAATTCAGTGGCTGACAAATGATCACTTTAAAAATCTTTGTACAGAAATAACCAAGTCTGAGTATGTCCACTGAAGATCACTAAGCTCTCCACAATTAGCACTGGGGCTAGATTTTGTAGAACTGTTTCTGTGCACACGCGCGTGCGTGTACACACACACACTTTACACCATCAGATTCTCAAAACTAAACCAATCTGCATTTTCACATGCAGTATCTTCTATTTCTGAAAACTCTGAAGTCAAATGGACTATTCTGGACTAGGTATCTAGGGAAATATGTATATAATTTGTTCTTTCTTTCCTGCTCTGTTTTTTTCAGAATCCTAGAGAGTCTGAAAGTATACTGTCTTTTCCACATCCAGACTGGAAACTCTGTGTTGAGAGGAAGTTTCCTGACATAACCCAGGGCAGAAAGTCAAGAGGAGAGATTCAAACAGAGGCATGCCAAAGAGTTCACAGGAAAGGAGAAGAGACTTGTTGAGGTGAGATAAAGAAAGGAAATCTCTTCCTCCCCTCCCAGAATGCACTGAAATGGCCTTTTTCTTCTATTATGTGACTTCTCCTAAGGTTTTTGTTTTGTCTTCTTTTTAAAACTTTCTTCCCCTCTGCAAGAGCTTTTGAGAAGTGCAAGAGCTGGAGACAAGGTCTCGAAGAAAGAACCATCTTCAGCCGCTCCAGCGCTAAACCAGCAGCAAAACAAACGAGGCCCGGGGCTGGGGAAGAGCCTCCCACCCGTGAGGCAGCTCTGAACGTGCAGCCCCTTCCCGCACACACGGGTGTCCCTGAACGCAGAAGCAAGCTCTGCCGCTGCCGTTTGTCCGATGCCTCACAAGCGCTCAGTCCTCTTTTTCTTCTGGGCATAAGACAAATCAGTCGGCACATCAAGCTCTCAACTCCTAAATATGAGGTTGGCTGTTTAAGCTTTCCTTTTTGAATAACACCATGAATTCAAAATTATTGTAATAAGCATCATAATGGACCAGGAATCTCTAAGATATCTATTTTTCAATGATAAAAGCAATTGCTGGATCACAGGACATTTGTGATTTTATGAAAGACATTCTTTCTGTCTTCTAAATAGGTGCATATATTCACCATAGAGTTTGGAAAGCATTAACTTCAGCAACAGAAAGAATTTGTAATTAACCTGTCTGTGATATGCTAAGAAAAATATCAAAACATTTAAAGAAACTCCACTCCTCAGAAGATGCTAACTGCGCTTTGGAAAGAGCTCTTAAATGCAGAGATGGGCATGCAACAACAGAAAAGCACTATTGGGCAAAGCTGCTGTTAGACTGCACTATTCCCTCCTCACCTCTTCACACCACTGGAACAGACAGAGACAGTTTGTTATTCGTGATATGTTAACGTAACTGTGACAATAAATGGGATCCTAGGCAGCACCAATGCGCTAGAGAAAATTACAGGATCCTGATACACTACAAACTTGGGAAAGAGCCTTATTCTCCTGTTTGTTCTCCTGCCCGTCCGGTGATTTCAGAGCCACACTGAGGCGATGATCCAGGAGGATCGCAACAGTGGGAGATGCATCAGCACTCCCAGTCTGTGAAGAAATAGAGTACAGGCACACCAGTCCTCCTATTTCACTCTGGTCAAAGCAGCTACTGATAACTGCAACAACATCGCTTTTCAGCTCCTGCAACTCTGTGCAAGCTACTCATGAACTAGAATCCTGAGTTACCGCAACTCTAACATATATATAAAAAACCTCAGGAGTTATCTCTTATGTTGCTTTCAAGGAAGGAAGAGCTGGATGCTTGGAAATATGTGATTCTGTATATTCAACAGTTTATTGGTTGTATAACTGATATACCCTACTGAATCATGCAAATGAGCACAAGAGATTTGATCTTCTCACTTTTGAAGGCATCCCAGCTGGGTCTTCCCTTCCAGCTTATCTATCATCCAGGCAACAATGTGTGGTCACAGAAGTGCACAATAAATGCTCGTGCACTTATCAATGAATTCCCCTCTGCTCCTCTGCAGACAAGAAATGCAGGAAATAGTACAGAAAAGGCACACAGTAAACCACATTAACCAGCTTCAAAGCTGTTCAACTTGTGTGGCTGCTTGCATTCAGGAGAAAGAACACACCACTTTTTCCCTTGCAAGGGCTGCTTTTCCTTCAGCAGTTTGCCAAGCGATTGCCTTCTAGTGCCTACGCGTAATCCTGCAGATTTCTTTCTTTGGAGTTGCTGCCATTCTGTGAAGAATTAGTTCTGCTTAATAGCCCAACTGTTGCATGGAGAACATCCAGCACAGTTTTGCGCTTTGCAACATGAAGAGAAGGATCAGAACACAAGCATAGCTGTGCAACAAAAGACATGTCCTTTCACAACTATCCTAATTTGGCATCAAAAAAAAAAAAATCCTCGAAGAAAAACAGTAGTTGAAAATTAAAAATTGACTTTTATGACTTAAAGGTTCCCTGAAAGAAGGACCCAAAAATGAACAAGGAAACCTAAGGGAGAATCACTGGGTGAAACAAAAAGGCAATTTCAGGACCAGGCAACAAGGACCTCCAGGGCTGCAAGCTCGGAAGCCACCCCATTCTGATCAACGAATTTCATTTAGATGCCAGCAGAAGGGCAAGACCTCTAGTTATCAGTTATGTACCTTTAAAAATAAATAAAATGCTATCTCTGACCAAAAAACAAAAACAACCCCCCCCCCAAGGCTCTCCTAAGCAGAGCTCAGTGCCCGCTTTTCACATCACCCTGCCTAGCTCATCAATCAGGGAGAGCGCGGCAGAGAGCACCCCTGGACGGAGGGGCCCCACGCATTCCTGCGCCGCCGTGCTGTGCAGGCCCTCACGTCTGGGGGGAGGCGGAGGAAGCGGCTTCCTTCCCTACAGTGGCAAACCGACACCATCCGCGTATGAATGAGTGTAAGCTGATACCATGGCGTTTTAAGTCTTTGGAAAGGCAGAAACACTATCCCTGAGAGATACGAGCACTGTCCAATCCTTACAGCGTTCCAGAATCGGTGTTCTGGGATGAAACACACGATTTCACTGCAAAATGCAAGGGAGAGACGCTGGGAATTCAAGCCCTTCCGCCCCCTCTCTCCAAATGTCAACACTGCTGCTTTCCCTTGGGGAACGGAAAGAAGAGATGCCTCCACACTCAAGGGCCAAATGCCTTTAAGTCATTTCCCTGCTGCCAAATGCCCCCTACCATATTCCACCGCCCCCAGCAATGCTCTTTCTACACCACGTAGCAGCTAACAGCAAAATTCTGAGCATCCAAAAGTTTGGCAGCAGCAAGGGGAAAACACAAATAAGCTTCACATGAAAAAACAAGCCACAGAAGTATTTTTCAGTATTGCTTATGTATTGAAAACAACTTAAAACCCTTTAATTAAATGTTTACCTGCAAAATTTCTAGGGGTGGGGGGAAGAGGAATTTACAATTCTTGCAATTTTTATATAAAATGAATCAGCAATGTGGCTTACAGAGGAAAAAATCACCTTTCCTTCAATGTTATGGAAATCCCTGTATTTTTTCCTAAGTATCTTTCTCACACCGTGGAAAACAACTTGCAAATTTATTCTAAATGCACCATAAAAGTCCCCATACCAAAAGAAAATAGGAGAAAAAAATCAATCTTCCAAAAAAAAGAAAAAGCCTCATTTTCAAGCAAAACCCATTATTTGGGGCTGCTAACTACGGCTAACGACAGCTGAAGGAGGAAAACACAGGGATTTCCAGTTTGCCCAGTCACAGTGCCAGTAGTCATGTTCTGCTATGTAGGTAATGCATCTGGGTCATTAGATCATATGCTCTAATACACAATGAAAAACCAAACAGTCACTTCTATTCTACAGTTTTATTGCAAGGAAAAATCTGCAGCAATTAAATCCCCTATGGTCAAGTCTGATCATGTCGAATGAAAGATTTACACCATTTTCCTTTTCCTTGATTTTTAAGGCCTTGCTATTTATCTCCAGCTCAAGGCCCTGAACTGAAGCTACCAGAAAGTTCCCCAGGTCGCTGCCCGGAGCTGGACACCGGCACAGAGATGCCGGTATCTCCGGCCTGAAACGAACACACTCCGATAAGGGGGACTGATAACCTGCAGACAAGAAATATCTGAGAAATCCAGCGTCAGACATGAACATAAGATCACCCAGCCTCCACGAAAGAGTACATGCAAGAGAGACGGGAGCCGATCCGACAGACGTTGTCCTTATCCCAGATTTCTGACACACAGGCAGAAGTGCATCATCACGGAGAAGAGTTGAGCGAGGTTAGATTAGCTCAGAGTTCCCTCCTCCCTTGTGCTGTAAAGATAGTTAAGCCACTCGTTTATCTTAACAAATACAAAATCCTCCCCTTTTCTCCTCAAAAAGCGAGAGAGAAAGGCCAAGTCAGTCGGCATTTTCTTCTAAATTACGCACTTGTACTTCAAGCAGAAGTGTAACACCTTGGCCTGCAGCCAGTCAGAAATCCCTCATAATGCGTTCAATAAGCCAAATCAAAACAGTACATAGTTTATATGAGTGGGGTAAAGAAACCTGAAGGTCATATTTCATCTGCTGGAGCTCATCATGTTCATTCAAACAGAGGCAGAAGGTTAACTGGCGGGATGTGCTCTTTAATGCCTGTTATTTCCAGTGGAAGGAGCCAAGCAACGAGGTTTTCTCCCCTTGGTTCCTTATGAAAAGGATCAGCAAAAGGGTCTCAGCATGGAGGGAAGCTGGCCCAGCTGAAGAGAAGATGGAGAGGAGTTTTTGGGGTGCATTAGTTACAAAATTACAAATGTGATATAAGTCTCGTATAGCAACACCTCTCTCTCTCTCTCTCAAAAAAAAGGGGGGGGGGAAAGGGATCCTATAACAGCATTAAAAAAATCAACAGATGGCACTTCTGTGCATTTGGAAAATGCTGGATTTATATAAAAAAATCCTGTAATTTATCAGATGCAAATGGGGACTGGATGGAGGAAGATCCTAGGTTCTGTCCTTGGCTTTGCTGCTGCCCGTGTCATCTGCAGCAAACTAATTTATCAGACTGATTCTGCAGAATTTATTCTCTGCTCAGTTTTCTCCATGGTAAATAGAGGTAACACACTGACCTCCTTTTAGTCACTCCAGGCTTCTCTGGATTGCTTATCACTGCAGATATTGGAGGCATCAGGAGCATTAATATTTATATTCTGTATATTTTAAAGTTAATGTTAGTTTAATAAAAATGAATGTTCTTAACCCTGATACTTTCAAGCATCTCTCAAATGAAATTATTTCATTTTGTGTTGCATTACACACACTTTGGATAAAAGAAGGTAGCCCAAGGACTTCCCCACTAAGGTAGCATACAACATATTCGCCTCCCATATGCACACACACAAAGTGGTAAATTTGAATGCTCAGAATTTCAGAAACTAGAGAAATAAAGTTCTGTAACTTTATTTGTCCTGGGTAGACAGGTGCCCTAGGAAGCAATCCAACTGCATGACTCCCCGCTATTCACAGTGCCAAACGAACGGTGCTCATGCAACGAGCATCCATTTGATATTCTGTTTTCCCCTCCTCGCCGAGCACGTGGCCTCTTTCCTTATTTACTGCACTCTGTTGAGCACTGCCCTGAAGGCAGGGTTATTAACTTCCCTCTGGCCTCTTCTGCCGGCCCCGCGCTGCAGTTCTTCACAGATGTTAACACGTTTACTCTCATGGCACCTCAAGGAGATGAGGAGCTATTACCTTTTTTTCGAACGGTACTGTTGGGAATGCACAAACAGTGGGATGATGGCCCAAAACACTGATGGATTTTGATGTCTGGGAGATGGGCTGCTCCAATGAGCGCACCCCAGTCCCTTGGTCCTACCCCATCCCCATCTCCTTGTACTCGTGGCAATTCCCAAACGTCGCCAGCCCTAGGCATCACTCCACAGGTTTTTCCTTTGTCCTAGTCTCTTCCCACCAACGTGTTTCTCTTCCCTTTCCTGACCTCTAGACACATTAGACCCCTCACACCTCGACCTCATGGGCTTCCCATCCCAAACTTCCTCTCCAGGTAATTAGATCACTGGTTTCACTTACTTCAGCTTTCTATCCCAGCTGGTTTCTCCAGGCAGTGTTAAATCACACTTTAGCTCCTCATTAATTCAGAACAGGAAAAAAAGGTAAGGTCACAGTGGCCTGGGACTGCTTAGTGGAGAAGCCCAGCTCAGCCTTCAGAGACAACACACTCAGCACAAATGGCATCTTCTCTCACTCCAGCAATTCAAGCTGAGTAAGTCTACGCTGAATGTGTGCAAAAATGAAGCTTTTAACTCAAAATTCATAGAACAAATTTGGAAATATATCAAGAGGGACAGATACTGCCATGAAAGATATTTTTCCAAGTAGTTAATGAACCAGAAGGTTCATTAGCAACAACAGTCTCGTGATATAAATATTCGGTAAATTTAACAGCAGACAGTGTCACCAGCCTCCCCTAGAATAAGATCATCACTTGTGGAATACAACAGACCAGAAAAAGTGACCACTAGTATTTTTTGCAAGATTTTGCAAGATTTTTTGCGTAACTGAAAGCAGCAACATGCTTCATCACTACTATGTAAAAATAAAGTTTTGGGGGCAAGGAGTGAAAATGATTTTTAAAAAGTTCCAGGGCCAGGCCCTGCTAGCAATTCAAAACTATTTCACTTTATGTGGCACAGACGTTTTCATGATTTCTAAAATTAAAATAATACCTCAGCGAAGTTACAAGACACAACCAGCATGTCAGACCTTCACATTTCTGTTTCTTGAGATGGTCACAGCTCATTTAACTGTCAGCAGTTCCAAAAACCGAAGACAAGCTCTCCCAGATCGCCTCAAGTCCCTGCCTCTGCTGCTTACCTCCAGCCCTCTCTGCTCTGATCCTAGAGGGAGCCAGTTCAGCTCACTGCAGCTACCCAGGTTAGCCAGGTAGCCAAAAAAGGCATCGTTTCTGCCAGGGTTAGCACGCAGATGAGCCCCACTGACTGCACAGGGGATGTGGCATTTACTCATCCTATTCTTCACTTTCGGAAGTACAAAAGTAGTGTCTGCCACATCAAGGTTAAAGTATAACTTATTACACTGTTTGTGCAAGCACTTGGCCTGATTAAACTTTTTTTTATATTCCATTGCAGTTTCTTTTTTTAATAGCTTCATGCTTACGTCACCAGTAGATTTTCATATCTAGCCCATATCCAAAATCTCATAGCTTACCACTAATAGAAAGCATTAAAATAAATGTCAACCTTTTAAAGGCTCACCTAAATGCAAGGCACGAGTTTTGAATGTGTTTCATTCTCTCAGAAGGATCTCCTTCCAGTATTACTTCTGGTGCAGAATGTGTAATATTTCTTTATGTGGCTCAAAAAGAAAAAAGGACAAAAAAGAACTTCTGTCTCTAAACTGAAGTGAAATGAAATTTTTCATTACAAATGTTTATTATATTCTTAAGACAGACTATTTTCAACAAAATCTATGACCATGCAAGCACCTAATTCACTATCTTGTATCTCTCAATGATGGCTATCAGCAGATTACATACTCCTCCTTTATGCTGAAATATAGTTCCCTACAGCTAATTTATGCTAGCTAAGCATTTTTTTAAATGTAGACAGGCTTTGGGTTTGTTTTTTGTTTGTTTGCTTTTTCTTTTTAAGTCATACAATCCCAGTAAGTCCATACATGGGAGGAAGAAAAAAAATAAAATAAAGCTCTGTGTGGATTTCAGGGATTCACCATCGGAAAGCTTTTATTCTTCCACAATGAAGAAAAGTTATGACCTCTGACATGTGGCTATGGTGCCAAAGAAACTGCTCATAAATGTGTGTCAGTAAAAAAGCAGAAATCAATAAATTCATTTAATCCAGTGAACTATTATGTAGTGGGACACAATATATTTTAGAGAGCCAACTGTTCTTTCTTACAAAAGAAGAACATTATACCTAACGGATTTTTGGATAGTCCAGTTTTGGTAACTTTTAAAATCTGAACATTATCTTTGGCCCATTAACAATTATTTGTTTATGCTACAAATTACCAGTATTTTTACGCCCAATCTGAAAGATCCTCAATAACGCTGGATTCAGGTAGCACAACAGGAATATTAGCAGGTGGACAGATATCCTATTAAGCCTCCACCATCATTAGAGATAGCTACCCGCAAGAATCAAACACAGGCAGGTGTTACACGTGCATGTATTTCCATGGGTGCTCAACAGCAGAATTAATGAGATACTGTCCATCATTCCTAATATACTAATTTTGAAAGACCAAATGAATCACTGCCCTACAACAAATACTGCAGAGCCTTTCAGCAAAGCATTTGGTCACCTACTGTATAATTTTATGTCAAGCAGCAAAAAGCACTATCAGGTAAAGGTGATGACCATTAACAACAAGGATGCAAAGCCATGTGCTGGGAATATCACAAAACTTCCATGAATATTAGCAAAAAATCCACAGACAGTTTCTTGGTCACTGTATCAGTACTTGCCTCCTCTGGTGTTCAGTGCATCCATGAATTCCAAACATTAAAAAACAAAATTACTGCTAGAAATAAGGTTCACACCCTAAGAAAAAGTAGTTACTAACTGGATTAAACAAAAATTTTCTATCAATGAGAAACAAAACCAAACCAAAAAATCCACATACCCAAATTCCTCCTTTTCTTAAACAAACAAATACGTCTCCTTTTCTTAAGCAAACAAAACATTAAGTTTGAGAACACAGGGTAACGCAGCAGCATACAAACTCAAACACACGGGCTGCCCTGGCCACGGCGCACACCGCGCTATGGATCGGTTATTACACCCACTTCACAACAGTGCGACTGCACGATACAGCTGAGCCCCTTTCCCAGCACAGACTGGCCGAACCAATAAGAGCAGTATCCTCTTTCAACCTCTACTGAAGATCAGTGATAAATCTGCTTGCAAACTGCGGGCCACAGAGCTGTTTGCAAAAATGCCGAGCATTAAAAGGCAGAAGAAAAAAGATCTGATCCTATGCTCATTGATGCTTTGGGGAGCCGGGCAAAGTGGGAAGGAAGTTTCACCCTTGTAATTTGGGACACGCTACGTACAAAGTTTCTCTCTCCTCAGGCAAAATGATGGCGTCGTGCCAGAACTCCCAGGGACTATTTCCAGTTAACATCAATTTGCCGGATGTCACAGACAAGTTTAATGAACAAAATGATAAATGTCTGTCAATGGCTTCATAAACTCCACGAATTCTAGTTACAAAGAGCATACATAATGCACAGCTCTGCCTGAGGCACATGCTATAGTTATTAGAGGTTTACCAGAAACCTTGATGTGGACAGTGAAATAGTAATTTAACAATTTACACTAGTTAATCTACTGATAAATTACCTAATAATTACTAATATATTGAAGATCATAAGAGCAAAAGTAAACATTTACAACTCTCTTCAATGTTCAAAGACCTCAAGTTTGATTTTAAAACTTCTTTGAAAAGAAGATGGCTTGATAACTTCCAGTTGTAGCAAGTTGTAAAATAAAAAAAAACACAATACGGGGTAACTGGGCCCTTTTGAACGTATAATACGTGGGCTATCAGACCAGCTTTTCCTAAATTATTATCTGACTCTGAAATGACAGCCAGATCACTTGAGCAAGATGTTACACTGCTGTCCAATCATTTTTACCTAATCTAAATTTGGAGTCAAAAGTGACCTCAAAATATCCTATGACACTTCCCTCCTCAGCCACAGCTGTGAAAATAAGCTCCACTGGTAAACAGGACCTTCTTCCAGTCACTAAACATAGTGAACGAGTAAGAAAGGGGGGACTACCAGGAATAGTTTTGAAAATCCAGAGCAAGAATATACCATATATGACATTTAATTTGTAAAGAGAAAAAGAAAAAAACTGACTAAGCGCAGCAAAAACAACGTGCACCTGACATGAGAACTAGGAGCACATGGCAACACTGGAAAGGACACAAACGAAGAGGGATTTTAAATATCAAGGCTGATCAGCAAATAAATGACAAGTTTTTCCATTTGGTACTCTCTTCTCTGCAAGCTATTTTACGGTGCACAGGAAGCGAGCATCTCAAGATACCGCTTAAAAGAACTGCCAAGCTCACTCTAACAGACCAACGACAGCCTTAAAGAGTTTGGGAGGGGGGAAAAGAAAGCTCACCATCGCTACTTCACATGAGGAACTCGTGCTGCAAAGGCTGACGAGATGACGAAGAGAAAATTATTTTTCTCATCCAATTTTTTCCTGTGTTGTCTTTAATCTGACAAGACTTAAAGGAGAGGCAAAAATCAAAATCCCAAACCCTCCCGACTGGAAGATTCAGAAAGATCTTTGGTGCAACACAAGACTTAGAAAGTGAGCCATGTGAATCTATCAGGACGTCTAAAGCAGATTAGATACTACAATGCAGTAACATCCTACTGACCAGTTAAGAGCCTCTCCTTTCGTAATTCTACCCATTTACCAGTGATGCCATTAAGACCATTAAGGGGTTTTGCACGCGAGAACTTTGGCTCGAATGAAATGAGAACAAATGATGCCATCAATCAGTGTGCCCAGGAATCTCATCTGAAGTTCGAGTTGCTTCTGTTCACCCCTTCGGGTTTCCACCATGCATGCATCTCACCCACAAGGTATACACCACAGCCTGGAAAGACTTAGTTTAACTGCCCCCTAGCTATGTATCGCAAGAACACCAGATGACACATTCAATGCTTGTAATAACTTTTGCGTACCCTTTACCTTGGTCAGTCAGGCTGATTACTTTTTTCAAAGCTCTCTCTCATACCCAAATTACTTCAGACTACCACACCTAAGATCTAAAGAGCAAATTCCCATTACATGTGCTTCTTGCATAACAAAAGCACTGCTATCATGGAGATCAAAAGTAGAATTGCAGCGCGTTCTAGAACAAGCAAGTATTAAATGTCTGTGGACTAGGTAAGAATTGCAGCTTTTGCAGCAATATACCACTTAGTGTAGCCTGTAATTAGAGATAAACCCTTCCCTCCTTTCTGAAGTATGCCATTCATACCTTCTGAAGTTGTGATTCCGACACACACGACCATTTCGGACACAACTTTAAAGTTGTGCAGAATGGAATCTACTGCCCCCTTCCAACACCTACGAAAGTCCGCGCTTGGCAAAGATACTCCCCATCTGAATAAGTTAGTAAAATGCAATGTTTTGAGACCAGACCCATCCCACCAGTCCCATCATACTGGTCAGTAAGTAGAAAGTTTTTCTCATAAGACTCTATAGTATAGAGGGGAAAAGCATGTCAAAGACCCTCTCTGTAGCCAGATTTGTGCTTTCCACAACAGATTTCTGTCATAATTCAGAAGCAAAAAATTCCTATTCTTTGCTGTACATAAGAGTCTTACCAGGGCTCTCATAGGAGTCACCATGTTCAAATACAGCTCTTTTCAAAGGCTGCACAGCTAATTTGTTCAATATTCTTCCACCATTACAAAAAAAAATAGTACAATAGAGGTCAAACATAACTGTAAAGTCTTGAGAAGAAAAGTGCTGATCTACAGAAGGGTTTGTTGAGGTTTTTCTTTTTTTTTTTTTTTACTGACTTAATGAGCAGATAGCTTAGCTGTAGTTTCACACGCAGCAATGTCCCTTCAAAAACGGCCAGCAAGAAAGTTGCTTAGCATCTACTGAACTGTCCAAAGGCATAACTTCCACGCTTGCACATTATAAACCATTTATGCACTTTTGTAAAACAGAGGTCTTAGCTCTACCACCTGCTCTTTGGCTTTTCAGTTTTCCAAGTTAATTTGTTGGTGGTGGATTTTGTTTTGTTTTTGTTTTTTGGTAGAGAAAAGGATTCTTTAGTCTACGTTACACAAGGTCAGATCCGATGACCTGGCTGTTTCCTACGCATGTTCACTGGTTTAAGCCAATCCCTACATTTAGTGTCAGGAAGGACTATCTTCCCAGATAGAAACATCACAGTTGCATTTGTTTTCTACTTCCATTTCTCAGGATCACCTGAGACAGACAGATTCCCTACCACCACGGAGACGTAGGACATGGACGCCCCCCTCGCTCCCTCATGCTCTTTCCTGCATTTACCACTGCAGGATCAGGGCAGCAAGTGCACCACACGCCCCTGACCCTCACGAGTCTCCACATCCATGACTGCAGCAAACTCCACGTACTGACGTTTTACCCCTTTATAGTTCTGTAATGAAAGCTCTCGTCTGCTCTCAGTTCTGCTGAAACTTTGCAATCAGCACATCACTCGTTTCCATTTATTCCAAATTTCTTTCAGAAATCATTTCTTTCCTCAAGACATTGCTTACTTGCAGAAACAAGCACGTAAGAACGCTTTTGTGTAACTTAGGGCAGCAAGTGTTGTCACTGCTGCAGTCAGAAGAGGAAATCAGCTTATACAGCTGCAAACCTGAGGACCAAGGTTACAAGAGATTAAATAACTACACTCCTTGCTGGTTTTCCCCCTCCCCAGTACTGAGTCACACATCCCCAACAACCCTTCCCAAAAGCGTCATGTACCATCCTGGTACTTTACAACTTTTGCTTCAAAGTCATGATAAAATTCTGGCAACATTTGGCATTGCATATAAGGCTCATTTTCACCATTCCCTCGTCTTTTGTAACATGTTTATTTTCCGCCCTCGCGCCGCGGATGCTCCCGCTCCCGTCGGGCACCGCAGCCCAGCGGAGACAGGCAGCCGAGGAACGAGGAACGGGCACTTCGGGACAGGGCCTCACCGCGGCGGCCGCCGTATTATCCACATGTCACCTCGTTTATTTTGCCTTCGTGAATGTTCGCATTGTTAAAAAGAAAAGGGGTAAAACCTCACAAAGAAAAAGGCACTTCTCCCCTGAGGAGATCAAATTCTATTTCATTGACGAAAACAGCCAGAATTAGCTTTTGAGTTAGGAAACATTGAAATAACAAAAGCAGTAAAGAAAACCCCTTTGTCCAGCACTGCTTATTTACGTTTTCCTCCAACACACATGGAAGGCCACCTCCTTCTGAATCTTTTATATATAGAAAAAACAAAATCTAAAAGGATGCTATGATAATTTCATTAATTAAATCATAGCTAAACCCTCCCATACTGTGGTAGGTTCATATCCATCTCCTTCCTGTGTCCCCTGTTTATCTCGCTATATAGAAAAGTAACAATGTTACCACGCAAGGGAGAAAAGGGCAGATGCAGGATTTTTAAGACTGCCCAAACTGCCCAACACAGATTATCTTGTTTGATTTTTTTTTCTCCTTAACTCACTTGTTAGGACAATCAACTTAAAAATGTAGATATTCTGCTGCTTAAAAGCTACCTAGAGGTTGACCCTAGCAACTAATGTTGACCATACAACCCACACTTGCTCAACAAAATGTGGAGATTTGGCATTGTTGATTACTTTTTCACTTAGGTGGTGATTACCAGTTATAAAGACTGGAAGTAATCAATCCCAATTTAACAGCTGGGCCTATTGATGGAACAGAAAAAAAAGAAAAAAGAAAGAAAAAGAAAACAATGCAAAACTAAACAAAAGATTATATCCCGAATTTTAGAGATAAGATATGGAAAAATAAGAAATGCTGAGGAAAACACACAAAAACTACACATAAAAATGTCCAACAACGGAAATGACCATGTCTCTGTAGGAAAATGCTTAGTAACTTTTTAAATTCTTCCTCCAAGATTCTCTTTTGTCATTGTCTTAAATTGTTCTGCACACCATCAATAGCCACAGCTGTTAAATTGTGAAGACGTGACAACAAGTCTCTAGGCAAACAACTGCTCAGAGTGAGATCCTTTTCTTTAGGATAATCAGAGCTGGCTGACAAAAGGGGGCCTTACTGAATGCCCTTTCAACAATTTCTACACTAAGACCTGCAGGGAGAGAGGGAGGGGGAGACAGGCAGGCGAGAGCACCACATTGCAAAACCAGAGCAGCATCCTTTGCTGCAGTACATTGCTTTGCAAGTAGGGAAAAAAAAAAAAGAAAAAAAAACCACTCGGATTTCAGTGCAACAATCACACGTACTGAAGGCAACAAAAGTCGCTCTAGTCCCAGCTTCCAGCATGGCACCACGCTTTCCTTCAACATTTCTCCGAGAGGTGAAAGCTTTATTGGCTACAGATCATGCTGCCAATAGGATGGAGCAATCCTTTTAAAAAGAAAAAAAAAAGAAGCTGGTAAAACTTTATACATTATAAACTCAAGGTGATAAAAAGCAATAAAAAAAAAAGAAAAAAAAAGGTAACAGCTTTGGCCTTACTAGCTAAGGAGAAAAGCAAAGGCATAAAACACCTCAGCTTGGCATTACGGTTAACACAAATTTGAAACTGAAGCGTTGAGGAAACTCATAAAAAGCTCACTTCCCTGGTGGGTAGGCAGTAGAAAAAAACACTGTTTGTGCGCGCTAAGTAGAGTTTCATACATTTTTTGTCCAGGCAAGGATAAAAAGCCCCAGCCCTCAGCCCGTGAAAGACCCGTTACAAGTGCAGACCAGCCACTGCTGAAGGAACGGGGAACGTTCTAGTGCAAAAAGCGATTACATCTGAACAGGATGCTGAAAATTTCTTCTGCAAATGTGATGCAGGGGTTCAGGGCAAAGGACGTCCGAGGCGGCTCTAGAAGGAAATTCTAGGAGAAAAATAAAAAAGAGGGGGAAAGAAGGCAAACATCTCCGTTTTCTTATTTCTTCGGTGCACCTCAGTGAAATAATAAAAACGGCACTGCTCTCCTTTACCGTTATCAACCAGCACTGCCAGCTGGGACAGCTGATCTCGCCCTCCTGCCCCAAACACCGGAGTCAAGCGCGCGGAGGACCGGCCCGCCGACGGGGCAGGGGTTCTCCTCCCGGGACGCGGAGCCGCGGCAGCAAGGCAGCGCCGGCGAAAGCCTGGCACGAGAGCTTCGCTGGCGGCGCGTCGCCCCAACGCACGACCGCCGGCTCTGACGGCCATTTGCCACTTCACTTCCACCTCCGCGAGGAAACGCTCCTGCCTCCCGCCCCCTTCCAGCTCAGGACGACCCCGTTACTTTTTAACGGGAACAGATTACGGAGCCCTACAAACATCTGGAGGATACCCGAAGTGATGGATTTCATGCAAAATGAAAACTACAGTGGGTTAAACCGCGGCGAGCCTTCCCGCCCCCCCCAGCGCTGCTCTCAGCCACGCCGCCACAGTCAATGCCGCATCAGGGAACTCATTTGGGTTAACACCACCTTTTGTTTTAATTCTATTATTTTAACCCGGATCAGTTCCCTGTTCAGTTAGCCACACATGCAGCTGCGCCCACCCAAGCAAGGGGACGGCGCAGAAGTGTGAGCAAACAGCTGGAGCAAGCACGGTCTGGTGCTAAAAAAAGTGGCTGTCACGTTACAGCATAAGGCTCAGCTGGATGCACTCTTAAGCAATCAAATATTTCAAACCTGAGCAAAAGACGTTATTACGGTATCAAAATATAAATGTTACCAATCGTTGACACTGTAATGGGACCCAGAGGAAGGTATCATCACATCACCGCTGCAGCAGGTGAGTAAAAGCACAATCCCTTCACTCGGTTATGTGCAAAAATCCCCGCATTTCAGGGACTGCAATACAGTGTGCGAACAGCTTCTCTCCCAGGAACACGTTAACAACTCCTTTTCCCAAGAAACCTTCTGCTTGCATAACCTTTCATTCCCATGCAACACAGAGAGCAGCGTGTGAGACATCAGGCTTGCGTTTCCTGTACTTTGAAAACCAAACATTAAGATCAATTCAGCCAAGCCAGGAGAGGAGAAAGGGTTATCCAGGAATGTTCCTACCAGCTGTATATATCCCATCTATCCATCTCAAGGCTTCAATTTCCACTTTTCATAAAAAGGAAATAAACAGTGAGCATCCTGCCCAAGCACTACCCAAAGCCAGTGTTACTCACTGCAGAACATCATCCCTCTTTCCCCTTTTTTCCTACTAGTTTGCTGGAAGTTCAGCTTTATTTTTAGACAGAGTTAGTCCTCTATGTCTAAACTTTCATTCCCAATTCAAAAATGCAGAAGTACAAGAGAGTATCTCAGAGCATTCATTTTTGACTGACTCAAAGTTGTACCAAAAAAGCTCAGACTTTCTCCATATTCCACATTCCTTTTATATTCTGGTAAGAGAGACCTCTTTTAGCAGCAGCAGCAGCAATAAGTTGGATTTTGAATAAGTCATTTTCTCTTTACTAGCAGCGTTTTAGCCCCACATGGTGCCTTACAAAGAATGGCACAGGAACCTCCTCCTCCCCCCCGGGTCAATTAGCCAGCTTGGGAAGCAACTACAAGCGCGTACTGAAACTAATATTTATTTTTACCTAAGTAATATCTCAGCTCCACAGTTTCCTTTAAAAAAGTAGGGGGATCTTACAGGGGGGAAAAAGCCCTAAATTAGTCAAATTCTTTTGTGCATGGATGAACAACAGGAAAGCAAAGCCTTGGGGCCTCTGGGGAGGAACCCTGTCCCTGCAGACCTACTCTGATGTGCTCATGAGATAAGGCTCCATAGTGACACTTAAGGAAAGGCCTGCTCACATTTGAATTTCTGCATTCCTCAAGAACAATTCATGGCAATCACTAACTTTGCAGAGGAGCTACATAAAAGCTTTGGCCAATGAATGAGGGTCATCTGCTCTTTATCACAAGGGTAAACCTCATCCTGGCCAGTTTCTAACCTTTTAACCCTGTGAATTCTTAATTTGCACATGAATAATGGAATTCTTGCCAAGAGTGCAACCTTCAGCTTCCAGTTCCTAACTTTAGAAACCAAGACCTGATCTCCTTGTGTGCTCAAATCTTAAACTCTTAGATAGATTAAAGTTTTTGGTTTCCAAATGCAACACTAAACATCACAATTCTGAAGCAAAAGATAAGCTTACTGGCAAAAGCTCTGACTAGGCAAAGTAAAAGCACATCCTCGCACCCTGCTGCTACCACAGACTGAAGAGAGCATTTGCTTTTTTTTTTCCCCCTCCAAAGAAAGAATGCCCATTTAATGCCTATTCTCCACCTGTTTAATACGTATAGTTCCTTCTGTACCTGGGCCACAAGGTAATTTGCATCTGCAGCAACAGCAAACGGCTTCTGAACAAAATCATAAGCCTAAAAAATCCCCACAAGACTTTAATTTCGTTCATTTAAGATATCTGCAAAGTTCAAACACATCATGATACGAAGGAGAACAACTCTAGAAAATAGGATACAGAACTGATTCAGCATCTCTGTTTTGTGGGTTTCAAAACGTAACTGTACCAATCACTGCCTTATTTCACAGTTTTGCAGAAAAGACAGGACATGGAGCCTGATTAGACTGGAGTATGACCAAAAGGAAGAGGCTGCCGCACAGGCTAACTTCACGTTTGGTCACTATTTAACCACTTAATCTCTAAGTCAGCAACACCTACTGTGATCATGATAGATCCACTATCTCTTCTAGTTTTCTCCAACAGAAATAGGAAACCTTTTAAGTATTCAAAGGAAAAAAAAGAAAAAAAAAAAGACACCTTTTGTCAAAGTCTTGTAGGGGAAAAAAAGCCCACAGAGGCTGCAAAACAGAAATGTCATTCCACAACATGCAATCCACTGGTCACAGCTCTCCTTTTGTGAAAATCTTTCATTAGCATTTATTTCCCCTTCCCTCCCCCCAAAAAAGAAAACAATTCCCAAAGCAGAACAACACCAGCTTTCTACTGAAATAATGTTTATGTGAGAAACCGTTAGAAAAGTTCAGTAGTGTCTGAATAAAAGCAGATGGTACCAGTTTATTACTGTGCTATACCACTCTGGCGTTCTATGCTGTTCCAGAAGTTCTCCAACAACTAGAACACAGAACTTGTCCTACAGCGCCTCAAATACAGCATATCCCTCTGCTCAAAGAGTTTTACACACAGAATCCATCCTCCACTGCTTTGCTTTATGTTTTTAAAAACCCAGATTCCAATCCTCTTAAGAAAGTCTTTCTTCAGTCTGTTTATTAATGGTGCTGACACTCCGAAACCTAATGACAACAACTTAAGTGTCAGCATTATTAATACACCATTTCTTAGCATTTAATCAGAAACACCCAAGAACTGCCTGGTCTGTTCATCCTGTACGGGAATAAGATGCCATAGTATGAAGTAAGAAATAGCCAGTGCTTGGAAAAGGAGAATTCAGAAATCCACTTCCTGCAGCATGTGAAAACTCATCCCTTATTCAGAGCCATCTGCTTTCAGATTGGTTTTTGATTGCCCAAAGCTCTGGCTCACTGAATAAGCTATTTCACACCTTCCTGTGATACCTCAAGGACAGTTACTATAATCTGTTCAGACACACACATAAAGTACTAGCACTCAGACGTTTTCAACGAGAGTGAACGTGCCAACCGTGTTAACTAGTTTCAGACCGAGTTTGGCAAAACCTGCCGTTTGCAGCTCATGTCCAGTTTCCACAGAAGTCCACAGCATAGTGCAGCTCGCCACAAGGTGAAGAGGTCAAAGGAACCCTTTTCCCGTGAGATAGAGTTAAGTCCCCCTAGAGAGGGAACACCAGAGGTCCACAGAAGTCGCGCACGTTCTGCGTCACGCTCCTCCTTTGACACGACTCAATGGCTTTTGGAGGTAAAAAGGAACGGCGCCGCGCAAGCGGCCCGGGGCGAAGCCGGGGCAGGCGGCTCGGCTCCTGCGCGCACCCTCGTCCCCGCGTTAAAGGACGCCGGGAGGACTGCGGCGAGGCGCGCTCGGGGTCGGGCCATCACAGCCTCAAAGGCACTTCGAAGCAGCTATTTCACTCACCGTTCCTCCAGCCGTAGCTGCCTACACTGCCTTACAAATCTGGTTCTCGCTTCCTGGAGGCACCTAGAAACAGACCGCTAAGGTCGGGTGCAGAGGACTGCAGAACGGTTCCCAAAGGATCAGCACCCGTTTCCACGTGCCTGAGGCAGAAGATCGGGGACTTGGCAGCTGACCAGCCGCTCCTTCCCCTGCCCCAAAGGCAGCCATCTCCACCATCGTACTGCTCTGGCTAACGACAGCCCCAATCAGCGCAACACTAAGCTACTGAAAAAGGGTGAGGGGACCCCTTTTTAGATCAGATTTGGGGATAGCCCTTGTAAGGCTGCAAGAACAGCACTTGGGAAGGTGGGAGACGTCCCACATGGCATCTGCCGCACCGGCTCGGCCACGTGCGGCCGCCCTGCACCCAGGGGACCCGGCCCCGACGTCGGTCCCGCTCGCGGCCCGAACACGCTGCCGTCAGCAGAGCTGACTTTCTCTTTGCTTTTGCGATTCGTCTGTTCGGACACGCAGCCAAACCAGCAGATCGCTGCGTGGCGGCCAGAGATCGCTGCCGCGGATTCGGGGGCTGGGACTTACTTGCTAGCGTAAGGTGACCTTTCTGACTGAGGATGGCCCCGTACTTGTTCAGGGCCAAGCACTGGTAAAATCCTTCGTCAGACGGCTCGCCTTTCTTTCCTCCCACCTCGCTGATGTACAAAGAGCCGTTGGATAACGTGTAGATCCGCTCGTTTTCAGAGACTCTGCCCCCGTTTTTCAGCCAGGTCACAGTTACCGGAGCTTCGCCGCGGGCCTGGCAGTCTAACACCACCGACTCCTTCCGTGAGACGGTCACGTCCCGGGGCTCCCGCACGAACAGCAGCTCGCTAAAGCACCACACTCCTGGGGGAGAGAGGGGTCGGGTGAGCGGCCCCGCAGCAGGCACGGCTCGCCCCGGCACGGCCCCAGCCCGCCGCTGCCCGCCCGCGGGCCGGGGCCGGGGCCGGGGCCGCGCCGTCGGGGGCGCCGCGGCGCCCGAGCCGCCCGCAGGGTTGACGATCCTGTCAAGAGCGCTGGAGCGGGGCGAGCCAGGAAGGGCCAACAGGCGCGGGGAGCCCGCGGCAACGCCGCCTCGCCTCGCCCGGCCCGGCCCGGCCCGGCCCGCGGCTCCGCGCCACCTCGGGGGCGGCTAACTGCCGCGCGCCCCCTCCCCCCGGGGCCGCCGCGCGAACAAAGCGCCGCGCGGGGCCGGGCCGGGCCGGGCCGGGCCGAGCCGGGCGCCCCGCGCTGAAACCACGTGCGACGGCGGGGCAGGGACGGGGCGCCTGGCCCGGCCCGGCCCGGCCCGGCCCGGCGGGACTCACCTGGCAGGGGGAGGAGCAGCGCCCAGAGCGGCGCCCGGCGGGGAAGCGGCGCCATCAGCGGGAGGCGCCGGGCATGCTCGGCCGCGGCGGGGACGCGGCGCGGGGCGAGCCGAGGCGGTCAGCGGGCGAGCGGAGGGGCGGGGAGGGACAGGGGGCGGACGGAGCGGCCGCGGCGCGCCCGTCCCGTCCCGGCCCCGCTCGCCGCATCTCGCCTCCATTGGCCTTTGGGGAGGCGAGGGGCGAGGGGCAGGGCCGGCGGGGGCAGGGCCGCGGCTGGACGGGGCGGGCCGCGGGGCGGGGGGCGGCGGACAATGCCCCGCCGGGCCGGGCCGGGCCGGGCCGGGCCGGGGGGCGGCGGCGGCCCCCGCCCTCCCGCTGCCCCCGACGGCGGTTCCGCTCCGTCCCGGCCCCCCGGCGCTCGCGAGCGGCCCCGAGACGGCGCGGCCGAGCCGCAGGCGCCGCTTCGCCGGCAGCAGCGCGGGGCTCCCCGGCCGGGCGCCGCGGCGCGTGAGGGAGCCCAGCGGCCCCGCAAAACGCGAAGCAGGGGTTCGCGGCCTTCGGGAGGGCAGCGGGCTGTATGCATGTGGCATAAGCCGTAGTTTGGCCTCAATCACCTGCCTTATGTGCCACAAATAAACGAGCAGAAGATTCAGCTTGCTCCGATCGGAGCGTGGCTTTTCAGGAAAGGTAATTTGCTTTACGTGCAAATCGCTGTGACCAAGTGGGCAGTCCTGGCGGTTTCACTTTGCAGAGCTAGCTGCACATCCACCGCTTCATTGCCCGGGTAAGAGCAAACGTAGCAATAGGATCAATTTGGCCCAATATTTGTGAAGTTTCCTCAATGCCTTGTTTTTTTCAGTCACAAAAGACAAACTGTTAACTATGAAAAAGTATCACTTACTCAAAAATAATATAAGCAAAATTGCCTATGATTAAATGCGTGTTTTTGCTTGTAGCAAACTCACCAGTTGCCTCTGCAGCTCATCCCCGCACTCTCTCCTGTTACAGCCTGGCTAATCAGTGCAACCCACGTCGGAGATTGCCCAGGAGGCCTCGACGTGTCTAGGAAGGTGGTGCACCAGGGAGCATCGCTCCTCCAGCGTCTCCAGACGAGACCCGGTACCATCTCTGGTACGAGGATCCTCCGCTTGGCCCCGCAGTCTGCACCAGCCCCGCGTCCCGCTCTCGGCCGCCAGCTTGGCGTGGTGAAACGGGCCGCTCGTGTCCCGGGCAAACCAAGAACTGGGCTCTAGGTTAAACACAAATAATAATTCAATACGTTTTTATCTGTAATTTTCCCTACTAACAGGGGTCCTTAAAATAGGTGTTATCTTTAAGATAGATTATCTGGGGGTTCCATCTAAAGGTTTGTTGTTTTTTTTTCCCCCTCAGAAGTTAATGACTTTTCAATGCAGCATGATACTCCAGGAATGCACTGGACCTCACAGAGTGCAAGTATAAGAAACAGTGTAAAGCCATGCGGCTGTCAGGCAGAACACTCCCAAATCATGTTAATAGCACGTGCAAGTGTCACTTAATATTTCTGCAATTCTCATTTCTTAATCTGAAAAATTAGTATTGAGAATATGCTATATTTGAGGCATTTAAGGTTGCATAAAAATAAAGATATAAAAACGTTTATGAGTCTTTCAAGCAATACCATATACAAAATGACAATTTAAAATACATCTCAAGGTCTGGATGAGCTGCATCCTCTTGCTAAATCTCTTTGGAAAGATGCAAAATGCTTCACGGCAGCACCTTACCAAGGCAAATCTAACTAACTAGAGAAACGTGCATCTTCTTCAGGCATGTTACTGTGGCTGTTACCAATTAAATAAGTCTAAGAGTACCAGACGTTTATGCCGTGATTAAGAAGTGCAGTCATCTTTAATAAATAATCATCAAATAAACCTTATTGGTTGGCTTGCTCTCTTGCATGGATTTCTCATGACTAGATATAGTTCGAGAAACAGCTCTGACCTGTCGTGATTCAATACACCGTCACACAGCATTTTCATTAGGAGAAAATTACAAGCTGCAGTTCAGCGCCTCCCAGCTCCGTCCCCTCCTCGCGGGAGCGGTGCCGTTGGGAGCTCGGGGCTGGGCGGCTGCAGAGCCGGCGGGGGCTCCCGCGGCTGCACGGCGCTGCACGCACCGCGGGCCGGGGCGGCGGCAAGGGCTGAGCCCCCTCCCTCAGCGGGGCTGCCTGTGCCGACGGCGGCCTCGCGCTGCGCGGGCCCCCTGTGCTGCACGGGCTCCGCGCGTGCTGCGCGCTGCACAGGCTCCCTGTGCTGCACGGGCTCCGCACGCAGGGCAGGGCTTCCCGCCACCGCGCTCCTCGTGCCTGGGGCTGGGCAGCTGCGAGCAACACGCACATCCCCATTTTCTCGTTCCTGTTGAGCGAAGCAAGTGCTAAACCCCATGTTAGAATTAAGCCGTGCCCCAACTAGATCAGCGCAATGTCTGGCTCTCCAGCTTGTCAGACGTCACCGTTTTAACACGCTTTCCAGTAATTAATTGAATCGGGGATGGTGCAGACTTGTGATACTGGATCTAAATTCACAGTTGGCTGCAAGCCGATAAACGCGCTGAGCCACAGCCCGGAGGCACCGACAGCCACTGCTCCGTCCCATCCGCCGTGCGAGTAGATACCAAACGCAGTTACCTGCTCGGCGGACAGCCTCAGAGCAGCGTCGCCTCGAGAAAGACGGAAGGGCAGGCCAGGACGAGGACGAGGACGAGATTTGCCAGCCAACAAGCACATCGAGCCTGTTTTACTCAAGGGCAGCAATTTTTTCTTCCGTCACCCACACAGGCTTTTTCACTTGCCTCGATCTGTGCTTTTGGCCCATGTGGGAAGCTTTGCAAGTGGCCCTGGTGCTCCAGTTCTTTTTGAATCCACATGACTCCTTTTCTATGCTTTTTCTTCCTCGGATTCCTGGGTCTGTAAATGAGTTTTACGTATCTTCCAAAGAAATAATGATTTGCGACACCTCAGCTGCCACCCTGCGGATGCCTCAGACGCCCCGTAAGCAGCAAGCGCTCCCCTGGAGCGGTGCTGGCCGCAGCGGCGGCGTGCAGCCCGGCCGCTGCCCCCCGGCCACCCCGCTCCGCTTCGCCCGCCGCCTTAGCCCGGCCGCCGCAGCTCGCGCGTGCCCGCAGAATGAGGGATTTTTAAAAATGGGGTTGAGGTGAGCCCGGCAGGTCCTGCTCCCTCGCCCCGTCCATCCCGTCCCGTCCCGTCCCGCTCCCCCGGTGCGGCCCGCGATCTCGCCGCTCCGGCTTCACGGCAGATGGGATCACCAGAATAAGTGTGCTTTTCCAGCGAGGCAGCAACGGAGCCGACCTGTCTGCACCTTAGCGATTAATTAATCGAGATTTTTTCCAATTCAAAAATACATTTACATGAGTGACACGTTGTTTTCCTAATTCAGATTTACTTATGCATGAGGAAAAAATTCAACTTCATCTTTTTTTCTTTCTTCAAAAAAATGTAAATGCTTCTGTAAGGGAAAATCAGATTTTAGAGTGGTTTACAATCATGACAGAATTCTCAACGAGGGATGGCAGTGAAGAGGAATTATTTTGATAAATGACATAATTTTCAGCCACGTGTTAATAGAGCTCAACGGTACTATTTTTGCCTTGGACGAGGCAGCACCTCCAATCCCCTCGTAGCTAACTTTTAACTACAGTAACAGAAGAGCAGTTATAACTTTCTGAGAAAGCAGGGACAGTTATTTTTACTGACCTATGAAGTAATTAATCCGCAAGTCCTCCGCACAGGATATGGAGGGTGCTTAATACGTTTGCACAGGCCGCCCGAAATTGTCGGGCTGGGACGCAACGCATGAAGGAAGTTTCCTGAGCCCCTTTTCTCTCTGGCCCTGTTTCTGCAAGCCTAGACAGACAGGAGGGCGTTTATCTAGGACTCGATATTGAAGCAAGCAACAGCGCGTGAATAACTAGGAATCACAGCACCAAGGGCGGGCTAGTGCCTGGGCAGCAGTTCACGGGACAGGGAGACTCCGAACTCCTTCAAACGCCTGCCCATCTGAATTTATCATATAATGCATTATTACTAGAAAATAACGCACTAGAGCTATTCAAAGTAAAGAAAATACATCGTATCTGCAAAAACGCTGCAGCTCCAGGTGAAGAGTCTCTTCCCAGCACTTCTCCACAGCAGGCCCCCGGAAAGGCGATTACCTGAGCAAAGGAAGAAAGCAGCCGCCTGGTCTCGGGACGAAGGACGGCACAGCGCGGCGAGGGCAGCTGCCGCGGAAGCGGCATAGTTTGTCATACCTGACAGCCCAACGAAGAAAGTTATCGCCGGTTCAGGGCCTGACCCTGCATTCCTTAAGCAGACAAAAAATCCCTTTGAAGTCAATGAGGCATCCTGCTCAGATAACTGTATCAGGATCTGGCAATTAATGGAAACTTTTAATTTCTTAAGCAGGATTATAAAAACTTCTCCCCGAACAACACAGCACTGTGGGCGCCTCGCAGCGGCTCCTAGCCGCGGGGGTTCGTCTGCGGGAGCTCTCGCAGCGTAGTCGCTGCGGTCTGGGCACCAGGAGCTACCAAAAGTCAGAACCACATTGTTTTCTGCTCACATTGAGCTGCCCTAAGTGTTCTCTTCTAGCTGAGGGCTAGTTAAGGTTTTGACAGCTTTGCATGCAAAAGGTCAGTAATCAGTCCTCGGGGCAATTTGATTTAAACCTTCAGCATTTTGCGTACTCCCAAGCAGCACTGCATAGTCGGACTTGTGCATTCACAGCCTCCCAAAGGCCATACTTTGTGGTCCTCAAAACAAAATCTCAGTTAGAAATATTTTGACCTGTAGAAAATATTAGAAAAACTGTCAGACAAGTATTAAAGTATTTTCTATTAAATTAAAAATTAGCTCAAGAGGGTATAAACGACGATTATGACGCATTTAGGCTGTGATGCATTTGAACAGAAACTTTTACATGCTGTCACATTTAGGAAGGCTGTTTTATCCACCTTTCCTTAACAGCTATGCTGACTTAATGTTTGTTCAGGTTTTCCAAGCTGCTTTGTTATTTTCTTTTTAATCCCAAGCCTCTCTCTGGGATGAAAACCTGAAACCTTCAATGCACAATTTGTCTGAAGTCTCATTAAGCAAGAAACTCAGGACAGCTCAGCAAAACAAAACATTTTTCTACAGAGTCATGTGAATGTAAACCAAGCATTACACGGACATTCTACCTAATTATCCCCTTTGCTAGTTGTTTGTACTCTGATTAGAGTGCTAATGGTATATGTTCCACACAGAGAAAGCAATTAAGTCTTTAAATAATTTAGTACAGGAGTACCAAGAAAGCACTTGTATCTTACACTGGTTGGGGACCAAGATAGAGCAACAGGGCAGCTTTTAAATGCTTCGTTCTCGTTCCTGACACTGGAGGAAGGGAGGCGTTGAACACGTTTCAAACACACAGACGTTGCAATATGGTCGGTGCGTGTTTGGGACCAGCAGCATGGACTTTTGTTGCAGGTGGCGGTCTGACTGCAGGTAAATGAGTGTCTTTCAGTTCACATCAGAAGAACTGTACATTTATTCCTTAAAAGAAATGGATCATTAGAAAGAGGAGGTATTAAAATAAACAAACTGCCCTAAGAAAGCAGAATCCCCCAAAAAATCGTTTGATAAAACCCTGTGTGAAGAATCCCATACCACAACAAGCTGATTAATGAGAAGCAGAAGGGAAAACACAAGTAAAGAAACGGCATGAAGAATGACAGACAAAAGAGATTAGTCTTCCAACAAGCTACATTATTTTTGATTACAAGAACTGAATAAAAAGCTATTTAAAAATACTTATCTCCAGTACTAACTACTTCATATGTATTTTAGCATGTTCTCATTTTAATTATGTAATTTCTACTCTGGGGATTTGAAAAGACTCCAGAGTGGAAATGATGCACTTGCTAAATTAACACTAACATTTAAGTTACACTGAAAAAAAGTACAAAAGAAAAAAAGGCAATCAGGGCTGAAACAGGTTATATTTCATGCTGAAGGTGTGCTGGAGGCCTCTGTAGGTATCAGTGAGAGATGCATAGATTTCTGTAAAGAAAAAAGTAACTAGTGAAACAGCACCAAAACTGAGTTATGGATTGAGAGAACCAATCAAATGCCAAGGCACAGGGGAGCTTCCAAAGCAAGTTCAGATATGAAACAATTAAGGATAGGAGATGGAAAATGAGAATCAAGTAGAAAAACGATTAGCATATACTCATATATTTTGCCTAGGTTTGATATGTGAAGTACTCAACACTCTCTTGTAAATAATTGTTAAGTATATTACAGATGTGACATATTAAGAACAACTAAAAATATTTTTCTTTTAGGTCATTTCTTTCAAATAGCACAAGAAAAGTGAGCATTCATCCTTATTAAATAATGAAACAGTTTAACTTCACGAGAAAAGTTATGCCCTTGAAAACTTCCTAAGAGGTTGCACATTGTGCTTGGAGCATCTAACCACATGTTGGAGGAAGGTTGTTATAGGAATTACTTCGCTTCTGTTCCCTTTCAGATAAGAATTAGGTTTTGCTTTGCTACTGATCCCAACAGGAGTCAAAGCCAGGCTAAAAATCTTGTAATAAACTGGACATTATTAAAAATACTGTATACTACGTACCCTCCCAGCCTCAGCGCTCCTGCAGGCTTTACGCCTACCAAGCCGTAGGGTCTGGTGCCACCCGGCGGGTGTCGGTACGCAGCACACACCGCTTTCCCGTTCAACACGGCAGCTTCAGCACTCGCTGACGGAGCAGAAGCTACGAGCCCTGGATCAGCCCAGCAACCCCCGAGCTCTTCGTGTTGCTAAGAAAACAGCCAGACTGCTGAGATCGTGCCTGCTGCACGAGGCACAGACCGTCACTCGTGCTACCACTCTAAAAGAAAAAACAAAACGAAACAGATAAAATACAGGCCAGAATCTTTACTTACATGTTTCACGCTCCGTTGAAGTCCAGTTGAATCAAGTACTTATTATCAGAAGAAATAATCAGTTGCAGTAAACTCTTTTGCTCATAGCTATCAGGCTTGGAGCAGCCCAGAAAACAAATACCAGAAAGCACCTGCTAATTTTCAGCACAGTATTTAAAACTGAGAAAGCCAAGTTACTCCTATTGCAGTCAGGCTCTTGCTTTGTGGTCCAGCCGCTGCTGGACCTACATTTTTCTTGGGCATTTTCCTTAAAAGATAATTTTTTAACATAGCTAACCTCTTTAACCGAACTTGCACAAAATCATTTACTAAATAACGAACTCTTTTATCAATAGATTGGTATATTTAGCTCTTATCCACCTGGCAAATTTTTCTGTCTTACCTTTCATTTTGCGTGTTAAAAATGGGTATTAAGAGTAATGAAGTTATAGCATAGCTAAGAGATGGTAGTTAACCCTTATGGAAGGATTTCTTCAATCTGTAAGATCATGGTAAATGGTCTGCAGCTGACAGTTAAAACCACACTATTAACCGTGTTTCTGGTGAAAAGATTGGTGACTGTGTTATCTCTGGAGGTGCCCCCCTCCTGCCCAAATCTGAAGACATGCATTTCAAGGGACATGGAGGTGTGATGTACAGAAAATACCAGCACAAAGGAACAAAGGTTATCAGCTTTTGGTTTATTCCATAAAACTTTGGAATTGTGAGTTTAACTGTTTCATAGTCACCGTAGCTGAAAGTGCCATTACCTGACCAGTTCTCCCCTGCTTGCGAGTAGCAGATCCAGAAGAGCATCACCTCTCGCTGGTCAATCCAATGCTTGTTAGAAGTTGTTTCTGACACCCTCCAGAAACCTCTTTGGTCTCTTGCATCCACTCGTGTTGTCCGTCTGGCAGATGTCACAGGTTAGTCTCCCACAAGAATCAGAATCTGCCATCTGGAGACTTCTTTGAGATGCTTAAAGACAACTTTGTCCACTTGCTCATCACAACTGGGCACATTCAAGTGGCTGCCTCACATCAGGTGTGACTCTTCCTCTTCTTCCCTGAGTCACCCAGAGAGACCTGCCACGGGCTCCTGCCACACAAGCTCTCCCACCACACCTCAGCTACTCTTTGTGCCTGCAGTTAGAGCTCTCGTTACTTTTTTTCTCCCAAGCCAGCTATGCTTTTTTCCCTAGTTTTGGCATTTGAGGTAGGCCCCCTCCAGCCTGTGGCATCCTTCACAAGGGCTGTCTCACTCCCATCATCTTGCCCCAGTACTTGCATGGCTGACTTGTTTCCTCACTTAGCTGCCAGTCCTTAGCACCACCCCTCAACAAACCTAATTTAAAGTCCTCCTCACCGGGTTGTAAGTCTATGGTAAAGCAGCTCCTACTCTGTTAAATGGGTCCCATTTCACAACAACAATCCTAGCACTTCAAAGAGAGCCCTACAATCCTGCGACACTAGCCATGCAGCCAGTTGTGGATGAATCCTGCAAGTTAACTCCAACCTCAGCCTTTCCCCTATACCTGCAGTATCAAGGAGAAGACTATCCAGGCTCCCCCATGTAGTATCTGAGGTAGTAGAAGCAGCCTTTCTCCTGCTGCCAGAAGTCACAAGTTTCCAACCATCCCATCTTGGGAATGGCCAGCCACCACCTGCCCATGTATGACCTCTAGCAGCCCCTCTTCATCGGCACTGTGCAGTCCGGGCTCTTGCCTCTGCAAGGTCTCCGCAAAGACCCTGCTGATCTCCTCCTGTTCATCTTCCCTGGTGCTGCACAGTCTGCTCGCATCCTCTCCCACAGCTCTTTCCCCTGGCAGCCGCGTGCCGTGCTCACAGCACAGCTTCCGCAGAGGATGCCACCACTGTTCCAGCTCCTGGGAGAGGCTCTAGGCCCTCCCCACAGCCAAGACCGGCACTCCAGCATTCCTGCCCTGGAGCCCCATCTGGGTGGAGGCCTCCAAGATGCCAGGGTGCCTCCCCCTGTGGCGCATGGCCACAGCCGCTGGGCAGTCCATGGTTCCCACTGCCTGCTCAGCGGGGTGGAGCCTCTGCCTCACTCTGATTGCTGGGTCAGCCTGGAAAGGCTGACCATCAACGAATGCTCACAGTTCTCTAGAATGTTTTATAAACACATTATTTTAATTTTTCCAAAGATTGTATGTGTTGGGAGTGGAACACTAGAAGACAATGCTTCTGCACCTCAGCACCTACATAAAACATCTGCCTGTAGTGTAGTGTACTTAGAAGTACTAAAATCACCAAATTCTGCTGTTTCAAAACTACTGATTTGCACTTCAATTAACTGAATCACAACTTTTTATTAGAATAAACTTTTATTTACTGCTTTCAGGATCCTTATTTTTACTTTAAAGTATGCAACACATACTGCTACATTCAAATCTATACAGATTTACTGATATATCATTCTATGTTTTACAAAACTGCATATAGATTCAGAAAATTTGTATAAGTTACCTTTATTTACATGTAATATTCTCAGCCCTAAAGACCTAGTCAAAGAATAGAACAAATGGGGATTTTAAATATCCCTTTAAGACCCATTACATTTGTTACATAATTTACATATCTTTATAGAGATGTGCTACACTTCCTTCTTGCATATTTATAAAGACTGTGATTAAACAGAAATCTGCTGGCCAAAGCTAGATACTGTCATTTCCTCAGATCATATTGGTAACAAAATGTTCAAATTAAAGTCAGATATATGAACGAATATTTTTTTTTAGAACTGGATTTGATAATCATTTTAACTAGCACTTGCTCAAACAAAGAGTGCTAACAATACAAAAAATATCCACATTTACAAAAGAAATCAAACATTTATATGAAGAGTTGATCTACAATAAATTGCACATTGTTGGTTATGACTTTGGTTATATTGTATTAACAAATTTGGTTTCTAGACTAACAGTGGAGAAATAAAAATATAAAAATGCAGCTATAGAAACTAGTATAACCTGTAAACATATTACAGGACCAAATTTTGCCTCTAGTTAATGTGCATAACTTCCACAGAGTTCACAGAAGTCTGCACACATCAGACTGCTGAATTTGGCCCAGAAAAATCCTGTAAACATGTCCTTTATTGTTACGTAGTGCAATACTGCAAGAATGGATAATAAAGGCCTCGAACTACCAGTAACGAATATGCTGTGATATCCATACAAATTTTGCTTCAAAATTGTTGCAAAAGGCTGAATTGAAATTATTATCCCTTATTAAATGTCAAATTTATCAAAAAAGTGATGAACACTCAATAAACCAATGAAGTATACAAATTCAGACAAAAAAGGATATAATTTATCATTACAATTCAGAATTACGCTGCTTGAGTCTCTTATATAAAAAGTCCTGATTTTGTTACACTGTTTTAACAAAAGTAAATCAGAAACAGAAATCTAACAAATAAAATGCATTAGCAAGCCAATGTTCTGCAAACTGATAGCTGATAATGCAAACAAATGCCTTCCAATGTTTTACCTAATATGCTGAATTGTAAGGTGCTTTGGGCAGATCTGTAGCAAACAGCCTGAAGCAGCAGATTACAATATTGCATTACATGAAGTCTTTTATTTTTTTAAAAACATTTTTAACTATTTCAGTTGTTTCTCTTAAAGTAGTAATCCAAATTTATACCCTCTGCAAAGTTTTTTCTTTTTTTTTCCCCTCTCTTAGTTTTATTTCAGTAGTTTACTGTAGAACAAACTGGCAAATATTGTAGAAGAGGCAAGTGCTTAAAGACATTTTAGTTTTTGACCTTTACTTGGTACCGGCCTATTCAATGCATATACTGTTGTTATTAGCAAAATACACAAAACTGTGGAAATGGCAAAATACATTTTCAAAAGTTAGTGAATTCTTAATACTTACTTATTTTACAAGTGATACTATGAAGATTTAATAGCCAAGTGACTAAAGAGAACAGTAGTCCCTGGAAATTTCAAATTTGTTTGTAAACCCTTAAAATTAAAATGCAGCACTGGACCAATATAGTTTATACCTGTGGCCTAATCAACCCCATCAAAACCCTGAGTATTTTCAATCGCTAAAAGAAGTTTGTCCCATAAGTCTTCAAACGATTCATATGGAGGCAAATCCAAGCGATTGAAGCTGAAAAACAGAACAGAACTCCTAAGTATTTTATCACTCTTACTTAAGCACGTAATTTACATAAATACTCACCAGGTATGAGCTCTTGGCAGTTTTTCAGGGGTACCCCACTGTTCAACTGTAAACAACTGTGGTCCATTTGAACCTGCAGGGAAAAGTATGTTAATTTTCACCCCATTATGAGATTCTTTTCTTTATCATTAGCAATTTAAGTTATGAGATATGTTGTTCTTCTTTTGTCATCCATTTCTGACATTAGTAGAAGCTGCCTACTGAATCAAATATAGTACAAGTTCACTAATGGTCAATGATTCCAAATTATTGGTATTTTCTTTCTTGCTACATCTTAATTTTAAGAGAGACTTTTGTGCCTCAAACACAGAAATCCAAGACCTAAATGCATATGTAAAATAGGTGGTACAGCAAACGTATGCAGAAGATAGTTTTAAACTGCGTAAGACTTGAATGTATACATTTAGAAATGTACACATTACTAAATATGTTATATAATCTCACAAATTATTCAATGTATATTTTTACCTAGACAGTAACAAAGTAACAGAATATTTGAAATGCAGTGACCACATATGTACTGCAGAGATGTTCATATGCACCTGAGACAGAACTTTTTGGCTAGCAGGTACCACCTGTGACTTTAGCGACTGTCCTATAGCATGCCATACCCAAGGACTTTTTAACCTCTCAGCTCTCCCCAAGTTGATCCAGAGGACATTTTGTAACCATTCTTAAGCTATTTAAAGCATTTGTATATTTCTGGAGAAGACTGTGTGCTAAAAATCACTATTTTGCCAAAGAACAGAAGGAGCCTGTCTCTGATGGTGGGCATCCTCTCGGCTAAACGCTTCTCCTCTGACCATTCGACATGGAGTCCATCAGCACGAAAAGGAAGAGCCTCAGGACAAGCAGCCGTCTGCCTCGTAAGTGCCAAATGTGAAACAGGTTTCAGTTTTAAGACAAGCAGCAGTAATGAAAACGGGTTGATCCATGAATACAGCTGAGGTACAGATACTTCTAACACCAGTTTTGTTACTGGTGCCAAGTGATGACAAGTTCTACGGTACTGCTGAGGTGTCTGCAGTGCGAATCAGGCCCGTTTCCACTGGTGCTACCAGCCACTGGAAGACTTCTCAACTGCTTGCCATGGCTCGAGTCTAACTGTGGAATTACAGTGAGAAACCGAGAAGCAATTTTTATTTCTTTTTACTGGAAGACCTATGAAAGCAGTTTTGTTCTATAATTCAGACAGCTGCCTTCTCTTTTTTCATGCCTTCTCCAGAATGTTTTCTGGTAACACAAGCTACAGTTTGCAATTCAAGAAAATCAAGCTATTGCATGGACTTTTTAGGCCTCACACAAGAGTACGTATAGTGTCAAATGCAAGTCAGCCTTGGGAATTGTTTTATTTTCCTTATTAATAAATTTTTACTAAAAATGTATTATTTTATTATAAACTTCTAAGTATTGCTACTATAGATATTAGTGTACTTTCAGTAATTATCTTATTTGCAGTTTTATGGAGATACAAGGAAAACTGAAATACTATGTATCCATTACCAAAAGAAATTATATACACAAGAATAAATAGTAATAAACACAAAGTTGTAAAAGTAGATCTGGAAGATGATGTTAGCCAAAATACAGTTTTTTTTTTTTTATACCCCAAAGTTGAAAATTAAACAAAAGGAGAAAACATTCCCACAACTATTAACATCCACAAAAAGGCAGGAAATACCTATGAGTAGAAGCTACACCCTTTACAAATCTATTGAATATGCTAGACAGAGATGAGAGGAGATACTGAGTGCTTCACCCTATAACACAAGCAGTAAGAAGGATATGTCAGTAGTTGTGGGAACATTTCCACTTCCTCTTCTTTAGGTAACATGTTTCTTCAACACAGAGGATTGATTAGAAAACACAACAAGAAAAAATGCTTGGAAAATGAAGCAAAGGGCAACTCTATGACAGTCCCTTCAACTACAATAAGATGGTAAGAAGATAAAACTTACTTTTAATAGCTAGGTGGGAATAAGTCTGAAATCTAAACTTCCAACTAATTAACTAGAGGCTGAAATAAGAAGAAAAAAGAAGCAAGAAAGCCTTATCTGTTTAGCATCCTAGTTCTCAAATTTAAATGACTTCTCTGGGCACAGACTCCCTTTTTAGAGCTAGAAATCCCTTCCTTAGCCACAAGAGGGAGATCTCCTGCTACAAAGCGAGCTCCAAGAAATTCAGCCCCAACAGGCACAGGAAGTGAAGCAGCCACAGTGGCAGAAAAAGCCACAGAACAACACGGAGCAGTGAAGAACCACCTACAGCTCTTCAAATACAAGCAGGTACCGGAAATGCAATTGTGATCATTACTGGGATTTAGTGGGGTTGGTATGCTGGCCACAGTAAAAACTGTAAGAAAAAGAAACAAAGCACCATGCAAGACAATTGCTAATCAACATTTTTATTAAAGAGTGTACAGAACTACATAAATTGGGATTCAGCCAAAACATATCCTAATCCCTCAGCAAAAGGGAGCTAAGAGCTTCAAGAGCTTTTTCCTGCATCATTCATTCCTGAATTCTATCTCTGGTAGTGTTTTTAGTCAAACAAACAAAAATCCACAGGCTGTAGACTCCTGATCAAGTTGCACTGCAGTGAGTGCAGTTTCAATAGCAGCAAGGCTTAGGTGCAACAGCAGATACATGGCTCAAGTCCACTGAAGGCACTGGCTTTCTCTTTGGAACTTACAAGTCATTGACTGATGCAACGGAAAAATAAAAGAAGTTTTTACAATGAAAACAAAGAGAGGAAGAAATGAGGACACAGTACATGGTATTTGTTCAGAATTCCAGTGTGTTATAAATAAATTACTATCTTGTTTATAAAGAAGGCAATGTTTATTCAAATATACAAGTTCGATTGTTCAGTCACTTGCACAGAATCTTTAGGACCTTTAGCCTTAATAAAGTAGTCCTGCAAAAAACACAACAGCCAATGGCACCTGCAAACAGGTTTCCCATAAGGAAATCACCTCCAAGCTTTGTGAACTGTTCCATCCGCTTGCCCAAGGTCTTAAGACAGTGGGCTTATGGGTTCTGGTGTTAAAATCTGTTCCCACTGCCATGTCCTTGTTTAAACATCTGCATTGCAAGTTCACTAGTTTCCTTTTGGCATTATTTTTAAATAGGGTGATTTCAGTGATGCAGTGTAAACTGTAGCCCTACAAACAACCATATTCGCACAACTGTGGCTTGTGAGCAGAGAAAAACAGTTAGGGAATTCATGAGAATCTTAAGTTTACTAAGCATGTCTTAATAATTACTTCTTGAATAACTAAGAATTTTTTTCAAGCTCAGATGAGATACTATACAGGGATTGCTGCATCTCTTTAGAACTTTAAATCCTAGATTCATTAGAAGTCCTATACATTTAAAAACTTCCAGAAAAAGAAATAAAATGAACTAGCTACAGAACTTTGAAAATACCTGCATGGGCTAAGAGATTCCTCTCTAACTTTGCTTCTATAACTGACAGTAAATACTAGTTATAATAATTATAACTGTTAGTATATACTAATTTTTTCAAATAAAAATTAAACATAGGCATATAATTTATCAAAGCCAAATGTCATGACATTTTCAACATCAGATTCTGTTAGTTATTCCATATATTGTGAACACAATCGTAAGTACTCACCATACAGCTCAGCAAACCCATTCATAGGTACACGTGATGTGCCAGTAACAAACTGAAGTAATCTTATTCTCTTTTCAGAGTCCATCATTAAGACTGCCTACATACGATAATAATCACAGTTAAAGATTTAGTTAAAAAACTTTAAATGAAGGTTTTAAGTTAGCAGATTTAAGCAACGCTGTTTCCATTTCTAAAACATTATCCATTTTCTTTTTTATGACACATGTAGTCTAATTCTCTGCCTATTGCTAAAAGCTATGAAGTCAATATTTTTTTTTATGGCACTGTAATAAGAAGATGGTTACTGGCTTAGCAGGCTGTTAAAATACTTCCCTTGAAGATTTGGCCCCTACTTTCTTTGAAGTTTCCTGATGTTATGAACTAGCAGCCAAATTCCTGTAATTTATTAAACAGAAGAGTTTAACACCTCTTTAGTGTAACCATGCCAAGAGCAGCTACACAGAAGTATTTTTAACCCCCGTCAGACACACAGTTTTTTGGAAAGAGTAAGTATCAGTTGTGTATTACATCCCTATCATATATCTCACCTTCAGTTTTCTAACTTTCTCAGGAGTTTTAATAGCCAAATATTTACCTAACTATCAATGAATCACATGATAAATTAGCTCAGCTGAAAAGCAGCAGCTTTTCAACACATCTTTTTAAGTAAAAGATTAGAACTTCGTGATACCTTCCAGAACCACTGTATGACTTGGTGGTTTACGTTGTAGCCATTTTTATATTTTGTATGTAGTTTCCAGTCAGCCACATCCACATCTCCCAGTCCACACATTAATAACTACATTAAAAAACAACAACAACAAAAAAGTTCAAGTCAGTACAATTAAGTTTAAACATAATTTGTTTTCTTCTCCACGATATACTTACCTCTAGTTCATTTTCATCAAAAATTTTAATCAGATCCTGTGGTATTAGTTCAAAAAAGCCCTAAAAAGTTAAAGGAAAGATCAAGCAGATATTTGAAATCAATTTAAAAAGCAATTTAAAATCAAGCAGCTATTATTTAAGCATTTTTATAACCGATAATTATATTTACATGTTTTAAGAATACATGAATATATGAAATACAGATGTTTGGGCACTAGTACTTGCTAGTTTGGCTATGTACTTCTAATTCTGACTTGATCTTGCATGTTTCTTTATTGTGCTCCACTGAATGTTGTGCACCATTTATACAAATATGGGTAAAACAACTAATTTTATTTACTCCTATTAGTTCAAATTCACTTTCATTTCTGTAGCACTGATTGAATAATTATCATTATAGCTAAAGCTGTCTGCCAAAACTAAGAAATAAGCAAACTTTACAATATAAATTAAACACCTCAGTGAAAACATATCAAGAAATGCTATAGGTTTGTTTTTTTTTTTTTTTTTTTTTTTTTTGATCTGAGACAATTCAAAGTTGATGCTGCGAACCTTGTCACTGCCCCCCCTTTTTTTTATATATATTTGTAACAAACAATCTGTGGGTCATTGGAATCTTATGTTCTAATAAACTTATCTTAAGATTACATGGAAAATATTCTTAGAATAATCCCTTTTGTATTTAAAAATATACCTCTTTAAAGGCTGCCATTTGTTTCTGTACTCTGCTCACAAATCTCCATTGAATTACAAGACTGTAACAAAAAAATTGAACATTTAAGATACAACCAATTTTTATACAAAGCAGCATCTTTCCTTTTGTTAAAACAGCAAACAACATACAGCCTCCACTGTTAGGGAGGCTATCCAGTTAGATACGTTACACAGCAACGCTACTTACTGAATATAGTCTCTCTTGTTCTTGTTGGTGACAACTATTTCTGATCCACCACTTTTCAGTTCATGCTGATGGGTCTAAATATGATGTACAGAATAGTAAGATATGTATATAACAACTCAAGTGTGAACATTAGGTAATTTAATAAACACTTGAAAATCTGCAGAATCTGAAAAGTATGAGAAACAGAACCACTTTCACAGGTCATCTGAATAAAGAATACATTTATTTTTCTTCATGTATAACTAAGGGATGCCAGACTGCAATGTGGCAACCTCTGTTATTTCTAACCAACTACAATAAATAACTCAAGTCTGCACATAAGTTTTCAGTAGTGCTGATGTCACTATCTGCACTTTCAATAACCCATTTTTTTTCCCAAATACTGTGGAAAAACATTTACAAAACTATTTCAGTAGAGATCTCCATCACAAGTGAATTGACATGCATATCTGTTACATAATGATTTATACCACTAGAACCTCAACAAACACCTGTTTTTCAGTCTAACATACATCCATATTTTCATTCTCCTCCTTGGGATCATTTTAGTTACACAAGACCACAGGAGCCTTTACTGTACTTGGATCTAGTTAGCATCTGCAATTTAGAATTTTTGTTCAAGACCTGTGGTACTTCTGCATGATTTATCTTGGGCAATTCTATATACAGCACTGAACTTTTTTATTCCATAGTTTTCTTTAAACAAAAAAACCCCTCTATTCTTCTCAGAAGAATTTATGACTCCAGCCATTTCCAAAATAGTAAATCCTTTCCATGCCAATCACACAAATCCAACCTTTTCCTAAGATTAAGCAGTAGGAACGTGGGTATCTTACTCTTCGCTGCATTCACAGCAATAGCTGCATCTCAAAGTATTATTTAAGAAAAAAAGCACATGCTGTTGTTTTAAAGCTCAGCTTATCTCCAAGTCATTTCTCATATCATGGCCAAGTTAACAAAACAATGAATGGGCACATGCCAACTAAAGTAAGAGTTCGAATGAATAAACGAATGTGACTCTGGAAGAGGTGTTCTTAGTACTACGCAGATAAAATTAGTTAATTTCCCAGGAAAAGTGTTTTGTTTCATACTTTGCATATTCTGCTTTACATAAATAGACTAACCTGCCCAAAGAGTTCTTCATCAACTATAAACCTGAGGTCCAGTTCTGTTGGATCATTTTCAAGAATCCATCTCAGAGAATTGTAATATTCACTATCCTAAAAGTGAGAATTACGAGTTTAGTCAATGAATACAAGAGACTTTTCTGAAGTAGATACAGAAGGAAAAGCAAAAAGCAAAAAATCCCAACTATTTCTAAACCTAATACAACTAAATAAAAGCTTTTGGTGTTTGCTAGGTTAACTGCAGTAGTAATTTTATTTATATTTACTTTTCAAAACCTGCAAACACATACTTTGTTCAATATTGAAGGCAGAACAATTATTTTTCAAGGATTTAAAAAACCAAGATATATTGGAAAACTTGTAGCACTGAAGTATCGACAAAAAAAGTATAAAGTTTAAAATAGAAAAAACGTGAAATAAGAAATATTCAATTCCACTTTATATAGTACAAATATTTTCCAAACATGAATTATGGATGAAATTCTCCCATTTCTTTCAATCACTTTCATCACTATCCTCGTGAGACCTGAAAACTAAACAGTAACACTGCCTTTGGATTTTTCAGTACTGTTCCTTATCCATTAAGGAATACAGAACCACATGGCCTGGTCCTTTGCTACAGAGAAAGTTTCTGTTTAAAGTATCACAGCTGTCCAGGACAACGATGGTAAGCCTTTCAAGTGTTTTGCTGCCAAGTTTTGTTTTAAAAAGAACTGTGACAGCCTAATTGCTGCTAGTGCCAAAAATGGTGCTAGGATGAATGGTTTGCAAGCGTATGAGAGGAGAATTAGACAAATCAATGTAAAATAAAGGCCTAATCAGTACCTATGTATTTATTTTCTCCAGAATAGCCATGTTTGAGCTCACAACTTCAGTTCTACAGCTTTGATGCAGATATTCCTACCACGATATAGCCTTTCAAAGCAAGATGATCATAATGCAAAGAAATTACGTCAATCTCCAAATTGGATACACACGCTAGTAATTCTGAAAAAGGCAGCTCTAATACGAATACATGAAGTGCCATCAGTTTGAGAATGATCGTATTTTAATCATTGCTGCTCCAAACTCAGAAATCAGGTTTGTTAGTTGTTAAAATGCAATCACTTACATTCCTTAGAAAAACCCACGCAGTTAAACCAAGTATTAGATATTAAGAATGGAACAAATATAAATCCTTCTTGTATCCTTTACCAAACAGATAACAGCGCAAGTTAGATTCAAGATGGTATTTATCTGAGCAATACGCTCTTCTATGAGCAGACATGTAAGGGAGACATCTCTTCTATAAGAAAAACTATTAATAATCTTTTCTAAAAATAAATATCCAATGTTCGTTAGCACAGAAGATTCTTAGCACTAAAGTGAAATGAAAAAACCTTTCGACAGTAGGCAGAGTGCTTTGTTCATTAATAACATGACATATGGATCTTATAAGGTTCTAAACTGCAATCTCAAAATAAAGACAAAGTATTTAGAATAATCCTATATTGGATACACACAGCCTGCTATTTTACAAAACTACAAAACTATTTAAAAAAGATGGCTGAAACTGAAGACCCAGCAGTTTCAGGACTAACAAACTCTCTCACACAGCAACGTTCTGGTAAGATGTCACAATATTGTCTAGTCTTGTATTTTGGACTCTTCTCTGTCCCTCATCTTATATTTATCTTCCCTCTAGTATTAGATATGACTACAAAAAGCCTTAGGACATGAAAATTAAGGTATACTATATTGAAAAATACTGAACAAAAATATCCTCTTACTCAGGAATACATAGTCTGTATTCTTACAGGACACCTTACAGAAAACAGTAATAAATCAGAGAAAGATTCAATAAATTTACACTGCCTATGACTACTCCAGTCAAGAACCATTGTCATGGAAACAAAAATTGTTATAAAAGACAATGTTTCCCCTAAAAAACTAATGGTTTACATTAATCAGTATTTACAGCCTTCTGAAGTAATATATTTTTTTTAAATAATTAAGATGCACAAAACTAACTTAGAGAAAAGGTTGAGACAGGGAAACAAAAGTTCTAAATATTTATATTTAATTCTAAAGCCTCTACTGACAGAAAATAATTCTAAGAAAACACCATACAAAGTTTATCATCAAGTTTCAACACAGCTTAACTGATTTAAGTCTAGGTCTCTGATTTTCAATGGAAGTTCAAACTCCTAAACTACTTAGACTTATTTTAAAAAAACAAAAGTGGGGGGGGGGAAAGAAAAAAAAAAAACTTATCCTAGAAGTTCCTTGAATCCTGCACTTTTAGTCTTTACAATGTCATTAAAAATACATAAAAATAACTTAACTCGAACACAAAAACCTAATATATGCAATAAAGCAGATTACATACCACTGACTCCATATCATGAAGTGTTATTGGTTTTTGGAGCATCATCTTGTAGAAAGGACGAATAAAAAAGGCTTTAAAGAATAAAAAAATTGAATAGTATGTAATTTAAAATTCAAAATATGTACAATATTAATCTAAATGTCATATTACGTAAACTAAATACTAACCATCCAGAAGTTTACCATGATAAACAGCCATTCCAGCTACACGACCTATAAACTTGAAATAAGAGAGATGATCTTCATTGCACAGTCCTGAATTTGGATTGATCTGCAGAGTATAGTTATCTCTGAAGGTGGGGTAGGGCATGGGGAGGGAAAAAAGAAAAACAAAGTTTTGTGCTATATGAACAGTCTCACATCTGAAGATATGACAGACATCACTGTGTAGATCAGGTATTACTTTTCATTAAGTTAAAAATATATATTTGGACTAATCACTAATTTAATAGTAAATAATATTCAATGTAAGCACCTATTATCTTAGCTGAAACAGTTTTGAAACACCCTAAACTACCTTCGTAAGCTACAGATATACTAAAGAGACGGTTTAACTCCTATTAATTTAATAGTAGTCACAATAGTATTCTTTGCCTCTTTCTTTTGTAAGAAGTAGATGGTTGCAACATATGCAACAGTTGCAAGTGTAGATGGATTACGTTAGACTGCTGAAAAAATATTATTGGATGTGGATTATTTTCCACATTCATCAGCCAAGGCAGGAAAAAGGTACAGAATATTTCAATTATCAACCAAAACCCCTTATGAAGTTTAGGGAAATAAATAAATAAATAATTACTTTTAAAATGTAGTTACTTTTTATGAGGAAAACAATTGACCTGCTTTTCCTAACTGTATTTGTGTTTTCTAGAACTGTATACTTACGCAGCAGAATATTCAAACAATCCATAATAAGGATTAAACATTTCTTTAGAGAGAAGGAAGAACCATTCCCTGGCCACTCCACCATAGTCTAAACCTTTTTCACCATCAAATTCAATCCAAAGTCTTGCTTTAAGGAAATCTGCTCTCTTTACAGCTATAATTCTTCTATAAGAATCTTCAAGGATTGTTGTGCGATGAATTTTCATTTCAAATCTATTTGGAATATCACTCTAAAAAAGAAATAGGAAAACACAGAACAATGGAGCAAAGTCCAGTATCTTTCAGACTTGCAAAGTATGCAAATTCTACGAACAGTCAAAAAATGACACACACAACCTGTTCTTAAATAATGTAGAAAAAAACCACAGTCTGATTAAGAAACGGCTCTATTTATACCTGATTCAACTAGTATGAAGAATTTCAGATTATTAAATTCTATTTCCTCCTAAGGATGTTGGATTAAAATCCTTGCTAAAAGTGTGTTCAGGCATGGAATCTTTTTACAGAGAAATTTCTGAAAATCTGAAAATTCACCATATTATAAGCTTAATTTAAAAAGTTTAAATGTTCATAAATAAAATTATTTTGGAACAATGTGCTGTGATTTATTTCACTTTCCAGTTCAGTTTTAACTACGTGTCCTGTTCTCTTACATAATGCATACAGGACAATCAAGTATTCCTACAATATTAAAACAAAATCAGCCTACTTAAAATTTGAAATCACAGGGACAAATGACAAGGCTTACATTTACGGTATTCATTGTACGAAAACATTTTAGTGCAAAATATCCAAAGGCTCATATTTGCTGCTGAAATTTCAAAGTAAGATGATATGCTATAAACCAGGGATAAAACTTTACTGAAGCACTAAGTCACTATCTGAGAATAATAAAGAGTACATTCTTGATATCATTTCTTTTCAGCCACCTTACTTCAGAGATTGCTTTAGGCAAAGTTGAGAAATTCAGTGAGAGTGGAAACAGAAAATAAGTTTTTCTCCTTGTTTCTATCTATAACTAGAATTGGATGATGCAATAAAACTATTTTAAACATTTCTTAAATTTTCTATTCTTTAAATTTTTTAAAGGACTAGTCACATAATGAGCAGAAATTATGAATTTATGAATGCAGAAATATTGAAGAAACCCATCCAAAGAGCACATGTTCAGATATACTTCCTTCTTATTTTGTTATTCTCCTTGAATAATCTACCCTAAATGCTCAACTAAAAAAATATGTATAAACACAAATAGAAAATAATTACTTGGGGATACAAGATTGCATTATTTGTCATTTTCCAAACTATAAAATACCATGTAATATCCTATCTCATATTTACACAGTGGCTGAAATAAATATATACAGACTTCTTAAAAAAATAATTTCAGCAAGAAATAATTATCTCTAATTGAAGAAAATTGTTTTTAGTTGCAAATCAAATTTTCAGAAAAATAAGTCTAAGCAATATTAAAATGCTAAAACCAAACTTTTTTTAGCATAAAATGCTAAAACCAAGCTAAAATACTACAAACAAACTTCGCTGATTTAAATAACATTAATTATTAAGTCTTAATTTAAAAATCAATCCACTATCCTAATTATGATATATGTATTTGTAAATATTTAAAAGTCAATGGTAATGTATGCTTTAAAAGTTACTTATGTGTTTAATTCTTAAATTGATATGATTATATTGTGTGGCTCAGCTATTTATCACTTCTCAGATTAGGAGAATGACATTTGAATAAACGGCAAGCTCGTTTAATTAGGAGCAAGTAAAGTGAGCAGAAAACATACATAATTAAGTATGTACAATTTATCCTTCAATTCAAAATGCACAGGTTTCAGACAGGGTAGATATAGTACAGGTTTGTAAAAGGTGAAGTTCGGGTCTAATCTCAAATGCTATTACATATATAAAATATCCCTAGGGATACCAAAATTTGGTGGCAGCTGTGCAAAGTTTTGTTATTATCTGGATATCCAGATGCTATTCATGATCTTTTATACTCTGTGTTATAAATATGCCAGGCATTACCACTTCAGACTTGAAGTTGCAAATGAGATTCATAAAATTACAAGATTTCAAGACTAGAACAATTACATTCATCAAGTCTGATCAAAATCATAGTACAGGTCATGATTTCTAAACTGAGCCTTTCACTTCTGTCTCAGCAGCCTAAAATCTATTCTAAGAATTTCTATTTTCATATCCTCAGTTCCAAAAACTGTTAAATGCTAGATCAGTGATTTCCAATGTTTTCTGCTGACAGTCTACTTTCAAGTTCTCAACTTCTTAAAAACAAAAAACAAAAAAAACCCCAAAAACAAACAAACAAACAAACAAAAAAACCCACTTTTTCAATTAGATTGCTTTCAGTCTCATCACTCCATAAAGTCAGAATCCCTACTGAAGGACTAAATGCTTTGTTATTCAGTCACTGCTTTTTTACATACACACACACACACACACACACATATATTTAAATCAGATAAGTCCATTTTCTACCCTTTTTAAGCAGTTTTCAGAATTCTGTTGCCTTTCACTGGAACCTAAGTTTTTGTTTGTTTAGGGCACAAAAGTTTCTTAACTTTCTGTTGGAGAACTACTGACCTGTTTCTTCAATTTCTTTCTGAAGAACTCATACTTCCGTTTATAGTCCCTGGAGTAAGGCACAGCCTTTGGAAAAAAAACAATTAAGTACTACTTGAGATACTCTACCAAAAATTATTTTTACATAAGCTGGTCTAGATTTGTGAAACATACATTTCAGTTCTGAGAAAACAGGAACATATGTTTCACTAAGTACTAGGGTATACTTTCAATTTATACATGTATAGACAATTTGAAATACCTGGAACAAAATACTGCCTTACCACACAGATTTGTGTTAATCTGCACCACAGAATTTATCCTACACTTTACTGTTTTACTGATGTGACCAACTAAAATCACTGACTGACCCAGATCAAAGTGACCAAAATGCCTTTGGTGACTTACATAATGAATACTCTTTCCTTGCTGTATCATGAGAAACCTGATGACAAACACCTCTATTTTTCCATGGACAGAGAAGGCTGTTTACATACGTAGGCTATTAATAAACACAGATATCACTTGAACACTAAAACCCATCTATAATTATAATGTGTATCGTCTTTGCAATTAGGCTTGGTAATTTTGTGCTTGAGATTAAGTATCCAGGCTAGATAATTATTTTTCATTTAGAAATTAATTTCATTCATTGTAAAGCCAATTCTCATGTTCTGCAAGCTTATTTCACAAGCTGAGCTAGGTTTATTTTGGACAATGTGTTGTTCAGGATAACAAATAAGGGAAGTTTCTTACCCGCTTTATATTGCCCACTCTTCCTCACCTATGAGGATTTTTTTTCTTGTTACAATGGAAACTGTGATTTTTCTTTCTGGCATTTAAAACTACATCCACAGAAGCCTTCTAAACTGTCTCTAAAGAGATTAAATTTTAGGGTTCAGAAACCCTAAAAGTTTCATCTCCTAGATGAAGTATCTGATAAATGATGAGACTTTGCTTGGATTCTATTAACAAAATTATTGAAAAAATGCATAAAGCTGCATAAAGAAAGCTTACTGGTCCAGTTATTGCCACATTCTGCAGTCGAGGATCTTCCCACTGTGTTTTCTTTGTATCTGAAAAGGCATCCCCTCATTAGTTCCACTAAGTTAGATAATGCTTAGTAATAAAATGATGAGTAGTCATCATGTTGTACATACTGTGGTTTATGTAGAATATTCTTCCATCTGTGTGAGTTCTCTCTTCCCATCCTGGCTATAAAAAGGAGAAAGTTTTAATACAAATTCCTAACCATACAGTTTGCATAGAACCCAAGGTGACCTGTATTTCTAGGGATATTTTCCCCATTTACTCTCAACACTGGAATTCAAAATTGGATATTGTTTGTATGAAAAGAACAGACTGCACTTTCTAATGTAGACATTTTGATAGTGCTAACTTATTTAAATTAATACATCTGCAAAACAAGTAAAATACTTTACTTACTGGTAATGGCCCTAGGTCTACTGGATCAAGGGAAGTCTTTCTCCTCAGGTGAGCAGGAATTTTCAATCTTGGATCTTCCTTTGAAAAGAAAAGCAAGCAGCACGTTATTTTTTTTAAAAAAGAAAACACTCACAAAAACTCCCGATACTTTTCCTTTTTTGAGTAATCATGTAAAGAATATGCCAAGTACCAACTAGATAATTGTTATGTATTCCCCAGCCAGGCAGACTCTCGGGGATTCTCAGTCCTCTAGTCATTTACAGCCATCCTCTAATGCTCAGAGTTATTTAAATCCTCTCACTTTATTGTAAAAACAAAAACAAACAAAATCCCCTCATATAACTTGGGTTTAGTGTAATTGAGCCAAATCTTTCCACATGGTTTCTGGCACACCGTGTGTGTATGTTTAATTAAACTGATGTCATTCCATAGTCTAGAGGAAATGAATATTTATTTTGAAACAATTTTGATGTATTTTTCTATATTTTCCTTTCACCTGACAGGAACACTGACCTGCTCTTTATATGCTGAAGTCCATTAGTACTGCCTAACGGTGTGCAGTTTCACTCAGTGGAAGCACAGTTGTACAACTCCCTCACCCATACTGTAAGCTGCACCTGGCCTGCTCTTGAAAGAGTTCACATAAAATCTGCATTGTATACTGTACTATGTGAAAAACTCTTGATAGTAGATTCTCGGCTAAAGAAAAGTTTACAAAACTGATTTCTATTAACAATGTATATCAGTTATCACAGTTCTACAGTTATGATAGAAGTGTCATTTAGATGTTTAACATCTGCAAAACAGATTCCTTTACACATTAGTGTTTTCCTACTTCCAAGCTAAATTTTCAAGTGCTAAACATAGTCTGTAAAATTCAGTGTTGTATTCATCACAGACACTTTAAATGACTTCGCATTTACTCCATCTATTCCTTAAGAGACATGACACAGCTATCTTGCACGAATCAAATAGGCTACTTGCAATACCTCGTTTGCCGACAACAAACGATAATTTACATTTGAAGACATCCCTTCTTTCTTGCTTTTTCTTAAAGAGAGAAACTAGCAATGAAATCCCAGCACTAAAGGAATCCATGGAAGCTTGCTGAAAGCAGCAAATTCTGATTTTAGAGCAACTAGAATTTCATGAGAATAATTTTCCATTACCCATGTAGTAGTTTTCGTATTGTGGTCAATAAAGAACGGTCTCCCATTAGGTGCATGTCGGACTTCCCAGCCTTTAGGGAGAAATCCTTGTTCCATTTCAGGCTGCTGCTTAGAAGACTGTTGTAATGAATCACTTGATGTTGCCTGTGGTTGCCGTCCTATAGAAATACTTTGGGCACTTGACAACTGACCTGCTTCCATAGCAATCTGCGGCAAAAGACAAAAGAAAGTCAAAATTTAGTAGAACAACATATTTTTTCCTATTAAGGTATCTACACTTTAGATTGATGACAGCAGTTTCATAAAGCAAATACCAACTGTATACAGATTCACTTAGTCTAATGTGAGCATCATTGACTAACAATCACTGATTATGCTATAGAAGTTAACAAAAATCTTTCAGGCTTCTCAAAGAGCTATCACGTTCCAAAAGGCTTTTATGATGCATTAATAGCTTTTGATGGTCAAATAAGGTTTTAAAGCATTTGTGAATGGGGGCATGTAACTACTGAAATAAAGTTAATGATATTTAGATTTTCAATTTAAAGTTGGATATTTTTAAGGTATGCTTTGGAGCAAGTCCATGACAGCAAAAGAAGCAGTGCTACAAGCCTATATTTACTATTTTTGTTTTCTATTTGAGTATGAGTTTCTGAAAGACTAGGCTTTGATTTATGCTTTGGAACTTACACAGTAGTGACACACTTTATTGAATCTGGATCTTAGCCTTCCATTTGTGCGACAGTATACAAAAATCAGGAGCCTAGAAGGAGGTGACATGTCAACTGACAAATTTTTTTTAAAGCTCCAGGATTGGATAAGTTTTAATTTGCTTAAAAAATCGAATTAGACAAGTAAGATTTATATTCCACTATATTTTACATACTCAGAGAATAGATAGAGGAGGAAAACAGCACTTACTTATTCAGAAACTGGATTATGGATTACACTGAATACTGGATAAAGTTTTTACTTTAGAGTGACTTATTAATATTACTATTCCTAACTCTAGCTGAATCCTACCAGATACTTTATGTAGTTCTTTATCAGTTTATGACTTTCAAAATTCTATTTCAAAGAGGTCTCTGAACTTTATCCTATTAGGTGGTGTACTTAAAAGGTTGTATGAATGGAAATAGTAATAGGTACAACATAAAGTACCTGTACAACTGGCTTTATCCAAGTAGTAGTTCTAGAATTGTGATCTATATAATATGACCTTCCTTTTTCATCTTGTCTTTCTTCCCAGCCTGGGGGTAATCCAGATGAAGTAGGCAGTAACTATACATTAGTGATAACAAAAGAGTAACAGTTAAGAAAACCACCAAACTAACTCAGAAAAGGCTTACCATTATCAAATTTTAACAAATCATAATCTAGATGGTTCATAATTTGTTTTATAAACTAGATAAAATTGAAGAGCAATATTTAAATCCATACTGAACAATATAAAGTGACAGGAATAAAAGATTTGTTTATTTACTTATTTATTTTTAATTCAAGCTCCTTGTCTGAAAGGATTGAAAGCATTTGTTAATATATCTGTACTAGGATTCGCTGATCCAGCCTAGAACTTCTGGCAATAAACTCTTAAATTTGCAATGTCACCACGGAAACATAATGTAAGGGTGGATGAACAGCTTTTAATTGTATAGCAAGCAGAATTTAGAAACAAAATTCACATCTTCGTGGGAAGATTACTTCTTTCAGCAGGCTATACCCATTAAGCTAATGTTAAACCAAAAACACGAAGTTGGAAGAGGTAAGCTTTACAACTGAGCTCCAATCTTGCTAGACTCATATAACTGCAATTTTGTAAGGACAGCTGCCAGAAGCAGAAAGCCAAAACTCATTTAAATGTCAGCACTTAATCTATAGTCAAAAAAAAGTTCTACATGAAGAAAATCTTTGAACTTCTGTGCTACATAAGCTTGTGTTTTTTGGAAAATGACATACCACTGGAAGTGCAGGCTGTTCTTCAATTCTGTATGTTTGCAGACTACCTCTTCTGCTGGAATGGTTCTTGAAATAGTGAAAGGGAATGTCACATTAGTTAGCATTGCAGCTTTGAGTATGGTAGCAAACACTCAGTAATGATTATCACACTTAAACACACAGTTTTCATCGTGAACAAGGTATTATACTTTGTTTTGGAATTCCACATAATATAACTTTTTGGAAAATACTGTTTTAACACATCAAGAAAAAATAAGCATTGGTTCAGAGGGTCGATTATAACTTCAAAATAGAAGCTCAAGAAAGGTCTGAAAATCCTAACAATATACATTTTGGCATTTAAGGCATTACTGTTAATAGCAACCAGTTAGATTACATCTGAACTTTTAGGACAGAGCTGATTGTCTATCTTGTCAATAGGCTAAAGCCTCTGTCAGCTAACAATTTTTTTCTGACAGCAGATTAACTTAGTAATAAGAAGATACGAGTCTGACACATCCAGTTTCTAAGAAGGGCGATTCAATTCCCAGACTTGGTGTAGGCCTCGATCTTTATGGCTAGAGCTATCTTTCAGATACCTCATCTGCTACAATTAAGCAACTGTATTTCATCTTGCTTCAGAAGTTCCAAGCTGATTTGAAGGATTTTCCCTATCTACCTACTTTTTAACATATTTCAAAGAAAGCATGATCCCATTTTTCCATTTTTTTTTGGAATGGTGAAGGGAGATAAGACTATCACTCTAGCTGCATCTTGCAAATAACTTAAGCATCTGCCTCTTTCTTTGCTTAGGCTACTCAAGCAAGCTGTCCATAGGATTCTGAAGAGCAGAGAGAGATCAAGATACGTGAAGTCTTGTTATTGTCACTTTGCTGTCTCCAGCAACATTCTTAAATGTGAACAATATACTTCCAACTCACATTTGAAACGGCATTCTCAGCATCATAAGATGCTGAGATCATTTAAATACTAAAATCTTAAAGATCAGAGGTCTGAGTCACCTTATTTCTCTGTATAGGCCTTCCTCAACAGAGAGTGGATTTCTCAAGATGTATTTCAGGTAACAAGGCTGTTTGTGAAGGTCAGGTTTCAAAAGACAGCTGAGCTTACTTAATTGCTTGCTGCACCAAAAAGAGAATCTTTCTGCTGGCTGTGTATTCCTGCTGCTTCCCATTTGCCAATATGGCATTTGTCATACTGGCAAAAGTGACCAGGGTGCTGCTTCAACTTGCTAAATCAGCAGAAAACAGAGGGCAGGGAGAGGTAATAGTTTCCTGCTGGGTTAGCAGGTTGAACAGACTCGCTAAGAGGTCAAGTGTCAGTTGATGAAAGGCTCTGGAACTGTATGAGAGAGACCTCTTCTTTCAGTCAAGTTTACTACACCTAATCATAAAACCTCATCTCTACCTAACTTATTTTTCAAAGCGAATAAAATTTATCTTAGACCTTGTCCAAGTGGAAAGAAAATATCAATACAGCATTATTTCTTTAGAAATTTATATACTTTCAGGATAATCACAGACATTCCCTTCAGCTGTACTTTTCATCAGTACATTCATATAGTGTTATATCTAGAATAAAAAGTAGATTGAGAGATCGAAAAAATAGTTAACGCCAATCTGTTTTAGTCTCAGGGAAAAAATCCTGTTCTATATAAGCAAAGTGGGGAAGAATAAAATGTTTGCTTAGAGGGGAATTCTATAGTACAAAACCATTCTTAACTTCTCTTCATTTGAGATGAAATTATGAACATAGTTAACATGGAGTACTTAGCCATCTAATTCTAACAGCAGTAACATTTTGGGTTCTCAATATCTCAGTATGTTAGAGCAATAAGAAGAATAATTTACAGTGTAGACTGCTGACTGGCCAGTAGCTGAATTTCCAGAAGTAGTAAGTCTGGTATTCAGTTCTTCTGCAAGATGAGTCTGTATATCACAATTACTCTGTGGGAGAGGTATTTGAAGGTTCTGACTGCTGTACGTTGTTGCCTCATCTTCTGTTATAATTTCCCAGCTCTTTAAAAATAAAATAGTGAAATACATATTTTAAAAATTAGTTCCAAGTTACAAATACTTCAAACAAGCTTTTTTTTTTTTTTAACTAGAGGCAAAAGCGTCTTGCATTTAAGAAACACTTTGATACTGTTTTTACCTCAGGGGAATCTCTGCTGTCTAGATTTTCCGTATCCTCTGATATCTGTCGTCGATGGGTGAATGCATGTTGGGCCTCCAACTGAATGTTACCGATATCTGCAACAGCTACATTGTCCCTATTAAAAAAAAAAATTAAAGCTGACAGCAATACAGTAGTCATTTTCTCTTTCAGTTGTAATGGATAAGCTAGGCTAACATCAAAAACATGCATTATTCATTTTGGCAGGAGAAGCAGCAGTCATAAGCTATAAAATGAATGTACACCAATTAAAAAGAATAAGCATCTATGACAGTAGAAAGCATAAGTCAAACTAAAGAACAAGATACTTTTTGCAACACAAATGCTAAAGGAAGCTGAAAAATAGTGAGAGAGAGAATTTCATGCAGTTCCTGCTCGGAAGGAGGGAATCAGTCCTTGAACTGAAAAAAATAATTTCCTTTCCATTACAATAACTATCAACTCTTACATCTGGAACGGGTTTTCACTTGAACATACACCTTCTTGTGAACAGGAAGAGAACTGTGCAGTTCTGACCACTAGTTAGTGATCACTAAATATGGGTTTGAACATAAAAATAGGGAAAGCTCTTACTAGCAAATCCCATCCTGTTTACTTCCTAGTTCTCATTTTCAATGTATTTATAGTGAACTGGCAACTACTGTAACACCTGAATTTTCAGGCCAAAAGACATACTGAGCAGTTGGTCTTTTCCACTGTGTTCTTCTGAATTCATGATTGACATAGTAGGTCCTGCCGAGGATATCTTGTCTTTCTTCCCAGCCTGGAGGCAGTGGAGGAGATTCCCGTTGCTGCTGTTGTGGCTGGCTAGCAGCATCTGGTTGGTCCAGTATAATCCATCCAGGCTAAGGGATATAATATTAACAATCTTTAATTAAATAACCAAAGTTGAAGTGCATCAATTTATTAGGCTAACACCATTTTTAAAGTGCAGTTCCATTATATCTTAAGCCAACAGACTACAAAATGAATTAAGCTGGAGCTGCTGTGGTCCCACTTTCCTCCACCTGTTTCAGAAGTATAGTCCCAGCAGGTCTTTTTTGACAGTAGTGGTACTTCTGCGACTATGCAAGAGCTGAGTCAAGAAGTTAAGTTAGGAAAAATGAATCATTTTTTTTTCATAGACAATTTTCAACCTGGTCAGCTACTTGTGCTGGAGCCTAGTTACACAAGTAGTAGAACTTGTTCAACGAAAGGTAAGACAGCCAACAAACCTGAATTAGAAGGTTAGAAATACTGTGGAATCACATTTTGGTGTCACATGAAATCCAGTTCTTTCACAGTAATGATGGGTGAATACAATGTGGGCACAGTTTTACCTTTGGATTTTATAGTGTGTATTTTACAAGAGACAAGTGTATTTTACAAGAGACAAGAGAATAAGTGATGCATGCAGATTTTTTTTTTTAATTCAAAGTCCTTAAACATATTAGGATAGAAAGTTCTTTACTTTAGTTCAAGGCAGTAGACAGATTTAATAGGATAGATTTTTTAAAATTTGATTTCATACATTTGCTGTAAATGTATTAGTCTGATGAGCCTATCATTTTGTAACAAAGTTAAATACAGCAGAATTGATGCAACTGATAAGAGTTGCTTAAGGGGCTGAAAAAAGATCCATTGATCTAAATTGGCTGTGTTTACTAAAGATTACAAATGTAAAATACCCCTGTTAATTGGAGAAAATTGAAATTCTAAAAATAGCAAAGTGTCAGTGTCTGGCTGGCAAGGTTTAGCCATGTTAAAAGCAGTAAAAATACTGAGAAATGATACTTCCATTAGTTCTTAATCCCTAAAAGTTTTATATAAATTACATGTAAGTTTTAATTGGCTTGTTTCTGTCTTCTGTAACATTATCAGAATGCATAAAAAATTCTGGAGCAATATTTTTCTAACTAAAGGACAGGCTTTCCCAATATAACTAAAAAAAGAAAATGTATATTAGGCTTTTGGTTTTGTTTTAGTACTGACTTGCCATATTTCTAAATGACTTCTTACAGATTAGTGATTTCTAACACTCATCTTTATGTTAACTACCCTTAATAGTTGAAGACCAAGCATTTCCTAGGTTTCTCAGCAGTAAATGCATCTTTTCCCACCTCCAATTCTTCAGCCTGTTCTGTGGTTTCTTCTTCAGACCCATTGTTCTTCGGTAAGTAAGTCATTTTTAATCTAAGGTGGCCTTTAACTCTTGATTTATGGCTGCAGAAGAGAAAATAAAATGTTGTTACCAGGCACACCTGAAAGATATCTGCTGTTTTTAGCTAAACCAGCAATTCTTTCTAGAAGCATAATTTAATCTCCATCTGAAATATCTACAGAGGGTAGATATTCAAAAAGTAAGTTCAGGGTCCTCCACCTAGGGAGGATAATCCTATGCACCACTACAGGCTCAACCATTCTGTGATCCTGCATTATAAGCTAACAAATAACATAATTAAAATATACTATGAGACCTTGGGCTTTATATTTTCAAGATCAAGTGTCTTCAAAATAACCTGGAAAGTTTTTAATAGGTGCAAAGCTAAAGACTCAGTTGCTTAATTAGGAATCCTGCTTAGTGTTAATTGGCTTGCTTATGTTTTCCATAACATTATAAGAATGCATAAAAAATTCTGGAGAAATATTTTTCAAACTAAAGGGCAGGCTTTCCCAATATAACAAAAAAATGTATATTAGGCTTTTGGATTTGTTTTGATACTGATAAATAGCAGTAAATCCTCTAAAGCATGAGATCAGAATAGACTTTTTTCCTGTTATCACCACAAAATCCTATCATTATTAAAATTGCTAATTAGTTAGGGAAAATCCACAGCACAGCTAAAACAGCATGGCTGGAAAATTATCCTGAAGTTTCTCAACATTTAAAATCGACTTTTGACAGTTTAATTAATGAAGTTCTGTAGCGGCATTGCGTTTTTAGACTTTCACATACACCACTAAATATTACTTAACTCAACTGGAAACTTGTATTTCCAGGGCTCTCTGGACATCTTCCCTAGTATCCAATGTGTAAAAATCACAGAACGGTTAAGTTGGAAGCGACCTCTGGGATCATCTGGTCCAACCCAACTCTGCTCAATCAGAGTCACCTAGAGCATGTTGCACAGGGTTGCATCCAGCGGGGCCTTGACTATCTCCAGAGAAGGAGACTCCACAACCTCTCTGGGCAGCCTGTGCCAGCACTCCATCACCCTCACAGTAAAGAAGTTTTTCCTCATATTCAGGTGGAACTTCCTGTGTTTCAGTTTGTGCCCACTGCCTCTTGTCCTGTCGTTGGGCACCACTGAAAAGAGTTTAGCTCCATCCTCTTGACACCCTCTCTTCAAGTATTTGCATATACTGATAAGATCCCCTCTCAGTCTTCTCCAGGCTAAACAAGCCCAGCTCTTGCAGCCTTTCCTCCTAAGAGAGATATTCCAGTCCGCTAGCCATCTTCACAGCCCTGCGCTGGACCCTCTCCAGCCCAGAACTGGACATAGCGCTTCAGATGTGGCCTCACCAGGGATAAGTAGAGGTAGAGGATAACTTCCCTTGACCTGCTGGCAATACTTGCTATATACAGAATTAAGAAAAGAACAGCGACAACTTAAACTATATAAATATAAGAATTTTATCGTATGCAGACAGCCTACTGAGCGCTATTTTCACCTGCATAACTAGTTTTCCAAAAACTCTACAATACTGCAACTTTTGCATCTCCCATAATTTAGCTTAATGTATCGCTAGAAGCCTGAAAATAAGATTTTCCTACATCAATGTAATTTAGTTTTTGTTTGGTAAAAAAATCAGCCAGATTATCTCACCTATCTTTCTTTCTTTTTCATACTGACTGACAGGCATTGCAAGCTGATTGAAAATATCTCTGATAAGCCAACTGAATACCTATCTAATTTGAATACCTACCTCTTAAAAAAAAAAAGATCAACCCTCAAAAATCCTAAACCAAGCAACGAAAGAAACAAAGTCTACTGCTTTGTCTTTTTAATGTGTTGAAAGTGAACTAGATTATCTGATAGAAAAATGTTTTACACTGAACTATGAACACGTCAATTCAATTTGTTTTAGAAAACTCTGTACTCCTTTAAGAAAGTGAAGTAACCTACTACCTTACTTGAGAAAACACTCTTCAAAGCAATTCATTTCAATGTATTAAAAATGCTAGAATCTCTTACTGCTGCTGAGTTATTGAAAAGCTAATACCTTTAGTATTAATATTCCAGTTCAAGCAAATGTAAACATAAGCAGAATTCAAGAACATTAATAATAGTGAAGAACCTAGATGATATTTAGAAGTTATTAAAAAGCTTCAGCTGCGGAAGAGTGCCTGAACCTGTAGCAGTATCTCTTATTACAAAGCACTGCCAAATTCAGGTGGAAGTAACTTCAAGAAGAGATCAGATCCTTCCCTAACATAAACAGCAGTTGAAGGTAATATATGCAGAGACAAACTAATATCTATTTTTCATTCGTTTACAGGATAAGAAGTGTTGAATTTGGGGAAAAAAAGGAGGCAAAAATCAAATTTGACGATCATTAGATCTGTTAATATCTTGAATATGATAAAAATCAGAAACCAAGAAATGTAATACACTTTAAAATACTTTTTCTACTATCCAACTGAGAAAGAGCTATAGACCCCATACCTTCTGTTGTTATTTCCAAACTGGAATACATTCTCTTAAAAGAGTTGACATGAATTTTCTGTTTTTTATTTTAATAAAAATTGCTAACCCTAGTAAAGTATCGCTCAGATTTAGGTTAAGAATGGACATAAAACATGCAACACTAATACCAGTGTCAAAGTATTACATATCGTTTAAAATTCCTCCTTTCCTTAATACAGACCTTCTTAAACATATGCAGCTTTTAAATTTTTGTTATATTTATAATTAAGATCAAATGAAAACTGCTTATGTGAAACAGTCAAAAGACAGACACCTTATAAAGGAAGGCAGGATACAACTTAAACTTGAAAAAGAATAAATGGCATAGTATGGCATAACATTGGTCACTAATTTCACTACTGAGTGAACAGTAAATTGTTTAGATGAGGTTATATGAATTGTGTCTTGGTTTGAAAAAAAAATGCTTACTCTTAAATAATCTTCAAGTATTTAAACAAATGCTGACTTTTTAATGGAGGCATTAATATCTTATTCCATAGATACTTAAAACTCCTTTGATGAAAACAAAAATATAGACAAAAAAGAAGTACTTGCATAATAGCACTGTATAGATATGAAAGACATTTTTTACATGGTATTTACTAACCTTCTTGGATGAAGAACAAAATCCTTAAACGTATATGGTCTCTCCATACTGGGATTTTCTGTCTGGAATAAGACAATTTTTTAATTTTTCTCCCTCCTCTCAAAAAAAAGTCTATACCATCAAACATTTGCATTTAAAAACTAACAGCGATTTTGGAGCAGTTTCTTCAAAATTCATTTTCTTTGAAGTCTATAGAACATTTTTAAAATTTAAATTATAGGTTTGTGCACAGTAATAGCAATAGAATACCAACTTTAGTTTTAGTAATAAAGCCAATTCCCATGTCCAAGGGAATTTTTTTTTTTTTTTTTTTTTTTTTTTTTTTTTTTTTTACTTTTCATTCTATATATTACAGCTTCTAAAGCACAGAAAAAAATGACTGCTTAGCCTGAAATAAAAAACAGTTCCTCGGTTTCCATGTTTAGAAATTTTACCATAACTCCTTCCTCCCTCAGTATTTTTCAAATATATTTATATAGAACAGACAAAAACTGATCACTAACTACCTCTAGGGCTAAAAATCCCAGAAGAACAATGAAGAACATGTTTGTCTCTGTGCTCTGATGCACAGAAGTGAAGATGATCAGCAAAAAGAAACACAGAGGTAAACAGACATCATTTATAAATATGTATCCGAGAGGAAGATACAGAAACATGGCAAAAGAATTCTTTAAATATATCTGAAGGACAGAAATACAGACTGACACGCAGACACCTAGTTTGTTGGTTAACATATATTTATTGCACCTGATGTCTGTTCTGCAATTCTCACAGAAATATTTAATTTTTAAAATACTTCATGTTTAGGAACTTTTGTAAATCTTAATTGAGAGTTTTACCTCAAAATGGATTTTTCTTTTTTAGCTGTTTGTAAATTCAGAACCCTTGTTAATTAACACACGTTACAATTCATAAGGTAGCGTATAAGGAAAAAAAAGGCACTTGATATATTTGTAGACCCATTAATTATGGGCAACTTTAAACAAAACAATCCTTTAAAGGCTGAGCTAATTACATAATATAATTTTCAAAAAATACCTATTCTGTGTCAAGATTTTTGATCAAAAAGGATCAAAACATCCCAGAATCTGAGGGGAGTCTAACTCATTAAATTAGAAATTCTACAATTTTCTTTGGAACTCTTAGGCCTTTTTATGATAAACTCCTAAGATATCATAAAACAGAAAACTAAACCAATTAAATTTTACTGCATTGCATTTCATTTCAGCAAGAAAAATGTATTCTTTTGTTTCAGGCTTTTCAGAGTAAGTTCCTGTCAATAAAATTAAGAGATATTACATGCAAGTTGAAATGTTCAATCTTCACTGAATTAAAATGCAGATGTTCAGTAACAGTAATGCATGTGTCAGACTGAGTACCTGCAAAATTAGGCAGATATAAAAGATATTTATAATTCTTAAGACTAACATAAATATTTTTCTGACTGAATCTGGGATCATCCATGGTTTATAAAAAAATTACCTCCTTACTCTTATGCTCTTTGTCTGACTTTTAAAAAGTGAGAGCTACCTTAAATTCAATACCAGATTAGAACTGGACGAATATATTTTGTTTTTGGAAAGCCCAGATATCTCATTTTATAGATAATTTATCCTTTTCACAAATTCCTGATTATCAGCTCTTTTCAGTTACAAACAGTTTGTGTCGGCATAACGAAACAAAATGAGACACGGACCAAAGCTAGCTTTGCCACCAGGGGCATTTCCACCAGTCTTTCCAACCTACCTAACTGGGGAAGTGGAGCTGGTGGGACTTCTTATATCCCAGTTCCAGTGGGAAAGGTAAAACATACCTATCACTACTCCTACAACAGATCATCTCAGAATGACACAGCAGAACAACTGCTCTTGGAAAGGTTTTGCCATAGTTGTTTTCCTGTATTTAAAATAGTTGCTGATATACCTGTCAGTATTCTCCAAAGTTTTGAGAGCTCAAAAGAAAAAGTTTACTTATTTTAATTTTATTGGTGATCTCCCTTTAAAATTAACAACATACATAGTGTTGTCACTCCACAGAATGAGTAGAGCAACAAAACTGAAAAATGCATACAGCAATATTAGTTCCATTTCCCCACATCCACTTTTCTGTAGTGGTTTATGGGAATAAGAAATATTAAAAGTAAATTTAATTAACTATTTTAAACAACTAGAAAGATTTCTAGAAAAAAATAGTATTAAGAAATATGACAATACTTACAATCTCTTTTTGTCTTTAGAACTATTTCAAATCTTGTATTTTTATTCCTGAAGAAACTAAAAGCACTCCTAACTCTTCTATCAGCAGACAGTAATATCAAATTGCAAGCTACATTATTTTATTTTTGACAAATACTAGCACTAAAAAAAAACAAGAGCAGGAAAATTTACCACTTATATCAGTATGGTTCACTTCTTTAGGTGACTGTAATGCAGTTGCATATAGAATCACTTTTCCTTTTCATGTTAAAAAACATCTATCTATATATATATATATATATATACACAAACCGGTAACTGATGAAGAGGAATATCCACTTGCCCAAGAAAATCATCTCGAGTCTAGGGAAAAACAAAAAAATAAAAATAAAATCACTAGACATTTGCAATTGCAAAGTGTTTTAAAAACATTGTTCCCAATTCCAATAACACATGAACATTTTCTAAGAATTTGAAGATACACTAAATTAAGACAATAAAACTTGTTCTGACCAGATCAAGTTGATGAATCAGTCTTTGACAATTATGCTTTCCTCAAAATTTTTTTTAAACTTCCTTTCCCCCCAGCCCCACCCCTCCTTTTTTTCTTTTAAATCCTATGAACTAGGTATAGTCAAACAACAGAGAGCAGATCAGTGACAGGACTGAGATCCTCAGTATCCCCTAACAGAAACATTGTTTCAAAGAGCAAAAAGTAGAGACATTTCCCTTAACTGTTTCAGTAAAATAATTATCTCAGCATATGTTTAAGCAATTAAACAATTCCATGTCAATCTGAATAATGTTTACTGACCTTCCTATTAAAACTGCCTGACAATTTCCATAAGCCTTGGTAGACATCTAAGACAGGCCTTTATTGAACATTTTGAAATACTGAAAATAGTATAGCTATTGTGAAAAGCAAGATTAAGCAACAAACAAGTTTCTTCTACGATTAGACTATGGCACTGTCAGTTATTCCAGCAGTCCCATGCTTGGCAGCAAAAACTTGAAATTTGCCCCCAACGTGCCTGCTGACATCTGAAAATATGCTAAAATTTAAGTTATACCTCTCAAAAATAACTGTTGACTTAAACTCTTTGCAGAGTTTAGTTTTAATAGCTAAAATCTAAAAGGTTCTGTCCTTACTTGCGATGTCCAGACTTTTCAAATATATTAATTATGAGCAGACTACAAATGCAGCAGCTTCACAACCTGGCTCTCTCCAATCTACCCTGGGCAGTTTCAAGCTAATGATTGATAATACATTGTAACATTATATGGTATACTTTTTAATCATTGATTTTTGCCTGCCAAGAAATTAAGATTTTGAATAGTCTACATTAAGTAGCTAAGGTAATTTCAGTATTTGCCAGTAGTCACTGCCAACAGCGAAAATACTTTACTTTGAGTTCTTCCCGGACTACTGGAATGCACACCCGAGTTGTTTCAATTTTACTTATGATTTGAAAGCCTTTACAAGCCTTCACAAAGGCAGGAAAATATACTGTATGGGTCATTTAACAAGTTAACACAGGGTACAGAAATCTAGCTAAAATCAAACGACATGAAATTTTAAAAAGGTACAGATGAACCTATGGCATTTTCCAAAAATTCACAATACAAAAAGACTGTAACATTTTTGCATAGGCAGATTAGAGAATCGACGGTCTTTAACAGCATAGCACATGCAGCCTCCAGAGTTCCAGTCTAACTGATTTTTCCAGCTAGCAAATGATTCAATAACTTGATCTTTCCTAAATCTGTTGGTGTACCACAAACTTTTACTCAAACTCATCACCCGAAGATTTTGATGACCTTCCAAAATGTTCCTGTTACCAGTTTCTGCATCTCACTGAAACATGTTCCCTTTACCTCAATGCAAAGTTGGGTGTTTCACTTGTCTTCTAGCATTATTATTATTATTGTTTTAATTTTCAAGACCAACATTTCAGGGTAATAAAACCCCCCCTTCCAAGTCTACGCAATCATTCTGTCTCACTGACAGCAAACTCCATTTTAACATCTCTGACTTTTCAGATATAGGTGTTTTTTTTCAAGCAGCTCCTCCTCCCTTAACTGTGGTGCCCTTATTCTTTAGGTCTGTGTTTTAAATTTGCCACTTTCATCTTCAGATTGTACATTTACATGGAGAAACATTGCCTCCCATCTGTATGAAATCAACTGACAACGTTACCTTAGAGCTCTGAAATTTTCACATCTCCAAAAAGCATAACTTGGAACTAGACTTCAGAGCTTACCATAGGTGACAACAGGCTAGAAATCTAGAGATATATCATACAGTAAGTTCAATTTCAAGCTATGTATGCCTTGTATTTAGATTTGAGGGAAAAAAAAAAAAAAAAAAAAAAAAAACACTTTTAGTTCACAAACTGGTCTGGGATAAAAAAACTACAAAAGCTTTCATACCTGAAGTGCCTGAAGCTTCCTTGAACTACCAAAGGAAAACTCTGTATCATTGAAGACCACAAGCTTCTGGAAAAATATAGCTATCATTTTTGCTTACGAAATTGTTTTAACAATGGCACAGCACATATCTTAGACACGTCAAAAGGCTTACTATTTGTGAACTGCTTGGCAATCCTCAAGTGGAACATGCCTTTCAAATAAATTACTGGAACGTGGGACAAAAGTCTGCTGCGTTTTAGAAAACCGCAGAACATTGTGTTTGTTACCAGCATTACCTTCGCACGGGCCTCTGCTATTCACTTTATTATTATTGCTGTCTCTCCTGCTATTTTTAGTAGAGCTAGCCTCGATAACCAACCTTTAACAGTACTTTCTCCTCCAGTCAGAAAGCAAAATCCTCTAGTGCAGATTTTTGTTGACCTCCAGACTACTAGCACGCAGATCGGATAGCAGGAATGTGCTTCAGCAACGCGCTGCGCTGCGACAAGCTAACTGGCTTCAAAGAAGTGCCAAAGCGGCTTCGAAACGGCCCGCACATACACGAACAATTAAATGCCAGCAGAGTCGACCTGTTTGGGTCTCCGTTTCACGAGAGCAGGCATCCCAGCTTTTCCAGAAAAGGCAAGTGGGTCAGTTCTTGTTGCGAACTTCTGATTTCTTGACAGCCAGACAACTCAAACTTTCTGCTTGCCAAAGCAGAAGTGTATAAACCTCAATTAATGATATAGCACACTAACAAAGAGGCCTTTCATATTCCTAATCCCATGGTTTAGTCTATAGAAAGTTATTAAAAACATGTGAGGGGAGACAGCTGCTGTATACAATACATTTAAAGAACTAGTGCAATGCCAGAGTAAGTGCTCAGTGAGGAAAACCACCCCAAAAAAAGTAATGCAGACATACTTGAAATCAAAAACTTATTCTCATGTATTTTATTAATTTGTACTTAATAAGCCTGAATAGTTAAGATTTTGAAACTTTTTTGCATTTCCCACCAGAAATTGGAAGTAGATTTTAAACTGCTAATCCACATGCTCATCTCTGTCACTCATTTAAGGGTACTGCTTAAAACCTTGCCTATAATTTATCTGGTTTGAAGATAATTATCTGAATTTAATGCTTTTCTTAGTTGCTAGATTCTTCTCAGCACCATTAGAAATAGCTCTTGCATAAGCCCAAGGTGTTAAAATAACATTTTCTCTACCAACTTCTGTGATTAAACAATTTTTTGGTGTTAATACACTAGGTAGAACCTAAATATATGTTCAGTTTTTTCTTAATATTACAGACAGCTAGTTGCACACAAAATTGGTCTTCATGTAGAAATCTACAGCTGTGTGGGAAAATGAGAAAACATACAGCTTTTATTGGAGGGAATATAAAGCATCAATTCAAATTGAAAAAAAAAAAACAAACAGTGATTCGGACTATCGCTGCTTAAGAAAACAAGAGCTCAACAGATCCCTTATAAACCAACATTCTTCTTGCTTAAACACTCAAACATCAGTGTTAGTTACAAGTTTGATTAAAAAAAGTATTTTTCTTTTCATGCTGCACTGTGCATATTATTTGGCTCTCAAACTTTAAATCAAGAGAGCTGAGCTCCTTTTCTTCCATAAAATTCTGTCAGCATAAACTATTCATCACAGGAAAACAAAAGCTTCAGAAAAGTAAAACTGATTATCACATCAAGTGAAGGTCTTTCCAAATTCATGGATTCTAAAAAATAGTTTCCTCTATTGTGTAAAGCAATAAATATCATTTTCCATGGAATGCATTCAAGTTCCAGTTTCCTGTATTTTTAAGGGGGAAGAGATGGATGGTGAAGGGAGAATTTTTATCAAGTGTAGGCACTTCTTTTCAATTGCCATTTATAATCAAACCAACAACGATACAGTTGACAGCTACTGATATACAGGAACCTACAAGCATTTTTAACCTAGAGAAAACACCTACTGTCAGACAGGCGGCTGTTATGCAAGCCGTGTTTCTGCAGGACCCTCACCCCTGCTGACTGCTCCACGAGCAAGGAGCAGCACAACAAGGCTCAGCAGTTTCACCATCTGGCTCACAGGCAGTATTTAGAATGATCCTGAAGTTATTTTCTCCTAATTCTCACCCACTTCTAAAGATGTTTTCAGAGAACTGCTGCTCTATATAGACCAGAGCAAAAATACCATCTGTTCCTATTTATAGCTTATATATATATATTTTTTTTACATAGAATCAGGTTTTTATAGATAACTTCCTTGAAAGTTCATATTTAGTCTACAGTAATTTTGTCATAACATTATGTTGGTCCATTCAATGCTAGCAACTTTGAGAACTTGTGCTAACAAGTCTATTAACAAAGCATTTTCTTTAAGATAATTTTTTTACTTTTTTGTGTATACGAGACTACTCATTTCCACATGGGTCACAGGAAGACAAGGCATCTTTTGAAATTACTGAAGCATTCTTAAGGTCAATCTAAACATAGAGCAAGTCAAAAGTTAGTAAAGTGTATTCATCGAGAGTTTGAATTCTATTAGTTTTATGACAGATGCATCAAATTATCTACTATATAAAGAAAAGAATATTATGTTTTATAGTAAGTCAAGAACCAATCCAAACTTGGACGTCCTGTGACAAACTCACCAACACCAAAAAAAATTCAGAAAACAGTACTAAATATTTTATTAGGTACTATTTTGATAACCTTCTTCTGACAAGTCCATTTACTTTGAAATAGTATTCAAAACATGTAACTTTCACATCTATTTGTAGGAGATTTTATGGTGAATCTTACAACTGCAACTAAAATCTGAAAAACAAGCCCTCATAGTAACAATTCCAGGTGCAGTTTTACCTTTACTAATTAATGTTATCAAAGCTGAAACATTCAAAAATATAAGCACTATCAAATGTTCAACTGTGTATCTAATCTTCTCCCTGAAGTGAGAAATGGTGATCAAACCAAGTATGACAGATGTTAGCCACCCTGGTTAATACATGCAGCCAGAGGAGTCAGGACACCATCAATTTTATGTTATTCAGAGCAAGAGGGAACGTAAATAAGATCAAAAATCAATATGAATAACTTGGTAATCGGAACATCTCAGCGTCATGGTCTCACTCCTAGAAAGTTTATTAGCAACGCCACGCAGATGCACAGAACTGGGGTAAGCCTGGAAGCTACATAGCAGGGCTCTGCACACAGCTCAGCCTAGGTATAACCTTAAAGAGCTGGCCCAGACTACAAGCAATAGACCCATTCTACTAGATTTCTGTGAACCCATCCCTACTGCAGGACTGCATATGGTCTTTCGTACTTCACCCCAATCAAAAACCAGGCTGGCAGTTTTCAAAAGCAGTCTTAAATCTACTGTTCTCAGCTACTGCTGCTTCAAAAAATTAACACTGACTCAGGAATTGCCTTCATCTCCGCACCCAAGCATCGCTCGCGGTCTCCGCCAGCCATAATCCAGCTTTGCATACTCTAGTTCTACACTCTCCCTTACTCTTTTGCCCCTGCTGATCTGAACTGGAAGCCTAACACCAATCTGGTGACCTCTCTCGGCTCCATGCCTATACCAGTCCTAAACATAGCCCACAGATGACCTGGCTCCAGCAGAACTTACTGGTTTGTCTTCAGCTGTGCTATGCTCAAGCTAATAAATCCTATCAGACCTAAACTGATCTGCATGAACTGACCTTGGATGCCTCAACCTCTATGATACACTGCAGTACAACACAAATAACCCACCCACAATTACTTCTGAGACAAGAGCAGTGTAACAATTTATTTTAGATGAGTTCTATGGCATTTCTTACTAAAGTTACATTATGCTTCCCACAGTAAACATGGTTTCTAGTTGTTTATTTACCAAATGTTAACCACTGTGGATTTATTCTTTTTAAGCTAGGTATTCATCCCAAATAAAACTTATTAGAAATAATAATAATAAATACAGTTAGCTGAGGTAGAATCTCTATTACAGAATAAGTAATGTTCATAATAAATTCTAGAAACCTTTTTCTTTGAAAAGCCCTATTGCTCTCACGTTACTGAACAAGGACTTCTCCCTTATGCTGGGGGGAGGGGAAAAAGGAGAGGGGAAGGGAAGAAAAATAAATAAATAAATAAATAAATCACAGATTGCCAGAGAAGCCAGGCAGGCTCAAGAGAATTCAGTATCATGTTTCTTCCTAGATTCCTTTTACTGAGTAGCTGTAGTGTCAACATTTGCATTTTAATATGCCCTAACTTCAATGACTCCAATTAAAGCTTGCATATAATTTCAAGTAGGAACTCAGTGATAGCCTTCATAAAATCCGTTCTTATGTTCCATTTCATATAGTGGAAAATGGCCCTAGGTCTTATAAACTGCCATGATGGAAAAACAGTGATGTACTGTCTTGGATTATAGATCCATAAACTAACACTGAAATTAGCTACAAACATTTTGCTGGCTGCACTCCCAAATTAGCATGTTCTGTTTGTCAGAGAGAATGAGGAAGAAAGTTCACTTGAAACAGAGAACACTTAACAGAAATGCATGGCAGTCCCCTTCAGACAAGGGTAAAAACAGTTGTAAGCAACTGACTCGCTTGAAAGATGCCAGCCAGTTCTGCTTGCTTGCTCAATCCGTGAAATTCATCCACTTCTGGAAGATGAGAAAACACGTGTTGGAACACAGAGGAGAACCCGCAGCCCAGGGCGATGGGGAACTCTGAAGAGCATTTCTACCATTTGATCCTAGGCTGCTGCAAGGGCCAGACAGGCACCAAATAATGTAATAGTCAGACTAATGCTCTGTGTAGTCTTGCACCCTTTCCCTCGTGATAGCAAAGAGCAGATGCTGAAGGAAATAAGAAAAACGGAGCAAGTAAAGAATTACACTTCCCCTGATACACCGTCCAGTTTCTAAGAAACAGTTTAGGGATCTCTTCTTGCTGAGGTTAAAACCCTTACTGAGAATAAAATACCATTTGATGGACCTTTCTTCACGTTATCTAAATTTTTGGATCCATTTATACTTTTTGTACCAACAACATCCTGCAACAGTGAGTGCAAGACACAGAAATTCTCTTGACTAGTGCTGACTGGTGATTTCACTGGGTGTCACCTAGTGCCTGCTGGAGCGGGGGGGGAGGAGGGGGCTCAATCTCCAGAGGTCCCTTCCAGCCTTACCAATTCTATGGTTCGACAATTCTAGTACTTGTTTCGTAAGAAAGCAAATTCCCTGTTCACATTCACCTCCTCTCAACAATAGTTTTATAAACTCATGTTATATCCATCACTTTTTTTCCTAAGCTGAACAGCCCTAGGTCTATTTAGTGACTCCTCCCTTAAAACTCACTCAATCTTGTCATTCTTTTCTGCATTCTTCTAGTTCCATTATATATATTTTCTGAAACTAGGTATCCAAAAATACACACAGCATGTGCATATGTGGATTTACACAACTTCATAACGGTGTTTTTAATTTTGTTCCTTTATTCCTTTTCTAATAAATCCTAACCTTCTATTTACTTTTTAACTGCCAACAAGACATTCACAGCGACAGCAAATATTTCCTGACTGTTACTGAAGACTGGTACTATGCATGCATCATTAGCTATTTTTCCTCTGTGTGCATTACTCGGCATATACCAACACTGACTTTCAAACCTCCAGTTCTATTGCCTAGTCACTCACTACCACAAGATATTCTGCAACTTCAAAGCTGACAACTTAATTCTCAGTTTTCTTTCCTACCTTCTAAACAGTTGTTATGCATGAGAACACATTTTTCTCCCCCAGAAAGAGTTCTCAAAAATGCTGTCAAGACCTAAGAATTCTTGTCAAGTATTTTTTGAAAATTTGAGTGTCCAGATCATCCATCACTATATACCATTGGCTGGGTGTGAGACATAGCTTCCTTTTATGAAAGCCATAGTGAATCTCCTTCTTTATAAGCAGAGTGTCATCTGCCTAACTCTATTCAGTGTACTCTTTTTCAAAATGGCCTGTTACAGGAACCTGTAATTCCCTTCATCCCCCTTTAGGTTATTTTAAAATACTGGCATGCTATTTACCACCTTTCCTTCCTTCATTAAAGGAGTCTAATAGATTAATAGATTATTCATTACAGCTAGTATTTCAGCAATTTTACAGCTGAACTTAACTTTTGGGAGTACACCTGCAGGATCTGGTAATTATGTAAAGGACTTTCCTCTTATGGCGTAGTACCTACGCTGACTGATTTCTGTATTACATTTTCTAGGAAATGTTTTTGTTCAACCTCAAATGTTATTTAATATATAATAAAAAGTAAGAGCTGTAGGTACAAGTTGGTAGATCAATGATCATGATCTTATATCTGAAAGCTTCCAAGTTATTTGTCTAGTTAGGAGTAAATGCAAGAGTGTCTCTTATCTTTCCTTGAAAGCAAGTTTCACTTTATAACACATTCTTAAGTGTTTACTCGGCCATAGAGATGGCATCATCATAGCTTGTGACTTTATTAAGGAAGCCACACCATTTTTTCCCTTTCTCTCTCTCATAGTAGATTAAAAGGTCATGAATCAACCAGAAGGATGGTTATTTAAAAATATATATAGCTGTTTCAGGAGTTTTGAAATTAAATATATAATGTTTCAAAGTAAGAAAAAACTCATTGTCTAACATCTCACAAAAATCAAAATTTCTACTAAAATAATCAGATTACTAATGCAAAGACAACTGCTTTCTTTGGCCTGCTGGCCAAGTAATACATTCTACTTCAACGCTTGTGCAGTGAAAGAACTGATGAGCTGAACTGGGGCTTTTTGGCATTAAAGAAAAATATATTAGAAACTAGGAGAAAGTGCAAGAGAGGTTATAGGGAGAAGTATTTACAGCAGATTCACAGGTTAGAGGAAAAACAAGAGGATAAATTATGTGGAAATAACTACAAAATAGAATTCACAAACAGCCAACCTTTCACAGCAATTTTTGCCGAAGCCATGAAAATGTTAATCTCCCAGGAAAAACAAGTTTTATGTCATTTAAGTCTAATCTACTTGCCACCATGATTCTTCAAAAACACACCTCCCCAGTTCTCTTTGACTAAATGGATATATTACAGTGATGGGAAACAGCCCAGGAATATGATCCTTCAAGACATGCAAGACTGAACAAGATGAAAAATTATTAGGTGATGAGGTTATCATAGCAAAATGGCAAAAAGAAATGTCAGTTTGCAATTTGCCTTGTACTGTCCACATGATCTTTTTCACTTCATCTGTCTCTGCACAGATTTGGGACACTGATAGCCATACAGCCCCTTTGCTTAAAATATGTAAAGATGGAGATGGCAGGAGATGAGCCACAGTTGTCTTCCCCTTCTCCCTTTTGTCAGTGCAGTGTGCCAAAGCAGAACAGCTGTACGTGCCTGCATAGTTGGGAAGGTTGGATCAGGATATTTTGTGAACGAGTTTTGCTAAGACGGAAGCTATACTTTACTTCAAGAGGATGCAAGAGAAGATGACAATCCTAGCCTAAACACAATCTTGTGATGCAGCACTTATCAGAGGAATGAAGATCTTCCTGATGCAGGTTCTGGTCCCCTCAGCATGTTCGTGTCAGCTTTGGAGCAGGTTAGCAAAAAGACATACCTCCTCAAAACATCATGATCTTTTGTCCAAGTTTAAATGAATTAGATGGCTAAGGGTATTCAACACTGCTTCTGCTATCAGTATTGAAAGATTCAAATGGTATCTCCCTTTACAAATACAAATTGTAGAGCTCTGTCCGCAATCTGATGAAAATTGCTTGACAGTTTCAAATGAAAGTTTTCTTCATAGAAGAATGACAATATAAAAGTTCTGTACACTACCTCTGAAGATTTCTGCTTTAATATTAGCATATTTCATTCAATAAAGCTTAAGTAAAATTACTTGTAAATACAAGAAAATACCACAATGCTTCCCTTTGCTTTGTATATACCTTTTTAAAGGTATATGGTTTCTGAAACACACTTTTGCAAGTATATTTCCAATTTTCATATTTTCCAATCAGCAGTGATCATGATCTGGAAGGAATGGCTACCATTAAAAGGAAAATCAACACAATATTATACTTGTGGAAGAAATTAACATTACCATTTTTTAAAAGTATGTTTATAGTCTACAAGAAGTGGAACTGAACTAACTGTTCGTCCTGTCCTCTCTACTACTAAATGCTTGCGTATATACAACATGTAACTTGTTCCCCCTACAGACTGCTATCCTGACATCACAGGAGTGAACAAGCAAAGTGTCTTTGATTTAGATTGACTTGTACCCTCAACAAGAAAGTATGCACTGAAAAAAATAACAGAAATGGAAGTAGAGAATCAAGGACAATCTTCAGTATCACAATCGTGGACATTTATACCTCCACCTCCTGCTTTACATAAATGAAATTCCACTATCTACTGCAGAATTCATTCAATATATGTAGGAGTAATACGTGGGCCATCACATCTCCACATTTTTCAACTTAATTAAAAATAATCCACAGCCTGTTGTCACAAAAATGGTGTTTCTCACTAATTTTTGGGAGGTTGATATCCTTTTTTCGGGGGGAAGGAGGGTTGATTTCCCTTTTCTTTTCTTTTTTTTTTTTTTCTTTTTCAGTCAGCCTTTAACAAGCTGTTGATTATAGAAAGCAGGAAACTTGATATTAGGTGGCTGAAAGCTGGTAGCTAGGCACATAGAAAAGAATGCATAGACCTTTCGCTGCTTCAGACCCTGCAGTCTCTGACCAAAGCACTGATTTGATTTCATGACTGCTCTGTACAGATAGCTGACATTACTAAATGCTACTCCAGTATCAACTTGTTAAATTTGAACCCAGACTCAGCATATCAATATACTAGGCCAGACTAACTGGAGTCAAGAGAAATATTTTGGGAGTTGTTTATTTTTAAATGAGTCACAATACACTATGATAATTAGCTGGACTATATAATTAAATAATTACCGTAGAACCTATTATATTTGCCACAAAGGCTAATAGAAAATGCAGTAATACAGATCCATTTTCTTCTAGTCAATTGCTGAGCTACTATAGTCAGCTAGGGTTTTTTGTTTGGTTTGATGGTAGAGTTTTTATTCTTTCTGACAACATGTTTTAGAGAATATTATACAAAAAACAATTTTACATTAAGATTGAGGGGGCACTTCAGGATTGAAAAGCTCCTGTGCCTATTGTCCTTGAGTAAAGAAGTCTGAAACAAATATATTCCTATAAAATATTTAGTGTTCAGTTTTCTGCATGTTTTTAATCCATATGTAAACACAGTACAAATCCAGCTATTTGCAAAAGATAGGAAGAATACAGCCTAGATGCAACAATTTGGGACTCAGACATTAGGCTTTTCCCCCTGCCCTCCCCTCCAAATTTGTCTTTCACCTTCTAGCTAGAAGAGGAAATTTTAAGAATTTAAGAAGTTTTGAAAAATGCCTGCAGACTGTTACAGTAAAATGTTCTTCCATCACACAAACATGTTATCAAGTGCTTTAAAAGTTAAATCTCCATTAATTTTATGACAATCCATTGCGAACGTAGCTCCTGGGAACTGAAACATGATTTTCAGTCCATTGTACTGTGAGGTTTTCTGGAAGTGTTTACTAACAAAACTTTGTTTTCCTGAACTGAGATTCTATCTAGTTGGAGTTTATTAAGATTTACTACTTATTATTATATATCAACTGCCATTAAACAATAGTTAGCTGTGCACATTTGCAAGAAATCTACTTGAAGTGCATGACTTGACAGACTTGCCATTTTTCAGTATTCTTTTTTAAAAAGAACTAGATCCAGAGGACTTAAAGTATTTCATAATCTAATTGTGCTTACTGTTGATTTTGTCATCAGATTTACACTTTGATTTGGGGAACAGGAACCCCCAAACAATATGCACAGTAACTACCTGTGATCATGAAGCTTACACCAAGATCAAAGTTTTGTAAGAAAAAATGCATTTTTCTCTAACTCTTGTTAATCAAAAAGCTAAACAAAACTACAGAGAAGTCAAGAAGTGTGGAATCATCAGACAATGCCTTAAGTAAAGGGAATGACAAACTGAAAATTACAGGACAGTATTTCAAGGTAAGACTACTAGTTTAAAAAGGCACTGTCATAACTACAGATCTTTGGCAGAAAACCCTTTGCTTCTACAAGAAAGTTAATTAAAGGGTAGTAGTGTTGATTCTTGGAAAACGAGGTCGTAATTCCATCAAATCATTTTTATAAATACTGACATGTTTTTATCAGTGTTCAAAATTAAACCAATAGTATTCAGATCTTTTAAAAACTTTTAAAATAACTTCACAAGGATTTAAATCCACCTTTGCTGTGACTTAAGCTATACTACCAATACAAACTGCCTCAAGAGTTAATAAGAGCAAACACATTTCTGAATCTTAGTTGGAAGCAAGTTTCATTATCAAAAAATATATTTAATGTAAGCCTTCTAGACTCAAGTACTGTAATTTGGGCAGCAATGTTGTTGGGAGAGGTATTAAGTTACAGAGTACTGCTCAGGCTGAACTAGTGGTTGGAAGAAAAAAAAGCAGAGGAAACTCTGAAAATTCCTGTGGTTCAGGGTGTATACAGAAACAATGATATTTACAGTTCCTCTGCTCAAATATGACTTATCTTTAATTCTACATAGAGCAAACTGTTCCATAAAGTAAAGCTTATATAAATAAATGTAAGAGATACTATAGTAATCTATTGATTTTTACATATTTTATATGTAAATTATTTCAATAGCTATCAAGTTATTGAACATACATTGAACACACAATTTATATACTTAAACTGTATCTAAATTACAGGTGAAGCTTTTCAATTTGAATGTCTAAATAACTAGACAGGAAAATCGCTTCAAGTTCATGTAAACAGGAAACTATGGTATATAATACATCAAATACAGGTATTTCACTGTAAGAACTATTCACCAAAAGGTACTATAGTCTATAAACAAATTTAAAAAAGCATTATAGATAGCATTAAAGTTAACTTCCTAATAGTGACATTTAGACACATCAGTAAAGTCTTAAATAGTTGGGTTCAAGTCTTCATCATGAAATCCATTATTTTCCACTTAATTTTAATTAGTAAAATACTGTCAAGTTTTTTCTATAAACCACAACACTCACCTTATGGGGCCTCCACAAAGAACTGCTAGACAATTCCCTCTTAGAGGTTCCATATCTTTTCTTAACACCACTTGTTTTTGCTTCATTCCCAGGTTTGAACTGTATGTGCAACTGAGACGTCCTTGCATTTTGACACTTGCATTTTAGACTGGATAAACAGCAAGAAACTTTTTGACACGATCCTTCTAACGAAACACTTCTTTGCAAAACATGGTGAGTTCTGCTCATCTGTGCATTTGGTTTTTCTAGTTCATTTATATTGATCTGATATTCTGAATCTGTTTTTGAGGGTAAACATGCAGATGTGCTACGTTCCAGTTTTATATGAGGATATTTTGCACTGGAGTTCAGATTTAACTCCAGACTGCAACAGCCATTAACCATTTCACTACTTGATGCAAATGCTCTTTGAGTGAGATGAACTGAAATACAAGAGAAGCCATCAGATACTTCTTCACAAGTTGCCTGCTCAGAACTATTCAAAATTTGACTTTTGTCCTGTAATGAACTATTCATGTAAAGTGGTCGAACATCTCTAACTTCACCAGAAGAGCAAACTGTTTTAGATAGTCGAAGTCCATTGACTGCTGTTGAAAGGAATCCCTTGGGAATGGTTTGATCTTTTTTTTGCGCCAGCTCAGTAGGAGAAATGAGTAGTTTATGGGATGTTTGATAGACCCCTCTCTGTGGTAGCTGACCCGAGTTTATTGGAGAAGTTGGAGGGGTACTGGAAGGACTCCTAGGGAAGATTACCAATGATGAACAACGTCGCAGTGGAATTTTAGTTTTCTTCTTCACCGACAAAGCATCCTGGTCAAAAGTAGTGTTACTTCTACACAGAGTTTCCTGAGATGAGCTGTTCCTATACGGTTTACATTTGTTTGTTATGTTTCTATATGAAGAGTTGCCATATACAACATTATTATAGAAAGTACCATCACCTATTGAAGGAGTACAACTACTACTGTCGCTGATGATACTGTTGGTATACGAACCTCCATCACTTGTGGTACTTGTGCACGATCCATAGTCACTGCCAGCACTACTGCAGGATCCATTGTCACTGGCTGCGATACTGCTGACACTGCCATTGCACACAGCGGTACTGCTCAGATGGCCATCATTAGATCGATGATCAACCACAGTTCGAGCGCCACAGTTTCCTTCATTACCAATACTGATGAATGAAGTGTCTTCACTAGTAGCTACACCATCACCAGGCTGAAAACATCCATTATGCTTTCTCGACTGCAGAGAAATGTGCAGTGAAGTGCTCCTTTTTTTTTGTAATGAAGAAAGAGTTGCATTTTCTTGTTGATTAATTATTTCCTGCATTATAGGTGCATAGGCAACTTGTCTAGGAGTTGGCTTAAGTTGTACGATATTAGGTGCAGAGTTCTGTGAAGGGTTTTTGAAGTACATGAGATTGTTACTATCCAAAACATCTTCAGAGGTTTCTGATAATGGATCCGTATTGCTTCTCTTGGTCGCAAAATGCAATCTTAACTGTCGTGCCATTTGTTCTCATTTCCATGCATGTTAGCAAATGAAAACCACAAAGATCCTTCAGCATAAAGGCTGCAGACAGTTGCACAGAGCATAGATCTAGCACATTACAAGAGTAAAAGCTCATAAAAGTTGCAGTCTTTATCCTAATTTCAACAAAATACTAGTGAAGAGGGGAGGGTGGAAAAAGTACCTCTTGAAATAAGTCAGCCATTCGTTGAACTGCAGGTTTCTGGACCGTCTTTGACTGCTTGTAGTCAGAAAACATTCATTTACAAAGCACTTACATTCCAACGACCTCAGCTGCAACACACTGACAAACACTGCTGACCTTGTTTCAATTTTACCTTCGGTAATTTGCATAAATGCATACAATAATAAACTCCCAGTACTTCAAGTTTAAAACAGCAACTCCTGCTGCAGCTGCGCTAGCTGAGTCAATGTGTCCGTACTTTCCTCAGCAGCGTATGACTACTAATATTTTTACCCATAGGTTTAGAATTACAGGAAGTTGGTAGGAATGAAGTCCCATATAATTGAGTATCAAGCCCAGGATTGAATTTCCAAATAGTAACCATGCTAGCAAACTGCTGAGGTCTGAATTACGTATAAACCAATGAAATAAGCCTCATCCCTTAAAAAAAATATTTTTCTATGCTATTTAAATAAAATCTGCAAAAAATAAGCATCTCGTAAGCTAAACGTTGTTAAGTAATCACTCTTCATACAGATTTGCACATAGTAGAAACCTCTCCTGTCAACTGTTTAATATTTTTCAGTACAATGCAACTGAATTAGAACCACAACAATTATTCTGATTAATAATTCAGCCCTTATTTTCAGCCTACCACTTTAAATAATGTATTTTAAAGCTTTTTGCAAACTAAAGTTGCTAATGGTAGAAAGAAATAATATTCTTACACTCCAAACTGAACTACCTGAAATTGTTTGCTGGAAGTCCACAATAAATGGACATCCATTAGAATTAGATTTGGCATGCAAATATATGACTAGCTACACAAACTTTGAAACACAGATGAAAATCATACAAAATAAATGTTTACTAAGCACAATCACAGGAAAAAGCTGTCCTATATGGTTTATTACAGACAAACAGCTAACTATTGTGTTTTTTTTTTTTAATAAAGTGATTGGCATTCAAAGAAATTAATATACTGTCAACTCTTGTATGAGTAAGAGGACTGAGAATTCCTCCAAATGTATTAGTGTCTCATTGTCTGAGAAGGTCCTTTGCTGGCACCTAGTGGGACTTTTGAAAAAAGACAATCTTGCTGTTAAGTGTTTTTTTTTTTTTTTTTTTTTTTTTTTTTTTTTTTTTTTAAAGAAACAAGCATTCAGTTATGAACATACTTTTCAATACAGAAGCCATATACGATGCAGTACTAAACTCTACCACACTAACATGAAATTACTTACTGCTACTGAAAAAGCGCAAACAGAAGAGAACACTAGACCATTTATACTTTTATAGGTCATACTACTGGGTATTTTTTTCCTGCTCCATATTTACTTAACCTTTACTGTATGTTAAGCTAGAATGCTAGAATTAACATTTATACCTCCTTCCCAAATAACAGCCAAGAATCAAACTCATGGAACTTTGTTTGCAAGCAACAAATTTGTTTTCTAATTACACTCCAGGGCTTACTTAACCTCCTTTACTTGAATTCCATTATTGGAGTGCAGCAGTAAGGGAATACTAGCTTATTCATAAAAAGCCAACAAATACAATAGCTCATCTATTTCATTACATGTTGCCACCTGGACTTCTTCAAATATTACAAAAAGGCAAGGGAAAGAGGGAAGGAAAGTAAAAAGTCAAGAAGATTTTTGGTTACAATTTCAAAAAACTACATTTGAATTCCAAGCACTGTATTAGAAAATAAAACCAAAAACTTTAAGATATGCAAGAAAGAGAGGAAACAATGCATTTCTTAAGTTCCTTTTCTCTCCAACAAATTTTTTAGTAGCATAGTTTCTTAGATTTTAGTTTAATATACAATAAATTGCAATCACTTTATTAGAGATACTGCTTTTAGTAGAAGGAAACAACATCTCCCCACTGTCCACTGGGGATAATCTGAAGTGTTCTTCCAATTTTGCTCAAGATACTTACATAAATTATACTTAGATAAACGATAGATTTCAGTAACTCGGAGTTCAGATTTAAGTCAGATTTCTCAATATGTCACTTCTTTCACTATAAATCTACAGGTACAGCCAGCCAACTAGTTTTCTTAGTTTAACATGGCTTCCCAATACAAATTTCTGTATTTCTGAATCAATGTTGAGATTTAAAAAAATAGCCCTAATGAAATCTTGACATCATTAATTACTTCAATATCATTAATATAGTTTTTGGAACTTACCACACATCTTTGTATTTCAAATGATTGTAAGACTGGAAATGATAGCAAGAATCCAGCAACCATGGGCTCCAGTGGCCTATCTCCTCAGTGGTATCACTGCCCTTCCTAGTGGAGAGATTTTTCTAAATCATTTTTAAAGACTACCTTAACTGAGGACTCCAAAGGCCTTTATTCTGTTAGGGGTTTGCAACAAGTCAGTGGAAACATTTACCGTTCTCTTACTAAATCTGATCCAAGCTAGGTAATCTTTGAAGGGCTTTGAGTCCTTACAGGAAGATTTTAAAACTTCATCTGTTGGTGATATAACCAACGCAACAGACTTTGAACTTAAGACTGCCTTCAAAAAAGATGAGTTTTGAGCCTACCTTTCAAGAAGGCAACTTTTCTTAAAAACAAAAGAGGTATTTCAAAATTCAATTTCTCTCACAAAATTACAGGGAATAAATGCACTCAGGACGAAATTCTAAGAAAAGGATAAAATCTGTAGGGAGGGAAGTCTCACAAATGGAAGAGCATTCCAGCTGTATCCACTCACCTGCATACGAGTTTAAACAGCCATTCAATTAACACCTACTAAAGCATACTAAAATCATAGAAGATGAAACACCCTTTGATCATAGCTGCACATCCTAAGGAAGGAGTGTGAGGCACCTTTGACTTCTGGTAGCTGAACATGAACTAACAGAACTAGAGGAGCTTCTCCATCCCCAACAATCACAGCTAAAGCAGCTACTTTACTGGTTTAAAAGAGTTTTCAAAAGATACTTGAGACAGAAGTGTGATGCTTCATCACCCAGAGTACAGGCTAAAGGAGAACAATTCAAAGAATGAGGAAACTGAAAAGATGAAAAACGTAGGGGCTATTGTAGAATTAAAAATGATTGATCAGCTTCTGCCATTTTGGTATCGGACAACAAGGCACTGTTTCCAATTGATGCTAATAACAAGTTCTATTAGTTCCTCTACCATAAACGAACAAGTCAAGCAGCTTTTTTTCCCCTCTAGATTAGAAAGAGAACACTAAGGAATTCTTTTGGTGGAAATCACATAGAAAGCATTGGTCTTCCTTCCCAAAATTTGAAGGAATTTGACTTTCTAATCATACCTCCTATGTTCTAGGGGACAGGAGTGATGTCTCAATGACTAACAGACAAAATACTTTGTTCTGATAAAGAATATACTGTAGCTCCTACTGTTGCCTTGAGAAGAACATCTGAGCATCTTAACAAATCATATTTAATTTGCCATATCAAGCACCGTTACTACTACCTTCCTTGAAACTTGCTTTTAAAATAAAGCATCATCATATTTAAATACCTGGGACAGGTAGCATCGCAATCAGTCAACAGGTACATGCTTTGGGGACAGAGTTGCCTATAAGCAAAAAATAAGCATCTTCCTTCTTAAATCTAATTTTCTAGACAGTTTGTACTTATGTTTATAGACATTTTCCCTCTCCAACAAAACAGCGGCTCCGTAAAAGGTACAATGGATTACTGAATCTATGTAGCTAGCACTAAAACAGGTTTTTCATAGCCAACACACCCTTTAGGCACAGAGGGATCCTGTAAAATAGCTATCAGAGCAAGACTGTGTTAAGAGTACAAACTAAAGACCACTCAATCTTACACAATATTCCCAGACTATCACAGAATAAAAAGGTGTATTACCTCTCCAGCAAGAGGGAATGTTTGACTGCTAAGTGGCCCCAGGATCCAACCGTCACAATCATATTGCACCACCCTTACTCATTTACAGGAGAATATAGACAGAGAGATAAGCAGCAGACATCTTCACACAGAAGGTGACAGCATGGTCAGAGAAGGAGTTATGATCTCTCTGAGAAAACAGATACACAATCTATCCTAACTGATGACCTCCTGTTCAAAGGCTGACCTTCCAGGTCAGCATCCACTGCCCTCTTGCTGGATTTTCAAACAAATGCACACATGCTCTTTTATGCTATTCCTCATATTTAGAAGAAGCTTCTCACACACATACTGAGCTATTTGCATTCTTAGTATTATTATGTTTGTAGTAAAAATGAGAATTCAGTGCACAGCTTTCAAAAATCACTGAAGGAGTTGACCATATTATTTGGGAAGCAACATAAAGGAATGACTTTTTACAAGTTAAAGCGAGTTATAAGTTAAGCTGTAGTAATATTGCTTCAGAGAATCACAAAGTGCATTAATGTCAGATAAGTAACTAAGTCAGATGCACCTTTGATTTTTTTTTAAACTTTAAAAAATTGTTATTTTAATCTTTTAAATGTTTAATTAAAATTAAACATTTTAATCTATGTTGCATTCAGATGAACTTATTTTCACTCAAGTCTAACAAATAGCAGTATCAATGCAAAAGGACCTACCAAACGGTTTTCATCAAACACTTCGAAAAGTAGTCTGTGTTTCTGAGGATTAACCTAGGAAAAAAAAAGATGTTAATTATCAGTGAAAAATATATGGTAAATCCCAGCATTTGTCTTATTTATATGGGGGAGTACACATAAGACTAATAAAAACGCAAAATTAAAAACGACCATTTCTCATAGAACTTGCTAAGTGAACTCAGGAATATAACTGACAATATAACCTTACTTTTACAAAAATAATCCATCAAATCCATATTCTGCAAGATGAGCATTTTCAATTGCCTATTGGTATACACTCCTGTCTCCATGTTTCTCACAGGCAGTATTTGTCCCAACAAAGTTTAAAAGCTGTCTCAGATATTAGATGTATATATGTTTACATGCTATATGCCACATGTTTAAAGCAATAAACAGCCAAAATTTCAAAGTGGTAAGAAAAGAGAAGAAAAAGCATGCTAGTCCTCAAAGAGGCATAGCTACTACACATTTTCTTTAATTTTTTTCTTGACTATAGTAATAAGTGTTCCTGCTTAGGAGTTATTTTAATTACAGAATAAAAGACTGCTCTCCTATACTGAATATAAGAACAGCTTTACAGTGGTCAAGAATTGCTGCTCACAGAGAGCAGGTTACATGAAAATTTACAATACGTAGTAGAGGATGTCTGATATTTGATAAAGAATCTCTTTTTCCTTTGAATGCTTAAACAAACCCTTGCTGACAAAGATAAAATACTTGATCTATTTTGACTCTAAGTAGAAATGAGCTATCCTTTATTTAACATATGAAGATAACTTAAGTTTCCAAATTGCATAAAACAGACTTCTATAATTAAAGTAACTGAATGATCTTGGCATCTAGATTATAAATCTGATTTTTGAGCAATTGCACCTCAGAGTGTATGCAAGCGTATCCTTTTAACTAGGATCATAGAACATGGTAGGGGTCCAAAAGGATCTTGGTAACTGTTCTTAGAGCAATAAAGCATCATAGCATGAAACTGGAATTCTTTAAATCAGTAATCCAATAATCCAGAAAAATGAAACAAAACGAAGATTAGTGCTTCCATCCAAGACAGAAAAAAGCATTCCAGTGAAGAGTGTATCTCTTAAGAGAGTTCTTTTCTAATTACACCATCAACACGGGTCTTGAAAAAACAAGTGTTGTTATAAAGAAGGAAAAAAGACTGTGCATCTTACTGATAGAATGGGGAGAATATAGATTGTTCTATTCAAGATAGATGTCTTTGAATTGCATCATACCACTATTAGAGAATCTAAGCTACACTGAATTAAACACACAACATATCATATTAATGGACCAAATATTGCTTAGTGAAAAAATCTCATAAAAAATTAAGTGAGACAATATAAATAAACTGGACTGATAGTAGAATGGATCTCTTGATGAATGATCATGTGATGTGGTTCAGCATTTTAATCAAAGTATAAAATGTAAAAACATTTCTTTTAAATTTTCCAAATGGAAGACTAGCAAATTACAAGTTGATTTTCTGTATAAGATTTAAATCCAGTGTTTTAACTCAATCTACCAAACTACAGCTTAATATGGCCAAGTTCAACACAATACGGATGAGAATAAAGAACAAATGTCAGCTACATAGAAGAGACAACTAAAATTGGTGATTCAGTAAAGCAATGAAAAAAACACCACAGATAAATGTTTCAATAAAAGTCTTAGTATAATGCTGTAGCAAAGAACTAAAACAATTCTCAGCGAAAAAGGGAACATAAAAAAAAAAGGGGGGGGGGGGGAATGATCTTTTTTCTTCCTTACGCAATACTAACAAAAAGAAAGCAGATGCTACCCCTAAGCATCAAGAAAGAGAAAGTAATATTAGGGGGAGTTCAAAAGAGAGCAACTAAAGTGAAAAAAGAGGATCAAAACAATCTCAAGGGTTAACTTAAAGAGTTTAATCTGTTTAGGTAATCAAATGGAAAAAACTAACTACACTAATCACTTTCTACAGGTATTCATACACGTAAAGATATCAGATATTACAGCTTTTTAATGCTGCAGAAAACAGCATAAAAAAAAATCAGTGACTGGTTGCTGATGTTACACATCAGCTTGTACAAATTCAGTTATGAAATAAATTTCAAGATACAAGAGAAATTCACCATCACTTTGAGTCTCAGAACTTAGCTTTGTTAAACGTGCTCAGATTCTGAGAGAGAAGCCAGAGCCTGCGTGTAGGCTGGGTTACACTGCACGAGCATTCACCTTGTACAGAGGGTCCTCAAGTCCCTGCAATTCTGAACACCACAGTCCACATCCAGCCAACATGCTCACTGGCTGTCAGAGCCAGACCAGAATTAAATAGCAAATCTACATCTTGCTCCTAAACAATGGTAGGTTGAGTGTAATACCACATTCACTCTGCAACACACCTGTATCAAAATGGATGAAACAAAATTGGTGCTATCCCAAAACTGTTTGATTATTCTCTGAATGCTCAAAAACATCAGCAAGGATTAAGAAGATGGTAAGATTTTTTTTTGTGCTAGAATTTTAAGTTTTAACACTCACAAATGTATTTCCATGGAAAGTAATGTGTAAGCATTTGAACATTAATTATAAAGACTGCATTGCTGATTTTAACCTCAAGGAAGTGAGGAAGTATTTTTTCTAATATGTTAATATTCAACATATATAGTAATATTTTAAAATATATACTTACTCTAAATAAGAGTTCTTCATTCCACTTTGGATTTAAGGACTATATAAGGGGGCAAAAAAAGACAGCACTGGTTACACTGACAGTTCAGTACTGGTACTACTTCACATTTTACATCTATTTCCTCCTGTGTAATAATCCACTTAAACAGCATAAAGCTCCTGTCATTTTTATCTTCAAAAGCAAAATTAAGCTTTTGTACTTTTTAATACAGTGCTGAAAGATGACAATTTATGCAAGTACTACCAGATTTTGGCTAATGCCATGGATGTAGAAAAAGCTTAATAATACAATCCAAAACAGTTAACTTACGGTACGTCTTCAGTAATAGCCATTGCTTTCTCCCGAGTTCAGGTGCCCTCGCTACCAACACTGCTTACCTGCAAGCACCATTAATCCTGAAATTATGAGCTCTCTTCGCAAAGGCCAAATCTCAACCATGTAATCTAGCCAGACTATACATAGGTGGACTAAACACAGCATCACCTTTTCCACCAAATATTTCTCACAAGTTGGGTTATTAAAAAAAAAAAGTTGATGCTTTGAGCCCTCATTACAGTGAAACTAACAGTCATCAACACGAACAAAAAGAGCATGGGTCATCTCACAATATAAGCCACAGACACTATCCAAGATCAACCATTTGGAAGAGTGTTTTCCCTCTCATGTACCTAGTTTTCTTAGTTGACACTTAGCTGAAACTATCAGTACTAACAACGGCTTTTCCCTGAAGGTATTCTATGGAAAATAGCAGTACCAAGTTCAAATGAAGTAAGCAATTTGATGGTGAAGAGAGATAACAATCTCCTTCTGTGTAAATTCACATCATTAAAGATCTAAGATGGTCAGAACAATCCAGTATTTCCATGACTGGTTTAGGTCTGAATCAGTACTCACCTCACCCTCCTTAATGTTTCTCTACCTTTCACTAATAAATTATTGAAAGGAAGATACTAAAGCAATGCCATAAACAGAGGATCAAGTTAAATCGTGAAATGTTTTCCACGTCCTTTCACTCAAGAGGTACATTAGGCATGTTTTTCACAACCCGCAATGAACAAAAATAAAAAGGCTAACCTTTCTAATAGTTTTCGTTTGAATGCTGGTAAGAACTCCATTCACAGGATCGTATACCGTCACTTTCACATACGGGTCACTAGCAAAAAAGATAGGAAGTTGTTAGATATCCTTTTTGTTAGCATTATTAGCAGCTGAGTTTGAGAATGCTTAAATTAATAGAAACCATGAAATTTGGAGTTCCAAGTACTTTTTGAACATCTTAAGTGCTTATACCTAAGAAATATTTTCTAAATAGTTTGAGGTAACAACTAACCTAATTATTGTTATTAGGTATGTCCATACTAGTTACGCCATTTTATATTCTGTATATCGCTGCAAACCTAATGCCTTTCTATAAGACATACATGACAATTTTCATCTGTGAATGAAAAAGCTTGAAGAATTAAGGCTTTGGTTTTTAATTAAAAAAAAATTTAAATATCTGAAATTTGAAGTACTCCTAAATCATACATACAATATTTTTTATTTAAATGTGTATCAGTTTCACAGAGTTTAATTGAGTTTTCCTAATGAAGGTGTCTAATAAGGTTGCTTTAAACAGCCCACTGCCTCTATTTTTTCCTTCCTGTGCTACAAGAAGCAACAGATTATATGAATCTACTTTTCACAAGTAGATACAAGCCATTCAATTGATCACAAAAGCTAGGAACACAAGTGATTACAGCCCTTAACCATATAGCAAAGGAGCATACAGTTATTGCATATTTAAGTTATGAGAAAAATTGTCCTATTTTTCTTAAAAGTAAAAAGTTCATATGTGAAAAACAAAATTGAAAAATCTCCCAGCTAAGGGAAAATACAAATATCACATGAGAATTTTTCTCATGCTAAACTGATGTCACATATAACAATAATATTGCTAGTGCTAAAATAACAGCATTCCTGTACATGTGCCAGAACAGCTGACAGTAGCACTAGTACTATATCCATTAGTACTTCTAAACCCTCTGTATATGGGCCAGGAGAAAAGGGAATTTTACTACAAGCTGCACGTTGCCACTTGCCAATTCGACAAGATCCTGCAAAGCATTTCAATTACAAAGTCTGAGCTTTATTGCGGTTAACGTTTTAAACCACTTTGACTGTTTTTTCCTTTATAGATTGTTAACTTCTATATTTGTGCGTATCAAGAGCCTGCAGCCACTGGCGCGGTTTACCATATCTGTAGAAGTGGTGGATGCTGTTCCTCTGCATATAAATTGAGTTGAAACAGTCTTATTTCTATCAGTGTTTAGTGTCGTGTTCATTTCAAATCTTTAAAACACAGTTTACAGGCATTTACAGCTAGTTCTTCTGAACTATTGTTATTTAGCTGAAGCTCTGCTGAAGTAAAATATTGTACGTTATATATACACATATATACACTCACACACCACACACTCACACACCACACTATCAATGGCAGAAATATTTCACCATACAGAATTAAACCTTCCCACACATCGTTTTGCCAATGCATGAGGTATCTGTCCAAGTGAGTCTTGGGCAAGAAAACAGATGTCTTCATGTTTACATAGTTTCTAATCACTTTATAAAGTTACCAGTTAAAATTACTCGATTTTTTTGAAAGAGGCATAGCCGGATTTACTCAGATCACTGTCCACTGTACACAAAAAAACAGCTGTGGAAAGAAAATGAAGCATCAGCTATCTCTTAATATATTAACCACTTATATTCTTACCTGGCTCCTAAGATATCCTTCTTGGCTAGACCAATTCCAGCTATAATCTTCACCCTGACAATTCGTGTATTATCCTAAAAAACACAAAATAATGCATTCAAGAGACATTCAATCCAAACTTCAAAATAATTTTTAATTTACAAAGCTAAAAGCAATTATTGGCATAATTTCCAATTTGCACAGAAAGCAATGGACAACCTGATGCAGCTATTTTCTGTGTTGGAAATGGGTCTAAATTTCAACATCAAATTTATTCTACTTTTGCCCCTTTTAAAGTTCTATCACCAGTGTATCCACCTTCAATGATAAATAAAGAACTCAATAAATCAGAAATGTCAATACAGTAGCTTGTTCTGTTTTTAAAAAATCAGCATTTGATTTTGTTTCTCAGTATTCTAAGGGAGTGGGATTTTGAGTTAAGGTGCTTAATGCTTCATGATAGGCTAGTTAAGCTAGTAGTATACAACTGTTCCCACCAGTCTTGTTTCTCAAAAGCCCCTCAGTAGCAAGATGAAAATCAGATGAACTGTGCTGGCTGTAGCAGTCATCGTTTTCCCTGAGTGGCTTGGAATACCCTCTTAGTATGTGCATATGCAACATGATATTTAGCCCATGCACAAAGATCTTTTCCTAGGAAAAACAGTTAAGTAAAAGCAAGCTGCTACTGCCAGCGCCAGAACAATTCTTGTGGCATAGGGACTTCAGCAGCTCCCAACTGCTCCTGCGGGAGAGCATCTGGGAGCAGTTTTTATGAGCAGTTCTTATGTTTCTCAGCAGGCAATTCTTAGCTGTCTTCCCTACAGTGTAGGCAAGTTCCTTTGCGGGAACATGTTCTGTACAGTGCAACAACTTCTAGTGCATATGGGCACAGTCTGAAAAAAGGGACAGGTTGCCACAAACATCTTGTAAGCCATTCAAGTGTGTTGCCTTTTACACAAGGCAAAAGTGTCTGAGCAGAGTAAGTTTAGGTCTAACAGTATCTCAGCACTTTTAACACCGTGGTAAATATCCTATGACTACATGAAAACATTATCAAATTTGCCAGAACAGATTAACACATACATATATAGTATATGTAGAGAATTCTCAAAGAAAATAAGAACAGAGAACTCTTATACTTATTTTTATATTTATTTTTTAAGAGAGTCCAGGTGCCCATAAGAAATCTGTGCTTTAGAGGTGAAGTGTCAAAAGGCATGTGACTTAAAAAGAGAAAAAAAAGAAAGAAAGAGAAAAAAGAAAAAAGAAAGTTCAAACAATCTTTCAATTATGATGCCATAATTTGAATGATATATATATAGGAATGACAAGTTACACTAGTGATCACAATCCTCCTACTTAACATCCGTGCCCTAAAAAAATTTGCTAGTATAGATTTATAGAAGGTTTTCTTTTGGTAAACTGGATTTCAGTTTCATTAAATTCTAGGTGTTTCATAGCTGAGAAGCAAGCAGTAGATTGTTAGTCAAAAGACAAAAATAGCACATTCAAAATGAAGTTGGTGTATTTTGATACCCCATGTCTTAGATCACTAAGAAACACACTACATTAAATTTAGCTGTATTGACTGGGAAAAAAAAAAAAAAAAAAAAAAAGAATCCAATAAATGACTCCTTACTATGCTTACTATGACAGATTTTGGTTCACCAGTTAGTTCTACCACTATAAAAGGTAAAACTGAACAAGAAACTGTGGTTATTTCATTCAACAGGTCATAGGCATTGCCCATGCTATTTGAGCAATCGATCAGGAAACTTAAGAAACAAAACAGAAACCTAATAACAGAAGTCTGCACTCTTTAAAAAAAACTATCTAGGACAATTTAAAGCAAATGTTAAAGAAAATAATCCTTCCACAGTTTAAAAAGTAAAGTAACCCACGTTCTAGAAACTGTTACCAAAACATTATGAACTGTTTGTTCTTATGCAGAATAAAGTAAGTTTAAAGTTGGTATGTTAAGATTTACAGAGAAAAGCCACATTCCAAAGATGATTCAGAATTCAGAGCATCTTAAACTAAAGAAAATTTTCCAAGTTGCTTTAGGGAGCACAAGTGCTTTCAATTTTCCTGAACACTTTACCAGACCACCACTCTATATTACTCAGTGAAGAAAAGCCTCTTAAGAGTACAATCTTCAGAGCTTTTTCAAAAATAAAGACCTATTCTTTTAACTTTTCTTGTTTTGAAAGGCTAGTCTGAAGTCAAAATACATGAACTGTGAAATGATATTTACACATTTCCAAATTAAACACCACATGATGAAATGACAAGATTTGCAACTTTTGATCCAACGAGCACATTAAGATGTAACTTATTGTAAAAGCCATCTCTTCTGCACTACACAAAGAATTCTGCATTAGTGACTTCAGCAGAGTTCATCTAAGAGCCAGGAAGAACTGAGTAGATCCAATAGTGTTACATGGTTCATCCGATCAGGTACCAAATTCAAAAGGGAATAAAGCCCAACAGCTGTGACTAGGTCAAGAGGAGGAAGAGGAGGAGAATGAACACCGTTTCTTTGGAAAGCAGAAAGCTTTGCAGATGAAAGACTGTCTGCAGGCAAGTAGAGGCTTTCCTGGAAAGCTGTTCTGATCTAGGGGCTTAAGAGTTAAACAGAAACCAAGAGCAAGTGGTGAAGCAGCAGATGTTGTCCCTGGGGCCTTCCTGAATTCCACATATGATTGAAAGTGCCTTCAAAAGCAGACATGTAGGAAGCACTCTGAGCAAGTATGCTTTATATTACCTCTCCTTCATAAGCACGTGGCTGCATTTCTAACATAAGCTGACAGACTACTGAGTGCTGATCACAAGGCAGGAATGACAACATAAAGGTGAAAAACCACTAAATTAAGAAAAATAAACAAGCTCTCTCACATACTCTGTATAATTAGAGGAGATTTCCAGTGCATTAAGATGAACATCTATGGTGTTCATTTACATGACAAAACAGTCAGTTGGCCTAGATAATTCCAGCCACAGCTCAAGTCTGTCTTCTACTGTTACTTCACAGAAAACTGTCTCCTAAGGAAATCTAATAGTTTGGAAGATAAAGACCTATCTACAAACCTGCCGCAGCACTGACCACTAGTAGGTGTCCCAGTCCTTCGAAATTCCTAGTCGTGCTCAGGCTTACAGGCACGTAACATCAGCAATACGCTTTACGATAGCAACAGAACCCATCAGGTTTAAGGAAAATCAGTACAAAACTATGTTGGCATCAAACCAAGAAACTCCATTTGTTAACATTTTTATAAACGCTGCAAATATCTTTTAAAAAAAATCCACCTTTCCCTCACATTCCAAAATAGTTTCAGATTTCTTTCCTGACAATTTCATGGATTCAGCAATATCCAACATCAACGAATTTCAGAGACTACTTAAGCTAGAAATTGTCACCTGTGTTCTTCTCTGTTCTCACTATTTCCATATTTCACTCAGTATACAGTTATCCTTTCAAAAAGTCCCCAATCACAGCCACTGTGACCCAGCTAACAGAATCCAGCCCATGAAAATCCCACTGTCCTTTTCTCAAAAAGGAAAGCAAGAAGATATCATTCTAAGTATATGGTACTAAGGTATGATATACCGTCCGAGAAGACAAATATCTTTTCTTGCAACTGCATCTAGCTGCTTAGGCCACAAGCTTTTATCATCCTTAGTCAAGCATGATGGAAGAGAATTGGAGAGCCACTTCCAAACACACAAATCACTCAGAACCAGACTTGCCAGAGCATCACCACAGTCCACATGGAGGTGGGAGGGGGGAAATCTCACAAACAGGGGCCATACCCTACAAATGCTGGTGTTGGACAATCCCTATGTAACCATTCAGTTTGTTTTCTTTAGTCACAATACATCTTTGAATAAATCTAAATGGTATTTTGTAAGAAGACAGAGTTTCTTTGTATATGATCTCAGAAAACTACCAGCCACAAACCTGCGGCTGGCATGCTGTAAGGCATTGCTGAAACACAGAATATGTTTGTTTGGGGCCAATGCCAAGCTAACGCAGCTACATGATTTTAGTTAACCCAGCAGAACAACAAAGCAAGCCGACATCTGCTTATGAATTGCCAACCGCCATGTAGAAATATTCTTCTAGATTAACAGTTTTAAAACCATTAAACTGTTCATAATAGTTTTTCCCCACAGATCTCCTCAAAATAGAGCAACACCAGAACTGAGGGCTTACCATCAATATATTTTGAATACTTTTTAAAATCTACATCCTTTTTCAGTTTACCAATCCTCCCCTCAAAAAAATTCCACCTTCCTATCTTTTCCTGTTTATGTTTTCTTAAGCTGATAGGCAGTATTGAACTGTCTCCTTCCTTTTCCAAGTTATAAACATTGGAATCTTGAGGAAAACTTCAATCTAACATGCAAGTGCAATACTTAATCACCAAAGATTGTACATCACTCAGCAGAACATACTACTTCCACTTTCTGACACTTCCATCTCTTAAGGTTACCGATTCTCTAGTCACTGTGCTGAGCAAGGGAGGTCACGAGAAATTCATACAATTTAATACAAATGCATTACACTGGAACGAGCCATCAGTCATCTACCCTGAACCTCCTGAACAGGACCCAGACGCTTGCTGACAGCATACAGGTCTGTGGTGTGACCCCATGGCCTTTTCTCCCCACTCACCGAGAAACAGCAAAACTGCTAAGTAACTGCTGCTATGGCTCACAATACCTGGCCCAAATAAACTGATCTCAGTAAGCAATTATCACCTAGAGTTCCAGGAGGGCTTGAATCTAATTTTATGCAGATGAAGATTATGCTATACAAGCTCAGTATCAGCCTAGAGACAAAGTATTAGAGGTTTGACTCTGGCTATGTCTGTATCAGGTGCAGAGTTTGTGAGGGAAACACAGGAAGACCTTTTCAACTCTCTGGACCTATCTGCAGTCTTCTGCTTCCTTCTATGGATAACAGCTGCACAAGTTTTATTTAAAAAGTAAAAAAAAAAAAAAAAAAAAGATGATTTCAATTAAATCGGCAATTGTAAAGACTATAAAGAGCGAAGAATAGAAGACCTAACACAAGGCGTCCATTCTCTTCCACCTTTGCCAGACCACACAAGCAGAAACTACAGAGACTAAGGAACTCTTCAGTCTTTTGCTCACAGGATTACAGAGAAAGAAGGCGGCTCTTTGCCTACAGTAAGTCTAAGATCCCTACAATCCGGAGCAACAATGCACAAAGCCAGCTAAAGACTGAAGTGCCAGAACAGCTTTGCTTTCAGAAGCTAACCACTCAAATGTAGTCATTCCCAGAACCAGATTCTCTCACAGAGCTCTAATGTAATCAGCCGCAATCAAGCAGATTCAGCTGAGGAGCGTAAATTGTGCGGGAGGAAGCACTGGACCGCTTTTGCTGATTTTGGTTGTGTCACCTCACATTAATGTTCTGTACAGTATGGCACATTTCAATTACCATGGTTTCTCTGGAACAGCTGTGCCCTGTGCATCGCTAGGATCTCCCTGTTACAGCTCTTCTCTCCCAGGCTAGTTTCCTCTACTGAGTAAAGGTTCATCTCATCATTCAACTACTGGCACATGGCACTACATGCTTATTTCAACCCAGCATCCAGATAGTGTTAGCTCTGCACATTATTTTCTTGCTGTTTCAAGCCTTCAAGTTAGGGCCACCATAACCATCTACATCAGTTACGATCTGGGAACTGCAGGTGTTGCCCCAGGTCTTGCCTTTCAGGGTCAAAAACCCTTATTTAATAGTCCATTAAGGGTGATTGCTCATCAAGGGGGTAGAGGGAGTACTTTCCAGTTTCTTTCCATTTCTTCCAGCATCTCCTTACAGCCTTAAGGTGATAAGATCATACCAGATTCTCCCCCAGTCTTTCTTCTGACACTCTGAGTAGGCAGCCATCTGCTCTGCTAATGGACTTTATTACTTATTATAATAATACTTTATTGCATTTACAGGGAAATGGTTTGAAGCCAACATTTCACAGTTTCAAGGGTGAACCCTGCCTTTTTCATTCACCCTGCTGAATGAAAGGAATATCCACATATGAAAAAAATGGTAGATGAGTATGTCTGCAGACACGCAGGAAGCTGCAGCCCAAGAGCATTTTCTTGGTCTGTCACAAACACACTGCAGCAGTAGCATTTTTATAAGGACTGCAGATGTTCCTGTTAAATTTGCCTTTTGCTTTTCTCTGCATCACTGTGATGCTTCCAGTGGTTCTGCCACCGTAAGAGGATAAGCTCCTAGTCACCAACCAGGAGCACATCAGCTATGTCTGGCAGCATCGCAGTGTGTCTAGGAAACTGCTCTCAAAGCCCAATTCATCTCCCCAAAAGGCTCTCCCTAGCTGCAAATGCCTACCAATGCTTTTGCACTCCTGAAGTTAATTTGAAGGGACCAGTCTGCATTTACATCACTACAGCTAAAGAGACTATTTAATGCTGGTTTTGACCAGACTGGAATCTTACAGGTTTAAAGCCCTAGTAAACAGTGGCTCTGTAACACAGAGACTAGCACTTCTGAAAGACAGCAGGACAGACACACAGTATAACCAAAGGCAACCATTCTGGAAACAATGTTGTATGAGGCAGAGGGAAGATGTTCATGTAAATGGAACAGGGACCTTTATCTTCTTTTGTCAGTATTTGACTGCCAGCCACTTTGGAGGTTGAAAGAAAAAAAGAGAACACAGTAGTGGCCCATAACACAGCAACATTTTTAAAAATACTAGTTGGTCACTTCACTGTTGACAATCTGTAACATAATGCACACTTACTATCACCCTCCACATCTTTGCTATCACAGCCAAAGTCAAAAGCAGTAGACTGGCAATTGCTAACCTTTAAGCTGATAAAGCAGTCTGAGCTCATGGGAAATAGTCATTAACAGAGTCTTCAGCACTGTTATCAGAAGTCTCATTGATGGGTAACCCTCAATGTAGCACTCCTCTGATATAACCTAAAAGATTCAGTCCAGCTAATGTAGGGCCAGGCACTTTAGACATTGTAGCAACACTACAAAGCATGAATCTAGTCATTCCTCATCACCTTGTGAGGGCTACAGTTAAAAAAACAACAACAAAAAAAATAGTTACAGACATATGCAGATTACAAACAGCATATATCTGTAATTGCACTGAAAGTCGGGGGGAAGATAAGAAAATAACAGGCCTTTAGCGTTTCCAACTAGGCAGAGGAGTTGTGTTACACACATGAATCTAAAGTATGCATTGACATCCAGTCACTTTCTCTCCTACTCATGAGACAGGAAACCATCGTGCCTGAGACTTGTTCCACAAGTAGTGGAGTAGATCTAAGGGCAAGCTGTCATCGTAAAGAAGCCTCACTCACCTGTTCCCAGATCATGGTCTCATCTTTTCCTTTGCACCAGCTCTAGGACACATCAGACCCTTCCATCAACTGATTCATTTTGTTAATCTAAGAAAACAAACCACCTCGTTCTGCAGGATTTGTTTTCTGTCGATTTAGTCAGTTGGATTACCTTACGGAAGGTGTCCTCCAACACAGAGGCCAACACTCTCGCATTCGATAAGCTGAGAGAGCACACATCCAGCAGTGGGAGGCACATTCTCACTTTCTGTAGCAGATAACTATTAAGCTGCTTCCCCTAAGTATGCAATATCCCAGTATGAACCAAGTTATAGCCGTGTGGGAAAGAAAAAATACTTGTGAAACTTTGATTTTATCAGGGAATAGCGGTATACTAATGAAATCCAAATACTGAGGGTTTGTATCAGTTAGTCTGCTCCTAATAAAGTCAAGGGTGAATTATTTTTAGGGGCTATATAATGTATTTGAAGATGGGGCCAGGACAGGGGAACAAAGGAGTAAGACTATGATATATTACAGAAACTGAGCTCTTTAAAAAATCCCTGGCCTAATTAAATCAGATAAGACTTCCTGTACAGAGCTGAACCAGCAGGTTAGTTGCCTTATTATGAACTTCCAGGTTTTATCATTATTCTACTGTTAAGCTTATTAGCACATTAAATACAATTTAAAAACTAACTCAAAATAGTTATTTTCACAATTGTAACAATGAATCTGATTACTACCAGATAGTATGCATCAAAATGAGCTAAAATAGAAGGTTTCTCAGCTGCCGTATGTAGACAATCAAATAACCCAAAGCTACAAATCAGTGTGTGGTACCCTTTGATACTTTGAAATGGTAGCTAGGCAGAAACAATTTTGTCATGACTATGAAAATAGGTGTCAGGTGTCAAATATCTAAAGTTTGTTGACTACACCGCAAAGCAAGATTTAAACTAATGAAGAAAAAAAGGTGGTATTTCCAAGAGCGTATAATGTTTTATTTTCACAGAAGTCATTATGAAGATCACTACACAGATTCAGTGACTATACATTAAGGTAAGAAGTTCTTAGACATGTTTAATTTTGGCTGGATGTTTGTAGAGAAACTTCAAGCTTTTAAAAAGTTTAAAACTTGCCCACAATTTTATCCAAATAGAATGGTCTTCACTATGTTACTGCTGTTTGTAGTCAATGACTATAAAGGATAGGTATGAGCACTGTCCTCCTTGCCCACCCCATCCTTCCCCCTTCCCTAATTCAGATGGCTGGGAATGAATGCTGAAGACAGCTGGGAGTGACTGACAGAGTCAGCACTTGCTTTAGTGGTGGAAGACCAGGACACAGCAGAAGAATGAAAGGCATACGTAGGAAGGAAGGGTGAGAAAGGAGTAAATTAAGAAACACATTGTGATGAATAAAGTACAAGGTACTGACTAAACCAGATAACGATAAAGGGTGATCTTTGTCAAAGTCTCCAAAGTAATTGGTATGTCCCAGTGGTGGGGTGTGGGGGTGCTCCAAGTGCTTAGCCAGTTCCACAGATTGTAAAATACAGGATGTCCCACAAAGTGAATCTGGTAAGATTCACAGCAAGGTTACAAGAATAGTTTTAACTTGTAACCTTGTAAGATTTAGCTGCTGCCTAGAACTCAGTCAGGAAAAAGATTTTCCATTTCATCCATATTTTCCATCCATATTTTCCATTTTATGCACTGAATAGTGTTACACCAGCAAGAGGTATTTCCCTTTGTTGATCATTATATTAATGTCTGCAGTACCCAATATTTCAAGAGTATTACACTACAAACTGTCCTTTGCTTGAAGCTGTTAGCAAAACAGAAAATGTAATATGCTACTAATTAATCCAATGGCTAATAAAGGCTCTCTGATGCTAATATAAATGTTTCAAGTCTCAACAACTTTACAGCAGTTTTCCATGAGTTGCTGAATCTGTTTTTCAGATTGAACAATAATTCCAGGTGCATTCTGAAACACCCCCCCACACTCCATTTTAGTCATAGACTCTGATAAACAATTACTATATAGAAAGAGCAAATAGATATGTCTAAGATGCACATAAAATTTATGTAAATTCAAACAATCTATAGCAGTAGGTTAGAAAGGTTCTAGTGCATTGTTCAGAGTAGTATATACAAAGTTAACCCTGTTTTTATATGTAATCTTTGGGTCAAGTTTTCAGTTGTGCTTCTTCAATATATCTCTACAGAAAAGATTAACATAGAAACACCACAAACAGAACGGTTAATTTACTGTAAAGTATAAAACAGCAATGTCTGCTGGCCAGCTTTTGAGGAAGCCAATGTAAAAATGTCTGAGCAGTCTTAAACTCAGTACATTTTGTAGTAAACAACTGCTCTGGGTAATAACATCCTGTTATTCTTTTGTTCTAATTAGATAGGTCAAGAATCAGCTACCACTAAACGTAGCCAAAAAAACAGCATCAAGGGTGTCACAACTATCAACCAGTTCAACAGCATCACCTTTAAAGATTTTAGTAACATTTGAAATTATGTATTAAGGTTTTCACAAGTTTCATATGTCTGCATATAGCATAAAAAGGCAAACAGAAAATACAAATTCGGGCATGTGTAAATATGGCAAGTTGAAACAAACACACCAACAGCTGGGAAGTTCACAACCGATACCAGCAGATAGCCTGGCTCGGTGAAAGAGTGGAAAGGGGAAGGGCCATTCAGTGGTCTGCAGGTTATCTACATCCCGGAGGCATTCAGGCTACCGGGGTCGGAGGGCCACAGAGTCGGGGACGGGGCACACAACTCCCATACAGTGTCGTGCAGTGCACATCTACACAGGCTGCTGACAACACTAGCAAACAGCTACAAAGTGCAAGAAAAGCTTGGACACTTCTGGGTAGAAGTGCGCTAAAGTCAGGATCCCAGCAGAGAGCAAGTATTAGCATAAAAGATATACACCACCAATTTAACATTTCTTTTTACAGCATGCCCCTCAAACCAGTGAAAGATCTCAAGGGGTTCAGTTCTACCCTATTAGTAGCTTGCATTTCTAGTAAAAATTGCTGATTCAAGACATCATCAGATAGGCTCTGAAGCCTAAAAGTATTTGAGAAATACTGTTGAAAAAAATTTACAGCTCAAGTGAATACATATTTGAATTGAATGGTAGCATCTTGCTTCTCTTGATTCTAGTAGTTAACACTACCATGTTTTACAGATAAAAACTCCACACCGTAGTAAGCTTCCCAGTCTGTATCTCCTATCTAAGAGCACTTTGCTCATTTCAAATCTGAATTAAGTTCTTTTCTACTTTGATATCTTTAGTAACTATAAAAGAATGACTGTTTCACACTGAAAACAAACACCTTAATGATATTTAAGTGATAAGCAGTCTGTTCATCTCAAATAATAAATGTTTCAAAGGCTGAACAGTAAGATTGGACTCTTCCATTATCTCCACTGAGGTGAGAACAAAATATTTTAAGTGCTTCAGAAGAAAATTATTTGAGAGTCTTCATCTATCTAACTTTAAAAATAGCATTTGAGAACAGATCTGGCTCATGTATTGTTGAAAGTGGTACCAAGAATATTTATTCAGTTTTATCTTCAAAGCAAAATCATGCTAAGATTAGCATGCTAAAGATCATGCTAAGAGCACCTCTACATGCTACACTCGGCTTGAGCAGCTCCTCCAGGACATACACAAACCTGAGAGTCAGTATGAGGAATAGGCCCCGCAACACTAACATTAAAACTTAACATCTCATTTGAAAGAATTCCCACAGAATGGGGAACCTTAACTAAAGGAAAATAGTGACTGCAATATTCAGATCTTGCAAATTAGGCAGACTTGTAACATGTTAGGTGACCTCTCAGTAATACAAGGTCATGCTAGTCTTGGAAGTAATTGCTGAAAGATTTCTCATCAGCAGCATCATCTCTGGTATATAGTACTACAAGAGGTTGTGGGGAAGGGTAAGAAAAGGGTATATCCAAGACATTCAGCTCACTAGCAGCAAGCCAGTCATAAACTACCTGGTCCAGTAGTATGTCCTAAAGGAATGAAATAATGCCTCCTGTTCTCCAGGACAGAACGCCATAGGTTAATGAGAGATCTTATGTGACCTGCAGAAAACAAGACCACTTGTTTTTACAGAGGACAGCTCTCATGTGATTGTAAAAATCTGAAGTAGCCAATATACAGGAAGTGTATTTTTATCTGCAACAAGTTCTATTACTACTTTGAGCCCCAAAACAAATCAAAACAGATAACTAACTTAACATTATCATGCTATACAGGCAATAGAAATAGACTAAGCAAAATAAAAGTCCTCAATTCAGGCTGGGAATACAACAACTTTGGTATATATACATTTTTTAATTAAACTGACTATGAAAGAGAGAGAGGCAATGTCATTTTATCAAATTCCATTCCAAAGCCTTCCAGTATAAAAAATGTATTTTGAATAGAAAATGGAAACGGATAGTTTGTTATTCCAAACAGTTCTGTAACACTGATATTTTTAATCTAGTAAAACACTGAAAAAAAAATTCTGTAACTAAAGAAATAACATCATTACCTGTCATCAATTATTTCTTTCTTCAATTTTTAGAAGATCATTTCATGACTGCTCTTAGAAAATGCTTTATTTATTGTGGCAGCCAACTGTCAGAAGCAGACACTAGCTCAGAATGAACGATTGTGTCAGGTAATGCTTGATCAAAATGTTTAACCTTACATAAACCTAAACCTGAACAAGCTGAAAGTTTTGTATTTGGAAGTCCCTCAGCTAAAAAATCTTTAGCTAAGGACACCCTACCTCAACAAGCACATTGAAGAACATCAGCAAAATTATCATTGCTTTAATAAAGAAAAGCTGCAGTTGTGTCCATCAGCTTTTATTTATTTATTTATACGTGTGTGTGTGTGTGTGTGTGTGTGTGTATGTGTGTGTGTATACATATATATATAATATAAATGAACCAACACTTGGAACTATATTCAAAAGTAGACATATTCTGAGTGTGCAGTAACAGGAACAGTTACTGCTTCGCAAGTCAAGACAAAGTTTGCAGCAGTGAATGCTCCCAACTGTTTTTTTTTCAAGTGGCCTCAGGTAAAGAGCACAGACAGAAAGCCTGACCTGAAGTGGGAATTGCATTTTAAAGTATTTCTTTCCTCTTTTAAAGAAACATAAAAGAGAATTAATCTTAAATTAATCTTAATCTTCTTAAAGTTCTTTATTTTTCTAGACTGAGAATGGCTGTAGAAAGTAGTCTCTTATCTTTTTTCTGTATACTACTCCTGCAATGTAGAATAATTTACAATAAAGATTTCATAAACCTGATTAGTATTCAGCTTAGTTTTTCAATATAACTTTGACAAAAAAAAGCTGAATTTACAAGAATTGTGATCAACGGGCAACTATTATTTTGTTCTTACTGCATATTCATTTTAGCCTGCTACTCCATATTTCATCCTGCTAGAATCTTTGTTACCATCACGTCACATTTTTCAAAAGACAACCACCTTATTAAGGAAGCAAAGTGGTAGCATTCAACAAGCAACTATTCCATATTTTCTTCTCTCCTCTTTTTCAGCATAAAACCCCAGACCTTGTCTTGCATATACTGCTAAGACCTTGCTCTGAGCACAGAATTATTCTTTATGGGCTTTTCTCATACTCACTATTTCAACGTCTAAGTGAGCCATAAAAGTCCTGTTGGTGACAAAATCTTATTACATCCATTTAACAGAAAAACCGAACCAGAAAAATTAAGACCATCTGCATTTCCTACATTCGGGTATTCAGATACTTTATATATAGCAGGTACAATATTCAACTGTATACACTGTGCCCTCAGCTACAGCTTCTTTCTGACCCACACCTCTTTGCCATCATTTTAATTGTGCCAGTAACATGCTATTGGCAACCCCGTATTGAAAGTCCAAGTGACTAATGCACCATTAAGCAAGATAGCGGGGATAAATTCTGGAAAGGGTGTGGGTAAGTCTCCAATGCTGCACTCAACTGCCTCAACGATTAGACCGAGCCCTCCAGAGGTAAGCACACAACTTTGAACCACACCAAGCAGATCTCCGGTGGGAAAAAAGGGTCAAACGGCATCACTGTGGGAAAAGCAAAGTGTAGACATAAACTACGGGACAGCTGCAGAACCACGCGCGGGTGCACACATGTGGAGGGGAATGCAGAGATAGCTCCTTGGTACCTCTTCTTTCTATACAGTTCGGTTTTCTGACTTTGTCTCTTCACTGTAGTTTAGTGTACAGTCTTCCATATTTAAATTGAGAAGAAAAAAGAAAATCCAGAAAGACAGGAACTCTAGTTTTAGTTCTAGTGCCCTAGCCTAAAGCAGCTGGCACTAGTTTTTCTAAAACCCCAAGATCATTCATCGTCATTTGTTCATGCATACTCACAGACTAAAACTACAAAGAAAATTGAGAATTTTCTTTAAGTGTTTATCAATATACACCAACTGAATATCAAAGTCTCCAATAGCAAGTAAACTGCATTTTCAAAAAAACTAACTTGAGAGTCTGGCTAAGCTTTTGAAATTACAGGAGAAGTTAAATGTGGTGGAATTGTTACACACACACACACTTTCTTCCTTCCCCTGTAAACGAATTCATGCTCCAAAGGATGCAGGAAAAAATAGAATTGTTCAGTTGTGAGCTGATTTCAAAATTCTTTCCCCACAGCATGCAGGCTAAGCAACAACTAAGCTGACTGAAGTTTAATAAGATAAAATACAGAGCCTGAGGCATGGAATATTTCAGCACAACTAGAGAGCCTCAAAAAGTTACAAGCAACTGGAAAAAAAGGAGCTTGCAATGGGACTGCTGGACAACTCTAACATCACGCTGTGATGATTTTCGAGAACTCCTACCCAACTGAAGTTTTAAGAAGAAAGTTTAATTTATTAGAGCTCTTGGTTATTTCTGGAGAGGTAACACGCCAATTAAGAGAGTCAGGCTAACAAACTAGGAACAATATTTGAACGCAAAAAAAAAAAAAAAAAAAAAAAGGAAGGAAAGATCCTTCCCAAGCAGGGAACAAACGCGCACGGACACGGAGAACATCCCCGACTGGACGCACGAAGAGCGGCCCGGAGGCCACCGTGGTGAAACCCCCGCGGGCGCCAAACGACGCCACCGCGGGCGCACGCAGGCTGCTGGGGCGCGCTGCCGCCGCCGCGGGCGGGGCGCGGCCCGCGGAGCCGCACCCGCCGCCGCCGCCGCCGGGCAGCGCGCAGCACACGCGCTCGCTCGACGAGGCGCCGCGGCGGGAGCCCGCGCACACGCCCGCGGGCGCCGCTCCGCCCCCGCGGCGGCGACCCGCGGCTGCGGCACCGCCGCGAACAAAGGCTCCGTCCGCCGGGACGTCGCGGGAGGAAGCCGCTTCCCGCCCGCCGGGCGCGGGCGCGGGCGGGTCCGCGCGGCGCCGGGTCAGGGCCGCGCCGCCGCCGGGCTCCGCCGAGCTCCCGCGCGGCGCACCGAGGCGGCCGCCGCCGCCGCCCGGCCCCGGCCCCGCTCCCGGCGCGCCCCGCCGGGACACCCGCCGCCGCCCCGGCCCCAGCGGCCCCCGCGGGGAAGCCGCCGCCGCCGCCCGCCGAGAGAGGGCGCGGGGAGAGCGGGCGGGCGGGCGGCCCGCCAGGCTCACCTCCTCGCCGGGCAGCCCGAGCACCTCCACGGGAGAGGCCGCCATGGCCGGGCCGGCGGGCGGCGAGCGGCGCGCGCCCTCCCCGCCCCGCTCCTCCCCGCCCCCCTTCCCTCCCCGCCGCCGCCGCCGCCCCGGCCCGGCCCGGCCCCGCCCCGCCCCGCCCCGCCCGCCGCGCGCGCAGGCCCCGGCCCCGGCCTGCCGCCCGCCCCGATTGGTGGGGAGCGCCCCCGGGAGGGCGGCCGCGCCTCCTGATTGGCTCCCGCCGCGCGGCCCGCCCGGAGACACGCGCGCGGGGGCAGCGCCGCGGTCCCGCCCCGCCCCCGCCGCCCTGGGGGCCGCGGTGAGAGGAGCCCGGGGAGCGCTCGTGTCTGGGGGGGCTTCGGGGGCTCCTCTCAACCAGGCCGGCGGAGCCGCGCGGGTTGGCTCGCCCGGGTCTTCCCTGCGCCCCCGAGGGCCGGGGCGCTGCCCCCGCCGCGAGGGCTTCCTGCGCGCCCGCCGCAGGCCGGGGCGCCCTGGGGGTCCCGAAATGTGGCGGCGACTGGCAGAGGGAGGAACAGCCACCGCCGGCGCGCAGGAAGGACGCCCCGCGCCGGGCGGAGAGGCTGTTGCCCTCCGAGGGCACTCGCGGAGGAAGGAAGTTGCGTATGGTGTATGAGCTGACCCGGTGAGAGCACCAGGCCGGCAGAAGGGATAACTTGCAAACGCCTAGTTTGAAATCATTGTAACGGTGTCGTGAAGAATCTCCATTTCCTCACGAAAAGACAGAAAGACCCCTTTTCAAACTTAAAAGCAACAGCAGCATGTTGATGAGGGAGCGTGCTGGCATTTCTAGCGAACGTCTGAGGTCAGTCGGTGGTGGTCCTGAGTAGTCTTTCTTTACGCGCTTTCCCGTTTAAAGGGTCTGGTTCCATGATACTTTTGCACATGGTCTGAATTCATCCTGCCTTTCAGAGCACGCCAAGAGTCACGGGAGTCCCTGCCCGCCGGCCTCCCCGACCGGCTGAGGACCACAGGAGGAGCCGTGCTAGGAGAACTGTGAATTCAGTGGGATGTTTTAGTCTGAGCTCTGTAGGTGTGTTTCTATAAGCCTGACTTAAGCTTCTAGTACTGAGCAGGCTGCAAGCTAGAAAACAGCTTCGTTTCAGTACGAACACATGGAAAATCACATATGTAGCTAAGGGTGGGCAAATGTAGCAGCACTTTTGTTGGGTAGAGAAGCAATTTATTTCATCATCTTTGTACCCATCCAGCCTAGTCCCTCACAAATCTGCTTCTTTCATCACATCAGGGAAAAAAAAAAAAAAAAAGTGCGCTTTCCAAAACAGACTCAGGCTCTTTTCTCCGGGCGATGCCCCTAGCAGACTGCAAAACACCCAAATAGCTGACATCCACGCCAGGGCTCAGGCAAGCCTGTTCATACATGCTTACGCTCTCCTCCCAGGTCTAGCAGAGGCTCCAAAAAAAGCAGTCTCAGCAAGAGAGCTAGACCACCCAAGATGATTGTTCTCCCACCAGCAAACTTATATTCTTTTAATTCCTCCCTTGGAGCGTGACTGCTGCTTCATGTTATGGGAGGGGATGAGCCCTCAGCAGCTCACTGACAAGCTTATGTAGGGTTTACACAGCCTGTTTCCCAGGTCCATCATTTCGAGGTCTGTAGATGGAAAGCTTATAGCTCTAGTTGGGTAGCTCCAGATGATACGTGGTCATTGACCCTAATGGTCAGTGGTCTTGTATATTCTGTTAAAACCTTACCTATGATAGTTTTCAGGAAATTATGTATTTCATGCATCATTTATATTCTGCAGAAGCTTAGTTCACCAACCATTAACAGAAAGTTAGTAATCTTCTTTAACATATCTTGGTGCTCCTTTGCTTTCATCTTTTTCTCATCTGTTCACTTACAGGGTGGATTCTGCAGCCTTCATCTTTGCAGTCTCGGTTCTCATCATGGAAGAGGTATGGGAAAACAGCTTTCAGTATAGCTAGGTGAGGAGCTCTAGTCATCTGTCCTCAGTTTCTATGCGAGTATCTGACTGGGTCTATAATGTAGCCTCTAGTTAAAGTTTTTGTTCCTCCAGCAGTCCTGTCAGCCTGGACTGTAGCCTATTGCTGCAACATATACTGCTAGTTCTAGTGGAGTCTGGACTATCCATATTAACTCCTGCTTTTGTAGTTGCTTGTCTCCTTCTTTCCTTCTTCTTCTTCTTCTTCTTCTTCTTTTTTTTAATAACTGGTAAGAATTGTAGAATTGTTGCGGAAAGAGAGGGCCCAGAAAGAGAGTTCTGTCGGTGAGGTGGACTGGTAGCTCCTAACATACATTTTGTCAATGTGTGAAAAAGTACAGGTTTTCCCAACAGCTCAGGCTAAACTCAGGACAGAAACTGTAGCCAGTCCCAGGTTTTTCTCTCTTTTCAAACGTTCTCACCTGATGTCCAAGGCTTGTTATAGCAAAACAGACTAGCTGAGTCCATGGCCGTTCTTAGGCTATTTTTACAGCAGAAACTGGAAGGCAAGAGTACAATGCTTTTTGCAGCTCTATCTGGGACTCTTTCGTGTAAGAGCTTCCTTCAGATAACTGACTTGATGAGCTCATGGCAGATTGATTGCTTCTGTCAGCCTTAGACGAGGCTTCTGCCTGTTGGCCTTCCAATGAATACAGTCCAGATCCACCTTCCCTAACTATGCTCTCTGCTTGGCAGGATCTTTTCTAAGGGAACTTCTTCAATTAACTAGTTCTGGGCTTGACTACTGTTCAGCAAGATTTAGCAATGCTGAATCATGTCATATATGTACAACCTCCTGGAAACCTTTTAGTACCAAGGTAAATATGCCTCCAAAGACAGAGCAAAACTATTCAAAAAGGGTACTTCTGTTACCGCATATATGCTTATTTACTTGATAACGTTACTGTCTACTGACTTCCTAACTTCAGAAAAAGTGTTGTGTAGATTTCCCATGGGGACTTTTTGTGACAGGTTGGTAACAAGACACACTAGTATCTTTGTCTGCTCTCCTCTCACCAGTTTACCAGTTGAGTAAGAGCTAGTAGTACCAGCCAGTGAATAAAGATTTGTTTTGCCAGCATCAGTTCACACATGTTCCAGAAAGGAATATAGGGTATAACCTGTGAAAAATCAGGTAGGTGCACTTGAACTGATGAAGAACAGGCAATGTGGTCTTCAGGCAAGTGACAATAATGTCATTGCAGTCACAATGGTCTATGAATATGAACATGAGAAATTTATATGGAGAAATAACACCTTTTTTCTGGACCAATTGATAAAACTTGGAAAAAAGACCTGGATAAGCTTTGGGGTAAATTCAAAAGAAACAGTCCCCTTTCTTTTCTAGGTCAAACCTCTAGACCAACATTTTCTCTTCAAGTCTCATTCACTTAGCCTGCCTAAAGCCCTCTTTCCCAACGCTGATTTAGAGGTGTCCCCAAATTTAAACCTGAAGGCTCCTGGGTGACTGCAAAGCGAAGACAACCTGCTTAAGTTACAGCAGGCACAACTTCTTGGTGCAGTTACTTTGTAAAGCACTCCTGACGCTGTAACAGAGCCTGATGTTCATTAGTAAATTGCTCTTTTTACAGCTTGCAAGAAAAACGTGTGGGTTTGCTGCTGTTAAGCATGAATACCTGTTTTTGCAGCACTGCCTCTGCACTGGGTTTGTGCAAAAGCCCAGTCAGAGAGAAACCTCAAGGCTGTTTCTTCTGAATTCACCCAAAAGTATAAGATGTTACTTTATTTCTCCCTATAGCTCTCCTAATACAACACTATTGTCACTTACCTGAACTCTGCATTGTCTGTTTTTATGCAGTTTAAGTCTCAGATTTTCTGTACAATAGAAGCAATCTCAAGCAGTCTGAAGTTCCATTTAACAAGGATTTTGTTTGTGAATATTTTACTAGCACAATAGAAGTAATTGGGCTTTTTTTGTAAGCCATTAAAACTCAAACATTAATTTCTGAGTAAAATGCCATTTCAAGAACTGCTGAAATTTATAACAGGACATTTGCCTACTCAATTTGTAATATTAAAATTTTAAAGGAGCAGATTGTAACACTGCCCCAAATTACTTCCCACTGATTCATTTTTGTTTGGAAAGATCACTGACTGTCTAGAATTGGAGCAATGATACAGTCAAATCCCGAATCTAGCTGGTCACCTGCTATCAGTAAGGTTTGTGTTTCCAATCTTGTTATGTAGTGGCATGCATACACTGAGAAAAGGTCTACATGCATTTTCAATGGGATCAAGAATTGTCTTCAGTATCTCAGCAAGCCATCTAGCAGTTCACCCGAAACAGAGTTTTAAGTTTAAAAAACTCCTGCACTTAAAAATAGGAGAAAAATAAAACCACAACTTGTTTGTTAAGTATATATTCAGTTCTTACGCATCTTCAGCTTTTAATATTTTATAGTCTTATGTAGTTACAGACTAATACTGGAAGAGATCTCTTCTGAGAGATCTTCTTTCTGCAAATAATTGATTTTCAGCTGGACAGAAAAACTTGCATTTGGATCATTTGTACAAAATGGAACACTTTCTCCTACATCAAGACCATTAGAAACAAATGAATATTTAATCTCATTGCTCTATCCTAATAGTGAGTTCTCATCTGGTAGCAAAGAAATTTGACTTCTATTACTGTCTGAATTAACATTAATTAACCTTAATTCACATGAAAGGTTGAAAAATTACAAATTTTTATTTTTTTCTGTTTCTTAAATGATAGCGTTTAGCCTGACAGACACAATTTGTGACCTGAATTTTATATACATTTACAACATTTTGTTTGTTTCTTTCTTTCTTTATACTAAGTACCTTTATGGCCTTAAGCCATAACTCCATCCATACACTCTAATACTTAACTGTTTTGGGAAAAAAAAAGCCACCACAAGGAAAGATGGGAAGGAAATAATGTCAGAGAAAGACATTACAGAAGAAAGTAATGTCAGAAAAAGAAATAGGTTTCAGGATTTTAAAGGGTTTTGTTAATAGTTTATGAATATATATTAACAGTGGTCATGACTAAGTTACAAAAGCCAGGACATCAAAGTATGTCCTACCTTATTAAATATACTTTAATATGATACAGCTTTGCTACAGAGGATTTTAAATTAAATCAGATAATTTATCTTCACTGCTCTTACTTCAAACCAAAGAAATCAGAAGTGATTTTAACTGCAATTAAACAAAAAAGCTGGATGCAAATGACACATGTATAGATCTTTGTCCTGTTACCTTTTTTTCTACTGAGTCATACAATAGGAAACATTATGATGAACCTGTAGTAGTGGCAGGTAAATGGAAAACTACATTCAAGAGGGAATTAATAAAAAAATACATGCTAGTGAGTCATTGCTATGATTAAGAGGAGTAAATACCTATTGATAGTCTAGTAATCTCAATTTCTCTACTACCATGGCAATGACTCAGTAATGAGACTAATGCCTGAGATACAGTTAAGAATCCAGGACTTAACACTTTTCTCAGCTGTACAGTTAAGTGCAAATACTTACTAGATCTTGGCCCTTAACATTCAAACAGTAGATTGATTTCAAACACCATGGTAACAAGGTGTGAAATTGATACAAAAACAAAAGATAAAATTTTATAAGTGGTAATTCCACTGGCAAAATTGATTCCAGACCAACTGTTCTCTCTTCATTGCATTGTAACTAGACTTCCATTAACCGACCCACAGATTTTCTGCTTGTGCCTTCTTGTTCTTTTTCATTCTCATTTCTCTAAAGTCAACAGTTCTATGTTGAACTCTAAATGCCCCTTCTTTCCTTTAAAAGCAGCCTCTCTTCTCTTTGGATGCTTGTTGTGTTCTGCATTGTCTGCTGACACCAGCTGTCTCAAACCCTACAGCCCAGTTTGTGCATGCTGAACGACAGCAAAGCATCACCAATCTAGGGACAGAGAGAGAACAAAAACATTTGCATTGCCTGTGTATTTTCTGCTCTTGTCCTAACTGGACCCTGACAGAAGCACTAAACTTGCTCAGGTCATGGATAGCAGAATTCATGTAAAGAGATTTTAGTGATGTTTCAAGGATGATAGGCGCTCTCACAAATGCAAGAGAGCCTTCGTGGCCTAGAAGATACCAAACTAAGACTAAAGCTAGAAGGAAGAGCTACAAACTTTCTTCAGGACCCTCAAATATACCAGGAGCATGAAGCATTCCCATGCATCATACACAGCAACAGTATGAGGAAACCCTTGGCTGGACTCTGCTGTGAGTAAAAAGTTTTTGCAGATTTGGAGTGTCACTGCTGGGCCAGCAGCCAGTGAAAGGGTTACTTACAGGTGTCCACAACTACCATCAGAGGAGAGGCTATAGTTCCTCCTACTATTTTCCCCATTTTTTCTCCTTTTCAGCTTTCCTGGGTTCTTGTTCCTTAGAACCAGGTGTGAACCAGAAATTCCCCTGCCAAATACCTTCTTTTGGGGGCAGACTGCAGACAAAACTTAAGATTAACAGCAAGCACCCTTCCAAACACTGCTCTCTCAGCATGGGTTTGCACTCCCAAGACATTAATACCAGCCCTAGGCCAGTCCCTCCATCCCCCTGCAGCAGACTCCCTGTCCCCAGGAAAGCTGCTGAGGAGAGTTCCAGCTCTCAGAGAGGAAGGCTGTGAGAAGGGGAAGATGTACAGCAAGAAATGTTTTTCCTAATTTCAGTGACTAATATAGCAGTTTACAAGCAATTCCTTTTGGAGATCTTTCCTGACTGATGAGCAAACCTGCATAGTAACAAGAGCAACTATGGTGGAGGTGGTAAGTCATACTTCTTTTGTGCATATGTATTTGAATGAAGTGGTAAACACTTGTCTGAATCATCACCACTCAAATGTCATCTCTCTCTCTCCCTCTCTCTTTTCAGCTTGAGGGGGAGGAGAGCTGCCAGAACAGAAACCTGGGGGTGCTGAGCTCCAGTCAACTGCTGTCACTCTGTTCCCAGATTAATTCACCATCAGTGATCCAGTGGTTAATGCAGCCATTGTGGGTATTTCTGCTAAAAGCTCAACCCTTCACAATGTTCACAATGTTAGAGAAATAAGATCTTCTAGAGGATAACGTATTTTGGATTTTTTTTCTTTAAACACCTTCAGACTATCATTCTCCATATGCATATAAAACAGCATGTACTATATGCTCTTTGCCAATGCCTAAAACATTGATAAAACCAGATAAACCTATTGTTCTGACTAAAGTACAGGATTGAGGCAGCACTCGCCCTCTCGTCTATACGTTTCTCCCATTTTCATGCAAGATGTTTAATGAATCGCCTTCTCTTGGTGTTGCTCCCTTATTCCATTAAGAAAATTGGAATAGTAAATAATTGCCATTATAAAGTGAATTAATTCACTTTTGAGTTTTTATAGTTCAAAATACTAAATATTTTTTTAAAAAAATACACAGATTTTCAGTGTGCTGTCCTTGGCCTGCTGATTGATTTTCAGAGAGCTTGAAAATGTTGCCATTGGGCATTAGTTCTTGATAGGGTCAAACGCATCAGGCATAACAGGACACTATCCAAGAAGTGTCTGGCAGATCTTCATGTCTGGCATTAAAAAAACTCCACCAGACAGTTCTCCTGAAGAACAGGAGACGGCGGGGATGCAGGGCTTTGAGCGTGCCCTAGAAGGATACCTACTGGTGGGGCTATTACCTCTGTCACACAAAGGGAAATGGAAGTACCCCGCTGTACTAAGTAGCTACCTTTTTTGTTAAAACTTGTCTAAAAAACAACAACAACAAAAAAAGCAATGCCAGATCATTCCTGAAGGTGCAAAACAATTCTAAAATGATGTGCAACGTAACAGTTTTCAGCTCTTCCATATTAAGAAATATTGAGATCTCTTATTTTGTTCTTGCAGAGGAAGCCAGTTTAGGTCCCAGCCTTAGCTTTTCCTTCCACAAATAAACTTTGCCAGAGCAGATTTCAACTAGGAGCCTCTGAACTGAGTCTCTTAGGAGAAGAAAATTCATCTCCTATCTCATCTCCAGGTATGTAGCAGGAGGGAGAGTTCTGATTTTCAGACCAGTTTAAAATCTAAGCAAGGAGCATTTTGGTCAGAAATAATCATTATGTATATACAGCTTTTTAAACAGTGCATTTCAAAATGCCTCTTCTTGTCTTAGAGCAAGGAGGAGTTGGGCTTGATCCTTCTGGGAACAGATTATTACAGCCCTTGGAAAAGTGTCTTCCTGAGGCACTGATATAAAGCAGATGACTATCTGGTAAGAGGGAGTCCAACAAGCATCTAAAGTAAACATGTTGAGATGTGCACACTTGTAGAGAGAGCTAGGCCAACCATCTGGAACGCTACAGGGACATCCTTTCTTTTGATTCCTGCCAGCCACCTCCACAAGCCCTCAGAAAATCTGAGGACACAAACAAGACTCAGCCCCAGCAGCAGCCATGCAGTGCCCCGTTCAATTTAGTCTTTACAGCATTCCCCTAGCGCAGTCAATAACTGGATATAAGGCTATCAGCTCCTCAATATATGGAGATGCAGTTCCAGCTGCCCATGTGTCTCATCTTTCCTCCCTGTGAGATAGACATTTTACAGGCTTTAGAGGCCTTAAAACCAAATTTATTTGGTTTAATTTCTGTACTGCTATGAAAATATTTCTACCACAAGCAGTTACTTTTATGGATAGGTAGATTAAAATGGAGCCTTCTCTCAAGCTACTAAGACTCATTTCCATTTTTGGGCCCATTTTTCAGGTGCAATTTTAAAGTCTAGGTCCACAAAAGCTAGGATGTGCTCTAGATCAGCAGCATATTGCTAAGCAAGAACACTATTTGAGGTAGCTATTTGAGATCCACTGAAAATTTGTTTGTAACTGGCATCATTAGCTAGTGTGAAGAGATAAAGATTCAATGATACATAGCTTATCATAATCCAAACAAAAGCAGCAGCTCATTAAAATGAAAATGGTAATAGAGAAAAGATGAGGCACAGGGACAAAAAGGGAACTTTTTCATGATTGCAGAGCCAAGGCATTACCAGATATAGGAAATGGGTAGGCGGGACTGGGGAGAACAAACTCAGGAGGAGCCTCGACAAAGCAGCTGGAGAATAGATATGCAAATGCTCCAAGGTGACACATCTCAAGTGTTTACATTACTAGTAGGATCTCTTGCATATTCAAAGCACATAACAAGTTTTATAATGTATCAATAATGATAATCACTTGCATTATATATCAGTGTAGCTTGCTGTTTTAGGTATTTAAACAGTACAATCGGGAGGGACAAAACTGCAGTCTCTTTAGAAGTATTTGTTTTTTTAAGCGAACATCTCATGCCCTCAGTTCACTTTTGACTTCCATTAATTGATCTAGCTATACTTAGTTTATACTTCTTAACAAATTCAGCAGGAAGAACAAAAGAGACTAATAGATTTGTAATTCTACTAGGTCGCTTAGAAATATTGTTATACATAATAAATATAATAAAAATATATATTATATAGACCGTGAAGTTTACAAGTTACTTGCAAATCTTACTCCCTTCTAAGCATTATTTAGAAATACCAACTACATATAGTCAGATCACTGCTCATTTCTTAAGTTTGAAAATATTCTTGGGAGTTCCTCTACAATTCATTAAATCTCACTACATATTTTTCTTGCATTTCATCTCTTTATCCAAGTATAACTCTTGAGTCATTTGTAACAGGGGGGAGGGGTAAGCAAGATCCAAGTATTGGTTATTTCTGGCTACCCATCACAAGAAAGAAGCCTGATTTATTAAGAATTTGCTGCCAAATCAGCTTGATGATCATCAAATATGCACAGATAGGCCTCGCTTGAATAAGAGCAGCTGTGCTACACAGCCAGACTCGGCCAAGTTCGCTCAAGCCTCCAGCCTTGAGGAGGCACTGACAGCAGTGGGGCTGGAAGGGGCCCAGGGGCCCCGAGCCCGAGAGCCAGCCCTCGGGCACCACGCCACGGTCAGGCACCCAGCTAGCGGGGCACCTCTCACGCAGGCAGTTCGTTCTGTAACCACCTTTCTTCTCTGGAGTAGATGGTGTTGCCAGTTGCTAGAGACACCGTACAGACTGGACGGACCATTGGCTCATTCGACACAGCAATCCCTATGATTCTGAAGGAGAAATTCAGGTTAGCAGAATACTAACTGCATCCATGCATGCAGGCTTGTATTTCTGGAGATGTGGAAGTATTTCTAAGCTACTGTTTAGAACTTACACTCTAGGTAGCCTTATTAAACATATAAGCATCAAGTCTTTTCGAAAAGTACGAAATTTTCGACTTCGGTGTCTGGCGGTATTTATTTTGATCATGCGTTTAGTTCAACATTTCTACATTCTTACTTATTTAGTCTTATTTTAGTAAAGGCAAAGTCTTTACTGTTATGCCAGTTCCATTCACGGTCATAGTTCTGTTTACAATCCTTTTTGTTTACCGTTAAGCCCAGTTCTTTTCAGCCTATGGCTGAAGGGTTCTATTTCAAGCCACCTTATCACTTCTAATGAAGATAAACAGTCAATTTTGTCAATATTAAAATAGCCTGTTATATTGCCTGTATTTTTTTTCTATCTCATTCGATTTTTTTTAAGACTGCAGATCATTAGGGAAAAGCTTAAGTTCATTGTTCATAGTAATTTTTTTTGTAGGCACATTAATTTAGAGCCCAGTGAGACATTAACACTATTCCCTCCACAAATTCGTTAAAATGCATCCGTCTTTCTGATGCCCCTTCACCTGCCTCATTTATGTCTCCCTGATGATGCTCAGTCTTCTCCTCTGTTGACTAATCTAAGTGATTTTGTGTCACTATGTAATCTGCCACCTGCCAGCTCCCCTCAGTACCGCAGTAGTCTGGGATGGAGTCTAATCATTAACTAGCGCTGTCTTTCTTGGCATGCAAAATTTACTGTCAGTCCCTACTCCTGTTTCCTCTTAGCCAGTTTCTGCACAGGGGCAATACTCTTCCCTTGTGATTATGTAGACTAAGCTAGAAATGCTGCTATAGAATTTTATGTATGATTTTACAATGCAAGTAAAGGACTTCATACGCATCAATGTATTTCTGCTTGTATGGCAACAAGTCAAGCTGGACCATAGCAATATGTTGTAAGAGTGCTTTATTAGTACGAAAAAGCAAAAGCAGCCAAGCATTCCCACAGTGGGGCTACAGGAGCAATGAGGCTGGCTGCGCCTGCTACGACGGCCCCAAGCCACCCCCCAGGTGTCAAACAAAGCCTCTGACCAACACGCACGCCGGGATGCCTGAACAAGCTGGCCATGACCACACCACCAGCCAACGCAGCTGTCACCACTACGTTCCAAAGTACAGCCCAGCCCAAAGTATTATTTTTATGCCTGACAGCGTATTTGAACTACTATCAGGTTCATCAGCGAGTTGCAGCTGTTTTTTGCCCAAAACTTAGAATTATCACCACACAGGTACTAACCACTTAAAAGGGATAGCAGCAGAACTGGAATATAAAGAGAAAGCGAATAATCAGAAGCCCGTTACCACCAACTCAAGAGACGACTGCTCTCAGATCACTAACTGACCTCGGCCTCCAACCCAGGAAAACCGAGCTTCGTGCTGAACTTGAAGTACGGAACCGGGCTCAGCAACTGCAGCAAGTCAGCACAACTAGACAGCTGTGATCTGTCTTCACACAAATCAGGAAGCTCCGTCAACCTTAATGGACGTTTTCCATATAAATAAAAAACTGCAGAAGTCATTTTAATATAAAATGTTTTTATTGTTTTTGAAAACATTTAAAAAACAAATTTTGAGCACTTTCAATAAAAAAAATAACTGAAATGCTACTGCAATATTCAACTACTGTAGTTTCAGCAGTACAACAGACAACAAAACACTGGGGAGGGGGGAGAAACTGGATTTCCTGCACTAAATGAAAACGTGGAACAGGGATTTTTCTTTCCTTATAGTGCAGTAAAGAAAGCACAGTATAGTACAAGACTATTATATGAACCTCAGATGCACTGCACAAAAAAACGCTTTCCTTCTTTTCAGTTCAGAAGTCAGTGCTTATTGCAATTATTTGCAAATTATTTACTTCATGAATTCTTATCATGATAAAATGATGCAAAAATGTTTTTCAACACCAGAACAGTAAAAAATAATCCAAGAAAGGAACATATTCAACAATAACTAAGCTGAATTAGTTAACATAAAAAAGTAAATAACTTGTGAATAACTATGCTCAGCTGGTTAACACTGAACCAGTTTCAATACAGCAAAAGAATAAAAAAAATAAAAGTGGTTACAGGAATATATCTAGTACTGTACAAGATAAGTCATTAACACTCATGCACGTTTTGTGATCATGTATTAACATGGTGAAGCAAACTAAACTTAATTTTTCCTGCTGTAATATTCTCATGTAAGAGAATAAGAATAGAAATATCTCATTGAGATCAACGCACATTGCTACATAAGACAATTTCACCTGTCACTTTTAATGACATTTTGCCTTTTAATAATGAAACACATTAAAAAGTTTTTTTGTTGTTTTTTCTCCTTTTTTTTTTTTTTTTTTTTTTTTTTTAAATCTGTGGGCCGTATTTGTTGCATTTATCCTAAGGAATGTGCCTGCCACAGGTTCAACAGAATTTTAGTGCAATATATGAACCCAGAAAGTTTGCTGGACTAACCAACCAAATTTAAAGTGTTTGCTGCAATACTGTACATAGGGTACAAACTGACTAGTTTGTATATTTTAGCAAAAAATGCTATCAAAATAGTTTATTTCTTATGTTAGTAGGAAGCCAAGAATGTAAACAAGGGGTCAGAACTGTCTCAAATTCTTAGTTTTGGAGTATCTGACACAGACAGGCTTCCAGGTGTTAGAATCACAGAATTTTCCTTTGGGTATTGCATACTTTGGTGTGCAGTAGTGCTCTGCCTCAATGTACAGTAAATAACTAACTAGCACTAAGAACAGGAACCTAACAGATTATAACACCAACACGCAAACACCTCTAAAATAATACATACCAATGTACAAAGCTATGTGAACTAGCCCTAGCACCATTTATTGAAGTGAGAATGTTTTACCTCTGTGCCTGGGATTTTACTTGAAACAATTCTTATTGAACACTTCTTAAATTAAAAATACATTTGCTTTAACCCACTGATTATAGATTATTCCTGCTAATTAAATCTTGTGTTAGGCCCAATGTAATACTTGTATTTAAATATAAATTTAAATGCACTTCTAAAAACCTTTGGTGATGACTGCATAATTTAGAATGCATCAGCCTTTAAACCGACTCTTGCTTTACTGAGAAGTGTTCCTAGAAGGACAGAGCAGTTCAGGAGGAACCTGTTGTTACCACCCATGCAAACACCCAGGCTGCCCAAGACGCCACGGGCGCTCCCTGCGGTGCCAGGGCTCCCGTTTTCCCTCACTGATCTCCGCTGGAAGGTGGGTTTCAGAAACTCATGGTCATGCTGGCACTTTCAGGGTCAGAAAAAGAGCTGCTGAGTTCTCTCAGGCCCAGGGAAGTCAAAGCGATAGGCGGATGCTCAGCACGTCACCAGCTAGTGGCCATCAACAGGTAGAGCAATCTGGCCCTGTCCTAAGCCACCACTGCACGAAAGGACTCGGCTCCTAGCCTTGCTCACGGATACCTCACAAGGTCACAAACAGCGCTTTTCCACCCAACTCCTAGCCTCCTCTCCATCTGCTTAACAAAACTTAGGAGCACTCGACCTTGAACCAACTAAATCACACCATTGTGCATCAAGGCGTTTAAAGGCAGGATCCGAACTCTAGATCTGTTCCTAATGAAACGGCCAAACTCCCCACGCTAAGCACAGTGAAATCAGGACCCCTGTAAGGTGCACAACTGTTTGTCCTTGCAGAAGAAGCCACAGACTGGTCAGGGAGCAGGGCTGGAGACAGGAGCAAGAGGAGCCATGGCGTACTGGCTTCCGAAGTGCCGACGCAGCAGCACAACGCAAATCAGCACCGGCAAAACGAAACCAAAAAACCTAACCAATACCGAGATCGCAACTCATTAGCAGAAACAGAAGATCACCAAGACACTTCAGTGAAAAACTCAGCTACAAATCTGATTCTCTTTTCCTTAACTAATTCTAGGGGGCCTCCCCCTTCATGAGCTCATGACCTCTCACTCAAAGAAGCAACACAAGACAAGAAAATACTTTCTGCTCTGCTTTCAGTTTTACAAGCATCAGTTTACAAGAGAAACAATCAGTTTAATACTAAGGATAAGGAATGGTACTATAGCATCCTCAGTGCTTTTTAATGTAAAACCTCACCTGTGCAAATCCTCTTTGTAGGATCGGGGCCATGGCTGGTTAAGTACCTCTCTGTCTCCTCATCATTAGAGATAGATGCCATGCTGGTAAACCAAAGGGGGTGATTGGTTTGGTTGGTTGGGTTTTTTTGGCTTGTTAAGTGAGCTAGTGAGGTAGAAGTCTAAATCCCATTTTCAGGAAGGGGGAGCGAAGGACTTCTAACAAAAATTAGATCCATCGGTCCCATCAAATCACTGATTAGCATGGAATTCAGGCTCCTAAAACAGCATGCACTTTTAAAAGTTTTACCAAAAGAGATCTCACATGTCTTACTGTATATCTGTAAAGTGCCTGGCAGCATTATGGCTCTATACAAACCATTTTTAGATCAACCACATTTTCTAATATTTTTATCATCTTCTGTTTGAGAAAAAGAGCGAGTGAAAAAGACAGATGGGCTCAACCTACTGAAACATACAGAGAAAAGAACATCTTCCTACACTCTCCACTAGGTTAGAAAAGAGTGGACTTAAAAAATCAATCTTTAAAAATAGTATTTTAATGAGCTCCAGTAGCTCTTTTATTTAAAAAAAGAGGGGAAAAATACCATGTTCCTTCTCTAGCTTTGATAAATAATTAAAGAGTATCTACCATCTAAAATAGGACATTATGCCTAGATTAAATTTCAGTGCTCAAAATCTTTTTCCATGAATTTTACCTAATATATAAACATTGAAGTGACAACTAAAATATCAAGTGTAATTTTATGAATACTAATGGATAAAACAACTACACAGATTTGCTTCTCTTAAATAAAAATTTTAGTGCATCTTTCTTTTTCCTTGATCGTTGTTCCTGTTAACGTTTCCTATCTCTGTGCTTTACTAGAGATATAAATGGCACTGGTGCTACAGAGATCTCCCACAGTTCACCACTGCGCAGTACCCAAGATTGCTACACATTGATCAAGCACTTGCATGTCACATAGTTCACTTGCACCCATTCCCCATCACCTGCACATCTGCAAGCATCCTGCATTTCAGACCTGAATGACAAAGGTCAGTAAAAATTATCTACTAAGAAGTAACAAGCAATACAAAGTATGGAAAGCCTAGTAACAAGCTGGACTTGCAACCCTCCCAAAGCCTCAGCCATAGCTGTCAACGCTGGCTGGCTATTAACCACTTCTTTATTTGCTACAAGAAGAAATGTGGAGTGGGAACACTACAAAATTCAAATTTTAATACTGGCTCTTTGATAGCCCATCACCTTCAGAGACCCATTTAAAATTGGTAAGACTGCATTTTCCCTGCTGAAGAATGAGCAACCGGTACAGCAAACTTTTCTTTAAAAAATGCCACAATACATAGCAAGTGTTTCTGCTGCAGGAGGCACTTCCATTAAGACAAATACAATACGTCTGTCTTTTAGATACAGTGTGCTACATACATACTATAAAACAAAATTAACCCAACATTTCAACAGCAGGATGATCCTTACTCTCCATCCACTCAAAGCCAGATGTAGTCATTGAGTTAATGGATTCATTGCAGATTTGTTGAAATAAGGGGTCATTTTTTAATTCCTCCAGTGTAGCATCATCGTCTTGTCCCTGCTGACGACCTGGATCAAACAGTAGATTTGTATCTAAAGTGTTCAGATCATTAATGCTGCCTGAGAGGTCGGAAGACAACCTGATGTCGCTGGAAAAGACAGATGCAACGTTATTGAGATCTGATGCCACCTGATTCACCAGCTGCTGGTTGGTTGGCAGACTGTCCTCCCCTAAAAGGTCTTTTACAGTGCTGTTAAAATCTAATTGCTGCTCTCCAATATCTGATTGTGCTTGGTTATCTCCAGAAGAAAAGCTGATCTGATCGGTGCTGCTGTTTTTCATGAGGTAATTTGGTGTCTGGAATTCATAAACTGAAGTGCTGGAATTGATCATATTTTGTGGGTTGGCACTAGGAAAAGCAGTGGATGTTTCTAAAATCTGAGTGAGATTCATCCTGGCTGTGTAATTTGAGGGCATGTTGTTCATTCCCAAACCTCTCACTGCATCATCACTATCAGAATCAAGTTTGTTTAACAACACGTTGGTTATTTTTTTAGTGTTTGTTTGTTTCTGAAGAGACGGAAAGGCCGTCTGCATCATCACAGTCAATGGGACTGACTGGCTTCTTTGCGCTATATTATTGGCACTGGTGTCTGCATGGATATTAGTAAATACGTTGTGAACTTCAGGAGTCACTGGACTTCCAAAAGGTGTCAAGTTAGAGCGTGGTATATTTGAAACAGGGTAGACGGTGCTTCCACTGAGATTACGCTGGCGATGGACAGCAGGGCTCACACTCCGGCATCTCAGGCTGTTGTTGAGGGAGGATCCAGTTCCTTTGTTGTCAAGAGGAGCAGGAACAGCAAAGCCCTCTTGCTTGGTGGTGTTACTAACAGGAGCTGCCTGGTGTTGCACAGGCGAGACAGGAGTCACACGACCAAAGTGAGTATCATGATGCCGTGGCTGAGACTGGTATGACTGGCCAGGAACTGCAAAAGCATGAGGTTTCCTGAAGTGGTCTTCCACTAGCTCCTGATAACTCGTGAGAATGCCATGGCTTGCAACCGATGAGTTACTAACACCACTGTACCCGTTATTCATCCACTCGAGCTTGGTTTTGTCGGGGTGGGTAGCCATCGGCCGCTGCATTGGTTTCACAGGGCTACTTGAGACAATGCTGGCATCATGGTAAGCCATACTGGAGCTTATGGGAGTAAACGCAAACGGGTTTCGGCACTCCACAGGACTCGGAGGGACACTGCTGCTGCAATTCGAATGTGGCGTGCCAATGGGTGTATGACGGCTGCTTCCCAGAGCACTGTCGACGGGAGTAGTCTGAGCCAGCCTGGAACAAGGGCTCTCTCGTGACACATTCTGAGATCCAGCAATCATTTCCGAAGTGGGTGTTGGAGTTGGCGTGGGGGTTGGGGTGGGGGTTGGGGTGGGGGTGGGAGTGTGAATCGGAGTGCTGTTGTTATGGATCGGATGGTAGAAGTGCGCACTGCTTGGATGAGAGGACACGGGAGCCCCTTGAGCTGCTGTCTGACTCTGAAGCGCGATTCCTAGACAACCACCATAAGGATGAGAATTGCTCATTGACATCTGCTCCTCCATTAGCACCAGCTCCTCCACAATGCTGTCCTGAGTAAGGTCATCATCAAACGAGAAGAAGTTTTCATTTGACGGAGGGACTGTATGTTCAAACTCTTTCAGCTCAGACTGCAAGGGTAACTGATTTGAAGACTGTGCTTGTATTTGACCCAAGGAGGAGTCCTGGATCTGGCTCTGTAACTGCTGGTTGTACACATCCTGCTGTATACCTTTGCAGTGCACTGGCTCCCAGGCTGACTCCGGTAAGTCACTAGAGCCAGAGTGTGCTGCAATAGTCATAACACTGATATCTTGCTGCTGTTCACAATTCACAGATGCAAAGTCAGAAGTTTTGGTGATATGGTGCCATGTATTTGGGTTAAAGCTGCCATCAGATTTTGAATCATTTTCTATAATAAACATGTTTCCTTCCAATTTTACTTTTATATCTGGAGATGCTGCTGCTGCAAGCTGCTGTCCTAAAGTAGAATCACTGGTATTTACGTTGGTATTCAAAGAACAGTCTGTCACTAGGTTTGCTGAAGCTGCAGAATTTACCTTGCTGGAAACTTGAGCAAGTGCTGCAGTATTGTCACTGTTTGCTAATGATACAACCTTCGGAGCTTTCTTAACACTGTTGGCTTTTTGATCCTCCAAAGCATTACCAGCTGAAAGCTGCCCCACCAGTGCTTTCTTTACAGGTGGTACCTGGGAATCCTGAACTGTAGAAGGTTGTCGCTTTCTTGGACTTTTAGTGCACGTTTTGTCTTTAATTGTAGACTCACCAGTAGGAGGTGAACTGATGCTGGTGCTGCACAAGTTTTGACTGGCAACTGACAGCTTTAGAGTGCTTTGATTATTGCCTGCTGAAGAAACTGGTGTGATCTCATTAGACTGTGTTTTGTATTTGGTCCTTGCTTCTTCAGCTCCCTGATCACAGCCCTTAGCTGTTTTTGCCTCTACAACACCATCAGCTGAAACTTTCAAGGTTGCAACCTCAAAATTAATCTGTTGAGCAGCAGGCAGGACAGAAGCTCCCTTTACAGATTTAGACACATCAGAGCTCTCTTGGCTCTGTACTGGGTTCTCATCCAACAACACTTCTGGTTCCAGTTTGATCTCAACTGCAGATGTAGCTACAACAGTGCTAGGCTTGGAACCTGTAGATTGGAGTGAAATAACAGATCCATTTTTGATCTGAGGAGCAGTCCTCGCTTCTTCTGCTGCTCCTGTGCTGCTGTTAACAGAAGGCGTCTGTTTGACGGGCACACTACTGCTGCTCGGAGCAAGAGATATTGCTGTCATTTTTACCACATTTAAGGAATTCACATGTGGAGCTGGCACTACAGTCTTGATTGGGCTACTGGTGAAGAGCACTGTTGTGGGAGAGCGGATGGTGAGAGCACTAGTATTTGCTGGCTTCGGTAAGATCTGTGGGTAGCGATGCCGGGCAGAGCGGTCACCAACTGGGCTGGCTGGAACGTTCTGGGGAGTCTTTGGTGACTGTTTGACTGACTGCATATGCTGAGTGACCACCTGAACATTGAGTGGCAAGACCTTACTATCAGATGACCCCATAGGACTTGGAGATGTCACCAGCTGCCTGGTCCTTTGCACCTGTTTGGAGAGAAAAAGAAAACGTGTTGATGAAACATGAAGTCCCCAAAGCCCACAAGAATCGCATCTCCAAGCATTTCAAAGGTGAAGGCCAACACATAAGAATACACCAAAGCTAGTGAGCATCAGTTCAAAACAAAACAAGCTCTTCAACCTATTTACAGACAACTGCATATTTGGCTGTAGAGCACTGGTGGACAGGTATATAGCCTCAATTTTTAAGGCATAATACAATACTCTGCTCTTCTGCATGACCTTAAAGAAGGGATCACTGTGCATGTGGAAGAAAAGGACATAAAAAGGCTAAAGAAGAGACAATCTGCTCAAAATACTGATCATTGTTAAAGTTTCTAAAGTGAAGTTCTAAAGGAACTTTCTTCTTCCCACACAACTTTTGCATGGCTGAAAGACAAAGATGTTTGAAAGACAAGGATATTACAGATATTTGTACAAAAGTAAAACTCTTACCATCACTAAATCCACTAGACTAGTGAAAGTCAATCTAGATCCCGTATTAGAGGCTCAGTGATCCACACAGCTTGTGCTGGCTTTCCTGTTTGGTTAAATTTCACCTCAAGGGTAATTATTCCTACATGTAACTAAATTATTGCTACCTTAAATCCCACTGTCACTGACCTCAAGAATGAACTTAGCTTATTCTATATAATTAAAATTCTGCTGGCTCCATGTCCATCACAAACTCAATCGTACTGTTACTCTTGTGATACAACAAAGTCACTGGGACAGAAAAACGTCAATGGATGCAAGTCTTTGACTAACTGAAGGAAATCATTTTCCTATCCCACTGACACCACTGCCTAGTTATTAGCAATTTATAATTCATCCTTTCACATGCTGGTGTCACTAGAGAATTGCAGCAGAATATTACCGGTATCGGGCTGGGGACAGCTGCCACAACAATACCAATAGGCTGAGGAGACAGAATTGCAGGACTTCCATTAGATATACTAGCCACGCTGCTGGTTGTGGTGCCTTCTGTTTTCTTTGCTGGAGATTCCCCTGGCAAAGGAGACTGCAGTTTCTGTTCTTGCTGCTTCTTCTGGATCTTACGCTGCAGCTGCTGCTTGGCATCAACAGGAGATGACAGAGTTTTCACTTGTGGTTGAAAAGAATTACTTTCAGCAGTAGGTATAAAAGCTGATGGCTGGGGGATCCCTTTTATTCCTGAATCCAAAAAAGAAAAATAGTATTATAATAAACATATCATGTCTAGTGTAGTGCCATTTCTGCATGTAACCACACAAAATACATGGCAGCACCTCCAGAACTATTCTAGGACTACCTCATCCATGAAGGCATTTCACGCTCAAATCTATTCTGTGTTTCAGTTTGTTTACAACATTCTGGTAAAGCTTCTACTGCAGCATTAGCTGGGCATTAGCAGCAAGATATTGTGTATTGGCAATCCCAAATTGCATCTTTTGTACCAACAAACTGTAAAGCCAAAGCATTTCATTAAACTGACAGTAGAGGGCAGTGGATAAGAACCTTTAAAATTCATCATCATGTTTTTGTTTTGTTATCAATATTTAAAGCATTTTGAAAAAAAATGTTGCAGAAAGCTGTGGATCTGTGCCATAGATGAGCAGCTCTAAGCAGATGATGTTATCTCCTGATCAGGGCATTAAATATAATGCATATAACAATGCCAGAATGGATCACAACCAGCGTGTGATCAGGGATAATGCTGAAAGGGAAACGACAAGGGAAGAAATGGAAAAAGAAGAAGGGTGAGATGAAAAAAAATACGGAAGTTATAATGAAAGAATATTTTTGCTGATCACACACGAGCAATGGTGCTGCCAGGAAGAACAGAGAGTTGGTCTCATTGGTGCATCTGGTACCAATCCCTGCTACTAAATATCACATCACAACTATGATCTTTCATTTCTTAACAGTCAAGAGGATTAGCACATTCCCTCAGTGACCACCTAAACCTTTTGAACCGCCCCATCAAGAAGTTTTAACACTGTTTCTTTTATACTTCACAGGTTTCTCACTTTTTAAAACAACTCTTAATTATAAATTAATCAACACCATGCTCTCAGTAGCTGTCTGCATGTTCCATGACAGCGGTAATACTGCAGCATGTCTCCACTTTCTGCCTTCAATTCCTTTTTCACAGAAGCAGTGAAATGCCCAAATACATTTCAGTATCTGGAAAACAACAAAAGAGCTATGCGGGCTAAATACTGCAGGCAAATAACATTTATGAGGATGCCCTTCCCCCCCCCTTTTTTTTCCAACTCTTTAAGGGTAAAGCTTTGTTCTCACTTAATGCGTAGAGACACTATAGTTCCTTGTGCAAAAGAGCAACGGGAGGAGTGTTTTGCCATTCCAGCGTGTACCAGCAAAACACCTCTCCTGAAATGGCCATACAAGCCCAAGAGGCACACAAGAGAAACTAACTGCCCATTTTCTTGAAGCATCCTCTTTTCTCAGAGGAAAGAAGGGCAGGGAGGAGCTGTATAAGCCAAACAGCTCTACATACATTTGACTTTCCTTGTAGCTGCATGGCTAACAGAGCCAACGAAGCCAAGCAATGAGACAAAGAGAAGAGTGTACAGATAGCAAAGCCTTCCACTATCATCTCTTGGTTCTAAGCTGTAATAAAGACAGCTAAATGGAGAAAAAACAAGATGTGGAAGCCAGTGGCCAGAAAAGAGGATCACCAGAACCCACAGCCCTGACAATCAGCTTCCATCTGAAATTGCCCTTTTTGAAGTCAAGAGATTTGCTTTGGTTCAAGCACATTTCCCTCAACAGCTGTGGGGGAGAACCTCCCAGGGAAGTTCAGGGGACATGTTGCGTATCTGTAATTCCCTCCTCATCCCTCACAGGTAATTTATGTCATCTACAACCAGAGAAAACTTAAGATGCTTCAATGGCTCATTTTGAGAATGAAGAGGGAAAACACAAAATACAAATGTAGATGTACGAAGATCTACATCAAACATAACCTCTTCCAGAGGCTGAGTACCACAGGAATTATCTGGTGTAGCGAAATAGAAAACAACTCTTCCTTCACCTTAACAAAGGTGTGAAAGAGTGCCAGAACCTGAGTCACACGAGTGCTCCCAGACAAGGCCCTCCTGTCCTGCTCAATGGCCCGCAGACCCTTATTTCTAATGTGGCCAAGAACAGCAAAAGCTGACCTAGTTGTAATACCTGACACAGATCAAACATCTCCGGAAAATTTGCATCTGACATATCAAAAATGCCTGTAAGAAAATCTGCTCTCAAGAGAAAATTAAGATGGACAATTGTTTCCATATTAGGACAAGTTATCAGACGAAAACACAGCTACACCAGCAGTGTGCCTACAAACCCCACACTGTACAGGCACCAAAATCCTGATTTAGCAAAGTACTTGAAATTCAGTGCCGTTACTCACACACTTGAAGTTAATCATGCCTTGGAGAGCCTTACAAGATCAAGTTCCTTACTGAGGAATCATAGGAGACCCTGGACTCAGTCTGGAAGGACAGGCTGCCCTCTGAGCAACAACCACCCTTAACACAGGCCACCTCCCCAGAACTGCCAGTAGCCCAATGCCTGCACTGCACACCTGGCCTTCAGTTCTGTGCAGTGGATGCCGATCTGAAAGGCCAGGATGGACCGGAGGGCCCAAAACATCCTGTTTCCGACTATGGATCAACTCTGCTCTTTCTTCACATCAGAGAACACAAACTAGAAAACCAATTTGCAAAAGACCACTCTGAATTATCCTATTAATAATTTCCTTGGCTTGGTATTCCTTGCTTTGGTTTCTCTACTATTAAGGTGTTTACTGAATTCTAAGGACTTCTGAAGTAGTGATCAGGTCTCCAAAGTCCTCTCACTGTTCACCTCCCAAATAATCTACACTTCACACTGGTTAGGGTCAGGCTGACTACCTTTAAGGCCAGCTGAAAGTTCTCTCTCCCTTTTTCACTTTCCCCTTCTCCTCCTCCATGTAGTAAATAGCTCACAAGAGATGCAACTATATTTTGTTAGACATTCCTACCCCCAGTCTTTCCAAAATGAATGTTCACGTTACCAATCTAAACTGCAGCAAAAAAACTGTCACAGTGACACATGAAGCCACCTTCAGAGCCTGCAACGCTAATACCACAGACTAGACCTTAGACCACAGCTTATTTTCAGCCTCTGCTTCCAGACCACGAGCAAGAAAAGTAACTTGCAGCAATGCAGACTAAAAAAAAAAAAAAAATCACTTAAATGCATCCTCGAGGGTCAAACCCAGTCAGCATTTAAAGACTGTCCTGAAAAGAGGTGCTTCCTCAAACTGATATATTATTCATGTCACCACGAGTAACTGAATTATCACTCCTTATTTCATCTAACACTCATGGGAAAAGACTGAAACGTCACTGCCTGAAGTGGGATACACTGCAACACCGGGCAGGGGGACAAATGCTGCATCAACCCCTCATCGTCCTGGGGTGTCCACTCACTTCACGCCTCTCTTCGGCATCCTCAGATTTGATGTTAAAGAAATCCCTCTTACATAAAACGCATTCCTCTTTTTAAAGATCCCCCTTTCACAGATTCAGAATTAAGTTAACCCATTACCTGCCGGTGCCCCTGCCATTACTGTTAAAGCTGCCATTGACTTGGTACCAATATAGTGACTTTTTACAAGGAAACGAGCCAATTCCAAGACCGTATCAAAAGGCTGGCTTAGCACTTTCTGGGCCCATTCACAAACAAGTCGGCAGGCCGCGGAGACAACTTCCTCATCAGCACTTTGTAGCTGCCCAGATGGCTCTGTCCCATCCAACTAAACACAGAAAAAGGAAAGGTTACTTATATTAAAAGTTACTGAAGAGTGAAAACAACAAGAATACAGAGCAAATGATGATCAGGAACACACAAATTGCCAAGTAAATATGGTTTTTTTTTTCATGAAATTGGGAGAAAAAGATCACAACATCAATACAATTCAAAATCAAATGCTTTAACATTAATATACTGCTCGTTTCAAAAAGCATTATATAAAGCTAACATTTATGGAAGAAAACTGCAAGGAGAATCCTAACATTCAGACCGCCTACAGTTGATGCCTCCTGCACCCTACTTGACTTAGCAGCCACTCTTACCTAAGAACTGCTTCTAGCACAGGGGTTCCAACAATAGCAGTATTTTAAAAAAATACGTACAGCAAAAAAAGAAAAACAAAACAAACAAAAAACAACCAGAATCAGAGTCAAAGAGATAAACTTGTGGGTAGCAGCACTGTGAAAATCTGCTTCGTCTCCAAATTTTCTTTTGTAAAAAGCACTGTAGTTTTTTCTGAATTTTAAAGAAAAAGAGCAACCAAGGTTTTAGAAATTGTAAAGAACGAGAGCATTGTAACAAAAAATTATTAAAAACTACATAGCTCTTCATTTCATTTTGAAAACTTCAGACAGACAGTAAAAATAACATAAGAAATGTAAATTTGCAAAAATATAAATAAATAAGCAAGTATATACCATACCCCATCTCCAGTTTTATGAAAGTCAAGGTTGGGCAGTGTTGGCATATGCACAAAAGCTTTCTTCCTCAGTCCACTGTAGCAATATGTGATCAAGAATTAAGGTCTAAATTGTCTCTACTTGTCAGTTTGGGGAGGGAAAAAAAAAATGCTTTAACTCCTTCCCCAACCACCATGAACTTTTTCAAGCAAACTGAAGAAAACAGATCTTAAACCTACTGTGATTAACATAATCCCATAGCAGGCCAGAATCAAAAGGCTACAAACGGCTGCGTTCCCGGGCACGTGGGTGGCCCCTGACTGCACAGAGGAGTGAGTGAGGCTGGATGGCAACAGCTTCGTCTGAATTTTGCTTACAAGAACCACTAGCCCACTTCAGCTAGCTACCCTGGATTTAAATCAAAATTCAGACTAAACTCCCTTGCTAAACAACACCAAAAGAGATGAAAAATACATCATTTTCAAAAGTGAATCACTCTATAAAAACTTGGGCCCAATTTCCAGCCTGTATTATGTAAAATGTCCAGTTTTAGTTTTTATTTTGCCTGTTTGCTAAATTTTATGAATAAATAACTGACAATTCCCTCTCATAAGGCACTGGAACAAACTGAAGAAACGGCCTCATGACGAGATAAAGTGACTGAACTTCTCTCACAAGAAAGCACTTTTTCCTAAGACTTCATATGATTTTTGTGGACCTCCTCTCATCCATGACAATTCTTTAAAAATGTGTGTGTTTTGGTCTTATAAAGGAAATATATAAGATTGTCTTAAGACTTATATATATATATATATATATATACACACACACACAAGTTATATAAGATATTAATATAATATCTTTTTTAACAAAAGGCCAGCTTTATTCTTACATCACTCTCATCAACACTGTAAAACATATCTCCTAGTTTACTCTCTGCTGTTTATACATCTAAGGACCAAATAAGTCTTTTTGCCTTTCTTTGGGAAATTTCTTTAGGAATTCACATACACTGTCCATTCTCCATGATCCCCCAATCCTTTCCCGCACTACTAGTTTTTCACTGTAAACATGGTCTTTATTTCTCTTCACTATACACTGAAGCATGCATTTGCTTGCATTAATATGGATAGAGTATATTTACAGTGAGTTTAATGTCCTAACACCTAGCCCCTTGGAAGTGTGAAATAAGGTCACATTTTAACCATCCTGAATTAGAAACCAACATTGTATTCAATGAAATAACTTACTTGACACAGAACTTGCCTGTTTACTACTGCATGAAGAACTTTTTCTCTAGGGAAGACAAGTAATAGAGGGCTGCCCTTAATTTTCTCTCTAAGTGCCCACTTCCAGTAAGACCTTAGCAAATGCCGGTACTGCAGTGAGCCCACTGACCATCACTGCTGGTTCACTTGAGCGGTTTTTAATCAGGGTCCACAAGCACCTTGATGTCCTTAGGTCCTGTCATGCCCTCTCCCTCCCTAGCTTACGGCAGTGATGTAGCCCACCCCGCACAGAGCGGAGCAGCAGGGATTACATTGCTCACCATGATTTCTAATGATACTCAAGAGGTGCGATTCTCAAATTTGGAAAGATAAAATTCTTGCTGGTGAATAAATTCTTTTGAAAAACCACTACTAGTTTTTAATTTTCTAATGGAACACTTGCGTGCCGAGGACTAGATGGAAACAGTTATCTATATACTTAATACAAACTATAGCTTTATCTCAGAAATGCCTGAGGAAAATACATCTCCTTGCTGCCTTTAGACTTCAATTTCTCCCCAGCAGAGCTTCATGCCCTTACACTGAAGCAGCAGCAGTGAGTAGGAACTTTTCCACAGCATTTTCCTGAATTTTTCACAGTAGCTGCCTGTCAATTAACAAATTAATTTGGCCCAACATCTAATTGCCTGTAGTTCTGCCTGCAACAGTATGTCTAGTTATATTATATTTGTAGCACAACTTAAGATCTCTGGCTTTACAATCAGCCTCTTAGGTTATTGGTGTGCACAGGTATAATGTAACAAGCAAGGAATATTACAACAGTTCTGAACTGTTTCTGACTTGTTAAGCATTAGAATGCAACAAAGACTAGCGTAGCCCAAACTTAAGGACTTGTTCCTGAAGTTGTATCTCGTAACCTATAGTGATTAACAATTTCTAAAGAACTTTGGGGAAAATGTTTGTATTTTTTATTTTAAAATACTTCTAAATATAGCTGGTAGGTCAGCCATAACAACAGATGTTCTCCAGGCAAGTGTAGAATAAGTGACTGAGAAGCGCTCTAGAAAAGGATATTTTGATTTGCCTCTTGTGCCTAGACGGCGAGCCTTCATATTTGGAAAGACATTTTTCATGATCTTTCCAAAGTCAGCAGCACTTAATGGGTGGTAGCCGAGATTGTCACAATAGCTCCTGCAACAAAGAGAAATAAAACGTGAATGGAAGCAGAGTTAATACAAAAGGCCAGTCTACACATTGGGCTCCAACAAAGGTTTTTAAAAGAACACACCCATATCCATCCATATTTAGAACTACATTTAACATTAATGAAGCTATCCACAACAAATTGAATACATTAAAAATGTATAAACAGACCTATTAATACCATAGTTCTTGCCTTGTTCTCTTCTGAGTTCAAAGGCAAGTCATGCGGAGATTTAACAAGTAGTAGCATCATCTAGAGCACAGTTAAGATTTACTCCACAGCTTAGTTTGAAGCTTACATTTTAATTCATTTATTTTAGGACAAAAAGAAAGCAGCAACATTCTCCAGGGAGAAGCATGGTTGCATGCAGCAAGGCCTGACATCCTGCAAGACTATTTGAAAAGCAGTAAGTGAGGATATTCTCCAGGGCACCAGCTTCATCTTTATAAGCTGCAACACAAACACGTATTGAGGACCTAGTCCTCAACCAGTGCACAAGCAACTATTTGCCCACATTGAACTAGGTAAGTTTAATTAAGCAGATGCCAACCCCTTACAGACATCCTTATAATCAGTTCTAAATTAACAGAGGTTCTGCAGGCCGCTGCAAACGTAAACCTGTTCATCTGTACACTGAGGATACTTCCTGAGAACACAGGGGAGAAAACGCAACAGAAGGTGCTTGTTTTTCTAAAGGCACTGTTCTAGTGAAATGGGCATGGTTATCTACCTTTAGTTCTCAAAAACAGCAGAAGGAATTTTGTTTCAACATCTATTCAGATGTTTCAACATCTGAGACATTTGAAAAGTATCTCCTTGAGGCAGAGAACAAGAATTGCAAATTTCACGGCAAAACGTGAATGTTCTGGAAAAATATAGTCACGTGAAAGAACAGGAGAAAAATGGAAGCTGCTCAAGAACTTTTACCTATGTAGCAAGTGCTTAAGGCTACATAAAGATATGAACACTATTACACCTTGCCTTATTTTTTTATTTATTTTTTTTTTTTTTGAAGACCACTGTGGTATTTCACAGATATTAATGCACTATGCACTATGCCCCTAAACATACCACTAAAGCGTTCTTGTTCAGATTCCTATGACATGCCCAAGGTCATGGAATCGTCATCAGATAGCAATGACCTCCTTTCCTGTGAGAACTCCTCCCAGACGTACACAAAAACAACCTGTCTCTGAAAAAAAAGAGGCAATTTTGCACAGTCCTGTACAGCATCATGGCAGGAGACCAACAAAACAATGACCTCCTACACCACCTGCCTGCTACTCTAACCAGGTATGTACACGCAAACAGATTTCTGCTTGAAGAGAAGGGAACAGAGAGACCAAGAGCATTCCTAAAACAGAAGTTTCATTCCTATCATCGCAGTTATATTAAAACTGTAACAATTAATAATGACATTTACATCCAAGTAGGTCAAAGGGAGCAAAAAACTTCAGCTGTATGTAGAGCAGTATACAGTTTGTGAGATACTGCACTTCATTTATTTTTTCTGTCAAAATCCTAGCTATTACAGAGCAAGTATCTGCTGCTCTTACTCTTCCTGGAGGTGGGTATCCTTCACTTGGAAAGCATCACCACAAATATCCTGTTTGATGATAAACAGCAAGGTTTATGCTATTTGTTTCTAACACTCCCCTGCAACGCTCATCTGCAGCTGTTTCCTACCACTCCTGGCCTCCACCACCCAAACCACGAGATGTCACCTGCAGACCTGTATATAGGAGACCATTGTCCATGAGACTAAGAAAAACCCAAACTTACATTTCTCCTTCCAAAAGCTGATGAAAAACTGAATGCAATGCAACTCAGGAGTTAGTCTTGCTGAAACTTTCAGCTAACTCTTGTGAGAAGACTATCACCCTTCTTTATTTAAAAGAAGGTCAGGAATGAAACAGAGAAAGTAGTGGGGAAAAAAAAGGTATTCAAAATGAGCACGTCTCACCATGGGAAATGGAGCCTACAGAGGCTATAGGGGCTCATCCTTGGACGTATGGCATCGCAGCTTCCTTCAGGTAGGAAGGCACCTTGGCAAGGCTCCAGTCCGACCTCCAGTCCAAAGCAGGCTCAGCTGGAGGCCAGACTAGGCTGCCCCAGACTTTGCCCAACCAAGTCTTACAAACAAGGATGGAGGTTTCACTGCCTCTCTGGGCTCCTGTTCCAATGCTTAATTATCCTTCATACATTGACTGGGTATAGCAACCAAATGGCACTTTGAAGCTGCTCCTGCCTTGAGCAAGGGGCTGGACCAGGTGACCTCCAGAGGCCCTTGCTGACTTTAATTGTTCTATGTTTCTGCATGGGACATCCAGAAACTTTGCTGAATACTTTTTACCCATTTATACACCAAATTTCATTAAAGTGAACATCAGTCACAGTATCTTGTTTCTGGACAAGTCCCTTTGAACTTAATATAGTGGGATGGATACTTCTCCAGCTTTGTTGCACCTTCTTAGGAATCAGAAGCTGTTTCAGTTATAATGTTGTTCTAGACAGGTCTCTATTTGCCTTTTGCTGTGGCCTCTTACCATGCTCCACCAGATTTTAAATTTACACTTTGGAGAATCTCAAAAGGTAGGACACTGTCACTTGGTCATGCTGATTACAGGACATTAAGTCTCAATTAGCATGCAAGGAGGGCTCTCTAAATTTCTCTGCTGTAGTCAGCAATATCATTGACTGAAAAATATAATTTAGCAAACAAGAGGATTAGGAGCCTATCAGTCAATCAATTTTAAAGCAAAAACTATTCTCTATATAGGAGAAAAATGAATAAATACAAAAGGAAAAAAAAATCAGCTCCTCAAGTCTTGCGCATCTGTTTCAGGACAATTACTTGCTAGCAGCAATAAACACACAGTTACACAGTCCCCTTGTATCCATACTGGCAGCTCCTGCAAGCTTGTGATTTCTAAGCTATTATTATTATTATCATGTAATTTCAGTTTTCAGACAGATCATTCCATATGGCCCCTCCTTCTCCTGCCTCAGTCGAGATCCCTCCACGTCCATCTGTGGTCTGTTATTGACTTGACAACACATACCAGGAGTCTCTTGCCTGCAGCCCTTCTCCCTGCTACTTGCACTCTTGGCACATTGCTGAGCCCAGGAGCGGTTCTGCCGATTCGAAGGGTGAGTGGGAAACGGATGGGGGAGGGAAGCTCTAATCAGAGGCAGGAACCACAGTGGACACACAGCTGCTTGTATTCCTTTGCACAGAGCTCCCCTACACAACAAATTTGGCAAGAAAATTACCTTTTTTTGTGAGATCTTCAAATTAAATGTACTCAAGACATAAAACACAATGAGAGTAGACTTGAATTAAATGACCAAAAAGATTATCTAAAAGCCAGCAAAGACTACTGGACTCTACAGTCCAGCTTGAACAGTTTCCTGAGCAAGGAACTGGATAAAATGGAGAAAACAGACTGTATTGAAACAGAAGGGCCAGAGAAAAGCTACATACACACTGCCTCAAAAAATCTGTCTTGTTACTGATCTTGCTTAATGCTGTATTAAAGATGTCAGCATAAAAGTGGCAAAATCATCTCATTCTGTAATGTTTGGAGGCATCTTTAATACAGAAAGTGATTAGGTTGTTACAGGAAAAAGCTGAAAAGCGTTGATGAAGGAATAGAAAAAGAATAAATTAAACAGTTCAAAATACAAAATAACACACACGAGAATTAACAAGAGTTGTTGCTGTTAAGTACGCACTCATCAACTGAATATGGCAAATGAAAAAATGGATGTATTAGTCATCCTGTTATTAATTATGATCTATCAATAGCAGCTGATAAAAAGGTGGATACAATTTCAGTGCAAAACAAGAGCAGAATGAGGCAGACAGTATTACTGTCACTGTAGGTGCAGGCAGAACCTCACACAGAATATTGTACGCATTCTGCTTGCCACATTCGAGAAAGATGAATTCAACACAAGACAGGTGCAGAGAGACTATTGTGAATAGCAATTGATTAAGAGCCTATTACATGAGACGAAACAAAGACCTTGGCTTATCCAAACCAGCAAAACAACCAGTCTCTAAAAATGGATTCGAGTGAAGAACCTTAGCAAGAGCTTGGCTCTCTCCAAGCAGAAGAACAATGTGGGCACAGAAATGAATCCTTCAAATGAGGTAGGACAGAAACCAGAAAGTTTAAAACCATCAGAGTTTTTAAATCAGTAAAATTCTAGGTCAGACTTCCAACAGCAGCAGCAGCGGTGGAGCTTTAGACAGAATTTGATCAGCTTTTAGAGGGACTCTATAGGCGGTGGCTCGCGACAAGCAGACTTGACAACGCAGTAAGTTCCACACTGTTCCTAGCAGGCAGTATTATATAAACACTAGTCAGGTGTTATTGAACAAGATTAACATATTTCTTGAGCATTGTTTCACATACATAGTATTCCTATATCCACTGCCGCCTTCTATTCTAGCTTCTGAATATTCCTCTAACTCATCGGTTAACATCCTTAACACTAAGCACATGCAACCTATACATCAAGTGGCAGGCCCAGCAGCCAGTAAAGCACAAATCAACAATTTACAGACTAGAAGAGACACAGGCTGACTCAAAGACCTCCTAATCCATACTTAAGTGTATCAAATGAATCTTCGGACACCAAACGAATATGAATGATCCGTTTTTCATTCCTTGGATCACTGCAGTAGTAGCAAGAAAGAGGACACAAATGTTTACTGAAGGCTCAACAAATCCTTTTGTGGGCAAACGGGGGTTTTGCGTGCACAAATACTGCAGGATTGTACTCAGACTCTAAATCCTAATTCTCTAAGTTTAGCTAGATCTTCACCTGGATTCCTGTGAAAGAATTTCTACTAGCAGGGAGAAGATGCCTCAGTAAAACTGACTTGCAGGAAAACAGTGGAAGGATTTGACAGGCAGAAGCATCTACTCTCTGCATGCTGTATTACATGTTAAGCAGCACCCCATGAGTCCCTATAGTATTTTCTAATCTGTATTCTCCCGTAAGTCTCAAACAAAGCTGACAGAAGAAATGTCTGCCCCCTTTAGAAATAAATCTTCTCATGGCACAACTTACTCTGTCAGTGTGAACAGCACCACAACAATGCCAACAGGAGAGGTGAATTATCTCTTATTTACCTCCTGTGTGAACTTGAGCTGTGAGGTCTCAACCTTCTCAAGCACTACCACCTTATCTTATGATGCATTTTTCATTTATTTTACCCCTTTAAAAACAAGACAAATCTATTCATTTTACCTAGAGATGGGGCTTACAATTAGAAGAAAATAGAAAAAAATACAGAAAGGAAGAATCATTGTGTTGAATTAGTTCAGAGACAAAAGCCTACAGAAATGCAAAGGAGCTGGCAGTGCTATTAACACTTAATCAATGCTGGATTTGTGTAGAGTGTAAGCACCTGTCTGTCTCACTTCAGTGCAACAGGAGGAAAAAAAAAAAAAAAAAAAAAAAAAAGAGAGAAAAAAAAAGAGAGAGAGGTGATATAGAAGCCCAGTATTTTTGTAAGATTTATTTTGAACAAAGTTTACAGCAGGAATTGAGATGCTAGTACAATGCAGCATGCTTCTGAAGCATTGATTTATGTGTAGAATGCATAAAATTGCTTACTCTGAACTCAAGCAACATTTACCTTTTTAAGTAGAACAGAGAAAATGGTAACATAAATGAGACAAAAGCGAGTTTTGATATGTCTTAAAGCCCCTAGGTAAGGAAAATGATTTATCAAAACCAACTCCCATATCTATTTATATGTCTTCTCCCCACTTCCCACTCTAGAGTCTATTCTTCTGTTGGTGTGTAAGAATAACTCATGAAAATATTCAGAGAAACTGAGTGTTTTAAAAACAGAACAGATGCTTTCAAAGGAGAACAGATTCCAAACATTTGATATTTTCCTTAAAATTTGCTTACCACCCTTATTTTGTTAGGAAAAAAAAACAATACACAAATACTTGATGCAGCTACATAGAAAAGCCATCCAAATTTCGCACTACACAATCTGTAGATGATGATTTTTTCTGGGCATCTGCAGCTTGGCACAGCATGGAAGCCAAGCAGATTTGTTGCTGAAGCAGGCCATAAATTATTAAATAAGAAATATATTTAAGAATAACGCTTCCACTTCTCTGCCGCCCAGCAGCTGCTGCGGCTGTTGCTGTGTCTGCGCGAGTAGCTGTCTGTGCGGGGATTGGCCAGCCCAGCACATCTGCGCTATTGGCCATGTTTCCAGGCTGCGTCACTGCTCAAGTCGATGGTGAGATTTCAGAAATAGGTGTGTGCATGTTTATCAACCCCAGGCAAGCTAATGCCATCATGTTTTAGCTCAGGCAGTGTAAAAAAGCTCTACCAGAGAGGGCTAATTGAAATAAAGTATTCACATAGGGAAACCCAGCAGTAACAATTACTAAGGGCTGAATCCTGTAGGCGCTTAGGAGGTAAAGGGACTCGGCTCCCTGCAAATTACTGTAATCATTCAGATTATGGAAATACTCATACTAGATCATAGATCTGTTATTCTCATTTATCTTCAAGCAACTGGGCTATGTTTTTGTTTTTTTCTTTCTCCTCCTGTGGGGAACATGCTGTAAATGAATTCAAATCCAATCTCTATCAGATACTCCGTCTCCCTTGGTTATAATCGCTTTCCTTGCTGCATGGTAGCTTTGAGACTTGACAGCACAGACTTGCAGTGGATTGGTTACTGGTGCCATACATATTCAGATACATTGCACCTTCATAGAAATCAGGGTTACCACAGGAAGGTTCAGTACTCATGCATTATTCCAGAGAGAAAGGTATGATGGGCTTGATCTTAGGCTTCAAATAGCTCCATTTCCAGAAGGAAAATTGAAATTCAATCCTTCATCCTTGTAAGGCAGTCACGCACACACACGTACATGTATGTGTATATATGTACATAAAGCCAGACCAAAAACGTACTCTAAGATAATAATCAATGCTTTTCACGAATGCCACTGTTTGTCCAAAAAAAAAATGTTCATACTGATATTTCCTTGTTAAGAAATACTTGTACATTAATTTCAGTATTTAAAGAGTTTTAACTACCTTCAGTGACAGAAATAATGAATAGGATTCACCTCACTGTAGCTACCACACTTAGCTACATTAGTGACCAAGGCCTACTTCTGCTATATGCGCTTGTATGTGTACATCAGAGTATCTGTAGAGCTTGTGTCACAGAACTTGCTGTAGCCACACATACGAACTCAGTTTAGGGGCACTCACTTGTATTCATCATAAACCTCCTGTTTCGGAAGGGATGTCTCAGGGTGTTCTTCCAAGGTATTCCGTATCCAAGAAAATGCATGCATTTGCTGCGCACGGCTAGATGACATGGAGATCTGATCACTAATGAAAAAAGAAACAGTTCTGATAAGAGACTTCATTCTATAGCTCCTCCTTGGTTACAAAACTTAAAAATGGACCACCTACACAGATGGAGAAACACCAGAGAGAACAAGGGCCAGCACCTCACACATTCAGCTCTTCCTTCATGTGTGGCCAGTTGATTCACTTACAATTTAGCAAAGTGACTCCACACACTGTTTCTCTAATGGGTGAGAGTTCAGCTATTTCTCCTCTTAAAATAACTGTTTCTTACTGACCACCTGAGCTTCTGCCTGCTCAGTCTCTTGAAACATCCAACTTTCTCAGCAGAGCTCAGAGTGCTTCCAGTAGGCACCGATCTGCCTATAATTATCCTGTGCTAATTTGGGGATGTTGTGATCTCCAGGTTGGTTTTCTAGATCTTACTTTAATCAAACTAATGTTACCAGAAATACCATGAATTCTTTCTTTCCCCTTCTATCACATTTGTGTTGCTAGATTACCACTTCTGACATAAAAAGCTAAAGAATAATCATGCTTAGGCTGCAGAACACTTTCTCTTGTGAGCCTTCTGTAGTAGGAGATTTATGTTTACAATGCACTGCAGATTTCAAAGTTAAAAAAAATTAAAGAAAAAAAAGTCCTTAACATTTATTAAAGACTGCTTCTATCAAACACAGCATGTAAATGCATGCTGAACAGGTGAGTCCCAAGGAAGTTATAAAATTTACAGAATTAGCTGCTTTCCTTTATACACGCACACACACAAAAATAAATAAATAAATAAAAATCACACAAGTACCTTTTGTCTCCATTGTTGGGACCCGAAGGCAGCTGAAGGTAGAGGTAGAGTTTCTCTAGGTCTGTAAACTTCTCAACTTCTTGCTAGATAACAAAAATGTTTTGTTAAAAAAAAAAAAGGTAGAAGGGAGGGGAAAAAAAACAGGGAATGGGGAAGCAAACAATAACAGTTGAGTTTGAGAGCTAGAACCTGTCATACAAAAACGTATTCCAGATACCTGCAGTATTTACTGATGTGAAAGAATGGACTGTGAGTATTCTGCGAGCAAACCATTGATTTCCTACATGCACACCAACCACTACACACCAGAAAACACTGGTCTACAATGACCGCTCCTGTATACTGTTACAAAACTCATATGCAACAAAAGCAGAATCTGGAAAAGAACTGTAACTGATCACTTCTGTACCCAGGCATATAACATGAAAACGTTCATTATATTCTCAGAGTCCATACGAGAATGTAGCATCAGAAAACAGCTATTCGATAACAAAGCAAGACCAGGTCTGATCCTGTGATCTACTCACTACAGTAATTGTTAAATGTGGCAGACTTCACTGAAGACATTTTAAAATATATATAGGTTTTTTTTGTTTTGGAAATCAGGATGATCAAACAGAAACTGAAAACACAGTGTTTAGTTGACAAAAATCCCTATGATACTAGATTCCTATGCTCTTCCAAAGCACACGAGCTGAGGATGAGACACACTGGGGCGGGGGGGATTTCACGTGACAGAGCAAACCATGACTACCACAAATGAACTAGCTTTTGGGTGATCCCAGAACAGCTAAATGGACAGAGAAATAACAGGAAAATCAGTTGTAGTATGTACTTCAGCCTTATCGGTTGTGTCCTTGCAGCAAGGAGCAAAGGAAAGACGCTGCGGAACCAACGCAGCCTTTCTAAAGGAGAAAGGGGCAGCAGCAGCAATGGCCCTTGAGACTTGATGGTTTCCTTCAGCAGTGAACAGAATCGAGCGAAGAAACTAAAAACCTGAACTCCATTTCAAGCCAGAGGTCCCCAGGCAGCAAAGGCTGGGCAGAGCCTTTGCCAAGCTCCAGCCAGGTCAAGGCTCACGGTCCGCCGGCGGGCGAGGACAGAGGAGCTCCTACCTCCTCGCTGCTGGCAGCTGCCCCGAACGTGGGGGTCCCCTAACCGGCAGGCGCCGCTTGGAAAGTGCTGCCTGGGGAGGGAGCATGGAGAACGTGAGAGCTTTCTAATCCCAGCTGTCTAACATGATGATAAAACAGCTTCACAGAAGTGGGCCACCAGCAGCGTGACAGACGTTCTCAGAGCCAACAGAAACATTTCCAGCAGCAGTCAGGTACCATGCGCTAGCTTTGTTGCTTTTATACGCTGCATCAAACCACAACATTTGGACTTTTTCTCTGACAAACTCCTGAAATTTGCTGACACTGATTTCTGTGTGGCTTTTACAGCAGCTTACGCAGCAACAGTGCTTAAGCCACCAAATATCCAAAAAGCAATTTCTTAATGGGTGTATTTTGCAAAATTCTCTCCACACAAATCACAGCCTTTGGTCTTCCCTTAACAAACCAATTACTGAAAACAGCAACAAATCCTTCAATGAAAAAATTTAAAGGAAATAGAACAATAGCAAGAAAATTTGCATTTATTAGATCTCCTTTTCTTCAAGAAAAGGTTTAAATGGCAAATGCCAGAGAAGCACACCCTAGGACGTGGTTCAGGTAAGAAGATAACCTCACACGGTAAGCGTAAATCCATGCAGTGACCAAAGACCTGGAAGATAGCCTCTCTTTCAAGTCTAATGTGTTCCTGTACAATGTAAAGGGTGAGTTTTTTAAGGAAATATTAGGAGGTTAGGAAATACTAAACCCCCTTAGCCCTCCTGTGGGTGCGAGCCCCAGAGCTGCAGCTCTGGCAGAAGGAAGGGGCCGGGGGCAGGAGGACCTGCCTGAGCGGCAGAGGCACGGCTACGTGGGCAACCTCAGCGAAGCCCCCTGCTTGAGAAACAACATATGTCAACCAAAGATATGTGTCTGGGATTACATGAGAGAAACCCTTTTTGACAGTGGAAGCTACCCAGCAACTCACTCATCAGCAAAACTGCATCCCCAGAGTTCGGACAGCCAAGGATTATGAGTTTTTCACATCTTCAACAAAAAAAGCTGGGTAATAAACTTTATCTCACTGTTTTCATTGAAAATCCACTTTTTTCTACCCCTTGCCACTGGCAGCACATTTTGGACAACCCCTTCAGTGTCTGGGGGAGTGCTGGAGGCAGGATCTTCAGGGAGAGAGGAACAGTAACATGCAGCTAGGATTCAGAGGCCATTCATGAAGGTAATCCTACCTGGGTGATAATTAGCTAAATCTAAGCTTATTAGATGAGCCTGAATCTATTTAGACTTAACCATCTTAAAAACCAAGCAGCTGCACCAAAGGGATCGAACCTGGCAATTGGCACAAGTAGATTCAGGAAACAGAACTATTATGTTTTGTTTATGCTGTTTTTTCCAAATGTTTCTAAAACTCTTCAAGTTTAATTCATAACCTTGGTAAGTATAATTTCTTTTTAACCTCAGCCAACACCTACCAGTTCTCAGTGCCAAGTCTCCAGCAAACTCAGTAACTATATTACTGAGATTGCTCAAAGTATCAAAACTTCCAATTTCTTAATGCAATTATAAAAACACAGTAAAGCAGAGGATCACTTCACCCAGCCTATCAACTAGGAATCACTGACCAGGGAAAAAAGAAGAGAGAGAACAAATCTAAAAAAAAAGATTTGTTCATCCTTTGTGGTAAGGGAGATGTATTCTTTCTTTTTTACTCATTTATGTGTACAAATATATAAAGTGTCTTTTTTCTCCTAAAAAAATAGTCAATATCATCTTTGGTGGAAATCAAAATTGTGTATTATGTGGAACAGCAGGGAAAAGAGTCAGACCATCAAGAGAAGACTGTGAGGCTGGCATCTTCTTGGAAAAATATTCCCCTTTGTGTAACTCTTTAAAGCTTATGCTACAGTAGTTTTTAAAACCCACAGAGAATGTAAAAAAGTCTGGGGAATCCTTTCCCACTACTTAAAAGGATCTAAGCAAAAAGTTTGCTTAAAGTTTCCTGATCTTAATGGATTGATTCTCTCTGTCAAATTAAATGAAGGATGTCTAATGCTCCAAAGGTTATTTATAAACCACACTTCTTGAGGCTGCATTGGAAAGCTATTTAAGAGTGCTAAATTGGTTGCAGCACCAAGGTGTAAAGCCCTCACAAAGCACCACCTCTGCTATTTTAGGTCTTCACACATTATGTTCATCTCCTATAATTTCTAACTGGAACCACATCAAATGAAAGAAGATTCAGTGAAAATGTGGAACAGACCGTGTTCACACTTATGTCACAACTTTCCTTCAGTTAAAACAAAAAAATATCTTGGATATCTGTCTTTGACACAGAAACACTGAACTCACAGATCAAACACTTTCAAGCAGAATATCAAGAAGAAAGTCTCTTTACTGAGATTTTTGTTTGTTTCAATAGTCATAATTACACAAAAGAAACACACAAAATGTATAGCCAAGGAATTAAACCAGAGAGCCATTCATCTTTGCAAAACAGCGGCTGCACAGATCTGGTCCAAATGAATCTGTCCTTTTGCTGCCTCATGTGGATACAGAACAAGGCTCTCTTAGGAACAAAAGCAACTTTCTTCATTCTTGTTGGCATTTTGTTTGAGCAAATAAACAGTTGTGAAAAACAGGATGGTCAAAATAATTTTTTTGTTGTTTTTTAAATGAAAATAGCAGTCTTTGACATCTGGTTCTATTCTGAGTAACAATAACTAGCCACTGAAACTTTTCACGGCACACAGACAGAAACACCAGCTCCACCCAGAATGCAGCTAAGGAATTCATTTGTAATATAAGAAACATGAATTTATTCATGTTTCCACTGGAGACCCCTAGATTTGAACTCGAGTCTCCAGTATCACAGAGCCAGCTGATCTGCTGGCAGCTTTCAATTGGTAGGGAAGTTTCACCCTAAACTTGTCAGAATGAATTACAATGGAAATATCCAGGGAACTTGCTTTTTCTGGATTGTTTTAAAGAAGAAAATATTCAGTCAGATAAATTGTAAAATAAGACGAAGAATACTACTACTACTGATACAAGGAATGATGAGTGGAGTTACTGCTTCTTTAATTAACACAGCGATAAACACCATTAAATTTGAACGATTTTACATTTCCATAATGAAGGTAGAACTACAAGTTATTTCTGTCTTAAGAGTTTTGGTGAAGAGGAGTAAATGGCCAGGGGCACTGCTGCAAGCTTCTTGCAATACTACTATTTTAGAGAAAATTGACTGAGCTTCATATTCAGATCTACATTTTGGGTATTTACATATAACTATACTCTAACCAAACTCTCAGGCCTGGAATGTAAAGAAAGGCTATGCCAGTGGCAATGTGACTTGCACCTAGCGGCAGACTGGTTCTAAACTTTGTCATATCTCAGCAGAACAAACATCTATTATTGAACAGTCAGACTAAGAATAGCAAAGCAGCCAAGCAAGTGATCTCCCCACTTTGAATAAGGGAAGCAAAAAGTAAAGGTTAAATAATTTGCTCAAGGTCAGATGGTTTGTTGGAAACATGATCAAGATGGAAAATAGCTGTAAGATTGCTAATACTTCAAACAGAAGCTATTATTTTTAAAAAGAGCTCCTAATAAACACATCTGATGTGCTGTATCTAAACAGAAGGAACAGAAACATATTTCAGGTGCTAAATATTCCAAACAAGCCCTAAAAATACATGGCAGCTTTGTCCTGACAGAGTGTCCAAGTACAGCTGCCAAAGCTTCATAGCACTTGTTTTCTGTAGCGACAAAAAGAAGTGACAAGCTAACCACTCTGTCTGCAGCAGGACACGGGCACACTGCCTCAACAGCAGCAGAGCCGGTATTTGTGCTGCCTGCACTACAACTGCTCCAGCAATCAGTGGCTTTTGGTTATTACTGCCATTGATCCAGCAATCTCTCACCAGCACTGACCTCTTTTTAGTAGATTAAGGAAAGAAGACTTAACCTTCTTGCTAAGTGATTATATGGATCATACCATTTTTTAAACCAGGTTCAAGAGTTCAATTAGTATGTGGCAACAAATTTAACAAGCAAAGTCGTAAGAGGATCTACTTCTAGACATGTTTACTACAGTTAAAAAGATGTTATAATGAATTTTTAATAGCTGTTTACACCACAATCCTTGCTAATTATCTTTTCTGGATTGCACAGCACACAATGATTTTCTTATGATCTTCCAGAACCTGACAATATGTCAGAATGTGAACGGTGCAGCACAGAAGTTAAGGCAGGTAACTTGGTCTCCTGTACAAACACCCTTACTACTAGCTGTTCTCTATAGTCCTCTGCTGTTTGCTGCCCCCACAGCAAAGACCACTGCCATCAGCTCTGTCTCTTCTCTTTTCCTTCTTGTTACCCTGTTGCAAAGCAGGCAGCCTCTATGCTGAAGAGCACCTTTTGTTAGTGTTTGTGTGCTACTGTGTGTGCTATGGCTGGGACTGGTGCAGCCAGACACAAGCAACAGTAAGCATAGTTCGACTTTTTCCTCCATTGCTGTTTTTTATTTTAAGGTTGTTGACAAACTGATGAAGTTTAAATGGTTTAAGGTATCATCAGCACCCTTCCAATATAACTGAAAGCTGGTCCCAGATCTCCTTTTTAGGGTAAAAGAAAGAAACAGAAAGGACAGCTATTGTCCCTGCATGCTCCCTAAGACTGACGCTGCTTGAAACACTCTGACAAGGTTTTTATCTGAACCCAACGTGTAAGAACATGCACTTAAAGGCAATGCATGGACCTGGCCATGAATTTGGACTTGGACTCTCTCCAGGTAGTTGGGTACTCGCAATGTTTGAATACCCCAATTGTAGGAATACTTTCACAAACCCATATGTATCGTATCAGAGAGGAGCCTGCTCACTTACTTTCTCTGGAACAAAAAGTAATAGGCCTGAAACGAAGCTCCTAACAAGCAATTTAGATCTATTTACCCATGGCCTTTTAGTTTTAAACACTTTTAGACTCTTACGTGGCAGCTCACAGCTTTACAAAACCACAGAAACTGCAGATACCAGAATGTTCCCCTCTGGAATGTTCACCTTGCTTTCACGTTTACCTCCTTAAACTACTCTGATCTTGGATTTTGCCTTTTTAACCATCTGAAGAGCATTAGATCTAACCTCTACTACCGCAGAATGGCCTTGCCACTGTTGATGGGACTCCTATGAACTCATCAGCAGGGCAGGCGCAGAAGCATTAGAAATACAAAATCAGACCATCAGAAAATCGCTGCTCTATTCAAAGTCAGGCTATGGAGACTGCTTCAGGTGCAAGGGCACTATTCAGAAAAATGGCCTGCCCGTCTCAGGGATGGTCACAAGTGACCCATACAAGTCAGTGGAAATACTGGCTCAGACGAACAAGTAACTATCTACTCCCAATTTCAGTAATGTAGGTCCACAAGTCTGCAGTCTATTTAATACAATAGTCCCTACTGTACTCTCATCTTCTTAAAAATGATTTCCAAGAAGCAGACTAGCCTGCTACTTATTTACTCCTTCTCTGATGCTACAGAACAATTCCTTTCCCACTTCCTATTTTGTACTGCAGAAAAAGCTGGCATTAAGTAGTTTTGCAAGCACAATTTGCCCTTTTGCCGCTAAAGGCTAACATATGACAAATTCAAGATCTTATATTCATCTACTTTATGTCCATAGATGCCACTGAAAAATAAAGAGGGGAACAAAAAAAGGACATTTTGCATCATTTGTTTAGTTGGATGCAGCCGAGAATTCTTTTAAGCCTAGGTAAGACTGGGTCCAAAGTTGGTTCGCCATACAACAATACAATTAGCTTTAAAGCTCTGGACACGATATATTTGGACAACATTGTATGGAAAAAATTTAACACCACCTGAATCAGCCTTTGACAACTTGACTTTAAGGTATTCCTACTCTACTCAGCTGCATAGATTTTATTTGATAGTATCCAGATGGTTGTCTGTGTCACTTTTTTTTATCTTGCCTGTTGGTACTTCTGGTTGAAATGCCAAAGATAGAAAGTCAGAGTAAGTAGCTCCTTCTGGCCTTAAGATTTATGAACTCAGACTCTGATAGAAAAAAAAACTTAGAGCTTGCTCAGTATTAAAGAAACTGGCAAAAATACTTTTCAAGATAGTCCTAGATATTTGCTTCCCAGAAATAATCTGACAGTCTAGATCCTGTTATTTTAAATGCACAAAGGAAGGAGATGCTTATACATTTAAAGAGCTTTCCTTCAAAAATGGCACATCTCTCTGGCCTAAGAGGCATAACTGAATATCACGTGTAGCACTGCTCATTTCTAGGAAATACCTAAAATGGTGTGCAACTTTTGAGGTTGACAGGATTTAAAGAAACAAAATCTGACAATTATAGCACCTGCAAGATTTTCATGGATCAAGACATTAGCATGCCAGGTTTTGTACAAACACAGTTCAATACAGGTCCTTCCCTACGTGGCAATATTAGCCATTAATCAACTGCTTTAAATAAACAGCAACAAGTAGTTAAGGGCAATAATCATTGTTATAACAACAGAGTCAAAAGAGCAATGGAACCTGAGGGCACAATTTCCTTCTAGTGGATTCTGATCTGTGCAATACACAACCCTGTATTGAATATAATCATACTTACAAAAGCAGTAGGGCACATTTTCCATGCCTTATCTATATGGACAGTTCTACAAGTAGAAACCATAGCCAGCATAGTCATCACGTTGCTGGTTTGTGAAGAGGGCAAAACTCCTCTGAAAGTGAACACTAAACCCACATCATACATTCTTTTGGCAATGGGACTACTTTTGATCACATTTAGCAGCAGTACATTAAAGTATTGCCAAGAAAAAGCTTCATAATAGCTGCCAGTCTCCAGAGTCATCTATTTTGGTCTTACAACTTTATCAAATATTAAAAAGCATCCTGGAGTTGTACTTACCAAAATGCAGTCCACTTTAGATTGTACAGTTTTGCTAGACGTGAGGAAAGAAAAAGAAAATAGAAATCTTGAATTAATCTAAACAGTAATGACAAAATATTACATTTTAGAATTGCTAAAGGCTTAATCTCTTGCTGTGAAATATCCTGCTAATCTGTGGAAGAATACTCATCCTGCCACTTTTTTGTGGAAAGTCACTCCAAAGGTAATTGCTTGTCAGAATACTTGCCATTTTGCTCTTTTATATAAAAACTGTTTGTATAAGAAACTGTGTATGTTTTAATTAAGCATCACTGCATTTGGGAGCTATTACCCCAAGTTGCCAAGCTGTCAGGATGGATGTCACTACTTCACAGCACTGAGTTCAGGTTATTGTACGCTCTTCCACAATTCAGATGTGTTTTACTTGTTCATCTCTGAACACAAAGAAAAAAAAAAACTCCTTCAAAAAAATCCCACCACCTCAAGGCAGTTATTTATAGCTTTCCAAAGAGCTTCTAAAAAGCAGGCACAGTTGGTATTCCACTGACAAAGTTTTCCACTTTCATCTCACTACTTCCCAGTTGGTTTATTGAAAAGAGACTAGGTGGAGGCTGAAATTAAAATATGCCATAAATGACCTCAGTAAATGTGCCAAGGAGTGCAAATGGTATGGAACGTATTATGCTTCATACAAACACATCCGTAAGCAGCTTCTGTGCTCCTTAAGATTACTGTATTTCACATGCTTGGTCTGACTCTGCATCATCTGAAGGTATTTATCATTGCTGGGAAGACAAGCAGGAGCTTTAATGTGCAAAACACAGTAGTCTTTAATGCTGGACACCTACTGAACATGCACTAAAACAACTAGTTTCTGAGTTTAGGGAGCAATCTTTTCCCACTAGAATAAAATACAATTCAGTCTGCTGTTAACACAGAACAAAGCCTATCATTATCAATTAATTTACTCTTATGCAGGCATTGCTACATCACAAAGACAGATCAAGTAAGGTATCTGATGGAAATGTTAAATCACAAGCAAGAAGCACAGAAAACAAATGTCTCTAGTATCAGGAGGAAGGACAGTAGAGGGGTAACAGGAACAAGACCTACTGAAACAACATCCACTGCTGTACCAGATGCTCAAAGAGGCAGGAGCTAGGCTGTCTGGCCGGGTACAGTACCTGATTTTGAAACCAGCTCTAAAATCTGTTCTGCCAGAGCTACTATTACTGATATGGAAGTGCCCATTCCCACACAAGAACTGCGTATAGCTATAACAACACAATTTAACCAAAGCTTCAACAGGAAATCTGCTCAAGAGGAGCAGGCATCTACTGAAGCAGATACATCAGCATTTGATTTTGCACAGGGAGAAGACAGTCAGTTGGGCAGACACTCAAGGATGACAAAGAACGGATAAAGCACAGATTTGTGAGAAGAGAGTGTTAAAGACAGTAAAATGCAAGCTTTTCTTTGCCGAGAGGAAGGGACTTAGGTCTAACGTAGTATGTGAAGAAGGAAAAGAGCACCCAAATGTCATCTCACTCTCCATAAACCACTGTCTTACTACAAAAATCAAATGACACCAAGCATGGAAATCTGTAGCAGCTGCTAAGGGAGATCACTGCTTCAAACTCGAAGTTGATCAAGGCACATTGACAAAAGTCAATAGAAAGATTCAGCTGTTCTGGGCACAAGCACTTCCTTCACCTGGAAATGCACTCTGCTCCCCTGCCTTGTGTCTCCATCACGTCTCCCTGGGCTGCTACAGGCCCAGAGCCTCTCTTACAAAGCACTGCTCATGGCAATGGGCTCAGACATACATGTCCATTTTGGTACCCAAACCTTGCTACTGGTTTCACATGCTAGCTTAATGCAGAAAAGGAGCATGGAGGGTAAGGGGATGCAAGGAGATGAACAGACCAAACTCAGTCTGAATACAGCCTGTATTCTACAGGCTTGCACAAAACATTATGTGTTAAATTTTTCAGGGAAACATGCTTTGGCCAGCATAATGCACAGCCCTGCTAGACTGTGTCACACTGTGCTCTAAGCATGCCTGCTTGCATTTTATTTTCTTCTCGCAAAAAGAAAGAGGCGCATCATTCTTTTCAGGAGGCAACTGGGCAGGAGACCCCTAGAGCTCTTCTTTTATCTCCAGAAATCAGTCTGAGACACTAAATGAGAACTCTCAAATTTGTTTCAGGCTCTTCTAGTTTTGACCTCTGTTCCCACAGTACTGACCAACAGTGCCTGGAAGGACAAGCAGAAGAGCAATAACAGGACCAGTGAATACCATATTTTATAAACACACACATATATATATGTATGTATATGCACACACACACAATTCCTGTACAGAACTCTGATGAGCAGGAACAATGTTTCCTTTTTGCCAAACAGTGGCACAAAAAGCATAGTGAAGTTCACATCTTCCAATGTGTAAGCAGATGTCATGACATTTTAAAAGGCAAACGATCCTCTGGGTTAAGTAGGCAGAATGTCCGCTTAATAGTAATTTTTTTTGTCTCCTGTTCCGTGTTCCCTAGTTTATTAGGAGAGACATTGTTAAAATTTCTTACTAGTAAACTGAGGTTTCTTCCACCCTAACCAGAGCACAATCGAGCATACCCTGATGCTACAAAGCTTCTGTCCACTCAAATAAGCAGTCCTATTTACTACCAGTGGCATGCTCCACACCAAAATTAAGCAGCAACTCTAAAAAAACAGCCTTTATACTGGGCACTTGCTGGGTCAGTGACCATTCCAGAGTCTTGAATATCGCCCAAAGAAGTTCCACCTGGGGAACTTACAAGATGCACCATCTCCATTATACCAGAAAAAGAAAGGGGCAAGTGACAGATGTGGTGAAGGAACTATTATTCTATTTGTAATGTATCTGGCACTTTTGTTTACTTTACCCTACTTTCTCCCTTGCAGGCTTACGGGACAGATGTATTTTGAAAGCTAGTTTACAAATAAGTCTGCTTCTGTCTCCAGGAAACGCATCCACTACTTAATCCTTCAGCTACAGTAATTGCATCAGTTGTGTTCAGTTTTTACCAGCACCAAGATTTAATTTGGTCAACTGTCTTGGAAAACTTCCAGCATCTGTTAATTCTGTAGGCCTCCAATATACAGCAATCACAGAAGTACGGCTAAATCAAGCCCTACATGATGTTATTTCTTACATTTGGAGGCTGTTAACCACACACTTTGCTACATGTCTAGTAACAGCTGCAGGAGAGCACCAGAAGTGTTCACCAATGAAAATAATCATTTGAATCTATTAGTGACCTGAGCCCATCTGAAGACTAAAAACAGAAATTATACTATAAGCCAACAGCTAATACTGCTGCTCCGGGACAGTTGCTTCTAGCAGCAGCCAGGGGCTTGCTGTGATCTACATGTCTCTAATCAGCCCCAACCAAAAAGCACAGCTAACATTACTCATTCTTTTGCAGTTCTTTATGCTGAAAGTCTCCCTGAGAGACTAAAATAAACTAATGCACTTACTATAACTAAAATTTAATTCAAGCATAGTCAAGCAATTTTATCTAGGGATAAGAAGGAAGTTTTTCCAATCTAGGATAGGCTGTCTCCTACGAGCAATAATAAAAAAACACTTCTTTTCACAGTTGCTCTCAAATTATCAGCTTGCAAAAGGTTTCAGTTTACCATAAGAGTCAGAGTATAAAACTATATATCAAAACTTTGACAAAAAAATTAATGACTATCACAATTAATGATGAAACTTTTATCAGGTGGATGCTATCATGTTGGAAAGTTAAGATACACTAAAATACTCAAGAGAGGTGTAATTCCACTCTACTGTCAAGGGAAACCCTAGCCAAAAACAAGAACTCTGTGCAGAACAAAACTACAGCCTGACTCAAACACACCTTTGAAAAAAATACCACTAGCCATCAGGCAGAATTCTCAAAAACAAGAGCCCAGTTTCTATTAAAATAGCACAGAAAAGGGCATTTCTTAGCCTGTGGCTTAGAAACGCTTAAGAGAGCTCCCTTCTGTAAAAGCCCACTCTGATCAGGAGACCTCCAGCCCTTTATCTCCTCAAGGAAGACAGGGTGGCAGCTTTTGCTCGACAGCTGACTCTAGCTGGTCTTAACATTCTTGGTTTTTGACTTAACCTTTAGGTCTTAGACCAGCTTGAGACCTTTGATAGATTTTTGAATGCTGCAATAACTTCAGCTCCTAAATGCTGAAGCTACAGTGACAAACTCCTGAAGATACTTTGGGGGAAGGAAAGAGAAAAAGAAAACACATACACAAAACAGGGACTAAAGCATTTCCTCAAACTGTTCTTCCATCTTATGCGAAAGTATGTGTGTCTGCTTTCCCTTACCTATTTATGTCTTTCTACTCAAACAGCTCCATCTTAATGGCCCTGACTTGGCATGAGCAGAATGAAGAGTGTGTTCTCTTCTCAGGTGCTCAGATAAGTTTATTCTGCACTGAGGGAGAAATGGAAGGGAAAGTTGAAGAGAAGGCAATGAGAGTTAATCTTTTCCGAAGTGGCATAAAACCTGATGCTACCAATCTTTCTCAAAATAAGCAATACCTTACTTTCAGGAACAGGTAGCTTAACTACTCTAAGCAATATGGGAATAGTGTATTACAAGAGGTGGCAGAATCCTGTAGCTCGAAGAATATTTAGCATTTCCTTAACGCTGTAAATAGTAGAAGCCATATAACCACAAGGGATATGAGAAGCCTTATGTCCGAGACCAGAAAGGGGAAGGTAATTGGGAGGGGAGAAAGAAAGCACTCAAACTTACCAGCTACTGCCCAGTTAACCCTATATGCCTTCTCAGAACTCGTGCAGTCACTGGAACTAACCCTTATCAGCTTTTTGGTTGCAAATCGTTCACCATTTAATATTAAAGGTAGCAGCCTAACAAATCCTGCAGAAGCACGTATGCACAGTAAACACATTGTGTGAGCATGGGTCAACTGCAGCAGCATCCCCATTTCACAGGCCCCCCTGCACAGGTGGCACCGGCAAACCGGCTCTCACAGCTTTGCATCTGGAAGGAGAGGGACAGCACCCCCCCCCCAAGGAGACTGGTGCACAGCTCCCACTATGAAGGTCCCAAGCCCCAAATGTCACACAAGACAAGGTTTTGACTATGCAGTAATAGAATTAATCCTCAAATAAGGAAAGATGTGAAGGTTTTCAGATAAAAGATAAAAAAAAAATCAAAGATAAAGATTAAAGCTTCCACCTCTGACTGCTCAGAGTCTCAAGGATTATAATGACCAGAAAGGGATAGGGTACGCCAATGCCAAAGACCAACAATGGAATCTGGTCTGTTAAAGATTATCAGCTCTCTTATTTAAGCATTGGTACGAGAGCTTTGGCTCTACCTCTTGGTTAGAAACCACCCACCTCCACACACAGCTTACCTTCTAAGAGGGCAGGAAAAACCTCGAGGCAGCAAATCTCCTGCCACCGATGCTAAGGTCATACAGACACCCTAAGATGGCACAGTGAACACTGCAGTACTCAGCTGAAATTCCAGTATTTAAACTCTAAAGTGGATGGTTAATCACAACCCATTACTCCACTGTCTGCAGTCTGATGAGCACAGAACAGTCTCTCGTTAGTGCCAGGTACTAGAGAATTAATAAAGGCTTCTTTGGCTCGTCAAATTAATAAATTTTAAAAAATAATAATAAAAAAGGAGGTTTCTAAAGTTAGTTTTCTTTGGCAAAAAGAGGGGAAAAAACACAAGTCTTTTTCTCCCTTCCCATGAGAGGAAGAGGAGGAAGAACAGCAATCATCCAGCAGAGCCCTGAAGGAGAGAGAGGAGCAGGGCCAGCTCAGACAGCCCTAAGGAATTCTCCCAAAAGCTCACTTGCAGCCCACGCGTACGACTCGTACCGTATGGCGGCACAATGCTGCCCAGCATTTTCACTCGGACGTCTGAAAACAAGCCTTCCATATGAAAATGAGTGATGCCCAAGATAACGGTTGGAGCCAGCTGCCAAGGAAGAAATATTGTGGCCACACAGCCTTTTAAAAACTATTCAGCTACGAAAAGTCTCCACTTCCCGCTGCATCAGTCACTGCCCCACGCGCTCGCCAAGAGCTGTTTGTCAAACCAGTTAATGACAGGGTCTAGGTGGTGCTAAGAGGGCTGCTCCTGCGGGCAGCAGGCTTCCCACCTCCCGCTCACGGGGTAATCCGGTGGCAAGAGCAGCCAGGAGCTCTTCCTCCTGCTCAGGTTCCTGCTTCCTCTTTGCCCCTTCCAAAAATCCGTTTAGTTCCCAAATTAAGCAAGTTATACTCCATTACTTAATACCAAATCTGTGCCGATGCAGAGTAAGTCATCTTTGTGAAAGCCACGTTAAAATAGAGCGAATAACAACTAAATTGAACACACGTCCTTTCGAAGAGATCCAGATACCTCTTCCAGAACTCCGACGATGTCAGAGATGTTTAAGAAAAGCCTATTTATTCTGCATGCTGTGAGAAACCACTCAGTAACGGGATTACCAACTGCACTGCTGTAGACGGTACTATCAGAAAGGTGCTATTACTGCAGACTTACCGTGATAAGCACTGTGCCCCCACAACGCCTGCAGGATTTGGCCCTTAATTCTTAATCTTACTAAATTAATGCTTCTCTCTCTTAGAGTAACAGCTCTAAATATATCTTCACGTAATGTTCCACTCAGAAGCACAAACGAGTGTTAAACGGGAGCCAAAGATCATCTAAGGAGAAAATTATGAAACCACCACCTATGTGTGCTGCTACTCAATTAACACCTTAACATACACCACGTTACATTGTCTGCCTTGGCTCGCGTTCATATAAGATGTAAAATGGCTGTAAAAGCATTTCAATTAAATATTCAGAAAGCAGAGTTACAAAAGGCTGATATATGTGCCTGCATTGCTGAAGAGATGCCTACATACACTTCCAGCTAAGGGAGCATGAGTTTCGGCTAGCTGAGGCTGCTGCGGTGGTTACCGCACGTGGAAAGCGCACCCGGGCAGCCCACCTCCACAGCTCAACCTTGGCACGTCTCCTCCCATCCTCACCTCTTACCGTGAGTTTGACACTGAAAGAGCCAAAAACCACGGCTTTGGATGCCACCTAGGGGCTCTGTCCCTGCCTGCAGCCTCCTCTCCCGCGGATATTCAACCTTGTCTTAAAAGAGGAGTCAGGACGTTTTCCAGGCCAGTTCTTGAAAGTCTCAAGCTCTGCAGCTGCCGGTGACCTCAGTGACAGTGCGTGTGGTGGGGTGTTTGAGTCTGTACAAACGTCTTTTCAGATATGCCTGCTTGTAAAGAAAAATAATTGATGACTTCTGGCCTCATGTGACTTTAAACACATTCAAGGATTAAATTAGCACTATGCAGTCCAAAGCCATTTAATTTTCCTATTCGTATATACCAAAATCCAGCTTATATGAGTGGAACCATTTCTGAATTCTCAAAACATCAATTTAGACACAATGGTGTCAGACTACCTACTCCATTTCCAGCTAAATAATTTATGCAACTACAGGCAGAAGGATGTGGGAAAAAAGGTACCTTGGCAATACACATATTAAGATGCAATCACAGCCTAGCGCATTTATCTGCAAGTACCACTCCAAGCAATGCTTAATGCCACCTAACTGTGAGCTGTTAGGGAAGGGGAGCAGTTCGTTCCCCTCCCCACGTCCGAATGCCTTTCTGTACAGCCAGAGATGAGCTGGATTCAGTTGTGTTGGATCTGGTGGCTGACCCAACAGAAAATTTATCATTTATTTTACAGATGAGTTTTCCACTGAATCAACAACCTTATCCATCTCATCCTACAGCCCCATGATGCAACACAAGCCAGAAGGGCAGTTGCAGGATCAGTCTTTTCAGCGGCGGTTCACTGCTAGATCTTGTTCAGCATAACACTGAAATAGCCTCTCAGTGATACCACAGGGTACTACTACTAAAACAGACTATTCACAACTCCAAACGCTTAAATAAACCCAAACAAACAGTGAGAGTCACAGGGGAAGTTTTGAAGACAGGATCACAACAGTCCTCCCTGTATTTGAAGATTACTTTCAAACGGGGGGGGAAGTCTTTATCATACAAGCCACACATCTTGCTAGAAACAGAGTTGGACTTCCTTGCAGAAAAGAAACAATTAGCCTCTTGCATATACTCCAAGTTCTCTCAAGAATTTTTGAAGAGATCTTCTGAAGTAAGTGTGTCAATCAAAGTAAATTTTGACAACTCGTTTTATATGCAAGAGCAGTTTTCTGTCAAAGTCGGATGCACTTTGTCCTCTGCTGTATGTTACAATTCTAAGCCAGCACAGCTGACTTCTGAAATGCCCACTTACAACATCAGGTCATGAAGTCTTTGGATTAGTGTAATACTGGTACAAGTGAAGACAGACCTGGTCTTGAGCAGATCCAGAATTGTAAATGAGACAGCTACCAGCAGTGGCAAACTTACCTCAACCTACTCTTACGTCGCATGAGCATGGTACAAAAGCAAGCAAACACTAGCAAAACATTTACTCTAAGACAAATTAAATCTTTTGGTATTCAAATGCAAAAATTTTCTTAGTCCAGAAAAAAGCTACAGGGACTTTAAGTGTGTCTTGGAAGTAACATGAGGTATTGTTATTTCCCTAAAGCATAAAAATAGCCACAGAGTTCTCTCCACTGGGGACTTTAAAAAGTATCCAACTCACAGGTCTCCAAACAGTAAACAAAGAAGGCATTCACCAGTTTGTAAATATTGGCTCTTTCAGCTTGAAGGCAGGCTCCTCCTTAATCCAAGTCGAACCACTTTTCTTAGCAAAATAAGGAAGCAACAAAAACAGCAAACTGATAAAACAGTAGAACAAGGGCTAGCTGCAACTGACTGCTGTACGCTGTAACCTGATCTATGTCCTTCCACTTGCTGAAGAAAGTAAGCGAGACTGGTTTTAGATCAGACACCAAAAAGTACAATACCAGATCACAGTGCTGAAAAAAGTAATAGTTTGGCATGCTGCTACATTTTAAGTTAGTGAAGGTTAAAATGGGTCAAACATGGCTTCAGTATTTCTTATTAGAGCAAAATGCAAGTGAAGTGTTTAACATAGAATAAACATAAAATTTAATCCCTTCACCATTTCTAAGACTATGATGATTTTATGAGTATTAAGTAATGCCAATTATACGAACAGCTAAAAAAAAAAAAAAAAAAAGGCAAGGCTGCTAAAAAATGCCCAAATCTCAAATTCAGTCCACTGTAATGAACTGTGAAGAACAACTGAAAAGTAATTAGTTGGTAGACAGCAGAATGTCTGGGTCTGAAATTTAGATCTATAAACAATGCTTTTAGCTCTCTGAAGAAATCTAACAGTATTCAACACTAAGAGTTGTCCCACAATTCTTAAAATAACTGGGAAGAACTTACACAACTACTTACTGCCAGGTGCTCTATTTCAGCATCAAGACATTCACATTTGAAGTTCCTGCCTTTTTTTAAAAAAAGAAATACACATATTTTGCCACAAGTTACTTCAATGAACTCTTAGAGTAGACAAAGAAAATGCTCATACAGACCTTTCACCTTGGTTCTTTCAGCATTGGTCTGAAATAAAATCAGTGCGTATTGTTCAGTGTGTATTCAAGCAGTCGCTCTCCAGCCAGGACACACTATTCGAAGGATGTATGCCCTCTGTACATTATGTGGGAAGATAATACGACTTCAGAGGAGCTATATCCTATATTTATTATTAACTATCCAGATGAGGCACTGCAGGGTATTCTAAGATCAGGCTGCAAGGATCAATTGCCTAGAAAGGCTAAATACAGAAAGCACATGGTGATCTCACTAAAGCTTTATGGGGGGGGGGGGGACAACCAAAAAAAAGACTACTCGAATAGGAACTCTGCATCTAAAGTAGGTCCCGCTAAAAGCAGAAAGCATGGCTACAGTCACCAGATAGGCAGGTTCATGGCTAAATGCCAAATCATCTATCATAATAGCTGACCTATTTCAGGATGAAGCCTTCTGGGTTTCGAAACTAATTACAAACAAAAAAATCTTTGGATGTTTTGAAATTTGGTCTAAAGATAGCTAATAGATCTGCTACAGATTTTTTGCCTGTATTCAGCAGAAGCCTTATCCTGTTACATTATTACTCGAGGCCAGTACTTCTAAGGGGACAAAACTGGAGACACTACAAACCTGGATGAGGTTTTTTGCCTCGGGCCTTTGTCCTACAGGACTCCAGAAAGGAATCCCCACGAAACTAAAGGGGTGACATTCCCCATCAGCACAGTCTCCTCCACAGACACTCACAAACCCACAAAACACATGCACTCAAAAATCCTTTGTACTGCTAACTTCACAGAAGACAACTTCATTTCCATGAACATAGAGCCATACACCTTCACCAATAGGACGCGGTGAGAAGAACGGATCACCTTGCAACACAACAGAGCATGCAGCAGAACAAAGACCTGGTGCTGTAGGATCCTTCTTCTCCTGTGGAGACTGTGGCTATGAAAGGCTGATGGCAAAATGAAATGATGTATACACTTCTAAGAAGATGGGAATGGATCTACACTCTGCTTAGTTTTTAATATACACCCATATATGTAAAAAATTGTATCAGATTGGTTATTACACTGTATGTGTAATAAAAGCTCAGACTAATGTACTATAAAAGCTTATGATGTTAGCAGGTTCTATCACGATGGCTTCCTACGCTTTCAGGCTGCAAGCACACACTCCTCGGTGCTGGCACAGGTGTCAGGACAGCAGATTTAAGCCTGCTCGTAGCAGGTGTGTTTCTTCGTGTTTATTTCTCATGATGCCCTTAGCCAATTCCACAACCCGCAGCCATCCTAGTCGCCTTCTGTTAACAAACAGGTTTGCTACTGGCTGTACCTCTTCATTAGCCCGTTTATTTGTTACCCAGGAAGGGACGCTTTGTTTAGCGGTGCCATACCCAGTCATATCTAACCTCTTTCGTGGCTTTATCTGGTGATGGCTAGCCCACAAAACAAACCAGGCCCTCCAAAGGCCAGGGGTGAGCATGCACCCAATGCCACCGTCACGCCTCAAGGAGTCTCAAAGCAGCAAACTAGCACCTGGACACCCCATGTAACCAGTCCCTCTACAAAACCAGCAGGGTCAACAACAACTGCTGGTTTCCTACTACCCACCTGGAAGAGTCGCTCGCTCTTTTCTCAAGGCATAAGCAACCCTTCACAATATCACTTCTATTTCAATGCTATTTGGGTCTTGAAACATGCTAGAAAGTACAAGAGTATTTCAAGGGCTGTAATAGGGGTAGGTTAGCTGCCACAGATGCTGCACTGAGGAGGTTCAGCTTAACCCATAGGGCAATCACTCTGCTGCTAATCCGCTGCGGTCTTCTCTGATGCTCCCACTTCTTCCTTTTCCTCCATGCCACAGCTGTCTATTTTTTTCCTCTCTTACACTGAACAACCCACTTACAGGCAACAACAGCTTTTCTACAAATACATTCAGCTATTTCTCTAGCCCTTACCTCCTGACATTCCCTGTAATAGCCTATTCCCATCACTTCTGCCAGCACCTTGATCTCTGTACTTGAGCAGTCTTCCTTCTCTCCAGCCCCTCTCCTCTCATGGCTTTCCACCACATATTTTTTCTGTATCCTTTTTTCTCCCCTTAAGAGGAGGAAACCTCTAGGCCTTGGGCCAGACTCAACTGCTGACCTTGATAATTTCCAGGGAATGTAATCCTTGCCACCTCTGAGGTTTCCCTGTGCTGAGCGATGCCATGAATATCTATGAGTGTTCTCCAAACACCTGCCTACTCAAAGGCTGATTTCTTTTATGCTAGGAGGACATGGCTTCTCCACCATGGGAAAACCAACTTATCTCTCTGACCTATGCTACAGCTCACCAGCATACCCCATAACCCTACTGCTTGTTCTTGATTCTTTTGGAGGAGTTAAACTTTAAAAGCTGAACGTATAAAGGATTAATATGGCATTGCTGCCTGACATGTGACAGCCATACAGCCTCTCATCTCCAAACCAAAAAATTCCTCATCTCCATTCAGCAGTCAGATTCCTGCATGCCTTCATCCTTCAGTTCTGTACCTGCACCTTGGGGCATCTCTCACTTGCCTCTAGTTACAGGCTTCATCCCACCACAAACACAGAAACTCTGTGGTATCTGCAAATAAGAAGTGGCAAGTAGCCAAAAGTATCTTGCTAGACTCAAAGGTCAGTTCACGGAACACTAGAGTAGTGTATTCTGTAAGTTTTCCTCCCTCTGTTTCTGGGAGAAAAAAAAAAAAAAAAAAAAAAAAAAAAAAAACGAGTTATAAGCACATGCTACTACAATTCTGAAGGATTTCTTTTGGAAAATTCAAGTTCCCTTAACTTGCAACCCAGATGAACTTTAGTTTACATGCAGACTCAAGAGCTTGTTTAAACCTCTAAGTTTGCTTAAAATTAAAGCCATACAGAATCTAATTAAGTTAAAGCAACATAAGTCCATACCTGCATGCATCTAATTCAGTTTGTACCTACAAGCTGCGTTTGAACAGCTGCATTCACTCAGAGGTGGTAGGAGTTTAACTGAACATGTCAAATGAGCATATCAGCCTGCACTATGCAATCAATTGTTCTGACACAAGATTGCATTTACAAAATGACTTGTGCACCCCTAAGGCTTATGTAGCCACACAGTAACCAGAACAAGCAACTTCACTGTCAGTGTTATATAAACGACAAGTGTAAGGAAGATTAGCACCATTCACTCTATCACCTTCACTCCACCCACTGCCTCCTTCATTGCTAGGATTCTTCTGCAACTGACATGAATGAACAAACAAGTCTATCAGACTACGTCTTTCCTCTAAAGCCTAACTTTTGAATTGAAATTATCAACACCAGGCACTTAACCAGTACTTAATACCCACGATTTTAGGGCTCAGTGCTTCATCTCCTTAGCGCAGAGAGCCATCTATGCAGTCTCATCAACCCTCTAAGTAGATCACACTACACTCAGGCATACCATCCATCCTACCTCTATAGACAACTGAAAAAAACCTGAAAAATTGGCCATTATCATCTTAAGTAATGTTCCTGCTTTGCAGGCATTGCATTGCCAGCAAACATTTTGGTATCTGTTTTAAAGTTCTCATGCTATCATAGCTTTCTTTGCAAAAACACAGCAGACAGCATGTGTCCTGCCCTCGTATGGCATATGAGGCATGCAAGTTATAAACTGGCTGTAGCACCATATTAGGATGACTTGCAGAACATTCTCATCATTTCGTTATTCACAATACGTCCATCTCAAGCTTCTCCCAAAAGACTGTGTTGTACCCTGACTTACTTAGTAGAAGAGACGAAACAAAAAAGGCAGCCCGTCACTAAATCTAGAACAGAAAAATTGCATTAAACTTGTGAATTTCCAAAAATCGTAACACTAGAGATTAAGTTTAGATGGATTTAGTCAAAAAGTTACGAAAGCTACTTGTATTGAGATTCTCGCACTGCAGAAACTCACCTGTAGGCTGTAGCACACACCTGGCTACTATCTTCAAGCATCTAACAATTTACTGAACTATACTTGTACAGAAGTCTCACACTAATGTTACCTGTGATTGCTATCTGATGGCTGTTTTTGAAAAGAGACATCATCTAATAGCACTACAGAATCTGGATTTTCACTCCAGCGAACCATCATCATGTGCAAACGTGCCAGTGGTAGAGCAGATGCCTGTGTGAAGAGAATTAAAATGTCTTTTACTGATTATTATAACTAAGTTTGATTTCAGTTTCCAGGGTGAACTGAATGCTGCTTTGTCACTCCTTTACTGAGTAGCTGAATCAACGAAGCCAAAATTGCAGTTCACTTTTCTGAATTTGACAGAACTGAGGAAGGACCATCTCCTCCAGAAAAATACAATGTGCCTGAACTATTTCCTTACCTCTACAGGGTAATACATTTGCTCTAAAAACAAGATGGATTCAGTAAAAAGGCTCAAGTAACATATCACTACTTTTTTTCCCTTTGCAACTTATTAAATGAGATAACCAATACGAATGTTAATATTTGTTTCTTGAAACTTTTTTACTACTACATAAAATCTAAAATTCTGCCTCACACACCCTGTGCTGTTTTTGAAGGACAAATCAGTGGTCTCATTAATATTCTTAATAAAAAAGTCACAAGCTCAAAAAGCAAACATAGGGGCAGATAAACTTACTAAACGTATAAGCAGCTCCATCTTCTTTGCCAATCGAGATCTTAAAGCTCCGATCAGCAGATTCATGTTGAAGTCTGAAGCCAAGTGGTGTCACAAACACAGGTTTTGAAGCTCAATTTTAGGTTCCCATTCTTGAATATCTTGTGTCAACTTTTCACACAAAGCTAATACAGTATTCCCTGGTAACTAAGAACTTTTCAGAAATGATAAGAATCACTGCAAAGTGACAAATACAAATTATTAGGTTGTGCTGCAAACACCCACTCCATGATTAATAGTTTACTCCGAACATACGGGAATTGTTGATAGGCAACATCCCAGTATATACGTATGTGTCTAACCATTTACAGAAACTGGGCTTTTGCACACTGAAGCACTGTACATGCGTCTGATTTTTAATGTTTTTTTTTAGTCAAGGCTGACTTCAATGTACAGAACCATGATGACAAGAAACCCGCACAATCCAATGGCTCCAAAAGAAGCAAGCTTCTAGGAAGGAAAAGATGCAGGTTATTGCCCATTTCATGGGTAATGAAAGCTAAGTGGGGAGTACTTAAACTTAATAGTACTAAACAGAAAAGACTTTTTCTCCTCTTGTATTCTTAGTCAGTCTGAATGATGCTGATTCTCAATGGTGTTACAATTTTCTTAAAGCTTTATTAACCAGGAGGACTGATGATTTATCATGTACATTCAGGCATATATCTATAAAGGTAATTGGACACCTAACTTCTGCTCAGAAGTAATCAGTAACAGACAGTTGTCCCAGTCAGGGACAGGACAGGGACTTATTTTTTCAGGTTATCAAGTCTTCAGGTCCAGCATTTCAGCATTTTTGCATGAGAAAATGGTAATATTATTCACTAGACTGATTTTTAACTGAAATTTCACTCTAAATTGCATTTAGACAAATTTTTGTCCATTGTAATTAAACACACACAAACCAGCATTTCCAAACAGCTGTAACATCTAAAAAGTTTTCTTATGTCTTCAGTACTTAATTACTTAGCAGTTTGATTCAGTAAACTATTTCTAGTTGTTGAATTCAACTGTTCAAAATACCCCTTTCCAAGTTTTTAGAACTAGATCTGACAATCCTACTTTACTCGGTCATTGACTCAGAGAGGCAAACAGACTTTTCCCTCAGCTGTCAATTCATTTCTCAGCTGTTTTTGAACTAATTATTGAACTATACTAGTGTAATAAACATAATGAATATCCTTCTGCGGAGCAGGCTCCTGGATGCAAAAGCTGGCTTAGTTCTCCAGCACACTGTGGTTCCAGGTGCATAACTAGTGATTACTGTCAGTTGACTAATTTGACTGTCTCTTAAATATCAACTCATTTATTTAGTTTACATGACCACTAATAGCAACTGTAGGCCCTAACACACTTGCCATTTAAAATGCAAATAAGCTTAGTTAAAAAAATGTAAAGAAAAAATGCAAACTTTCTATGTATCCTTTATACAAAAAGGCACCATATTTCATCAGAATTTAGATTAAAGGTTCCCAGGGCACAATCTCTGACTCCTACAAGATTAGTTTTAAATGATTGTTGGCTTTTGCTTCTGGCAGTCTCATAGTATTAAGAGCTACAGCTTTCATGCAAGGAAAGACAGTCACAGACATACCCCACACGCAGTGTTCAGGGTGAGACTAACCAAGCGTGGTAGCAACTCTTAACACCAGCGTTTCATGAACTTGGCTTTCTGTGTCTCTTACAACACGGGTGCGTTCACACTGCTCATTCTTCGATGCACTACTGTTCTTCATATCAGGGATGGAGTAAGAGCTGGCACAACAGTCCTTTTAGCAGGCCCAGCTCTCCAACGCATCCAAGTCCAGTCGTCTTCACCTGGACGCTCTCGTCTTTCTGATGGATGGCAGCAAAGTGAAGTGCTTCTGCAACCCTCACTTGCTTTAATCTGCTAGACCAGAAGGGAAAGATGTGGCCCGTAGTCCTAATGGGCTTCACATGCTTTTCACTGGATGACACATCTGTGACCTACCAAATGTCTTTGGAAGGCCTAAGGTTTTTTTAGCCCTCAGCAAAAGAAAGAAAGGGTCCCTGCCCTTGTTCTTGGGACTGTATCCCAATGTGACAGGTGCTACTCTACTCCAAAAAGGTATTTCTTTAGCTGGAGCACCAAAAGCCCATACTCTTACATTCAGAAGCTGAATGCACTGTCCTAGTCTACGCTTTCCGCTATGCCCAGTCCACATCATCTCCTACAAGACAGCACAAGCAGAGAAACACAGGACCCTGGGGCACGGCACGGCACTGCTCACAGGGGCTCACCTAACCAACACACACTGACTCTCACTGGTCCACCAACACCAGAGATACCTGTGCTGTGGTTCCCAGCGTTAAGCACAGGAGGGACAAATCACATGCTCCTCAACTGCAGCAACAGACTTTATATAATCAGCCTAAGGATCATGGAGTAATTGTTTACCTTTCATTGAGAAACACTGCGAGAAGCACGAAACAGCTGAATCTAAACAGAGCGTGGGAGATCGTAGCTGTAGGTGGAAGCTCCTGCCTATGTAAGCACCAACAAACACAGATTACGCTTTGGCAAGCGTTGCTGTCCAGAAAGGCAGTCTCCTTCTCGCAGCTGGAACAGGAACACACACGGGCTCCTGATGCCCACGGGCACCGCTAAAGACACCGCTGCATGCACATCCCCAGCACAAATGATAGATCAGTCCCAAGTAACAGACATCCACCCTGAGGTAAAAGCTTCAAGTCCTATTTCAGTCTGTTCCCAAATACCTCACACTTTATACTCGAACAGGCCCAAACATCACCAAGCCCAATTCTTCCCTCAGCTTAGCCAAGCTGCTTAAATACTTTTCTGAACAGAACTAGACATAAAACATAACATCTGGTTCTGGGAGAGAGAGCTATGACTGTTTTTCAAAATAGATCTAAAAAGGTCTTATGATTCCATCAACAAAGGAAATGTGTATTAGATAAATGATAACTTTATCTATTTATTTACTTTTGGGCCTTTAAATCAAGTATGCTAGAATTTCTGATACCGAATAACTTCAACTCTGTATTTTAATATGGTAACATTTTTGAAGAGGAAAGGAGAAAATATACAGGAATTGGTTCATTAAAGCCAGGAGACTCCAAGTACCTTCAGGTGACTTCTAAACAAGGGCAAGAAGGTGGTGATGCAGAACAAATTGCCTATCCTGGAACACAGCACAACACAGACACAAGCTAACTCTCATTTGCCCAAGAAAGATACTCCTAAGGCAGATTCTTCCAAACAATGTGGTATTAAAACATTCCAATAGTTTGTCTGTATTGCTGACAGTTTTTAAAAATAAGTTAATTCACTACTTTATAGGCAACCAAAGTAATGAATGCTATCGCTGTAATTCCTGCTGTCCAATGCAATCCAACTTTTTCACTGGCAAGAGTCCCAACAAGCTTTTAATGGCACTTAGGAATTTTTGACTAAGAAAGATGGATTGCCCACGCCTGTGAGACTATCCATCAAAAAGGACAACCATGAATTATGGACCTTGACATTTAACCACAAATTTCCTCTAAGGGGAGATACAAAGATGCCTCATTTAATAAGAGAGCTCTCTCCAGTAACTAGATTTTCTTCCCAATCTTGAAGTTCCTGACAATCGGTAAGTGATATAATCCGCATTCACCAGCTGGGAAAGTTGAGCAGAATCTGTCGTTCTGGAGGAACACTGGTATGTTCAAAGAAACATGCATCCTTGGACTCAACTCCTGCCTCTGCAATGTCACATACTTCACAACAGAGTATATTCATAGGCTATAGTGAGAAAAGGATAACATCTCATGTAGCCTCAGCAATATATAAAGGCAAGGTAAAAGCTTCAAAGAATGCCACACTTCAAATTCCTTTACAGCATCAGCTGGGTCAATCTCCTTCTACATACAAACCAAACAACTAGACCATCATTCTCAACACACCGGCAACACCCGTAAGTCACAGAACCAGTAGCTGAAGTTAATTCACGACTGCCTTGTGCCTCAATAAGGAGGAAATGGCACCCAGCCCACTTTGGATAAGCAGAAAGTTGCTCATCGTAGCTACTATATCGGGCTAAACTAAAACCAAAATAAGAACCTCTCTTCCCTGCAACTGTATCGAAGTATAATTCTATATAAAGATAGTTAAAATATTTTGTTTAGTAAAATGCTTAGGGTGGTAGGGGCACTTCTCAGAAGTTCATATTAATATCCACAGCCAATTTTAAGCACTTAAATTCTAGCCTGTATGCAGTACCCACTTAAAACAGCAGCTGCAAATAATGTATATTCTTTTGTTAAAAGGTGAGAGGAAAACACACTTCAGTTTTCTTGAATTACAGTACAGGATGTGAAGCAAAAATAAAGGCATTTATGTAAAAAGAACATCTAATTTACATTCTAGTTTTTCTCCTGTTTTACTAGTGTGTATTGCTTTTGTCTCCTAGTTATTTGAGCTTACTGATATTTTCCCCAGTGGTTTGGGAATTTATATATTCCTAGGGTCAGGAGAGTGAAGGAAAAAAATAGAAAGAAAAGATTTAAAACAACAAAAGGAGGAAAAGGCCAATTCCTATGCTCACTTGTGAAAGAAGAGAGAAGAAACTCTACAATGTTGAAAGCACATTATATTGAAAGTACATATTGAAGAATAGACTTAAAATTACAACTAAGTGGCCACCTCAGAGTAGGGTGCTTCAAGGGGAATCTGCTAGACAATCACATAATAGTTCCAAGATCATTAACAAACATTACTGGAAAAAACAACACACACCAAAACTTCCAAAATCTCTGAATCTAGTAACGTGCTGTTAAAAATACAAACTTTTTTAAGAATAGATTGAAAATCGTCTGTGTACCCACGATTTATTCCTCCTTTCTAAACAGAAAAATTAGACCTTTCCCCAGGTGTGATTCCAGACAGCTACAAAATGGGAGCTTCCCAGCTCGCTTAAAAGCTGCGCAAGAGTTCTCACGGGGTGGCTCACACACGAACAGAGACCATCTCCTCTCCTGCAACCACACCAATGTCTCCCCAGCCTTTCACTAATGTAAAGTCAGTGCAGCAACCACAAGCATTTAAAAAACAGACAACAGGGAAAATACTAGGAAAGTTTTGAACAAGTGGATAAATTTCCACTGTCTTAATGATTAAACACAAACACACACACTTAGCAGTTTATAGAAAGCCTGCTGATGGCACAGCAGCCAATAACAAGCATCCTACTTGATGATAGATAATCCTTTTTCCATTAAATCAAGAAAGCATTAAAATTGAGATACTAACTCCATTTAAACAAAACAACCTCCCTAAAATCCCCAACCATTCCAACACCTTCAGAATTTCTGGATCTATTCAAGGAATTTTTCTTGTTGGCTTGAGAGAACCAATTTGTGCTAGTCTACTGATTGGGCTCCTTCTGGATGACTGAATGTTGTATTTTTATCCATTCAATTTACCTTTCAAATTATCTGATGATAACTTTTCAAACATGCAATGCACCATTCTATTTTGACTTACTTGAGAGGCATAAAAGAAAGCTATGCCCACCTCCCCATCTTTACAATTAAAAAAATAAGAAGTTTCATATTTATATATGAGGCTTTGCAACGTTAGGTATTAGAGAGTCTTGAACCAAAAATCCAAATTTGGATCTTGATCTGAATTTTGCAGCTCTGGCCCTTCTCCAAATACTTCTGTTTGGCAAGCTGCAGAGTGGAGTAACAAGAGAAGGCAACATGCATAAGTTAGAGGATCTGTATAAAAAGATTAAACTCAATCCTCTCTCTGAAAATGACAAAATAAATAAACAAACAAAAAGGACTAAGAAAACCACCCTAAGTCCCAATCATTTAAAAGATGAATCAGTTCTTCAGTATAAATCTGAACACCTAACCTGAGGTGTGACCATCATCTTACCGAGGTACAGTAATTTTTCTGATAAAATTATACAGCATCCAGAAAATTTGGGGGGAGGGGGAGGATTCTTGAGTGTTCTTTTTAGACAGAGATTTGGAGTCCTACTTGCCAATGGTATACATACAGGTGCCAGTCCAACAGAACTGACCCAAATTCAGGGAATCCAGTTATGGAGGCCTGAGATGACAATCCTACAATTTGGTGCTTATCAGGAACTCGTTAGAAATGCTATTCTGTACCACAACGTCGCTCCGTCTGATTTTCTTCAATAAAGAGAACTCCTGTGGTGGAAGTGAAATGTTTTTGAAACAAGGAATTGCGTATGTTTGATGCTATGAAGTCAACAATTTAATGCACTCCTATGCATTTTAAATGAACAGCAGTAGAACTTAGCCAACTCTTTATTACTCGAATATTGTTTTTTCTCCCCCATATACTGTACTATATCCTATTGTTTCTTGAAATGAAGAAAAACAAAAATCACAAACAAGAGTGGCCCAAGTCTTCCTAAAAGTAAATTCACAACAGCTTTTTTCTGTAAAGCTATTCTGCCATATTCAGAGCCAGGATATTCTATAAAATTTCAACTCCATTTTCCAAAGGTTATACAAAGGTCAGCATTCATTTTATCCAGGTTTATTTTCTAACCTTGTAAAAATTCCTGTCGACCAAACTGGCTTCCACACCTGCTGACCCAGAAACTCCACCACCACGGTGGCCAAGGTCCATCCGGGAAGCTGCTGCCCCACGCACGCTTCCCAGGTGCTGGTAGCTGCCTGCCACCACTCTGCCAAGGAGAACCCAGCACCAGCTCAAGAGCAAGCGGTTACTTTTCAGCAAGGAACAGCAAGCGCTTTGCCCTACCCAGGCTTTGCCCAAGGGCACGGACGCCCACCACAGCCATGGAGCAGCCGTCCTCCAGGGAGGAACACCAAGGAGAAAAAGAGACAAATGGTGTAGGATTTGTCTTCCCGAAATTGGAGAGATCAGCAACACGTACAATTATGCCTGTGCACACTGTTTAAACTTCATTTACTGTCAAAGTAAAACCGGCACACAAAATAGTCTCTTTTTTTTTTATGGAAATATCTGCCCTAAGAGGTGGCTTTCACCTTAGGAGCGTGTTTCTGCAGAATGGCTGCCAGGCGCAACCTTGAGCAACACATACAGAAGCATATGGAGATGGATGAAAAAACCCACTTTCCATTCCTGTCCATTTGGGGAAATGGAAGGTGAAGAACTGCACTCAGCTAAATGCTCTGCCAAGGAAGGCTGGCCTCCATGGAAATCATCAAGAGCAAGTCTGAATACAGTCCACAACTCAAAATCTTCCCTGTATTTGACTGCTTGTACATGTTTGTGCATGTAGGGAAACACATTCAAGACAGGAAGTCTCACAATCACCTGTAAACAACAGAACCATCAGGGCAGGGAAAACTGGGCTAGTGACAAGAAATATTCACAGTTGAACTGAGGGGCTCAAAGTACTTGTTTGAGATGGAGTAGATACACTTCTAAGGTTAGTTAGATTTACTGAAATAAATGTGGCCTTCTGTTACAGCAGTCAGTAATAATCCACTGTTCCTCACAACAGTAGAGAAATCTTTAAAGAAAATTTCTAAGTTTTGTTCCCCCCTCCAATAGTGAGCTAACAAGGATCAAGAAGAGAACAGTGGTAGCTGGTGGATTTGGGGCTGGAAGCACAGCATAACCAGAAAGAATCTATAGTTAGTTAGGAGAACTTTAAGTTCTCCACTCAGTATTGACAGATTGCTTAACAAAATCTAGAGTTGTTGTTTTTACTCCCTGCACCCATTTCCCAAGCCACAGAAAACTGAGAAAGAGTAAACGCAGATAGACTGGACTACACACAAATCCAACCTGACTCAAAAAAAAAAAAATGAAAAACACATAAAAAAGGGTGTTACAGGAATCTCAACTACAGAAGAAAAGAGCTAAAAAATTGTTTAGGCCTGCATTTGCAGATAGCCTAAAACACAACCTTGAGCTTCCCTCTTCAATGCCAGGTATTTAATTAAAAATACCAACACTGTCGGTCATTTTTCCTGCTCATCCAAGCATAAAAATAAGATGCAGTTCCAACTATGAGAAGTCTCAATGGCATTTTCCAAACGGTGGGATGTTCACTCGACAGCAGAGCAGTCGGTGCCGATCCCCACTCGCGCACGATGACTAACGAGGCGCCATAGATGCAATTGCGGGAGGGGGCAGGACTGATTTCAGTCATAAGAAAGGATGGAGCTTTCAAAAGATCAGAAAATACTGCTATTAGAACCAGCTAATCTCGTTTTCTAGCACAATACCACGAGCCCAGATCTAACAGGGGCACGATTCACCTCCTACTCCCTTCAACACAAGACAAACTGGGCCCTAGAACATATATAATTTTGGCAATAAGCGGCCCAGCTGATGCGGCTTTGGAATAAAACTACTAGCTAGAAGAGTGATTTGAGGACAAAATTATGATCAGAAGCCCACACCCACGGCTGGTTCAAAATGCAGCAACAGCAACACTTTGTGTTTCAAGCTCCACACTGCCTCGTCTTCAGCTCGCTTTACACGTGAGATATTGGGGAGGGGGGGAAGAAAAGTAATCTCTCAGGCAAAATTCTTACATTCAAATCGTAACAGATGCCTTTCAGACAAAAAAGCTGAGAGTCAGGCTAGGTGAACGAAACTGGGGCCAATGCGTGCACAGATGCAAGCAACAGTTTACTATTTACAAGAGTAAACAAGTCCTCATTTAAGAATCGTCACCAGTTACTCAAAACAGTGAACGAGAAAACAAACCCTACCATTTGAACGTTCACAGGCCGCGCAAGGACTGGATTTTAGCTTAGTGCCGTGAGCAAAGGGATGGACGTGCCCGGACTGCCCGGCCTCCTCCTCGACCCCCGTCAGAGCAGAACTTCGGCAGACGCTCTCCCCCTCCGCCATCCGCGCAGCTCAGTCCCCGGGCTCATTCTCCTTACGCATCTGTGTTACTGCTGTCTTTAGCAATAGGATATTCTTCAGCAACCTAACAGAGCAATGAGTTGAGTCGGTCTTTACTAGTACATGTTTGCGTAGGGAAGCACCATACACAAGTAACACACATGTGGCAACACAGTATTCTCAGCCCAGGAAAATAATCCAAACCCAGTTAGTCTATATGCTCAGACACTGACTAGGGAGGTTTTCCCACCCTCAGGCTCTAACGTCTGGACAAAAAGCTATTAAATACAAAAAGCTTTGATGAATCTAAAGGAAAATAAACACAGGACCCAGGTCCAGCAGAGACTGGAGCAATTCACAAACCCGCCCAAACCGACCTTAATCGGACAGCGTGGGCTCTGCAAAGACGAAGCCTTCCTCGTCTAGACTTCTAATCCATCAATGGCGAAAGACGTCTAATATTATTTCTGTCCTTTTCACGGACACTGCGAGAACACATCCAACTGTCTGAGCACGTTACATACGCAATACAAAATAAAAACAGACAACACTTCGCAGGATGTGTTCAAGCGGGGCAGCTGGGAAAAGATACAGTTAGACAGTAATGAACTTTAACGTCTGTCTCGTTACAATAATTAGTCAGCTGTAACTATCTGGCATACCTGTACATACAGTTGTAATGCAAATAAATACTTCCCGATTTGTTTTTAACCATGAGCATATAAACTCTTGTCTTCCTCGCCTCTGTCCAAACTAATGGTATGAAAATTAAAAAGAAAAAAAAAAAACCAAAAACAAACAAAAAACCCCAACACACAGCTCATTTTAAAGTCTTCAGTATATATATTGACCATGCCTTCAATTTTAACCAGTCAGACTTCATCTATAGTTGTATTTTAAGGGATACTGCAAGTTCACAATTACTTGAGCTACTTTTGTCAAACTACATTTTAATTTAATAAACAGAACAAATTAAGTATGAGTTGAGATAATGAATAACTCATTGTCCCGCTTGAGGCCTACATCACATACTATATTTATATTTGTCGGTACAGTGGAAGGACAAGCACAGACTTGTTTGTGATCCTCAAGTCCAGTATTTTAGTAGCTGCTATATTTTGCTATACTCTTTTCACTGACAATCATTTCGAGGACCAAAACCTTCTAAAAAAAAGTCAAACACATCCATTCACTATGCGCAAACAAGTGCGGGAGAAGGGGGGGGGGGAAACTACACAAAAGAGTACTAATCTAGATGTGCTAAGTCCTTTGGGAAGCAAAGGAGGAATTCAACACACCAACCTCCCAGCACATATAACTGGAAAGGCAGGGGAAGAGGGGGGAGGAAGAGGGGAGAATACAGAAAAGAGGAAGCTCTCCTCAACAAGTTATACCTAGTTCTTTTTAACAATAGAGTCCTGCCATTTTCACAACAAGCCTTCTCAAATCTCCTGTGCAGTTTATTAACTACAAGCACCCTGCACCTACCAAAAGAATACCAGATCCCAGACAGCAAACAGGGAAGAAGAGACCTGCCAGTGTTTACTCTAGATGCAGCATGCATGACTTCCTTTGCAATGCTCTTTATCCTTTCTGCTTAAAAAGGATAATTGAATCTACACTAAGACACAAATTAACATTAAAACTGGAGTTTCAAATGAAGACTGCTTGCTAGTAATCCAGGAGCAGGGAACGCACAGCATTTATATTATTTACAGACAAAAGTAAGATTTGAACATATGAAAGAAAACTTTTATTATAAAAATAACCTTATCTTCAAATACCACATATCTAGAGTATAACCTGTGAGGAACTGATACTGTCTGAAAGGCGCAGAGAAGCTGCAGCCCCGTGCAGAAAGCTGTCGGGTAGCCAGGGAGGAAAGGTCAGGCCGATGCGGGGAATATCTATTAAACTACCAGGAGACAGGGCTGGAGGCACTGGCAGAGCTGCCGCTGGTCACAGACACTTGGCACCAGCCTGGCCACCTTCGTGAGGCAGAACTCCACATTCCTGCGCACTGAAAGCAAAGTCAGGCTATTCATCTAGCCTACCTGAATCAAACAAGCAATCTGGTGTAAAATGCTAGCATACACACTCGTTTTCCTTTAAAAGAAAGCCCATAATAAAAGGAGAGGTTTCACTTAGTAGCCATTTTGTCTTCAACTTGGACATGATACCTAATCTGAATGCAATGTAAACATGCTCTCAGGCTGCTTTCCAAACAGCATGTTCATGCAAAGAGAAGAAAATGACAGAGAAGAAATGGACATCACAAAATCCCATAATAAGTCAGGACAGTGGGAAGATTTCTAAACAGACAGGAAATCCTGCAGTTTGTATTCCTTCTTAAGGTCACTTTGTTGCATAGAAAAACAAAACAATACAAAAGGTAACAAGTGTGGATTAAGGACAATGAATTATTATTCACTATTTAAGCTTTTTTAAAAAAAAGCAAACAAAGAAAAAATGCAATTTCACTATGCCATACAATAAAATAAATGAAGGAAACATTATATTTAGATTTTCTTTCTCTTAAAGCCACATCAACTCAAACCATAAAAGCTAATTGTACTATGAAGCAATATGCAGAGTAGATCAACATATCTTTATTAATAAATGCATATATATACACTCCCAAGATGCATATATATATATATGTATATATAGTTTCTCTACATACGTGTGTGTGTATATACACACACTGCATATAGATATATAGATATAAATAAAATAAATAAGCTGTATTTACACAGGTCTAGACTCAAAATACTGTATCAGCCCCCTCTGGTAAAAGCAATTTTTAAAAATATAATAAAAAATGTGCATACTGGAGATGACAGCCACTTGCAGAACTAAAAAAAAAAAAAAAAAATTACAGGGCAAGCTAAACTCAGTTTACCTCTTTCCCCCAAACACATATAAAATCAGTATCACATATAAGCAAAATATAGACTTATTATGAATATTGCTTTTATTTTTAAACAAAAGTTGGATTTCTGGGCAGGTACTTCCAGACCATCCTGACAAGTTTCGGGCCAAAACTGCACTTCAACTGCCCGCATGCAAACTCGGGGCAGGAGAGGTTTGTAAGAGGGCTGGGAAATGCCCCCTGACTGCGACGTGCTGCATTCCTTGCTGCATTCACGCTCTGCGACTGGGGTCCCACTTGAATACACACGCGCGCACATCTAAAGCCCAGCCCGGAGCGGAGCAGGCTCCGGAGCTCGCCGGACAACCAGCAGCCGTCGGCAGGTGGGACTGCCCCATCGCCTCCAGCACGGCCACGCCGCAGTTGCCATTGCTGGGGAATGCAAACGCACACGAGCAGGCAGCGCCGCCAACCACCCCCGGGCGCCGGGGGCTGCAGACCATTCCCAGGGGAAATAACATTAAAATAAAGGAGTAAATAAATAATACATAGAAAAAAATGAGTTAACAGAAAACAGCAGCACGGGAGAAGGCGGGCGGCGGTCCCCCGCAGAGAGCCCACCTGCGCGGCCGCCGCCGCGGGGCGCGGAGGGGCGCGGAAGGGCTCCGCGCTCCGCGCACAAAGGCGGCCGCGCCGCGCCGCCCCCCGCGCAGCAGCGCGCAACCGACCTTCGGGCGGAGGGGAGCGCGGCGCCCGCGGGCGGGCGCGCCAAACAAACAACCCCCCCCCACACGCACACACGCCCGCCCGCACCGCAGCGCCCGGGAAGCGCCGCGGGCCGCGCCGCCCGCCCGCCCTTACCAGATGGAGCTGCGGATTTTGTGCTGCAGCGCGCTGGCCTCGGCGCCCTGCAGCCCCGGCACCAGGGCCGGCAGGGCCCCGCCGGGCGCGGGGGTGCCGGCCAGCCGCCGCGGCGGCTGCGCCTCCGGCTGCTGCTCCTCGGCCATGGGCGGCGCGGCGGCGGCGGCGGCGGGGACGCACTAGGCCTCTGCCGCAGCCCTCGAGTGAGTCGCCTTGCCCCGCGGCCCGGGGGACATCACGGGCGCAGAGCCGAGCCGCCTCCCGCCGCTACGCCGCAGGATGGCGAGCCGGGCTCGGGGCAGGGCGCATGGCGGCCCGGCCTCCCGCCGCCGCCCCCGCGCAGGGTCGCTCCGCGCTCCCCCGCCTCGCAGCACCTGGCCCGGCCCGGCCCGGCCCCGCGCCGCCGCTCCTCGCCCCGCGCCGCCGCCGCCGCCGCCGTGCCAGCCTGGGCGCCCAGTGCGCAGGCTCGGCGCTGCCCGCGCCCACGGGCCGCCCCGCGCCGCCGCCCCGCGCCGCGCCGCGCCGCGCCGCGAGGGGCCGGGGGCGCTGCGGGCCGCGGGGGCCCGGCGCGGGCGGGGGCCCCTGCGCCGGCAGCCGCGCTGCGGGCGGCCTCGGCGCGGCGCGGGCCCCACGCCGCGGCGGCCCCGCGGCCAGCGCGTTCGCGCACGTACGCGGTAGCGCGGGGCCCGCGGCTGTGCCCCGCCGCCGCTCGCCCGGCCCGGGCAGCGGCCCCAAGGGCGTCCCGGGACCGGCTCCTCTCTGACAACAGCCCGTTCCCCCGCCGGCGAGTCTCGGGGGAGCCCTGCGGCGGGAGCGCGCCGGGCCGGGCCGGGCGCCCCTCGTCCGCCGCCTCTTTGCCCCCCGTTTCTGCAAGCCGAAGAGACGCCTCAGCAGTTTAAAATCCCGAAGTGGCCTGCTGTTTGCACCCAAACTGCATCACTGTACATGCAACCTGGCACAGTAAACCAAAGGTTTGTGTACTTGGTGGCATCTTCCTGTTCTGTGGCAATTTACTTGGCGCAAATCGTATGAACAGAGTTGGGAGTGCCTCTGCTGAGATCTTTTGTTTGACCCTGTTAAATAACTGGGCAGAGCTAAGCCCAGTGGGACCTCAGCCTTAAAACCGTTCCAGAAAATGTGCTTCTACCAGCACCCGAGGGACACCGATGGGCCCACACACCACTATAAATTTAGCTCAACAGATGTGCAACATGTTCTCCGGATCATAAGGTGCTGCAATAAATTGGAAAAAAAAATACGTAATTTCAATGTTGCTTTCAGTCTAAATATATTTATTATTTAGTGTCTTGTGAGTTTAGTTCCCAGCAGCATCAAACTGTAGTCATGCTTATTTACAGCTGTATTGGCATCATATGACCAAAAAATAAGTTAGTTGCACCTATTCTGCAGAACTGATCGTGTGCCGGAGGCTATGCAACACCCCGCCGTACTGCCCACGTGCCGCCGCTGCTGCCCCAAAGGCCCTGAGCTGCCACCGGGCGCCGGCTCGGCACCCCACAGCGCAGCGCTCGGGGAGGCCCAGGCGCCGCTGTCCTGCCAGGCCCTGCTCACGCCTGCTGCCGTGGGCAGCGTGCGGCTGACTGGGCACCACCGCTAAATGCACGGGCCAGGCTGCCAGATTGCATTTTTGTGGTGGAAGTGGTCACTGGGCCTCAAAAGCTATGTCTGCACTCACGTATCTCACCATCGATTCACCTCTTTTTCGGTGCGTTAGGCTGCAAGGCAATTTCTAGTGCCAAGCGTGATAGTTATGCCAGTAGTGCCTAGAGGCCCAAAACAAGGTCAGGCCCCTTTTGTCTACAGAAGAGATTTCCTGTTCAGCCTGAGCAGTGAAGAACTAACATTTTCCTGGGCCTGACAGCGGCAAGGTACCGGGCATCCTCGGGTCGCCGCTGAGCGGTGGCGCCCGCCGGCCTGGCGCTGTGGTGGCTCGCTGGGGGCCGCGGCGGCCAGCTGCAGCTGCTGCCTGCTCACGGCCCCTCAGCACAGGTGCAATGTCGGGCCGCTCGGCCTGCGTTAAGCCCCCTCCGTTCCCAATTCACTGGTGAATATTACTGCTGTTGGAGGTTCGTATTGCAGAGTCCATCCCAGACAGGTCTGAGGTACGCTGCAGCACAGAGGCCCGCACTCTGCTCTCCAAGATCCTTTTTTAACATTTTATTTAAACTAGTGTTTTCTTCACATTTTCTTAGTATGACTGAGCCCAGGATTCAGCTGAGGCTTTTTATATGCCTATATTAACACTGAATGAGGAATATTTTCCTCTATGTAGTAGGTAGGCCTATAAATGGAGGCCAGTTTATCTCACTGTGGTACAACCAACTGTGTTTTATATGCTCTGTGCATATGTGCAAAGTGGATGACAGAAAAATGGCAGCCTTTTACGTGCCGTTTACATGACTGTATGCAATTGCAAAGAAGAAATAGATTCAGAATAATTTTTTTAAGCAAAGAGGAGCTTGCTCTGACACAATTAACTTGCAGACACTGAGGTGAATTATTCAACTGCTCAGAGCTTAACCTGCACTCAGGTGAACTGACTGGGATCTCACTTCTGTTTCTCTAGGAATATCCATTCAAAGACCATTCCCGCTCTCTGCTGGACGCAGGGGCTGGGAATACCTAAGTCTGATGCATGTATCAGGGCTTCTGATCAGCACAATATAGAAATACATGACAATGAATGCATCGGGTTTAATTTCATGTCCCATCACTGTAAACAAAGGCAAATGCTTACGGCAGAAGCCTTAAGAGTGTTTGCAGGACTGGGATCTTACTTCTCATTTCTTACTTACTGTACTTACTATTTTCTAAATGTCTATTTTAAAGAGTGCAACAGCTCAGCCTCGACACAGCTATGGGGTTTCTCTTCTAATGTCTCTGTTCCCAGGCATTCCCTTCCTACAAATGGTTTTTGCTAGTCTAGAGACTGATGTTGTTGTATTAGCATTGAAATTCCCATCTTTTCTAACTCAAAAGCAGTGGAATCCTGCTGTGCAGGACAGATACATTCCCTGATCTTCAAAAAGAGACTGAAAGAGCGTTTCGGGGAGAGCAAGCCCCAGCTGCCTGCAAGAGGACACTCTCCGCTGTGAGGTCTTGGGGACAAGCAAGAGCTAACTCCATTTCACCAGATTAAATCCAAAAGCTGTGTTTATTTTTCCTCCATTTCTGGAACTTAAGAGCTAACACAAGCTCTCTCTGCAGGGAAAAGTTGTGCTTAAACTCTGTCTAACCTGTTTTCCTGGGTTTTCTCTACTGTACTTTAGTGTGGCTTTGTTTTGTTTTTTCTTCTCTGCTATGAATTATCTGTGGCAGTTGGGGAATATAATGTCTCATGCTTTTGAGGAGGAATGTGTCTGCCCTTTTTCCACTGAGCAGCCGGGACTAAGGGGTATGTGCTTTTCTGTGCGCTTCCTGGCGATGGAGAGACATCCACAGCCTCTTGTCTAATGCAGGGCCAAGGAGAGACCTGCAGACTCAGAAATTAACCTGAGAAATGAGGCAGATAAATAATGAATCCTTACTATCTTTATCCTCAGGACAAGTGTAACATAAATTCTGTGAGGATATTTGACTTTAAAATCTTGCTAAAAAAAGACACTTCGCAAAAGCTTTAAACACTGGTTCAGTGAACTCCATTTTGATGCCTTTTTTGCAGCTCTCCTTCCCTAGGGATGTCTATCTCTGTGCATCTGGAGTTATGCCCAAGACATCTCCTCTCTGGTTCTCCCCTCTGTTTTGTTACTTCCATTCATGTGTAGCACTAGTCAAATGGGAGTGCAATAAGTAGTAATTCACCTAGCCAGTTTTAATGGACATATATGTCCAGCAACATTTATGCTTCAATTGTTTAAAAAAATCTGGTTTACCTCAAAAACTTTCACACTCATATCATATGAACCAACAGCAGACAGCAGAAACTGGGCTATGTTCAAATCAGGCAGTGTAAAAGTGGCTATTCTAATATATTCTATTCTAGTGAAAGCCTGCCTGACTGGGAATTTGCTGAACTTTGCTGGTTCTCGCAGCAGCTGGGTGGAGTGTAAGTAAGTGCTGTGAAGCAGGCAGTGTTGCAACCTGCCAAATAACAGGCAACACACTAAAAATGTCTGGTGAGTCTGAGGCAGCAAGCTCTGTCTCTAGCAAAGGTGAGGGTTCGCTACCACTCCAACTAGTTACGGAAGCAGTCTTCTTGGAAACCATCCTCCCTGGCCCCAGTTCTTTTCTGCATTGCCATTAATTTAGTCATTTATGTCTCTGCAAGGTAGTTTTAAAATGATAACAAAATGTAAATTCTGCTCTTACATCTGCAGATGTAAACGATCATCAGATACAAGACAGGGATGGTCCAGGCTCACGCAGGCCTGGCTATGGCTTGCCATGATAGGTCAGAAGAGAAACACCACGTTTTGTTGCGCTACCACATAGATCATTTACAGTCTGTAGGTCATGATAACCAGATTAAATTCCCAAGAGCTGTCCAGATTCTTTGATGGGACAGATAGTTTGAAAGTTCTGGTTTTTGTAGACGGCTTCTTCTGCACAGTACAGGCTCAGTAAAATGAGCTCAGCTGCTGACTCTGAAAAAGTTGTGAGTATGGTGTTCTTATATACTACCTGCTTGGCTTCAAACTGGAAGATCAGCAGAGAAGAAAAGGGGAAGGCTACTTAGAAGGGGACAGTGTGTCATGAAAATAATCATTCAGACTGTACTGTACAAGGCTGGTGATTGAAGAGGGATGTCACTGAAAGAAACACCAGATTTTGATATCTGATTGAATCAAATTTTAAACTGACACATCCTTACATATTCAGTGTTGTTTGATAGCCTTGCTGGTAGAAGTCAGGGGAAAACATATTTTTAGTCAGACCCCTATACCATTGCCAGATCTTCTCAGCTGTGTTTTGCAGTGACCCCAAAACTCAGTTTTAGGGAGCTTCTGACAAAGTCAAAGCAAAGGAAAGAGAGATATATGCACGTTGCATGTACAAAAGCAAACAACACTTCAGTCTTTCCTTGATTTTTCCCTTTTGAGATTCAGTATTACACTGGAAAGACAGGAGCATGTAAAACTCAATGTTGCCTATCTGCTGTGGCTTTGATGGCAGAGACAGGGACAGCTTCTGCTCTCCAGGGCTCAGCATCTTCTGGGAACTGGCCTGCCATATGTACCTGTTGCCACCTGTATTGGCACAGAATTAGGACTTAAATAAGCTTCACTGCATAACATGATAAGGTACTAAATCCAGTTATGTGATAGCAGAAGGTGGGAGGGTACCAAATCCCCAAATTTAGAGCTCTGCAGTGCAGGCTGGGGGCAAGGAACTGTGCCCAAGGAACCACAGATTTAAACCATGCTGGGCCAAGTTTCAGGTCCCCAGATACACAGCGGATGTCCTTAATCTCATTACTCCCTGCAGGCATCCTGCAGGATTCATTTCCAAGTCCAACAGCATCCTGAGAAGTTCGCTTGTATCTCCTCCTGTGTATAAACAAACAGGCAGGACTGTGAACCAGCCAGGGACAAGCACCTGCAGCTACTGCCCTGGATTCCCCATTTGGGAGCAGGCTGCCTTCTGAAAGATTAAACAGCAGCCTGAAGACACATTAAAAGGTTTTTTTTCTCAGAGAAGTTGCTCCCCCAAAGGCGAGGAGAGGAAGATGCAAGTGGTACATTGTGTCCCTAGAGCACCACACCAGTACCAGCCTCACATTTTGTCTCGTCTCCTTTTTTCTTTCAGCTCCCTATCCCCAACAAGACAGCCAGGTGTCCTGTCACATACAGCAGAGGTCAAAGCAGCCATTTTTAACCACTAGCACTTTCTGCCTATCTGTTTTTAACACTTCAGGGCTTTTTGGTCAAAACTTCAGCCCTCCTTCTTGCTCTGCCACATCCATGCAGCCTTTGGCCCTGATGGCTGCTCCACACAGCTCTTCCCAACATTTCCACCGGAAGCCCCCACGCCTCCAGCACAGGCTCACTGCTGAAGGTGGCCCTGCACGGTGGGCTTAGGGGACAGCGCCGTGGGAAACGCCTGGACTCCACTCCTCTACCATCTGCTGAAGCCAGCTTCCTCTGGCTGCAGGCCAGCACCAAGTAAAGAGACTTTCACAGCCAGATTTCAGACAACAAAATAACAGAGAAATACGGCAAAACATGGAAGTCCCTAGAGGCAAGAATCCGTTAGGGATCCCAGGTCCTTTCAGTAGCCAAATGGGTTCATTGCAGTCAACATTAGGGAGAAAGTGCATCAAGGAAGCAGTTCTAGAGAGCTGTAGTTTCTGCATTTGCTAATTTTTAAGATTATTTCTTTCTCAGGATCAGGGATGGGGAAAAATTAAATTGTCAAACTGGATACTTTAACTTGCAATGTATGTATATGCTATACAGAAAGTGTGTACAGAGACAGAAGAATTCTTAATGTTACGACTGTAGGATATTTTTCATGGTATAGAAGAGAGAGAAGGATTCAATGAAGTGTGAATGATTTTTTAAAAGAACAGATTGCCATGTCTTTTAAAATAGGTCAAGTTTTTGGCCTAGTTTTCTTGATAGTATCCCTTCAAGCAAGGGAGTCTGAATATCCACGATAGTGCCACTGCTTTTTTATTCTTAGCCACATGTATGCATGCCTCTAGTTGTAAAGCAGGAATGTGCCAACATCAGAATACAATGGAAAAGACCAGGTGTGTCGAGCAACATTGCTGAACAAGTTACGCTGAATGGCAAAACTCCTATGGTGACCATGCTTCATCTCTATGTATAATGTTATTTGGAAACAAGCATATTTCTCAGTCATACCTTACCTTTCTGCCTTATGCATACCTACATACCTACTTACCTACCTACCTACATACATACATATATATATAGATAGATAGATAGATAGATAAGGTAACTGTTAATGAAACTAACACCTGCAGACCCACATCTTGTGGAACATGTCTTATTAATTCTTTGAAGTTCCAGGAAGGCTAGCACTGCTGTTTGCTTTCAGTCTTTAAACTGATTAAAATTAAGTCAAAAGCAGAATTACAAATAAGAACATTAAATTAAAGATACACAGTATAGTACTCATATGAACAAACCAAGGCTATCTTCAATAGAGATAAAATGCAATTGTCAGCTGTCAAAACAAAATGAATCTGTATGTGTACAATTATGTTCTAAAAAGGATGTTCAAGATGTTTAAGGGTGGGAGGGGGAGTCCTGCATGCAATATTAATTAACATAGAATACATACCATCTCTCTTCTGTCTGCATAGCAGTCCGGTACATACACTTACAGATGCGTCTTTGCTCTGAAAACATAATTTAGGTATAGAAAATGCTTATATATAATGACGTTACACAAACTTAATCATTCAACATAATACTCATACCAGCAATTGTGGTTGGCCTTAATGCAGCTACATGGAGTGGGGCAGGAGATGGAAAGGATTTCCTGCATCTGAGAGCCCTGGAAAAAGGCCAGGTACAAATCCAGAGTGCTTAGGTGTGGGGAGTGCAAGGACAAGACTTATCACCCTGCCTGCTCATCCCTAAGGCAGAGGTGGGAGCTCTGCATGTCCTTATTATAATGCAGGTTCTTCTCCTCACCAAGCTGCTTGAAAGGGAGAGTGCCCTCAGACACAACCTATCTAAAATATACCTCTGTGCGGTGAGACCCTGTGTTGACCTCATGCACGATCACTAATAAACATTACTTGGCTCACAATGTGCTACAGTAATAAACATACTGAAAAGCTTGTCAGTGTATGCTCAGGAAAAGAAGTATAATCTGAAACAACAAGGTCTATGCATATATTCAGAATACAAATCTTTTGCAATTTGAGGAGTTCATTAGGGAAACTGTGCATGATTCCAATCAAGCTGTGATTGAAGGCAATGCAAAGGCTTCTCCAGCATTCATCACACTACAATGTGGAAAAAATAAGCCAGGCCTCTAACAACTGAGGCAGTTTTGAAAATACATTTGTTTTAATGATTAACATTGTTTTGCACTGAGATTTGTGGCTGTAACCACCATCATGGGTTGGAGCATTTGTCCTCTACCTGTTCAGACTTTGCATCCAGAGGACTGGAGCATCTGCCCCATGAGGAACAGCTGTGAGAGCTGGGCCTCTTCAGCCTGGGGAAGAGAAGGCTGAGGGGGGATCTGATCAATGTGTATAAGTACCTGAAGGGAGGGGGTCAAGGGGACGGGGAGAAGTTCTTTTCAGTTGTCCCATGTGACAGGACAAGAGGCAATGGGCAGAAATTGAAGCACAGGAAGTTCCGCCTGAACGTGAGGGGGAATTTCTTCCCTGTGAGGGTGACGGAGCACTGGCACAGGTTTCCCAGAGAGGTTGTGGAGTCTCCTTCTCTGGAGATAGTCAAGGTCCGCCTGGACACAACCCTGTCTACCATGCTCTAGGTGACCCTGCTGAGCAGGGAGGTTGGACCAGGTGATCTCCAGAGGTCCCTTCCAACCTTACTGATTCTATGATTCTATGATCCTCTGCTGACAAATCAATGCGAACTGTTACTCACCTGGTTCTGTGTGCCTGCTAGGTATGGATTTGGTACACAAAAGATTTGAGAAAGTAGAAGAGAAGATATTCTCTTTGTGCAGAATATCACAAAGTGCAGGAAAAGTCATCTAGAGAACTCCCAAGGATATCAATATGTGAGCAACTCTTCTTGACATATTACTCCCACTACTTCCTGCGGGACAACAACACAGCACACATGAATCCAGCTTGAGTTTTCATACTGGCAGTTCCTCCCAATACTGTTCGTACAACAAAAATTCTTCTAGTTCATAACAGATCATATATAGACTGCTTAAATTCTTCCAGTAATAATTCTAAGGATATTATCTGCTACAATCTGAATAATTAACAGAGACACCAAGCAGATTTGAGCTGCCTTTGATAAGTGGCAACAAAATATTTACATATCTGCAACAGTACCTCTCCCAGTGGCTGACAAAGTCCTATCTGTGAAGAAAAGTGTTCCTCAGCATGAATATGTGACTGCAGAATCACTCAGTAACACTGGAGGACTAAATCTCATTCATTTATAGTCTTGAGTCAAACTGAAAAAAAAAGTCATACTAACCATTTGCATTACATATGTTTATAAGCTTCATAGGAAGTTCTCCTTACCGTATAGAGTTTAATGGGCCATGGACATTGTTTTTTCTTATCAATGTAGAACATCAGAAACAAAGGCCTCTGTAATGCTGCTTATTGATGGCACATATGGATACACAGGTGCAGACTCTTAATGCTGTCACCCACCTCTGTAGGTAGTTTATGCTCTATGGCTCTAGAGTCAGCAGCTCGACCAGATTTCAGATGGGAAAGAGCTGCTCTGAGGGCAATACAGCTGAGATGGCAATGCGCAGGACAAGCACGTTGCATGCTCAAGTAAGGGTCCAGCTCGGCTGCCCGAAGGACAGGATTTTATCCTGTTGGGCTGAAGCAATCTTCTGCAGAGCTGGTGCCAAGAACATTGAAAGAAAATGTTGCTCGTAATCCATCTGGCTGAAATCTTATCCTTATCTTATCTAGGCACTGCATCTAGCTCAGAGCCAAAATTAGGCTATCAGGAGAGGTACTACAGAGATGTGGATGAAGGCAGATGGCTGTTGAGGGAACTGGTCCAGGGGCAGGTACGTGCAGGCCTTCTTAACCAACATTTTTGGGTTGGATCTTGAACCTAGCAAAAAACAAACAAACAAACAACAACAGATCAGTGTAAAGGGGACCAGGATGACATCCTTTATCAAAATGCTTCCAATGTCTTTATAGAGTTTATTGCAAAAACTGCTTATTAGTTCAACAGTTACAGTATCACTGCTCTTACAAATCAAAACTGCACACAGCCAAGAAACAGCTGTTCCCGCACTCTAAGGCTTCTAACATTTCTCTAACAAATCAAAAGAAAAACAGACTGAATTATAAACTTCAGCATAAGCTAGCACTTCATGTCCTCTGTTATGTTTAATGTGAACTCAAGAGATGATTGATATATTTTAAAGTTAATAGCTTTTTAATAAAATGTTATGTGTGAAAATATGGAAATCGGGATAAAAGCTGCCAGCTTACGACTGATATGTTTTGAGGACAGGATGAAGTGTGGGGATTATAATGGATCAAATCCTGACCTTTGCTGTTTGGGATACTGCTCAAAATTTTTTAGTAGTTTTCATTTGAATGAACCTCTGTTGAAGCAGCTCAGTTTATGTAATATAAACCACAGCACACTGGAGCTGAATGTGTTACACCACTGTTAGAAGGATAAAATAAATACCTCAGGAGGTCAACTTCCTAACTTGATCTACTTGTAACTTTCCCCATGGGACATGATTTCACATACCTGTACAATGCTGATTATTTTGTAATTGGAAGCAATAAAAAGAAAAGATTGGAGACAAAAAAAAAAAAAAAAAAAAAGAAAGCAAAAAAGTGGCCATCCCTAAGGTGGAGAGAGCAAATACTGCATGGTGCACAGTACACAGCTGGAGTCACGAATATTCCTTACGTTCCACTAAGGCCTTTCTTAGCAAAATGGAGAATATGTTTTGATACTAATACGATGTTCAGGAGGAGCCTTTGGAGACTTCTGCCAGAGCATACAAAATGGCTGGTTCTCAGAAATACATAAAATACAGCGTAAGAAATCTCTGCACAGAGGGAAGTTTATTGTTGTTACGCCATTATGTTCAGTTTCTTGCATCTCTGTCATCACTCAGCATTAATACGCTTCGGGAGAGCAGCAAAAAAGAGACCTTAACCCAAGTCCTGCTATTTCCTCAGGCTGGCTGTGGGGCACCTGTCTGCTGGGGCCCATCTCCCACCAGGAGTTGTGGCCCGGCGAGAAACAGAGCAGGCTGAGGCACTCTGGAGACAGCACATAACGTCATTGCTTGTTTCTGCTTCATCTTCCTTCGGCAGCTCATTTTCTGTCCTTCAGGAAGTGAAGAGCAGCAGATCTCCTCCAAAGTCAGGAAGCAGAGAATGAGCTGATCCCATTTCACTAATTACAATTTCCCATGTTAGGGTTTTTTCCACTTTTTGTTTTCCTCATGGCTCCTCTTTCAGGTTTTAAAATGTCCCCCAAATCTTGGCAGACCCCAGGCTCCAGAGTCCTACTGGTTAACCTGAGTGGAAGAACACTGCTATTCACATAATGCTGTAAAGGCCAATTCGCCAAATCTGAGATCGGTCTAGGAGCAATCCCTTTCTCTGATACAGGTTGTTTTCCGTCCACATTCAGGAGGTAGGTTGGCCAGAAGGACGATTTAGTCATTTTATTAACACAGCAGACACCCAGCTTAGACCCATGCCTATCTGGGCTTCTAAAAACAGTTCGCAGTGAACATGCCCTGCGGCTCCCTGGCAGGGCTGCTCCCATACCAGTAACTCGAGCCGGGCGCTCACGGTCACCCTAGCACAGCCAAACACAGGGAAATAACAGCATCTTTAGAAACTGCCACAATGGGTTAAAGCAGCAGGGCAAGCTGCACACCCGTGCCTGAGCCTCCCCCCTCGGCAAGCAGCAGCGCTCAAAGAGGGAAAACATGATCGTGCAAATGGCAACTTCTTACACAGAAAAGCTGCTTTAAAAGTTACTGCAGTTAACTAGTTTGACTTGGAGTGGCTTTAGCCCTCTAATGCAGAGGTGAAGGAGGGAGTAGAAAGGTATTGGCTGCGCTCAGGGCTCGCAGAGCCATGAACGAAATGCCAATTACATGCCCAAATTCTGCCCTCAGTGAGCTGGCGCAGCTTATAGCTGATGATCCACTTGCACAACCACGTCTGAGGATAAACTCTGCCATGGCAGAGATACAGAGCTTTATGACTAGCAATCTAACCATCCAAAAGGAAATGATATGCTGCATAAAAGCCAGATAGGTGGCTAGAAAAAATGATGTTTTTAATTTTACACACAGTGCATTTAATCTCGAAGTATACATGCAGACATAGTTATAGTTACACTGTTACTTTTAAACACGACAGACCTGTCCCACTGTATGAGATTGTCATATTTTTGTTCTGAGTCTTTTTCATTTTGAGAGCTTTCTTGAATAGGACGTTCAATAATCACAATAAGCAGTTGCCTCTTGGAGAAGAATATTGCTCTGCTTTTCCAGTTTGCTCCCTTCCTTTCTGAAAGCATATGCAAATTAATGAAGAATAATCATAGCTTAGTCATAAAAACAATCTGTCAATATTTACATAGTGCTCTTTCATTTCTTGGTCTTGCTTTGCTAGTCTGATACTTAAATTAAGCCCAACATGCATCATCAAGTCATGGATCTTGAGAAGATGATATTTTGAGATACATTTGATTAGCAAATGAAAATCCACATGGAATGAGGGAAAGTATCCTCAGCACGATTCAAAATAATTGTTAAATGACAGGTCAGGATATAACAGGATAGGGGGGAAAAGAGCAGGTAGGCAGACTCCTCCTAGCGAGCTGAGCCACCGTGTGCAGCAGCAAGAAGGCTTTGGGCTCTGCATTTGCAACTTCCTCAAACTTACTGTAAACTTTAAAATTGCTTTGAACATCTTCTAAATAAAGATGCAGCTATGACAATTATGTCAGATCCATTTTAAACTCTTTGGCTCATCTTTGTTTCTTTGATATCACTCTTTTCAGTGGCCTAAGGAAATCCTTTTGAGAAAGAGGAAGATGAGAGCTGGAAAACTCCCAACTACAGTTTCAAGTAGTGCAAGTGCTGGTGGTCCGTGAACCATGGGCAAGACAGAGCAAAACAAGAGCTACAGGATTGCTTTCCAATCTCACTAGCATTACAACTGCATAGTTCCTATTTACTTGGGATCACACTTGGCTACTGATCAGTATAAATACAATTTCTCATACCACAAGCAGGGGCTTCTTTCTTTAGTGCAATAGGAGCAGACCTGCTGCTTTAATATGGGATGCTGGAGCAGGGAGGTGAGTGAATTCTCTAACTCTCTTAGTTTCTTTTTCATTGCAAACGTGAGCCCTGCTGCATCTGAAACTAAATTACCATAGTATTTACGGCAAAGAATAGCTCACAGCAAGCATGAAACCAGAAGTGCTGCCACATACATGCAGCATGTTTTTTTAGAAGGTTTCCACCCAGAAGTGCGATTGTTTGCTGCAGAAGAGTCTTCCTCATTCATGTTTTTGAGTTTTGGGGTGTAATATTCTCAGATCTATTTAAAACAATGTTTTTCAGCACGGGGAGCTGTAGCTGCTGGCCCTGGAAGACCAGTATCTCATTTCCAGGTATTTACATAGTTGACACCAGTGGCGTTTTGCAGTGCAATAGCTGAAAGAATTGGGATTTTTTCTTGTCTAACTGTTAATAGTGAAAATAAGTCACCACTTCAAGTTTAAATGCACAGATCTCTCCGCATTTCTGTAGTTTAGAAAAAGAGAACAAGTTTAACTATGTAAATCCAAGCTATTTTGAGTTGTGCGAGAAAAATCAGTTTGAGCTTTGATCAATGTATGAAGAGACTGAAAAAACACATTTTCTAGCCACTGCTAACACCACAGTGAAGAGACCCAGTTGCCTTTAAAACTGATAATGTCAGGGATAATTCAGGCAGATTCTAGCATGTTTCTTACTAACTTCAAGAAATCTAGATGCTTTTTTAAAGCAAGTGAGACACATTATTTCACACTAAAACAGTGACTGTTTCCCTTTTCTCAGTGGAGGTATAAACAACAGATCCTCTCAGCAATGTGCTTTATGGCATATACTCCATTATTGCTTTAAGAAGTTTTATACCAAATTTGCTTGGAAAGCCAGAAGACATTTGCACTGAAGTAAAAACCACTGGATGTTGTCTGCTGCAAAGTTCTCTCTCCACTTGCTTGCTACTTCGTTAAGTTGGTTCGAGTAGGTTTCCCCTCCCTCACTGAGTACCGGCACCTTCTGCAGCCTTCGTTTCTCTTGTTCCTTACGTGACCGAAATGCGAGCACAGCCCAGCAGATCTCCTCCCGCTCCCAGCCCCTACCACTTTGACCTCCTGCACCTCCTTGGGGGCTCTTGGTGCACTCTGCACTCTGCTGTGGTGACTACGGCACGTTGAGATCAGCCCTTCATAAAGAGCCAGCCTAGCCAGTGATATCTCTCTCTGTTTTTGTAGATTAGTGCTTCTTTTTTAGTGTAAGTTGAATATTTCAGGAACGCAACATAGGGTGAGGGGTGCTGGAGTTCCCGGGGATGCAGCCAAGTCTCCGTCCTGCTTCACGGCTTTCGCTCACAAGGTCCAAGTTTAATGACCCCTGATGTGCACCGAGGAGGAATTTTCCCCTGGGTCTGACTGGCAGTGCGTCCACCTACGTAACCGCTGTCACGGCTACCTGCTGTCTTTGGTAGCTGGCACTGTAGTCTATTTCCTTATTCATCCTATAGCTCTATACACAGATACATACACTGTCCTGTTATTGGCATAACCTGATCAGAAATGCTCTTGGCCTCCCCATCACTTCCTGATGGTGCATGGACCCATAAAAACACACGTATACTTTCCATGTTACACCTGTAATAGCTCTATCACAAACAATTCCACGAGCATCTCTTCACATTTAAAAATCTCTCAGGATTTAAATATTTTGGGGGGCTAGCAATACTGCATGGTCAGAGAAGGTATTCAGACCATAGCATGATGGACATGCTTTCAAGGTGAGCATTCCTGAATTCACCTAGTGAACCGCCATCTGAATCTTCCAGTTTGGGGAGCAAAACTATAGCACAAGATGTCCCAGCTCCCACAGCTGTTTCCTAATGAGGCACTCTTTCTGAGTTTCCCAGATACTTATTGACAGCATAATCTTAGCATCAAATTACTCCCTAGTGTGCACAAGGCTCTTCCCAAAAGCTCTGGCCTGGGGGCAAACAGTGTCCTTTGCACATTTGCAACACAATTACTAGGCAGAGCACACTGCCCTGCTCCGCTCTGGAGCCTGCCTTCATCCTCTCGCACAAGCTATGGTAAAAGAAGCAGCTTTTAATTTTTCTCTACAGTATAGTTCCCTCCTAAAAATCTCCCACATAAGCATTTTTACTATTGCAGCTCCACTAATGCTCGTAAGTGTGGGAGAGCTGGCATTTTTGCTAGAAGAACATTTAGATCCTCTATACAGTGTCTCTCGTGCTCCCTTAAATACCTCTGCAATCAATCAGAGGAACATGGGACACAGCGCCTGCTGTGAAAGGGATGCAGGGTACTCGGACTTAATGTCACCCCACTCCATGCAAATAACGATGCTTGCTCTCCCCATGGACTTCCCCTTTTCCTAGACACTGCTGAGTGAGACAGACTAGAAGTTCTCTCTGAGGAGGCTGAAAACAATAAAAGCTCTGATCTACTTATGAAAAATGCTGCAAGACAGACAGACTCTATATTATTATATTGTATAATGTACTAGAGTAATACATTATTAAAATTAAAGCATTTAAATTCATTTTCAAAGAGATAATGTGAGGAGATGAGCATTCTTCAGATTATCCCCATTACTACTGGGGAAGTACACTTCACATTGATTTTCATATAAACATTGTATGATCTTATGTGGTGTGTAGTCAAATAGCTGGAATCCATTAAAAACATGCTCCAGCTGTGCAATCACTGTCCTCACAAAAATACATTTTTACATGTGGTTAATGCCAGGAAGAATCCACAGCTTCAATTATGAGAACATCAAAATATGTTGTTTATTGCAGAAAAAAAAGCATTTGCAGCAATTTCAAATATCCCGTCAACACCACATTGCTAAATCTAGATAATAGAAATCCAGAGAAATTTGAGCTAAATCTGTCTGGATTATAGCTGTGGGATTATCTGAATGCTAAATTACTGTATATGTTTTACTCACAAACATGAGGGCAGACAGTTTAGGAAGATGGATGACTATGCAGATTGCAATAAAACCCATCCCCAAGAGACTTCTTTATACACTAGGTAAACAATCCCTCTCAATTTATCAAGCGCTCTGGATTGGATTAATGCTGTCATTTATTTTTCTATCGCTGTGCAGAGGAATACGGTCTGTCCTGAACAGCTCCTTCAGCATGGTAAAAATAACGAAGGTTTTCTCTGTGTGTCTTTCACAAGGCATGCAGTGCAGGAATATTAATTGGCTGCTGTGTTTGTGTAACCCAATTAGAGAAAATACAACTGTAGTTTAGTGCATAATCAGCAAACCAAATTATACTCCGTATTTAAAGAAAAGATTAACTCTGCTTGTCTTGTTAAACAGCCCCTTCCCCTCCCCCCTTGTTTACACTCCAGCTCCAGCATTGCTGGCTTTCTAAGGACATACAGTGACTGAACCTGGATTGACCTGACACACAGCATCTCTCCAGCTTTCGCCTTTAATGCTTCACAGATGCGCAAGCTGTGACCAAAAAAAGCAAAGAGAAAAAATGCAGGGCACTGTGCATGCTGAGGGAATTTGAAAGATGTGATACTGTCCACGGGCATCAGGTCTGAGTGTCACCTTTGCTGCGAGCATGCAGTCAGCGATGACAAATACACATTCCTTCAGCTGTCGGTGGAGCTCAGTTTAACAAATGCAAGTAAATTATGTTCATTTAGGAATTATTCTAATTCCTACTACTCTACTAGTGTGTTAGCTTTTATTACTCGCTAACACTGTTTTGGTGTTTCTGGTGGCACCACTGCACAACCATAGGGCGAGTGGTACATGAGGCAATTGGGAGGGCTTTCTCGGGGAAGAAGGCTCACAAGCATTTTCTGCTCCCCAGGAACAGCTGTAAGGACATGGTCCGTTTCTTTCTTTCTTTCTCATTCAAATAATGTATGTAGCTCTATAAACAAGTTAAATACAGTTTTGGATCCTAGGAAATTGTCAATGCAATCCTCTGGTCAAAATATGAACAAGGAGGGGGGGAAAAAAAGGAAGAAGAAGAACTGGCCTTAACCAGAGAGTTCAGATGTATATGGATTTAAATTATTTTTAACAGAGAAAGTGGGTTATAATGAATAGATGCCATGGAAATTTGGGCACAGTAGTTGTTATCTCCAAACTGTGCTTATGTGCTAATAGATTTGCAGTGTCAGCCCTTTTCGAGATAAGAAAACATTCTTCAGCTTTCCTCCATCAAACAAAGCAGTATTTTCTCACAACTTCTGCCACTATTATACCTGTTTTTGTGATGAATATCTGAAGACTTGCATATAATTTAACTGTGTTTTTATGACCTTCTCAGAATGGTACTAGCTGACCAGTACACAAAAGGCTGGTTGTTACATAAACCTTCTCTAGACTAGTGTTCCCTCAGAGCTAAACCAGAGGTAGTAACCTGATATAGCTTAAGGGCAGAAAGTTAAAGCCACCTAGATACAAATGTCACAGCAGGAGTAGGAAAGCTGAGTTAATGAGCTCAGGTCTACCCTGTGTCAGTGCCGCAATACATACTGCGAGGACTCGAGATTGCACAGTATCAGTCCCGAAGATGGTCTGTGTACCTTAATTTCTGCCATAAAAATGACCTACTGAACAGAAAAACTTTTTTTAAAAAGGTACGGCTTTGGTAATGGTAGGTAGGTAACGAAGAAGTACAGGTGGGAAAGGGCTAACAGTAGCCTGTTCTTCTAAACTGAGTCAAACCCAAAGTAAATTCTAAAGGAACCTAGAAAGAGACAGCATAGTTTCATACCATGTTACTAACGTAAAGGATAAATAGGTTACAGGATTGAAACATTACAGAAAGATTTAAAGTGAAAAAAGAAATCTTAATCTCAAAGCACACAGCATAGCTATAGATCAAACAGTAAAATAGATGGCTTCACATTACTTCCAGGAATACTAGATATGCTTCCCCCCTCTCTTATATATTCATTAGAAAATTCATTCTGCTGTAGGCCAGCCGTAATTTAAATTACTCCCTCTGCCATAAGAAACCAAACTTTAAAGGAAAATATTAACTCAACTACCATGTCGTTTGGAAACAAAAATATGTTTGGTTAGCAAGAACAGTATTTCAGAAGACAGATCAATTCAATTCCATTCAAAAGGAGATGAAACAAATTTAGAAATCTGGTTCAGCAATGTAGTTAGATAACTGCTCACGTGATTAGAACTAAAAATGGGCTTAACCACTTTCTTGGAAAAAAAAGAAAAAAGTAAAAAGGAAGAAAAGATTTCCAGTTTGGCATAAATCTCAAACAAGGCTGAAATCTACAAAAATACTGTACAGGTAGAAAAAAAGACGTGTGCAGACTTTACCTAAGTAGTGCTTTCTTTAGCGTAATTCCACCAAAGTTACAGAATCATCCACAAGTGTAACTGTCACCCAGGGAGCTTTGTAAAACTCCACTGGCGCAAACTTAGACACTCAGCTATAAAATGCTGAATGCTCCGATATATGGGAGATACATGGCAATTATCTGATGGCTGTTCAACGTGGTCTAGTAGAGAGTTTATTTTCATTTCCTCTTGGTAGCTGACCCCACAGAGAAAAGCAACTATAAATGGCAAGGAATAGCATTATTTGCAGCTTTACTGTTAATGTCAACACAGTCAGAAAAGTAGTTGGAAAATACACCAAAACCTTAGCAGAGGCAGTTTCTCCCAGACAGGCCAGCACTTAAGTCATCTTCTCAGAGTTACACCCGGAAAGGATGCATGATTGCTGTTCACGCTGTACTGACTTCAAAGAGAAAAATGACTTCATTTTTTTTACTGCTGTTCCCTCTTTTTTTTTTCTGTCTTTCCTAACCAATATATTACAAAGGTTTTTCCAGTCCTTAATTTCCATTATGTGCTAGGTGACTTCCTTATCTTTCCATGTACCTGATTTGAAAGACAGTCATCAGATAAACCTCGTCTAACTTCTGTTCTTTGCGCTTTCATAAATGATGCACCAGATGCTTGATGTCTCTATCTTTGCTGTCCCAGTTAGAGTTTGGAGATCTTTTCCTTAGATCTTTTACCAAGGCTAAATGAGCCCTGACAGCCCTGGTTGAGAATCAGTTTTCCTTTTCCTCAGTTTGTGTGATCTCTAACACCTTCTCCCAAATCATCCAGAAAAACAGCATCAAAGCTCCTTTTCTGATTTCCTCTGTACACGAGGCAAACACTATTTTACTGTACCTCAGGGCCAGTGAATGGTGTAGAAAGCACATGGGATACTCAGGCCTGTAGCAAATTTGCAGTATAGCAAGGGAAAGGAAAACAAGAATGCTATATGCGAGCAAACCCGATTATTTGATACTATCTCAGAACCCTTCCTGTCCTCTGCTAATATTCAGTTTATTAGAAAATATTGATTTTACTGTATTTAATATGATATTCAATACCCTATTAATATGATTACAAATTGAAACTATAATTTTTTTCTCCGATGATTAAAATAAAATTAAGGAGAAGGATTAATTAACCAACTTCACTTATATGACCAATATCACTCCTTATTCTTAGTGAGACAGTCCCAAATAAAGTCTCATATATATCTGCTATGACTGAATACATTAAAATTAATGTTAGAGATAATACCTTTTTCTATGCACAGTGTATTTACTGAATACAGCAGCTCTTCTGGTTGCACAGTATCAGTTAGCATCTTTTAGTGCACTTTTGGAATTTAGGTTTGTACTAAAGCTATCATATACAATATAGCTGTTAGTTCTACCCACTTAAGAAGAAATGATAGCTGGGTGATCCTTAGAGGAATGAAGTCACCATTCTGGAGGTATAACCAGAGCCTATGACAGTCTCAGTCCAGAATTTTCTTTCTTGCATTTTACCCTTAATTCTACTTAAATATGAATATGAATATACTATCCAAATATTAATATAATATCTTAATATTAAATAGTAAGATATCAGATTCAATATACAATAAAAAGAAACCCTACAGAATCATGTTTATAACCAGGGCTGTTTAATATGTTGATTTCTACACTTGACAGGGATTAAATATATCTTTACACTTAAGCAAAAACTATCTAATTATTGAAATCAGAAGTATTTTTACAAAGAATATTTTCACTGCTCAAATTGCCCATTAACACTGAGAATATAACTCTCCTTCGACAGCAAACATTTGCCTTTGTCTCTACCTTCTCCTTTATGCTGCTTATACAGTGGCACACTCTTGTAAAATTTATGTTGCAAACACTGGAAAAGAATGCCCACATCTAAGCACACAAAATACCTGTTCCAGTGGATCTTTTTCCTTTTGATAAGACTTTAGGAAAGAGAACTCAAAACCTACCTTCTGACCTCAAACTTCTTTGGAGTATTCTTTTTACTTAAGACAGCCAAAAGCATGAAAACTTACTAATTTAAAATTAACATTAGCCAGTTTTTATTCTCTTGTACCTTGTTGACCAAAGGCTCAGAGCATTTTAACACAGACATTCATTTAAAAACATTGATAGATAAATTATTTGACAACATGTTTTCAAGGCATATACAGCCTTTTACCTGTCTCTACAATGCTTATACCTTTGTCCTACAACACTCAGGGCTCGTGTAACACCTAAATAAAAGTAAGGATTAAACTGTGTTTGGAAGACAGGACAGTAAGCAATAAGACAGAAGCAAGGGCATTTTTTCCCTTTTGGGAAAAACTAATAAAACTAATACAGTTCGTATTTATGTATTTGTCGGGGATTTCAAATCCTACGTGCTATTTATTTTTCAGAAGACATTCTCAGCTTATCTATTAACTGTTACCTGCTGTGGCTAGAGAGGCATGAACCCTGGGAAAGCCCTTACTGCTCCAAGGAAAAAAAAATGTCGTGACCACACAACACAAACACTTAAATCATTGTCTAATTGACCTAGCCTGGGAGTTCAGCTTAGCATTCAGCCCAGGGTTACTATTGCCCTGGCAAGGTAATTTCTTCCAAAGACAGATGTTTATTTGTGCCCGATTATCCCACAGCAGTTATGTCCAAATCTTGGCCTCTGCAGTCCTTCTCACAAGGAAACTGCCATTAGTGAAGACACGGTCTTTATTTAGTTTAAGCTAGTCTGCAAATCACTGCTAGGCTGATCACTGTGATGATACATTAGCAAAGCTTGTGAATATGCTAAATATATGTATTTTTCAAAAGATTCAATCTAATTTGAGTTCACATGTAGAAAACAAGAACTCTTATGCTTTTCCTGGTGGAAAAGCATCTCCTCATGTTGGACTTGTTCCCTCCCATTGCACTTGGATCTCCAATCCAAGGGACTGCCCAAGGGTGCTGTGGGGCATCCACAGCTAGAGCTGACTTCAATTTGAATTGTGGGTGCTCAGCATGGCTAAGAATTGGGCCATGCATTTTTAAAAGCTATCAAACATTCTGGTGTTAAAATAACATCTTTTGTGTGCCAGAACAACAGCAAAAAAAAAAAAAAAAAAAAAAAAAAAAAAAACAAACAAAACATGAATTTCTGCTGGCTCTGCAATAGTTATTGCCGTGGCAATTGTTTATGAAAACACAAGAAAAAACAAACTAACATTCTCCCTCTACCCCACACTGAGCTACACATATTTTACTATCGTTAGTAAAAAGTCTGTATGGCAGCTAGGCTGAAATAAATTTCCAATGCAGTTTAATGGACTAACAAGTCAAGTGCCTTCATACTGCTGGCTCGCACACGAGTACGCAGGTTAACTTTTAATCCACTACACTGGTACAAGTTTCCTAGCACAGAGTAGGCATTAGCAGGCAAGCCATGGGCTGAACTGACAATATAGACTGAATTAGCATTTCTTTTATCAAGCAGTGCAGAATGAACAAATGCCAAGACATGTGTTATTCTAGTTTAAGGCTACACTGAGGGAACATTATTCGTGAATGCTAACATTGACACATTTACAATGTTAGAACTTGTTTGTACTTGTTAGATAATGTTAATTTGCTTTGTGTTGCTACGCTAGATCTGTTGAATATTTCTGAATCCTTATACCTTACTCTGCTATGAATTAAAAATGGATAAAAATATGCAAGTTGATAGTAAAGAACAGATCTATTTTGCTGTTGTCAGTAGCACAGAAAGTAATTTTGAAAGACCTCATCTGACGCATGCCTTCATACTTGAAATGCACACTCAACTGTGCAATGTGGCACGCCCCATGGAAGTAACAGTATAAAGATGTGTTTTCTAAATTACTTTTATGCTAAGTAGCATGCACAGAACATATTTTTCTGGTAATGAAGAGGAATTGGATACAAGTGATGACATACCTATGCAAATAAAATATTCATGAAAAGAACACAAGGGTATTTGGTTCTTTCTCACTCGAGGGTTGTTTTTTCAGCCCTAAGTATGCGATTGGATTTCTCATTGACAACTGTATGGACAGTACCAACCAATGTGGGCCAGTAATGAAGGGTGTGAAAAACAGGAAGAGAATGGATAGATTTGCACTTGCTCCTGTCCTAACTGTAGGGCTCTGCATTTAGGTGACAAGACTGTTTTTCAAACTCTACTCTGTTAATAGCAGGCCATTCTGTTGGAGAGATTTTTTCTTAAAAGCAGCTTGCCACTTCACTTAAATTTAAGCAAGATGGGATTTTTTTTTCCTCTATAAAAGGAAACTAGGCATAAACTGACCGTCCTTGGAAGTTCCACTGATCAAACTTAGGGAACAATATTTAGATTGATTTTACATCATTTTATCTCTAGTTTGTAATAAGTAAAATGAGACTCATGATTCAGGAAACACTGATTTGTTTCAATTTATACAGCCTTTTTTGAAATAAGATGAGGAAATTGTCTAATCTGACATATAATTTCATACAAAAAAGCATATACTTCCCAGAACAGAAAGATGAACATCTAACAAAACTATCTGGTTGTAAGGTCTAAGGGACTAACGATTTTAGCCTCAGGTTGAGGTATAAAATCTTCTCTTTTTTAAAATGTAACTTCACACATAACAGTATTTCAGATTGAGATTCAGGCAAGACTACTAATTTCAATACAAGGAATTACTACTTTGCAGCTTTGGGAACAAACTAGGAAAATAATGTTTGCATGTGACATAACAGCTCTTCCAGAATACCCTCAATTAGAAAATGTTGTGTCTAATACAGTAGGAGGAATTTTGCTTTTACTTTGATACTGCCATGTTCTGAAATCCTCTGATTCACCATACTGAAGGATCATATGCTTTTTTATAGATGTTCAATGAAGCAGACTGCTATATTGATAAGGGAACTTCCTATCCTTTTTTTTTTATTATTATTATTTCTTTTTTCCTTCCCATTAAAATACTAGCTACTACTACAACAAAGAAGCCATACAATTGTCACAGCGTGGTAATATTACAGAGGCCACTTTGAGGAGTGGTCCGAAGAGTATTTGCCAAACCTTTTGATCCTTAGTAATCAGAACAGAAGTGCCCAAAATCCAGAGATTAAAGGATTAGGCCTCAAGAAAGACTTGCGGTATTTCAAGAAAATGTGACTGATGCTCACCACTTATTTTTTACAGTGCTGATGAGATTTAGTGTTTAAGGTCCTTTCCTGTTCAGACATAAAAGCTGCTGTAATCAGAGTATTACTAGGGAAAACTACTCTGGTTGAGGATTCAATATGTTTAAATTGTTGAGCCAAGGTTATTGTTTGGATTAGGTTAGAAAGGATGATACTAAAATACGTAAGCTCCAAAGGCACAGCAGAGCAGAGAAGAACAAAGAAAAACATTATTTTTAAAAAACAGAATAGAATCTAGATACCATATGTTGGTTACAGCTATACGAAAGATAACTTAGAATAAGCTAGAAACTAGGTATAGATTAAGCGTCTACATGGCTATTAGAAACAGAACAAACATTTCAACTGAACTGAAACGTGTACGAAAGCAGCATAGACCCTGGAGATGGAAGAGCCGTACCAGGTCAGGCTGCCCAGCCCCCTGGAGCCGCCAGGCTTTGTTCCCACACCCCTCCCCTGCTTCTGCCGCCTAGCACTCGCCGTGGGAACAACAGCCAGCGTGGTTGTTTTACTAGAAAACAAAGATACCAGGCAATACTGACGGTTAAACATCTTGGTACATTTGTAGGCAAGGTCTAAAGACTTTTTGCAAGTTTTGTATATCCAAACAGCTAGCAGCTTTTGCTCACACACACACACAAAGGCTATAATAACATTTGTTGATTTAATAGCTCTACACTGTCTAGATCCTATTGCTTCACTAATATTTGAAAATACTGTAAATTAGTTAAGATTGTTATTCTTTTCTCTGTAATTGCAGAAAAAACATATATTTTATTAAAATTACTTTGATTTTTAGGTGAGTTCAGTACCAGCTATTATTGCCACCAAAGAGCTCCATATGACAGGAACATAAAATACCATGGATACAGCAATTGTATCTTTTTCAAATAAAAACTAAGATGAGAACTTTGAGTTAAAAAATCTGACTTTTCAGAAAGCTGTTAAGTATTACATTTCACATGCAAGCCATTCCAAAATTCTGCTCTTCCTCCTCCCCCCTCCAGCAAATCACAACTAGAAAAATGAAGTAGAAATTTAAGGTAGGGAAACTAATCAACCATGAAGGGGGGGGGGTGTTGCAGTTGCTTAAGTGACAGTGATATGCCTCAGATACAGGTTCCACATCCCCTGTATTACATTTAGAAAATATATAAATAAACAGATGTCCCGTGTCTTTGAATTCCTCGCCAGTAGCTGCACAGTGCTGCAGGCGGCCTGCCTCTGGCTTCCTTCCTTCTAGCTGCTTGCGGCCTGCCTAGCCCGCAGCGCGAGCTCTCCCCGCGCCTGCCGGTGCATACCTTGGTCGTGCAGCTCGCACCCATCATGTGAACCCCAAGATGGGTGCTAACCCACATATGCTTGCAGAGTGGCTTAGGTGGCTTGAGAGTCACTCGTCTGAAAACACGCGTGGAGATGGAGAAGAGTAGCAGCGTTCAGAACTGAGAACGTGACTCTGGTGCTGCAAAGAGGCTCCTGGCGACTGCTTCAGGCAGGCCAGGGCAATCTAAGCAGTACAGCCTGTCCTGGTCACAGAGAACAGGCACACCAGCAGCAACAGCTTGGTTTGTGGGGGCTGCTGCCGCGAGGAATCCCCTGCCCCAGCGCAGAGGCTGCCGGGGCAGTGGCCATCCACTGAAACAGTCCTCCTTTTACAGATGGAGGCCACAGAGGGAGTATTTTAGCACAGGCCTCTCTCCTACATATAGGCCTAATTGATTTTAGCTCTACCACATACCAAGGGCAATATATAACCCTTAACATGATTCTTCATCTAAAAATGGTAGGCATTTTTGCATATATAAGATGCTACTTATACTATACTATTTATTTAACATGGGGCTCAAAAAAAAAAAAAGAAAAGAACAAAAACAAGAGCAAGGCATCAGTTTGTTGTCTCTTCAGCCTAACACATTTCCAATGATTTTTATGCAAAAATCTGTTGTCCTAAAATGCTACTGTTCCTCTGTTTCAGACATGTAATGTACATACATGATAAAATCCTGTCCCTCCCTAAAATGTTGGCAATTCATGGTATTCAGGTCTTTACTAAATGTCCCAATTTTTATGAGAAGCATGGAGAATTCTAGTCAATGAATCTTGAACCCACTGGTAAGTGCAACAAGTCAATAACAAATTTGCCTTAGTAAAAACTTCAGGACCGAGCCCAATATTAGGTTTTTAATAATGTAAAAATAATAATGAACGGAATTTCAGGCATTTTCTATTACTGTCCTGTGAAAGAGGCAGGTATATACAAGTGGAACATAACATTGCATTTTGTGTACATTAGTGCTACATCTCTGGGAATTTAAGTCATAAGCTGGAAATAAAGAACAAATGTATCCATACAAATTATGTTACTTACAAGTTGAAGTTTTTTTTTTTTTTTTTTTTTGGGGGGGGGGGGAGGTTGTTTTGTTTTTTTAATCAGATTAACTAACTGCTGCTATTGCTTTAGGTAACAACCAGACCAATTGCTGCACTACCAATAACCAAATGCGATGCAGTATGGAAGCATAAAAAGAGACAAATACACTTCCAGACTCTTAGAAATACATAAGATTAGTCCTTCATCTTAGATAACAGAGGTTATTCTGATGACAAGTACATATACAGAGGTATCTTCCATGGTAGAGTATCTCAGCTATGAAGTACAGCATAAGAAAGTAGCACATTTTTGGACACACTATTTTAAGTGGAATATACTTGGATATAGTTCTATTGATTAACCTCTGATTTTGGTTACTTCATAGAACAATATATCTTATTCACCTAAAGAAACCTGCAAGAAACACATGTTCTCCTCCAAAACCAAAAATCCAGGTAGTATCACATATCTGAATTGATAAAAGTGCTGCAGTTAGCACATACAGATTTAATTTGATACCTCTTTTTGGATATTAATGTCTCAAAATAAATGAGCAATTTCTTCTCCAATACATTTTCCATTAAATATTTATGAAAAATATTAAATGATATGATACTTTTAATGATACATAGATGATTATATCACTGTTGGTTTACTTGAATCTGAAATTTTGTTTTATTTATTACAGAAAGAGTAGCCAGGCTAAATATTTTAGCTGTTGTCTCTAACTTCTACAGAAAGTTGTGGCTGCTTGGGTCTGGCATGCAGATTACGATCCATCTCTAATTATTTCCTATATGTTTAAGTCTAACATCATGTATAGGATTGTACAAGGCAAAGATAACAGAATGTTGGCCCTGAGAATCTTAAAATCTATGCTGGCATACAGAAATCTCAAGTGGGATTAAACTAGTATGCACAAATTGCACAGCACTACACATTACTTTCCTTGCAAATATGAACATTCCTGCATTGATAAGTAATAGCTATAAGCCAGGAAGAAATCTTTTTAAAGGAAGAATTAAAATGAAAGAATAATAATCAGAATCAGACACATCTAGGATCCTATTTAAGCAATCCAGCTTTAAGGATGAGCTTCAATGGCAAGAATAAGAGAAGCACATGATTGAACACAATCCTGAAAGGAGTTATACTATGAATTGAGGCTATAAACCGTAGATTTCTTGCTGAAGGAACACATCTTGCAAGTAAACTGCTGAGATACTGCATATATATTTAAAAACTTTCAAATACAACACATACAATCTTAAATCCTAATTAAAACTATTATCTGTATTTCTCTACCCAGAGAACAATTTATACTACTGATAATTTAAAAGCAATAATAGTTTTAATACAGTAAGAAAAGACACAAAAAATAGAAATACCGATTTTTCTTCTGAGTAATAAGTACAAACCGGAACTGTCTGTCATATCAGTGTTTATCTACTACTGCATGAACTTTCTTCAAGGTTCTGAATACACCTAATATATACAAGACCAACCTCCTTCCATGAAAGAGCACTTAATTCAAAGACAGCCCTACCTGAAAACTGAAAGCTTGAAAATAATATTCACAGCAAGAAGGTAATATAAAGACTCAGGTGATATAAAAAAGTATGGTATGCCTTCAAGAATATACAAAATACAAATTTACATGCTTTTCTAAATCAATGCTTTTGATCAGTTCTGCACGTAATTATTATTGGTGATACACAGATAAGAACAGACTCAGCTTGATTTACTAATTCTGGTCTAAACTTTCCTTTTCTTAATACTACATATTTTGCTCACAGTATAAATGGGATTCAGTAAATTCTGAATCCCACAGTAATATCTTACAGTTCCTTTTTGGAAAAGCAGCATACTCAGAGGTAAAAAGAAAAAGTCCAGTCTATTGTACCACAATGACTTTCATACCCTATAGAAAAGATATTACAAACAGAAGACATATCTAAAAGTGTAAAGAGTAGCTTAATATATAAATCTCATATTTTTATGTGAGGAGAGTAGGAAGGCTACACAATATGTGCCTGCAGAAGGAAGAGAACCAACCATGGGTAACAATTAAATAATCACATTCCTTGGCCTAATCAAAGGCAAACACTTTATATTGACCCTTCATTGTCTTCTATGATGAACTACAACATCATACCAGTTATGCACCCTCTTCTGTTCATAACAACTGAGTTATACTGATTGAGCTTTTTTGTTCTGTATGTCTACCTCCTCCTTCTCTGAAAGGTAAGCAGTGGTAATGCAGTGAACCACGTAATTTGGGATGTAAACACTTATTAACAGTAATTTAGTTCTAGGATCTTACCTTCCTCAATAAGCTTTATAAAACAAACAAAAACTTAAACACATGGAGACTACAGAAGAGTGATGATGTGCTACCCTAATCATGGAAGGATACAAGCAATAGGTCCCAAGCAGAGCTCAAAATGATCACTAATGCTGATCTATTTGAAATCTACATCTAAATCTGATGTATATATAAAGTTTTGGAATGACAAACACATTTTGATTTTACAACCACAATGTTTGTGCAAACATTTTAAAAACTTTAATAGTTTTATTTAATGGAAATTGTGAATCTGCTAACAAACAATGTTGAATAAATCTTAGACCACACCAGTGTTATGCTTTAATATGCTTTTTTTTTCAGATAAATACTGTGATAAATTTTCCTGGCCCTTTATGTATCTTGCTATTGGTTGCCATGCCTAATATAAGCCTATTCTCTACCTAGTTACCAACTATGCATTATAGAATTAACCACAACTGTTAAGGTTGCATCAGGGCAACTCTGAAGTGATAAAACCTTAATGGACTAAGGGATCAAGAATATAACATAATCTCGTATTGCTGTTTTCTATATCACTCCAGAGAGATACTTAAAATGTTCACTAAGAAATATTTATTTAGACATACCAATCTTTTAATGTTATTTCAAAACACAAGTTGATTTCTAAACTCAGGTGATATATTCTATACAAAGATATTTCAATAAAACAAACCGTAATAAATAAATTATGTAGTGGATCTTATAAAAAATGTGCAGAATCTGCAATCCTAATATGTATGTTATTCTCCCCAGAGGGCTTTAAACAAAAAGGAAACTGTGCTACTGTGTTTGGTAACATAGTTAATCATTTATGATATAATAAATTACTCCTCTTTTGCTTATTAGTTAGCTAAAAGCTATCTAGAAAACCAGTGGCTCTAATCTCTCTAATCCCAACCAGTGATTTTGTTGCTTGAGTATCTAACTAGCAGAGATTGTCTAGCTAATACTTTCGGCATTTTTAACATGTAATTATCTTATAGCTAAATTGGATGGAAAATTCAAGAACAGTAACTATATTACTAAAATGGTATTTAATTTCTGCAAAAAGTAGTATATTTCTTTGGAAAAAAGATGCTGCTGTTGGTAAACACATTGCTTTGTGTAGCTCATCCTGCCAACCTTATTTCCATTCTCTTGATTCCTCTGTTTCTCTTAGAATCCCAAAATATTTCTAAAACCTCACTTTAGTTTTAACCTCTTGGGAAATCTATGATTTATTTTTTAACAAAATCTGTCTTTCCCTCTGTGGAGGTTTGTTTTCTGCTATTGACCTCTCTCCCTTGTTCCTCCATATCAAAACTTAACCGATGGCAGTTAAAATTCTAATTATTTTAAAGACTATGGTTAACCTCTTTTTAATCTTACTATCAAAAAACAACTATAACGGACTGACTTCTTCGCTATTTTTTCAGAAGTGCTCATTATTTCTCCCCCCCCCCTTTGTCTCAATACCAATGTTACTGTTGGGCACTTTCATTTTCTATTTTGATGATATTCCTATTTTTTAACCTTTCACTAATCACATCTGCTGTGTCTTTCACTTCACCTCCCTTTATCCCATTATGTCACGTCTAATGCTTGACATTATTCTCCTCCAAATACTTTTTCTTGCAGCTAATACTTACACAGAAAACCTTCAGCTCGTCATAGCCCTTCTACTTTCCGTCAGTTAAGTCCTTGTGTTTCTTCTGTGTGAATCTCTTCATTAAAATTATATATACTCTGTAAGATTCAATATATAGAACTGTATTATTCCCTCTCTATAGCTACCTAGATATACACATATGGTTGTATGCATGCTCATGTGTGCAGAGAAAGACAGAGATGGCTATGAATAGATCCTGTATGGTCAACTAGATCCTGCACAGGCTCAGTAATCCTCAGTATCTTGCTTTTCTAATTTTTCCTCAGTGTGACAGAGTGGGTAAAAGGTGAAGGACTGAGTGTCAAGAAGAGAATCAATTATTGTATAGAGGGGCAGCATCAATTACTAACTTGTGAAATGAATTAGCAAGTGAGCAGGAGAACGAACGATGTGTGAAAAGAGGAATGAGCAAGTGGGTGACTGAAGGAGGAAAAATCAAACTGAGGCAACGAGGAACAAAAGGAATGCAGAGATTAAAAAGCAAAGAGGACAAGGCTGAAAAACCAGCAGAATCACAGGAAGAGAAAATGCACAAGAAAGATATAGTAAAGAGTAGTAAATAGGACAGAAGTGAAACAGCTGCCATAAATCAACCGCAAAAGCAGAACCTTCATGAACTAATATAAAGGTATGGCAAAAGGCGGATATGCAGCAAGGGCAGGCTGGGAGGGCAAGGCTTTCTGTTGTAAGCCAGTTCATTCTAATAAACATTCACTGAACGCTAGAGAAAGATGAAGAGAGGCAGTTAGCACCTCTTCACGCACTTACTCCCTCACCTTCAGATTTATAAGCCTTTCTGTGTTTTCAGCTCTCGCTATGGGCAGACGCCCCCGGGACGCACCTCCGACCGGGGCCGAGCCCCTCCACGCAGCCCGCTCACCGCGGGGGCGGCGGCGGCCGGTCGCAGCCCGGTCACACGGCCTGCTCCGGCCCTCCAACACGCACGTGTTGCTCTAGCAGTGAGGTTTTGACTTTTAACCTCGTCCTCCCCGCTGGACTCGTTTTTCATGCCACCGACCCCCTCCTTCACCTGCTTTTTCACATCTCCACCCCCGCCCCGGGCCCGGGCCGCCCCGGCGCCATGTTGGGAGCTGCCCCGCCGGAGGGCCGCGAAGGGCCCGGAGCCGTTTCGCAGAGTCCCTCCGTCCGGCGCGAGGACAGGGACGCGCCTGCCCGCGCCTGCCACGGCGGCAGCGGGGCGCCGCACGGCCGAGGGCCGCCGCCCGCCCCCGCGGGACCCCCCGCGGCCTCGGGGCTGCTCCCCGGGCGGCGCAGAAGCGGCAAAGCCGGGGGGCGGCGGCAGGGCGGGAGGAGGGCGGCGGGGCCGCCCCGCCCCGTCCCTAACGGCCGGTCGCCTCAGCGACCTGACGGAGGCGACGCCCCACAACAGCGCCGCGGCGGGAGCAAAATGGCGGCTGGCGCCGGCCGGCGGGGCGGGGGCCCGGCCGGGGTAAGGCGGCGGCGCTCCTGCCCCGGCGCGGGGGGACCTGCCGGGGGCAGCGGGGCGGCCGCGGGCCCGCGCGGTAACTCGTCCTCGCCGCAGGTGCGGAGGCCGCCGGGCGGCCCCTGGCAGCCCGGCGCCGCGGGGAGCAGCGTCGTGAGCGGCGCCCTGTTGGCCAAAGAGGAGGAGTACAAGTAAGGAGCCACCCCGGGGGGCTCCGCGGGGCCCGCCCGGCTGTGGGCGGTAAAAGTGTTCCGCGATCCCGGGGGACGGGGGGTCACGTACATACAGGTGAATGTAACCTCATGGTTTTGTAAGTGGCACATTTTAGTTATGTGATTATGTGATGGAAACATACCCGAGTCCTGGCCTCTGCAAAGTATACCTCAGGTGAAGATTGTTAATAAAAACCAGAAAGTGTTGAAAAATTACAGTAGAATGTGCATTAAGCAGTGACACAACATAAAAACATCTATAGCTATTTTGGCTTTATTCAGTTGTTCTACAAATATATTCATGTTGTATCTTTTTGTATTATTATTTCAGAAGATTTTCCACTATAGTGAATACTTTTTTATTATTATTATAAGGACCTGAATCCTGCCCCATACTATACCTCAGTTACTGCCCTGTTTCCTTTACAATAAAGGATTAGTTTTATATGCCTGTTAGTATTAGGTTCTCAAGGAACCTATCCTGACAGAAAACAACATAATATCCACAAACAAAATAAGCTTATTTAACAGCTACATTGGTAAAGGCTAAATAGTTTTAGCTTCAGTAGAAGGAGGCAAAGTTTCAGTCAGCTTTCATGAAATGCAAGTGTCTGTTGGTTTCAGTTTCCAGTAAATAATGTGTGCATTATTGACTGTCAGAAACTGCAAATATTTTTTTGCAACTCTGTTAGCCAAGGTGAAAATAAGTCCAAACTGATGTGGACAATAACTATTTTCAGGCACATTTCTAGTAATATTGGAGGTATGTAGTTGGTTTTTATTGATAAAATTCCCAACAAGGTGTAATTTCAGAAAAAAACAAACAAAAAACTCTATCCATTCTTCTTTCCTGTGAGAGTGACACTCAAACCCAATCAAACTCATAGGACAGTCTGAAATAAGTAAAAATTAGGATAAAAAGCACCGTGGCTGAATGCTACTATCTGTTCTGTCGCCTTAGTTAGGCTAGTAAGACTTTTTTTCCCCTCTCCTATCATTTGTTTTATTCCTTTTGACTTTATCATTGAATTTAGAGTTTCAGTATTCCTCATGTGACAAGAAGAGCAGGCATTACCAAGTTAAACAAGGGCTTGTCAAGATTATAGTCTAAGCCTTACTGTTTAGTGTATATATGGCATTGTGTTACTATTGATTTGACAAAAACCCAGAAAATTATAGAAATATAGCTTGGTTAATACTCTGAAGTATATTTTGGTGTTCTCTTGTAAGAGTTATTATTAAAATTAGTTTAGGCAGAGATACTGTCATGTCTACATTTAAGTCTTTCATAAACTCGGTGATAAGCATTCTTACTGTCTTTCAGGCGACTGAATGCAGAATTAGAAGCAAAAACAGAAAAGCTGGTGCGTCAAGCTGAAGAAGTAATGGTGAGTTGGTTATGCAGACTGTTATATAATTTAGCCTTGGTTCACATGAACCAGGGTCAGGTTTCAAAAGAAACAGTTTAGACCATGCTAAGTAAAAGTATTTTATTTTCAAATTAAATCTAAGCCTTTGCTTGTTTTTTCAAAATTGTAAACTTTTAATAAAAAACATGCAGAAATAGTTTTGATGTAATTTCATCAGGCAGAGATGTGTTCATATAGATGCTTAAAGCTTTTGTGCAGATTATACATAAAATTGTCTTTGTGATGTTTAAGAAAAGGCTTTGTGGATGGTTTTGTGTCTTTAAACAAAAGAAATGCTATTTTAGTATTTGAAAATCAAATACTGCTGCAATAACATTCCAGTGAAATAGGGTTTGCATTGTTCATATTGAAAGAAATGAAAAGATTAAGCAAAATACATAGAAAATACATAGTTACTAAAAAGAAAACTTAAAGAAAAATCCTGTTTTTTATCAGTATTATACTTGTAGTTATCAGTATCATATCTAACTTTGGTGTGGCAATATACCAGATAAATGGAAGTTTTGATAGAAAATTTAGCACATGTGAAGAGTCTAGCTTGTATCCAAAACAGTTTGGAGAAGGAAGAAACATCAAATCTGTTATATTAATAACCTAGGAAGGTGTTCTACATACTAGATATATTCATTATAGGTTAAGCCTTTAAATAAGGCTTAACAAAAATTGTCAATCTGCTAGAAAGCTGTAATTCTCATATACTCTTTGCCTACTCTTGAAAATTCTTTTTTGCCCTTTAAAAACATCCTCCTCTTGAGGAGGATGGGATAAGCTGAGGCTAACAGCTTGGCCTTTGAACAGAAGCAGGAGAAGCATCCCAAATTGCATCTAGTCTCCTTCTTTTGAAGACCAGCAAAAATACTACCCCCCTGCTTTTTTTTCTTTCTTTTTTTTTTAATAAATGCAGCCCAGAACATATATTCCTGGACCACATGGCATTGCCAGATTGCACAGATATGCATTTAACAACAAAAGAAAAACAAGTTTTTTAAATTTGTGAACAGGACAACTGCTTTTAATAATGAATTATGCTTTCTAACTGTAACTTAGTATTACAGAAGCTATCTAAACATTCAGTATTTGAATTGTTCAAAATTGTCCAAATTATGACTGTATTGCAGGAATAAACTTATTTTTGAGTTTTTTTGTGCACCATGGAAAACTGAACATTTGTTCTGCCTGCTGCACATTTGCTATTCCTATATTTCAGAGAAAGGAGGCAGAGTATCAGCATTTCAAATTATGTTATCTGAAAAGTTTTACAGGCAAAAGGCAAGTACATGTAGAACAGAAGTAAGTATTTGAAGATACCAATTGTATTTTATATTTCAGCTATCTTTTCATGTGTTTGAGAAATTCTTTTCCATGACATCTCACTTCAGATTGGTAGACTAAAGTTCTTGTGGCTATAGTCCATCTATTACAGTTTATATTACCGAATAAATGGCTTCTTTCTCCCCCTAATAAAGAAAGGTCAACAGGAGATACTATCTAGACCAGTTTCAGTACAGACTAACTCACGCGAAGTTGACAGACAAAGGTATGTGCTTTACAATTGTTGGATATAATTTATGGGGAGTTTTGGCTCTGATCCAGTACACCCTGACATGCCCAAGTCATGGCCCTATTTTCTCCATTGCAGCATACTAGATTGGTAGAATTTAAAATTTGTTATTATTTGAAACAGTTGATACTGAAGAATTTAGTGGTGTTCCTTGTTTTTTCAAGGAATAGCCTCAATGTTGCTGAAAGTATTGTATCTGTGAAGCTAAGTAGTGCTGGCATCTGTAAAAATGTAAGTAAAGATAATAGATGTTATTTGCAATACAAAAGAGTAGATGCTCAACAGTAGATTTTTTTTTTTTAACTGGTTCAGTTGAAAAAGTGAAGTAGTAGATACTGGTTCTTTTGGATCTAATTTAACTTGGTCTAAATACCTCTGGGATGGGAAAAGCTTGATAAAACAAAAAAAAAAAAAAAAAAACACACCCTCAGACAGACAGACATTCAGCTGCCACCCTCTGGAATTTGGATATCATTACACTTCTGAGGCAGATAAACCTTTTGGCTTGCATTAACATATACACAGCTGCACTTTTTCCTGTATATTCAGACCTGTTAGTGTCAGAGCAGATACACGACATTATTATTTATGTAGATGTTTTAGGGCTCATATGTTGATAGCATAAAAAGTGGGTGGATTTAAGATTTACAAAGTTTATCAAAGATTTGTATCTCTTAAATTCCTAAATTTATTTAGCGCAATAACGTAAATAAATTTAACACGAACTAGTGTTACAGACTGCTTTACCAAGCAATGTGATTGGAGGAATCAGCCCTACAAAAGCAGTTAACAGCTTTGATGGAGTATATCTGGAAAAAAAAAGAAAGGAGTTCTAGAGAAGTTACGAGTTCTATATAAATAAAAAAGACCTTAAAAACAACCACCATCTCTATTGTGTTAAACATCTACATGAAAGAACTGAAATCCCATATTGTACTGAAAAAAGTTAGAAGTATGTGCTAGGAATTGGGCACACATATGCATGAGTGAACATTGAGGCTATTGAATTTGATTTATGGACTCTGCACCCCCAAAAAGTTGAATACTTGGAACTAAAGGATGCACTTGAGATAGTTTTGAAAGCAGTTACATTGCTATGCTTAAAGAGAATGAATGCTAAAGCAACTGGGAACAGGGGAAAAGGCTGAAGCAAAGTATTTGAAAGAAAGAGATCAGTTAAGATAGAAAAATTGAGTAAGCAGTTTAAAAAAAAGAAAGCAAAAGTATTTGTTAGTTTATTAGTTAGTGTAATTTTTAGAAAGTAATTTTGGAGCTTTTTAGTTTAGTTTTCACACAAACTTGAACTGTATAGGTTCAAAGCAGCTCTAGTAACACTGCATTATGATCAGCTCTTGTTTATGCTTTCACTCTTAAGACCATTGCCAGGCTCATGGCGATGGGAACGGTATGCGCATGGGCAGGCATGCAGTAGGTTTGAATAGGATTAGCAGACACAAAGGATTTGCTCATGCACATGCACCTTGTGTTTACATGCAGAGATGGAATTGTTAAATGTTGGCTTCTGTTTCAGTGTCACCACACTCAGCTGTCTACTCATTTGTGTACCTTTCCAGGTTTTACACATTAATTTCACTTACCAAATGGCTATACAGCCATCTTTTGAGCATTTTAAAAATAAGTTAATATGCATGTAAAAGAAGAAAGAAATCGTTAAGATTAAACAAGTTTGAGGAACTGAGTGAACAAAGAGGGATTTTTGTTTTTTGGTTTTTTTTGTTTGTTTAAGAAAGCCTTGAACCAGTAGACATGCTAAGAACGAATTAATGTATTGATGGAAAGAATACTCCTGTTTTCTTGAGCATAAGGGTGTTGTATTTTCATATCTTTCAGAATAATGCTTAACTGGTAGTTCGGTGGCAACAAATCCTAGCCTTCTGCATGCTACTAAAGCTAGCCAATAGGAGGGAAGCATGAAGAAAATAGGGTAAACAGACAAAAATTAATCATCCTATTCTTGAAGTCTGTTGCCAACCACACAAAGATGATTTTTTTGAGATTTTTTTGGATTAGTAAAATCGGGAGCTTTGTGTAGATCATTCTTGTTGATGAATGGAAGTCCATAATTTTTTTCAAAGGCAGAACCCTAAACATTTGTCCAAAATCAACCAGACCAAAGAATTAAGTGACTGATATATCTACATTTTAAGTTGTATTACAGAACTTTTATAAACCTGCATGTTAACTGAATAGTCAAAAAATGTAAAAGGTAACACAAAACTAACCTTCCAGTGCATCAGTATAGATCCACATTAACTCAGACACTTGGGGAAAAAGGAAAAAAAAAAACAACCCAACTCCCCCCACACCTATATGGCAAGAAACTTGGAATGAAAAATATATGGGATACTAAAACTCTGCCTGTTCCCAACATATTTTAAAATAAACATTTAACATGAAGTTTAGAAGCTAAAAGCTGCGGTATTCAGCAAAATAAGGAGATAAGAAAGCTGCTTAGCAGGTAAGAAAGATGCTTTTTTTATTCCTGTTTTTTCGCCTGTGAAAACAGGCGATACAATATTTGTTATATGTATTTCAGAGAAAATTCTGTCAGGGTTAATTTATAAGTTGTTCCCATCTCTTAATTCACTTGACAGTGCCTGTCAATTCACTTGACAACAGCCAATATAAAAATATCATAGGACTCCCTCCCAGGATACAACCCCCCTTCCCCCCGCCCCCCCAAAAAAATGGCTTACATCTTCCTTCTCTCTGTATTAATTCAGGAATTTGATTTTTTTTTTAATATGTAAGGGAAGTATAATGACCACTGAGCATTGATAATGGTTTATCTGTCTCTCCCCCAAAGCTGTTAACGCTCTGCATACTGGGCAAGCATTACCCAGTACAGGAAGTCATTGATTTAATAACCTGGTAGTTGCAGCAATCACCTGAATTGCTAGGGACTAGACTCAGAGTCCTATAAGCTGCTGTATTAGAGGCTTTACTGGAATAACTATCCTAGATTCACCAGATGATTCAGAGAGCAAATGAGATAGGATGAAAAGGCAGAGAAAGGGACTGGATTTGTGATTAGATTTAGTATATGTTCCCACCTTCGCTATGTTGTTTGTTCGAAATAGATGAAATATCCTCCTGCTTGTGACAGGAACTTTTAATGTATTTTAATATATTAAATTTTAATATTCACTGTTTTGTTACTCAAGTTCAGAGAATTTTACTTTTTGTTTTATGTATTTATTTTGCAGAGATTCACTGTATCCTGAAACCTCTTCTTTTACTCACTCACATGTCAAGGTACCATACTCAAAACTATCCTGATTGATATCCTGTTCCAGTGTAATTTCCACATATTACTTGTGGTTTTGAAGCTATGCTACATAGATGATGTATATGTGGAGGAGGTAAAAATAAATAAATAAATAAACAAATAAATAAAAGCAAGTGATGTTCAAAGCAGAATGGTAAAGAGACAGATGGACCAAGGTACCCTAGATTTTTGGGGAGGCTGTAGCACTAGTAGCTGGGTAGACTTCCAACATTTAATTTCTGTTTTTTAAATTTCTCTTCTGTAAAGCCATGTCTGTTACTTCTCAGAAGTGCTCAGTACTTTGAGATTCTCAAGTTAAGAACACTTAAGTAAGTGCAAAATAGTAGAACATACTTCAGTTTGTCCTTCTTCCCCTCTCCCTGGTATGGCACTAAAGGTAGTATTGTCTATTAACTATTGTCTTTTAAATATAATAATAAAAAAAGACAGAATAACACTACAAAAAGGGAAATGCAATGGGAAAAGAAAGTTAGGAACAAACCAATGAAATACACAAGTCTAATCACAATTAGTTTGAATCTTTTTGAGGTGAGCTAAAGCTTCCAAAATGTTGTTCTCAATTATTTGTCACAGTACAATAGAGAAAGATGATTTCTGAAAATGATTTATGTGTGAGAGCTCTATAAACACATAACTAGATCTTCCTTCTACAGGGAATTCTAACAGGAAATAAACATAGTTCTAAGAAATGCAGTCTGCTGACAGTCTGATAGTTAATATCTTGCTAATGAGGGAGAGCCTTACTTACACACAAATTTATCATACATGTGTGTGTAAAAAATACTCCCACTAGCAAATGGCTGTTGGAGGTGTTATAAACTGGACACATGGACACAGTTTGCAAGATAAAGACTTGTACAAGTCAAGCTAGGAAAGAGCTGTGCTTTCCTGAGATTCTGGGACTTTGATCATGCTTTTAAAGGTATCCTCGAATCTGAGTATATGAAAATTGAAAGAGAAAAGGCACTGGCAAAAAGTCATTCTAACTAATAAAAATCTCTACTTTCTGGAAAATTTTATAGCCACCAAACGAGAGGAAATGTTGTTCCACGCCCACAGCTCAGAACAGAACGCACTCTGGAAGTCGAGGAAAAAGGCCGTCTTCAAGGTAATTAGTTATACACATCTCTTTTTTGTAAAGAGATAATTTAGATGCTATTTTTACCTATCATTATATTTGTGTAAACTCCCATTACATAAATTCTTGTGTAGCTCTCTATATATTACTAAAAATCAATGCATCAAACCTTGCTGCCCCACCCAGTCAGCTCCATCATGTAGCACTTTCAGTTTACCTGCATAGAGCACCTAAAATCATTAGTGAACATATGTGATTAATATTACAACAATGAAACTGTTATTTTCCACTCAGGCACTTCTCAAGGCTGACAAGTAAACCCTGTGTTTCAATGAAAGATGCATGCCTACCTATATCTAGCAAAATGTATTGTCTGGGGCAATCTAAGGAAGCATACTTAAGTAGTACGGAAGAGAACTGCGATTTCTGGCTGGACTTGTGATGGGAAACATTAGGCCCTCTAGTATCTGATTATAATGCTATTTTGGTGAATCTTGGGCTCCAAGGATAAGAGAGTGCAGTGGTAGTGCCACAGCTATTAAGGGGCCTGCTGTTGGAGCTGAAAAGCTTCAGCTCGGTAGATAACAAATTCAAGGTTGCAAAGCAAGAAATTGAGATCTGGAAAAAAGAGACAGAGAAATCACGTATAAAGTCCTGGAGCAAATGAAAACTACCACTAGGGAAAACACGGACAAATACCAAAATAGGATGGAAAGTGTCTGCAGGATGGGAGAATGTGAATCAGATACAGACCAAGAGTATTTTTAGCACTCTATAATCACTTGTGGGCCCTTTGGACAGTTCAGGAGGAGCTGTAATGCTGACACTACATCACGAGATTTAGTAATGGAGTTATGCGGGTACAGGACCTGCAAGGTGAACCTGATCCCTAGCTGTGGGAGAGAGTGACTTAGCAGGAGTGTTGAGGCTAGTATTGGGATAAGAACTTAGAAACTTCAGTTCTATGAAAACTGATTTGTCTGCTTATAAAAGAGATCTGAAAAGATACTCTATTTAGCAGGTAAGTTGTGTGTCACCTATATTGTGTTTACTGGCCTTATGAATACTTTGGTAATCAACTTCGAGGATCAAAGAAGTTTCCTGCTGTAATCATAATGATACAGAAATTATAACTGGTAAGACACCAGTACAGCTAAAATGGACAGTTGTAGAAGTCACACTGAGGGAGGGGAAATCGATGGAATTTACAGCAGGAGATAGTAGCTATGTCCAAAAGGACATTCATTTGTTTCTTTCTCTTATTGTGATCTAGTTGTGAAGTTGTTGGATGAGAAAAAAAACACGTTAAAATCTTATTAGTAGAATATGGTAGTTTTTCTGCTTCCTATCTCATAATATATAAACTCCTGTAAGTATTTAATGTGGATTACAGTAAGGATATTTCAGATAAAGAAAATGAGAAGTTGCCATTGATGCTTCATTTGTGTGCATGATGAAGTTGTATTTGCTATATGTAAGAGTATCCAAAGTTACTTACCTAATACATGTATTGTAGATTTTAAATCTTTTTCCCCCCAGTTCAAAAAGAAACACAGAAATACAAAATGCTGATGATGTTGCAGTACTAGAAGATTGTGCAGATTTTTCTCTAGCGAAAACAATAAGCAGAATTGAAGAAAAACTAGAGAAAGGAGACTTGTCAGATTATCTAGATGATGATATTATTCCAAGTGCTGGAAATGAAATTGGAGCAGGTAGGTTTCCTTCTATGACTAAGTAGTTTTTATTTTTGTTCCCTGTTCTAATTGGGTTCTTTGGAGCGGGATGCAGGGGGAAAGGAGTGTTCTCCAGAAGTTACAGAGAAAGTTCAAAACCCGTTAAACTAAACTCTGGTAAGAGGAAAATGTTTCTTCCTTATGTAGTCCCAAAGAAATAGGAGGTTGTATATGAATAATCACATGAAAAAGTGAATTTTTATCTAGATTTCCTCCTTTGGACTAAGTTACATATGCTGAATATAGGTAAACAGTATTGATTTCACTGGAGAGGTGCATATATATATATATATATAATTTTAAGTGTGTATAAAAAAAACAAACACACACACTTTAGTCCTATGCATATATTATGCCTTTTGGAAAAAAGGCTTTCATCAGATTAATGTAAATCTTAGTAAGTGGCTTAAATGAAGTAATGTTTTGGCTATATGCTTGAATGTGAATCCTTCAGATATTTTCCTACTCCAAATAGCATCTTTGTCCTAGAAATAGAGTAAGAAAGGAAATTGAAGCATTTGCCAGTGAAGGTAAAGGCATGGTACACATCAGTCTTTTTGGCTCTGGTGTGGTAAAAGCTGGTTCACATAGTTTTCTTACTACATTAAAGCAAGCATGAAGTTAAGAGATTCACTGTAGTGGTTCCAAATGCCCGAAGTCTCTCATTTTAGTCTAACAGTTTGGTGTCAACAAGCATGCCAACATAGAAATAGCTTGATTTTTAAACCTCAGGTAGTTTTAGACAAGTCTTCCTTTAATAAATCTCCCAACACAGATCCTTAGAATATTTATATAATTCTTATTCCTAAACTAAAAATAAATTACTGTAGACAACATACCACGTAAATTTAAGGTAACTCGGTGAGAGTTACTTTTGGTGTCTAGTAACAAGAAGGCCTGTTTTTGAGTACTGAGGATTATATTTCTCTAACTTTAATAATGAAATAAGAAAACTGCTGTAGACTGGCTTTGCTTTTTGATTTCATTATTTTCCATTTAGAACATTCTGAATGCCTGCCAGACCAGAACTCAGTCTTTAATATGTTAAGTAAGTTACTACAGAGCATACTAGTGGTGTCAAACTCAGAGAGCAGTAACAGGCTTCACACTGAAGTGGATTTAGATACTAAATCAGTCCTGTTACAGGGGAACTAGTTCCCTAGTAGGGGACCGATTAGGCTTACGTGCCTGCACTAGGCTTACCAAGACAATATGCTCACAAACTTCCATAACATAGTCCTTTCCCTCAGCTTCTGCAGTACTCTTTCTGGACTAGAGTCTGACACCTTCCCTTCATAATCACAGGGTATCAGTGCAGCTGTTCTGCCCTCCCAGTAACTTACACAAGAGTTTTTTTCAGGGTCCATTTTTATGGCTAATAATTCAACTCTGCCATAACAAGCAATGATAAAAGCACACAGAAACGTAGAATTTCAAAGACAAATCTCTTCTTATCTAACACATACAAACAAGTTTGTATACACACATACACACGTATTTTTATGTATATAAACAAAGTACCTGAATGGGTTATCTTGTTTAATGTTATCTCAGGAGCTTAAGACCCTTATTCTTTTCTGTAGGATAGAAAAACCTCTCCAGTTTTCCTTTTCCTGGACTGTTGGTTACTTTATAATCTAAAGACCATCCGATTAAGTCACACTCTCCCCTTATCAGCCTCATCAAGTGATTAAAATTGACCAATTAGGAATTTAATTGTTTAATTACCTTGATCTGTTGAGAGAATCCAAACTAATTTTGGCTAACCGCCACCTCCCAAGGATGGTCTGGTTCTTGTAATTTTGAATTTTCAGAAAGATTTGCTACAAAGTAGTCTTAATGAAACAAAACTGATAAAGATAGAAGGGAAAGTTGTCTAAGGACTAATAACTGAGTAAAAAAAGAGACGAAATAGTATAGAGGAAACAACCATTTTTCATGGTTACTGGTATGGTCCTAGATCAATCTGTTACAAACCTTACAGTGTTCAATATACAGAAGAACAATCTGGGAAAAAAAGAAAGATAGCAACTGAACAAATCTAGAGATAAAACTGATTTTAGGATAGTTAAAATTGACACTGAAGTTTTGCAAAAGAATCTCATAATAATAATATTAAATGAGATGATAAAATGAAGAATTATATTCACCATTAAAAATGCAAGGTAGTGTTGACAGGAAAAGCAAACAACTTTATTGAGGGAAATATGAAAGATTCTGTAATGAAAGCACTAATGGTCAAGGGAAAGCTATCTTTTAGTAATGCAAAAACTAGCAAATACCATATTAAATTGGATTTAGAACAAGCTATACAAAGTGCTTTATTTCACATAATACATAATTAAGTTGGGAAACTCTTCGTCACAGGATGTTGTGGATGCCAAGCGGTAACACATTTCAAGAAGAAAAATAGATGAATTAATTGCATAGAGGTACCTCAAAGACTATTAAAGTTGATAGCTTGAATATGATCAGGAAGTCTGTAACTACTAGTTGCTGGAGGCTAGCAAGGATGTAACAGGAGGAGAAAAGGCAATCTGTTTTTTCAGAGTTTTTTTCCTAAATGCTACTTTCTGCTGGCCTGTGGAGAATTAGGACACAAGCTGCAGTCAGCGGTTGATTAAGGAAAGTGGGAGCAGTAAAAAAAATTCCTATTACAAGCAGACTGACAAATGTCAAAACAAAGGCATATTTCCCATTCCTTCACATTCTGTTCAAGAGTCTTCCCTCCCCCCTTATTCTTTACGCTAGAATCTACAGCTAAGAATAACCTCCTAGAAATACTGCTTTTTCCTGTGTAGCTCAACTCATATTGTTTCCATGCTTTGTGCCTGTGGAAGTTCAGAGGGAATTCCTCATGAGCTCTCTGGGGAGAGGATGAGGAACAGAGAGTGGAAGAACATACTCTGTTCCCATGTAGCTGTTTTCTTGTGCCATTAGTGTATTTCTTAATTCTCAAAGAGCAAGAAAGTACCTCATTGTGAAAAATACCTGATTAGACTGGTTTAATTTTAAAGCAGTGTTGAATATTGTTAGCAGTGCACTTAAAATAACATAGCCTACTACATGGGAAGGGTATTTACCTTTCTTTTTAGGAGGCTTTTATAATCTACATGTAATTCCTTGTTGTGAGAAATTTAAAATTACTTAGAGTGTAACTGCACAAATTGCAGCAACAGATAGATTGCAATGTATACGTGCTGCTACTAGTTTTCAACTTTAAGAATTACCAGTCTTTTACATTTTGAAGATGCTGAGTTCGCTCATCAAAAAAGAGAAATCTATCCAAAGCTTTGCCTAAGAATGAGAAACTTACATGATTTTATTTGGAAAATTGAGTTTTAATTTGCCTATTTCTGTTCAATAATTGTGAACAGTTTAATGTAGTTTTAAAAACAAAAGAGAAGTTGAGTTTTAATTTGCCTATTTCTGTTCAATAATTGTAACCAGTTTAATACATTTTTAAAAACAAAAGGATGAAAATGAGTTGTTCTTACTTCCATCCTGCTTGATCCTATCTGTTCTGCATTATATGATATTTCAGAGAGTACTTAGATTGTAGGTATCAAATGTAACTTTTTATGTTCACAGAAGCTCAAATCAGATTTCTTAAGGCAAAGTTACGTGTTATGCAGGAAGAGCTGGATAGTGTAGTATGTGAATGCAGGAAAAAGGTAAGAGTTGAGTTTTCTTATCAGTATAAACTGAGTATATCTACAAATAATCACTATAAGGTTTTCTACTAGCATTTTTTTGTTGCTTCATCTTCAGATATTCAAGAGTTAAGGTTCTTTTTTTAAAAAAAAAAAAAAACAAAGAACTTAGAGTCAGAAGTAATGCTTTCTATATAAATGCAATCTTTGGACTAAAAGCTTGTCAGATACATTCATGAAAATGAATTTGAGACAGGAAAGCGCCATTGGGACTGAAGACATACTGCAGTGCAGGAACTCTGCAGTGCTGCAAAGCGCCATTGGGACTGAAGACATACTGCAGTGCAGGAACTCTGCAGTGCTGCAGGATGTCTTTTCCACCACTGCTGGGAAAAGGAACGTTATCAAAGGCTGAAAAGGTGTAGGAGGATATAGTAGCGGTCAGATACAGATTTTGGGAACAGAAAGAAGTCAAGTGGTGGCCAGAGCTGGGTGACTGGAAAAGAGGAATGTTCAGGGCAGAATGAGGAATAAAAACCATTTGAGAAACTTAGATACCATGGATGCCCTTGACAGAGAAAAGCTTGGGAACTGCTGATCTGTAATCCAATTTAAGTGGGATATTAAAACAGAAATAGAAACCAGTGTTTCTCCATTTTCAAGATTACACTTGCTGCAAGGACTGTATTTGGGATTATGTATTTGAGTAGATCATAATATGAAGCTCAGGCAGGGTAAAGCTACATTGATACCTTACTAAAAGTGTGTGCGGCAAGTGAGTTTTATGATTTGCAGTGTCTGGCAGTTTGTTTTCAGGTAGTGTTTAAATGTTTGTTGAGCTGTAAAACCTGAAAAGGTTTGGGTCTATCTGCCTGAGCAATCACCTCTTTTTCATGTATGTGTAATCAAGCAAGGTTTCTGAACTAACTCTGTGTCTCACAAGTGGATTATTCTTAGCTGTGGGCTCTTTACTTGATAATGTCTTTTCTGCCTAGTCTCCAGACCCAAATATGATGATGACATTCAGAACATACGGCAAGACCTATGCGATTTCTCCCAAGCTTTTGATTTAATGTTAAGGAGCAGGATGATGATAACTAGTTTTTTAGGGATGGATATCTAGAAAAAAATCTTTAGAAGGAATTGGATTTTGATGTTTTACATCTTCCTTGCTACTTTATTATTTCATTTTTATTGGTACAGCTGTCTGTGCATTTAGTACTTTCATTTTGCTGTGATCTGAAGAAAATTGTTTCATTAGATATCAGATCAAATACCATTTTGTCAGTAGTTACTGAACTTCATCATTCCATGTCAAAATACTACAGAGCTCAGGGGCTCTATCAGGTGACAGAAGAAAATCTTGTATCCATTCTCTTCTGTCTATAGCACAGAGCTTATAAATGTATCATTTTGGATACTGGTTTGTGTGTTCTGGGAATAACTATTATATTCTCAAGGTCACACAAATTTTGTATTTATGGTGCCTTGAGACAGATTTTTTTTTGTTGTTATTGTTCCAATTCACAGTACAGTTTTTTTAGGAAGGAATAAATCAGTTTTAAATATAAGTAAGTAGTGAGTTACATCCAGTCACCTGATATTTGTAGATAAGCACATGTGTCCTAGGGAATTAGAAGGTAAGAGAGAAAGACTTGTTCTCACAGAAACTTCATTTTAGCATATGCCTTTTTTTTTCTTTTAATAAGAAATGAAGGGCTTAGTATATCTGTGAACTTTCCTACATTAATATTCACTTATAATATTTGAAAGGTTATAAAAGAAAAATGCCATTAAATCATAATGCTTGAAGTGGGATGTAATTGTCAGTAGGTCATGAAGCTAATACAGGATTCAGTTGATGTTAAGTGAAACCTGCATTAGAATATTTGATGTGCCTGGAACATTAGTTTGCTTTTAAGTAGAAACTGGATAATCTTCTGAAACGTAGTGGATGATTTATTAGCAATTATATTATCTTTTTTTCCTAGTCTTTTTCCTAATGTGTACATTCAGCTGTTGCTACAAAAATGTCAGAAAATATCTATGTGCTATTGTTACTCATATTATTCCATAAAATTTTGATAGTGAGTACTAGTAAGCTTTGAATTGTGGGAGATAACTTTTGTTTTACGTACTACAAGACAGTTACAAGTTAAAGACTGTAGAAAATTAAATGCAGAGAAAAATATTTCTGTTTTCTGAAGTACTGCATTGGTAAACTGTGGCTCAAAGAATTAGAAAAGATTTTTTTTTGTCTTGTTTCCTTTTTCAAAGTGTTGTGAAATCCATCATGAAGGATCTTACCATTTTGAAATAATAATTTAAAGTAGTAGTACTGATTATCATCATATCTACAATACATATATTTGTATTGCCTTTTATTTACAAAACATTACCATCACATTATCCTACTGCTTCCTTCCAACATTGATTTTTCTAAAATTTTGATTTCCTAATTACTGACCAACAGGATGATGAAAATCAGAATTTAAAATCTCGGCTTAAAGATACTGAGGAAGAGAATACTAGACTGCAACGAACAATCAATATGCAGCAGTCACAGACTGAAAAGTGCAAAATGCTGTTGCAAGAAGCAAACAAAAAAAGTGAAGACTTACAACAAGAGGTCATAGCACTAGAAAAGGTATTGCAGACACTGCTCTCATTTAGCTCAAAAGAGGAATAAAAAGCATCAACTTCTTTACCTGAGTTTTACAAATTCATATCCAACTATTATTTCATTAAAATCTCTATCACTGATAATAGTTTTAGAAATTGTATTTTTAAAAGGAGAAAAATTTCGGTTAGTTGTTGTTCTTGTGCTTATACACTCATATTTTTCTGTATATTTAAATTAAATTCTTCTGTGAAAGATCCACAAGAGGTGAAACAATCTATTCAGAAACTGCAGTCAACTCACAAAGGAGGAATCTTGAAAAATACAAGGGAATTTTATGGTTTTAATTATAATTATTTAAAATTACTTCTATTAATGATAGTTCTATTATAACTGTAGAACATGTTGAATGATTGAAAAAAGACGACCTGCAGCCTAATATTTTCTGGAGGTAGAGGAAAGAATGTCTAATTGTTCTTGAAAATGAACTATTTCAAAACCAGTCGCTCCAATTCAGATGATTCAAAATCAACTTGGCTCCTACTGTAGGCCACATATGCAAAGTTGTATATGTGCCCAGTTACAGCAGATGGCTCACAGTATCTTTGTTTGTTTGGAACCTAATCTAGGAGCAGCATGTGTTTTTTTCTTTAATTACTAAGAGCTAGAGAAGTTGACTTCAAAATCAAACCTGTAATATAACCAGGATAATGCATCATTTAAAAATTTTTGGAAAACAGAACACAACCCTTAGCCTAACAAAGTTTTATTTTATACCTCCATTAAATATTACAATGCAACATTACAGACAAGCTTTCATCATAATGATATTGGATTTTTAAAACTGGACTGTATTAAGTGTCAGTGTTCTTTTTTTGTGGGTACTTTGAGGTTTCAGTTCACTTAAGTAAGTATCTTAACTGTTGATTCTGTCTGGAAAAAATACTCCATAGTTAATATTTATTCTACTCTTCAGCTCATGGAAAATAGGGCTAAGAGACCTTACAAAGTCATTTAGTCCATTCTCTTAAACCAAAATAGGAAAGATTTGTATCTGAACCACTTTGAACATAAGTTTGTTTAACCTGTTCTTGAAACCTTCAGTGATAGCAATTTCCATAATTACCTCAGACAATCTACGCTGCTTCTTGTGTGCAATCACAGTTAGAACGTTTCTCCCAATGTTTAGGAGATGGTAAAGGCTTAAAACCAGCTCTTTCTGTACCCCATTTTGGTTAAATGGGCCCATCTTTTTGCACCCACTACTAAAAAGAAAAAAGTCTACTGCTTTTCCACAAATGACAGGATGTGCTCTTTCTGCCAAAAATGTTTTTAATTTCTTCTACTTTGTCTTTTATCTGTATTTCCTGATCTCTGATCTCATTACTCTGTTCCTCACCATGGTCTCTTTCTCATTTTCCCACTCGTAGCACTATGAAATACCAACATCAGAGATACGAGGGAACTGTTTTGGCTCTAGCCATAAACACTTAAACTATTATCTCCTAGATGAAATAGTTATCACCCTCAGCCATATTCAGTTAGGCTGTTTTAACTTTTTAATGGCAATTACTGATTTGTGATAATATCTGGGGAGAAGAGGCAAAAGAATCAGGTGGGGAAAAGCAGCTAGGGATTCTAGTCACTGTTCTAAAATCTGTCACAAGATTGGGCATACAACATTTTTTTGTGACAGAGCACACAAGGGTTTTTAGTTAGTCCTGTAGTCTTACATGACCAGCTCTACAGTATTCAAAGAGAATATTAAAGATTAGAAAGACAGCTTTTCAAAATTTTTCGAGAAAGAAAGAAAAAAGGAAGATGTTATAACAGTGGAATTAGTGGGCCTAGAGACTGATTCTGTTTGCAGGCCAAAAAAGTTCACAGCAAGATTTTAAGAATGAGCCTTGATGCAAATGTATTGCTTATATGGGATCCATTAAATACCATTTTTCATAATGTCTGTTTTTCTCTTTGGCTTCTTCCATAGGAATTAGAGAATCTAAAGCGTGTACAAAAGCAGGCCTCAACCTGTCAGAGTGCAACAGAAGTTCGCTTAAATAGGGCTGTGGAAGAAGCAGGAAGATATAAAGTAGAGCTGAATAAACTGAAGCAAAGTAACAAGGTACAGTGGTTAAGAAAAACAAGTTTCAATTTGTAATCACTCAAAAATGCTAGAATGAGGCAAAAGGCTTGATCAGCTTTGGAAGTATTGTATCTCTTCTAGACAATTCCAAAGTTAACTAGTAATCAGTCATCAAACAGCTTGACTCAGTATCTCTGGTGGTACTACTAGAACCTATGCTGGAGGTAAAAATACATAGAATAAAGCCATAGTCCATCTGTATTTTTCCCTTCTGTTTGAAAATTAGGTGTATTTAGAAAGAGAGAGCAATACATATACATCCCTCATACATACACTGGTAAACAGGAATATTAATATATCTTGTGTTTCCTCAATAGTGCCAATAAGTATTATCTTTGAGTTTTTCTTTTCTTTTAGGCTTTGGCGAAGAAATATTTTGATGAGTTTTGTTTCTTTTCTGAAATGTCATGTGTGGCTACTGTTTGTCATTTGTCAAGTTTCATTGGTTAAAACACCACTTCCAAGAATAACAGGTTTCTTTCTTTTTTTCCTGTGGTAGGATGCAGCTAACCGAGAACTCAATACAATTGAAGAATTAAAAACAGAAAACAAGAAGCTGCAGAAACAAAAAGCAGAGCTAATGATAGGTTTTAAGAAGCAGTTAAAGTTAATTGATATTTTAAAGAGACAGAAGGTAAGAACACAAATACTGTTATACTTCAGTTAACAACTTTAAGCTAAATGCATCAGTAACACACTGTATGACTTAGAGCCCCAAGACCAGGAAGCTTGCAAGAGTAACAGCCTCACTTTTATTAGTGCATGTTGCCAAGGTTTTCTTTCATAGCAAAGACTAATCCTCTCTTGAATTGACTCCCTTCTTAACTTGGGGAAAAGAATATTAAATTCTTTTAAGATTCTTTTAAACTTATTAAAATTTTAAAATTCTTTTAAACTTATCCTGTTGTGGTGAAAGACTACTACTGATAAACTTTGGGACCAAGAGTATCTGTTTGTTCAAAAGCGAATACAGTGCAGGTAATAACAGCAGTCTCCCTGTGGTGCTGGGTCAGTAGAACCCATTTTAGCACGCAAGGTTGTTTTCATTCAGCATGTTGTCGTAGCAGCTGCTTTTGCAGAATGCCCTCTCAAGATTAAACTGTTTCATTTCAGGCCTAAATTCCTTATGGGCTACCTCAATGAGTGGCCTTCTTTACTAGTAACTTTATGACAGGCGAAGGAATTCATTGCCTCTGGGTAATTTATGTTCCAAAGTTCTGTATATGTGTACTTCTGCCTAGGTGTAGATCTCCCTGTGTGTCAAAATATATGTGTTTATGTATATATATTTAGACTAAGTATAGATTTACTAGATGGAAGGAGGGGAGTTGAACTACATCCTTTTGTAATTCCTGAAATATCACAGAATATTCTGGAATTGGATAATGTAGTAACACCTGCATAGCTGCATGAGCGTTCCCGTCCATGCTGCACTTGCAAATAGCCTTATTTTGATCATAGTTCGGTTCTACATTCATTTTGTATCTCCCTCCATTCCTCTTTCTTAGGGCTTAAAAGGGAGGGCCAGGGGCTACTGCCTTGTAGTTTAGTAGTAGCTGAAGCTGAAATTGAATAGAGGATTGGTGGTAGAGTACTTGCTGAACATCATCACTGTTGAGGATTGGTTTTGAATAGTAGGTTCAGGTGAAGATTTGGCATATCAAAATCTTGGGAAATTACAGACCAAAGGAGGAGTTAACTCTGCCTGTTTCTTCTTTAGCATAATTTGTCAGTTACGAATAATATGTTCGTATGTGTTATAATATGTTCGTATGTGTTCGTATGTGAATATATGTTCGTATGTGACAAATAATAATTTGTCACATACGAACAAGTCTGTGGCTAATCACGTAATTTGGGATTGGAAAGATTTGGAAGGGAAACTGCGTGAACTGTGGTAAAACTTGTTTAAATAATCTAATGAAAATAATACACTTTATCTAATCTAACATTTGCTGTTGCAAATTTGTAGTTGCTCTCTCAAAGATAGAATTGCTTTTCTGAGTGACTAGTATGTGGTTTTGGGGAAAAAAAAGTAAATGGTGCAGTCATGGAGTTCTGATATTGTTCTAGGAATCAGGATTGGATGAGTCCTGTCTGCTTTTTTGAAAAAATAGGGTTTTTTTTTTCAGTTATATATTAATCTCTTCTGTACAGGATAGGGATAATAATTAGTTGTACAGCTTTCATTGAAAACCGTCATAGTGCACAGAGTATTTGTAGTTCAGATACAGATTTTTTAGCTATGATCTATCATATTTGATAAAGCTCCACTAATGTCCCCCCAAAGTGGGGTATTTTACTTAGAAAGAGACACCTTGGACCCTACAGAGCGGGTAAACGCCTTGTATTTCTCAATACGTATTTTCATGGTATACCTGCCAAATGAGATTTGATGGCACAAATTGAAAGGTCTTTCATGAAAGGATACTAGAGTGAGAGGAGCACCTACTAAGAAGATATGCTGTTCAAACCAAAGAAATCTTTCCACTTAATATCTCATCTAGGTCTTATAGTTTCATCACACCTTTTATTTACAAAAGCAGGGCATTAGGATTGCATGCTATCATTTGTATCCATTTTGTTTGTAAGGCTGCATGACACAGGTGAGTCACTGAACTCTTAACAGTTATTTGCAGAATGAAAATCTGCAGGGCTATGTGCTTTAGAATTGTCTATACAGGATCTTAACATCATAGAGAGGTTGATTTCTAATTGCTTACTGTGCTGAATCATGATCAATGTGGGTAACTGGACAATGTGTTAGAATGAAGAATACCAGTGATGCATTTTGTGATGGAGATACAGCTTTTCTTTAAGTGCTCTCAAACCTAAACTGTCAAAGAGCTGAAGAATGTAGTGAATGGTGACTTGTTGAGCAGGTGCACCAAAGAAGAGCAAGCCTTTGAGATAAGAAAGAAGAATAATACTTACATTTAACCTGCAGAGTGTTGCAGTGAGCATTAGACATTTTGTGAACACTTTTGGAACTTTTGAGCCTCCATAGAGAAGAGTAGTGCATGAAGTGGCAATTTCATACAGCAAAGTGCAGATACTTATTTTAAGAATGGAGAGTTGCAATATGGAAGCGTATCACTGAATTTGAAAAACAACTCTAAAAAAGGGATGAAGGAGGATAGGTAATAGGAGTAAGCACAAAACTGATGATATACCTATTTGGGATAATAGTGACACCATTAATATGTTTAAAAAGAATTTTCATTCATCTCTGTTAGAATACCTGTTTTCCAGTAAGTTTCTAAATACTGCTTACAAAAATATGGCTGCAGAGGAAGCTATTGAGACTTCTGGGGTACTACCAGTCTTAGAAGAAAAAAAAAAAAAAAGAAAAAAAAAAAGAAATGGACTGCAATTCTGAGTCTGCTGTGTGTTATTTGCTTGAGCTAAAAGCTTCGCTATCTCAGTAAATCTCCTATGACAGTTTGTGCCTCTTACATAATACTGGAGGATTAGTGTTTGCAGACTTGTATTTTTTATTAGTTGTAGTGCTGCATATTGACTCTACTGATACAAGCTTGTAATGACATTTGAAAGTAGTAATTAGAATTTGCAGCTCCTTTCTAGAGGGGTGCTTCTGCAGCACTCTACATGCTGTAGAGGAACTTCAGGACTTCCTGCTGGCAGAGGTAATCATGCCTCAAAAGAGTATGGTCATTTCAGATTTTCCCTTTATATTCACTTTGAGATGTTCTATCAGATTTTGTTCAGCTTGAGAACAGAGTGCATTCTTGCAGTACAGCCTTCCTCTTTTTTCCATTTCTATTTTTTCCGTACTAGATGGCACCCTTCTGTATCAGCACTCTAGTCCTATGTTTGTTCGAAACAAATCTCCGGAATGCCTATAAATAACTTCAGTGTTCCTGAAGAAATTTCGTCTGTTCAGTAAATGACTTCTCTATTTGTATTTGATGTGACACTGTTATAATTGAATACCTTATCTCATACTCTGTTCCCTCCAGGATCCAGCTCCTTGACCAGGTCACTTATTACCTGTTGGGTTTTTAGTTAGTGTCCGGCAGAGCTGAAGGTCTAAGTGTTCTCACTCAGTTGGGAAGCCAGTGTTGGTCTGTTGCTTGTATCTTGAAAGCTTAGTGCAGCTAGGCACAGAGGGTCTTAGCTGGGAACTTCCTACCTCAGCAGCACCTGCTGCAGCTCACCTGCCTGCGTAGAGGACTGAGAAGGCAGTGACCATGGCCAGGCGCTGCGCCAGGCTGTGTTGCCGGAGGCGGGGAGGCCTCCTCCTGGCTTGGCGAGCTGTAACGCCGGGCCTGCAAGGGGAACAGCGATAGCAGCCTGGTTTTTTCTCCTATATGAAAGCAGGTCTTAAAAGATCCCTTTAATCCTCCAGTTTCTTTGCATCTTTGGCCTGTTTATTTAAATGGCAGCACCTGACAGTCGCTTCTCTTTTCTGACATTCTAGGGGACAAAAATTCTTCTTCAGGTTTCCTGAAGGGAGATGCACGGGCCCTGATTCAGCTGCTGATGGCCCAAGTTTTACAGGGGATAGAAGGAAATGACTTAAAGAGGCACTGGGGCTCCTGGTGCACTTCCAGTAGAAGAGATTTTTTTTTCTACCAGCAATAGGGTGCAGAGGAGACCTTGGGAATTCATCTAACAGGAGTAATGTTAGCTTAACATAGCCTTTCCAGCTCTTCAAGTTTGAGAATGAAAATAAAAAGTAATATTCACTCAATATTTACTGTATACTTGCTCATCCAGACAATCCAGAGCTTGTCATTCTCTGGAACGTGAACTCATTGAAATGGATAACAAGGCATAGTAGTTCTGATCCACTGTGAATCAAAAACAGCCTCAGATGAACTTTACAAAATTTGAAAATATATTTAACAAACACTGTATCCGAACTGCAGATAGACAGAGTAGGCTACTTATCCTGTGTGATTAAAAATATTAACTACTTACAGAAAACAGATGCTGTTAATTTCCATCCTTGCAAACAGATTGTGGTTGGATGAAACTGAAAGAGAAGGGCACTAACTCTGCCCATTTATAACTTTGGGCGGGAGGGGAGGGGAAGGGCAGCCGAAGCTCACATGTGACCAATATACATACTCACCTGAAGAACTTCAGTTTTATTTTGCCAAAGCCTTTGAATTCATCAGAATTGAATTCATCAGAAAAAACTTAGTTTGGGCCATTTGTGTGATATTTGTGTACCAGATTCAGATGCGTGTAGCAGATACAGCTAGCCTGAAGGTGAGGATATGCCAGCACATGAAGAATGATAGAGAAAAGAAAAATCTCAAACAGGCATTAAATAGCTGTAGTAGGATGAGTTGCAGCTGGCAGCAAGTAGTTGCTGGTGTTCAAATTAGTCTCAGACCACTCTCTGCTTGCCTTGAGAGTGAGAATTTTGTAGAAAAACTTAGTTTTAAGAAGCAATTAAGAGATGTTACTGTGAGCTTTACAGAGCTGGAGAGTATTGTGTTACATGTGGGAGCTGGATCCTGGGTTTTTTGGTATGAATTGACAATATGTATGTTAAAAAGAAAAATTCAGATCCTTTATACACCCCAGCTGTTTCCTGTGCTTCAAAACATAACTGATATGTATACTATGAAAAGTACATTCTAAATAAAAAAAAATTTAGATGGGACACTTTTCTTGCCACTTTAAATGAGCACAGGTAAAAAGATTGTGTCATTCTCAGTGTGAAGATGAGGACGAGTGGAACAGGTTGGACACTTGGTCCCATCACTGGGAATCCTGTGAGCTTTGGGGGCCTTCTGGCTGCTGCCTCTGCCTCTTTTTGATGGGTAGCTTGTTCTGTTGGGGCACAGTACCATTTAAATACTAACTCTTATTTGCTTTTCAGCTACCTTGATTTTTTTTTTTTTTTTTTTTTTTTTTTTTAATCAGAAAGCAGCTTTTTATAAGTTAAAAATCTTCTTTTGGCTAATACATGTTCCATTTAAAGTACCATGCTGCATTCTACATAGTAGAAATGTAGGCTACAGTAGCTGGAAGTCATGATTTTTACACATACATGTGTTTGTGTGTGAATCTGCCTATTTGCCATGGTGGACTGCAGTTATATGATGTGTGTGTACATACACACACGTGTGTGTGTGTCTGTGCTATGTATAGCTGTATATAGCAACATAACAACCAGTGGCCACCTCCAGATATCTTTCCTCATGTTGTATTTCAGTTACTTTATGCTGGTTATGTTCATTTATAACAGCAGTACCTTCTTTTGCTGAAATACTAATCTAACACTAAATTACTTGCACTAGAAGTGCTGTCAGTCTCAGTATGAATCTTAATGATATATTTGCTTTGTAGTAGCTTTAAAGTTGAGATGAATATTCATAAGCTTGAAAGTGTATAAATTTTCTTAAGTTGTCACAAGGGTTGTCAGATTTTTCAATAATTTCCACACCCTATTAAAACTGTCATATCTTTAAAGCAATGCAAGGCACTAAGGAAAAGCTACAAGTCCTAGTTTCCTCTCCACTTTTTTTTTTTCCTAACGTGTTATCCCAATACTACAAAATAGCATTGTTGCAGGAAAAAAATATGAATAGCAACAGCAGCTTGAACATGTGAACATCCATTAATACCATAACATAAAAAAGTAGAATGATAGAGCAAACTAGGTATCTTAAAAAAGTTGAAGCAGCCTTTAGCTATCCTAGCTACACAGGAGTTTATATTAGTCATTCATGCTATTTTGTGCTCTGCTTCTAGCTAATTTAATTCCTATTCATTTCTTTAAGATGCACATTGAAGCTGCTAAGATGCTTTCTTTTACTGAAGAGGAATTCATGAAAGCACTGGACTGGGGAAATTCTTGATTCAGTGGAAAAGCAACTTATGCTTGAAACACAAGTCAGATAGTACATTATTTGGAACTGTAGATAAGAACCGATTGTTAATTATACCTATATATCCTGCTAAATTCATTTTGTTAATTTTTCTATGTTGAAATTGTTTAACTTGTAAAAGCCTTGATAGCTTAAATTGTGTTGTAATATCCTATGAAATCTGTATCTCTACTGAAGTGGTACTGAAATTGTCCATTCTGTAGTGGACAAGTACAGAACATGCAAGGATTATTCCAACAAGTAAACTCTGCTACTCATTTGTTCTGTTTCTGTATTTAAAAACTGCCCGAGATGAGATGATATTCAGGCCAAAGGGAAGGCTGTGTTTAATCTCAAAAAATTGTCATTGCAACAGGAAAAAAGGAACCTATGATCCATTTGAGAAGAAAATGTCATATCCTTTTAAAAATAAATGTTTTGAAAATATCTGGTATTGACTATTCTCTGCAACAGATCCCCTCCTTCCACCCTAACTGACTAGGCTGGCAATCTACTTTAAGCATCAACATCTCTTTTATAGAAATATTGATAATTTGCTTTAGCAATTACATCTTATACCTTGGCTGGCAAAAACATGTGTGAGACCTGCCCCTCAGTCTCCAAATAAGCTCCATAATTCAATATAGCTGTATTGTTTAAAATTGCTGCTTTATTTAGTCAAGAAGAAAGGCTGGAATCTTTCCCCAGCCATCAGATACTGCTTAGGATACAGTTTGAAGCGATGGCTCTATTTTCACAGGTGCTGTATAGATATTTATTACCTCCTTAAAGACCTTGTAATGGTGTCATCACAATCAAGAACTAGATAGAATTTTGAGTGCAGATGAGCTGAACATACTGTGTGTACATCAATGAACAAAAACTGCAAAGGATGCACTGGTTGCATGAATCTCTGTCATACCTCAGCTATTTCAATTGATTCCTTCCTTGGAGTAATTTAACACAAACATGAAACATAAGTGAGAGGTTTATCACTGAAAGAAGGGAATAAACAACAGTTCTGACCTCAGAACGAGACCTGTTTAAACTTAGACCCTGCTAGAAGCAAAGGAAAATGACTAGCAATGAAACAAGCAACTCTGACCTGCCATTTGGGATGAGACAATCTACATGTAGATTAGTATTTTAATAGTGAAATGCCAATGTAGATAAGTCTTCAAATTAAAAACAGAAATAGTGCTTTAAGATAATCAGTAGTCCATACTGAGATAGACATCTGAATTTACACTGCATTAAGTTTCTGTAAAGTTCTTGAAGAAAACATTTTTAAACATTACTGCAGAACTAACCTCATTGTCTTACATACAGTGATAGAGAAATCCATAACAAATCCTTTATTGGTGAGAGGAAAAAAAGTACAACAAACACTTAAAAGTAGCTGCTCATCAGTTTAGAGCTCTGGCCTTAAAATGGAGACTCTTTTTGTAACATTAAGAAGGAACTCCTCACTGTAACAGCAAATGAAGATCTTTAGAGACCAGATGACATCTAGTGGTGAACCAGAGGATGAGGTGGGAGAGATTTAGCTCTCTGCTGAAAACGCATTGCCACTTCTCTTCTGATAAGCCAACCTAAATTCCTCACCAAGCATGCTGACGTCATCTGCATCTTTGAGTATTCCCTGCAATATGGGGAAAGAAACACACATGGGAAGATTAAACAAAATACAGACCTCTGACATTTCCTGTGGAAATGAATGTAATGGCTTGTATCCATAGTACCCAGTGTTACCTTTAAAAACAAACTCCATGTCTGTCAAAATGTCAAAGTCAACAGATGCGTTCCCAATCAGTAAGTCTGGGGCTAGCCTAGAAACTATTTTTGTTCTTCAAGCAAATGATGTCAAGAAGCCAGTGAACGTTCCAGTGTTAGCACCATGTAAAAGACAACATTCATCTGTACTGTGTTTCTAATAAAAGTGACTACAGGTGGCAGAGCACAGATTTAGGCTTAGGAAAATCAATAACTGCATTAAGGAGGCATTGGCTTGGTTGAGGCTTTATCCCCACCTTTACTTGTACTGAAATTAGTCCATGTAAATTAGCTGACGTTGAATAACTTACTTAATCAGAAACCATGTTTTAGAAATGAGTGTTCTTTGGGAAAGAGAAGCAGTGGGACCCTGGAATCACACATATCCCCAGTTAAATCTCTAGCTGAAACTGTATTAACTTTAGAACTAATGCTTAAGAAAAAAGATTAACATCATTACAGAAAACATTGCTTAAATTAACTAGAGTTGCCTGATGCAATTTAGATGATTTCTAGAAAGGTTTAGCTCAGTTGGTTAGAGTGTGGTGCTGCTAGTGCAAGGTCGTGGGTTCAATCCCCGTATGGGCCATGCTGAGGGTTGGACTAGATGATCTCCAGAGGTCCCTTCCAACCTTACCGTTCTATGATTCTATGATTCTCAGAAAAGCAACCCTTTTAGTCTGGTAAAACGCATGACCCACAGAACATACCTTGCAGTCTTTAGAAAAGACATTATAAATTGTATTTGTATCCGAGGCTTCAGTGAGGTAGAACTTTACTATTTAATTATTTGAAGTGAAGTTCTGAGAGATATGATCACTCTATTTAGATGTGTTGAAGTGGAGAAAAGAACAAGCTGGAACATCAATACCATGCAACAAGTAGGAGCTCTGAAATAGCCTAAGCTTCCTACAACAGTAAATTCAAAACAAACCAAAAAATTATATCAAAATACTGCCAACTTGAGTTACCTTTTGAATAATTACATTAGTAATCAAGCCTTTAAGTAATGACATTAAGTAATTATATTAGGTGCTACATGACTCATTAAAAATTCAACTCAAACTATCCAAGAGAAAACTGATTTGTAGAACAAACATATAAAGCATTAAAATGTAATTAACTTACTCTAGGAAGATAACCTAGTAATTTAGATGCATGCTCTTTCAGGAGTTTCTGTCTCTCTTCTTCAACAATTACACGAATATTTTCTTGTCTTCTCTCTTCTAACTGCCTTTCTTCAAGTTCACGTTCCTGCAATGAACAAGTTTTCATTACTGTTCAATTTCAGTTCTTGGAACATTCACTTCCACCATTATCTACAATAGTGTACTTAGAAATTTTTCTTAGTGGAGTAAATTTTTGAACTTCCCTTGCCTCTCCTGGGTCTGCAGGAGGAATTAACTAACTGTTGTTCACAGCAAATTAATTTGAAAAGGATGAAAAGGTGGATATCAAAAACAAAGCACTGTTTAAACAAGCCATGTTTAGTAACTAGAAAAACATCTCAAGACAAGAGGGAAGCCTCTGAGAAGCAAGACGTGAGGCCAGTCTGTTACGTAAATGTTTAACCTATTAGAACCCCTTTTTAAAGATCAGTAAGAGAAGTTCTGATTCCAAGTTAGCCTATTTCTGCCCTAATATTCTAACCCAGGAAAACGAAAAACAAGCATGTATTCTCATGCTGATGACTAGAAATTGGAATTCACATTACACATGATTTATACTCTAAAAACAAGTCCACAAATTGCAAAATAGAATCTTATGACTTGTTAGTTCACATATAAGCATTTTCTTTCTCAGATGCTAACCCAAGAGTCTTAGCACCTGAAATCAAGGCTGGGTTTTCCCCCTTCTCACATATTATCAGTGTTGCCTGATCAGCGACAGAGCTGTACAACAGTTGCGTTGCTGATCATATACCTCTCTAAGAGAGATTTGCAGAGCACATCATGTATACAGGGATGTACAAATGTTATTGACTCTTGAGCAGAACAAAGTTAGCTCTAGAAAGACTGCTTTCTTGTCAGCAAACCAAAACAAGGTCTTGCTCCCTGTTCTGCACATTCTCTGCAGTTGCCCTGTCGCCTTTTCCTAATTAACAATAGCCTTTGTAATAGTTAGAATAGGGAGAGGACTGGCATACTGAAACATCACAGCTCAAACCAAAGGCAAAAGTGAAGAATAACCTCTCTTACTTTATCTGCAAGAAATTGTTTGTGACGGTCTTCAATAAGTTTTTCCACAGCCCTTCTGTGTTCAAGCTGTTTCATTCTTCGTTTCTGAGCATTCATCTGTTCAATGCGATCATCCTCTGCAAATTTGGCTAACATGTCTTGTCTGAAGGCTTCCTCCTCTTCTTGCATAGCTTGTTGCACTATCTTCTTTAAAGCAAATTGCTCTTCATATGTTTGCCTTAAGTCTAGACGTTGCCTTATTCTCTTTTCAATTTCTGCCTATAAAGGAAATTCAATAAAACACTATATATTGAAAAAAACTTAGAAGAATTATAATTACTGTCAGACAGTCTGTCTGATTTGTTGTGGCATAAATTTACTGAAGTCATTACCTTCTAGCATAAATAAGTGCAAACATTCCACAATTGTCAATAAAGTCTGAATTACTAACCAGTTTGGTTAAGTGACAAGTCTCTCAAGATTGCCAAAATTAAGTCCAGAACAAAAGGAGAATTACTACTTCTATGTCTATGAAGTGAAACAAGAAGACAAGTCTCTGGAACTGCTCTCTAAGGATAACAGCATTAATGTATTTGAGTTGGTGTTACATTTTATTTGTTACTCATGGCAAGATAAGGAGAGGGCAGTATGGGAAAAAGCAAATGGACATGTGAAAAGCAAATAGTTGATTAATCTACTTATGTTAAACCTGAACTTTAAAATTACTGGCATTCTCCTTCATGAGATGAGTAAATTTTTAAAGGGAGCCATAAGGGTCCCCTTCACTTTCACTTCTCTTGGTTCCTGGTTGAAATAAAATGTTACATGTTAGGGACTGCAGAAGAAACTCACCAAAGGAGGGAATTTCCCCTCCCAAACTAAAGTTAGTTTACAAACTGCTTGTCTGACTAAGAACACTTAGGAAATAAAGGCTGTTGGAAAACTATATTTCTGCCAGAACAGGAAGTGGAAACAATTCAAATTCAGTTCATTTAAAACTTGTAAAGCAAAAAGCTTAATGCTGACACATTTTTGAAACACTTAACAGACTGCAGCAGGCTCAATGAAGTCCCTCAAAAGCATCCCAAAGCTACCAGCAATACAGCAAACATAGCAAAATCTGCAGTGTAAAAATGACACTAACCTATAAACATCCCTACCAGCATTACTAAAGGAAAAGTTTTGGAATTGGATGTTACTTGCCCCTTGAGGGGCATCCTAAAATGCAGATGGAAAAGCATCTGGGAGCCATAATTATTCTATAAATTATATATTCTACTGCCTGTGCACTACTACTATTTCTTTTTTTTCTCATCTAGACCAGCTCCATTGACCTGAGACTTCTGCAGGAATTATTGCAAGGCTGCAATACTTGTCCTGTCCATTCAGATTTTACCTTAGCATTTCATACACAGGTACACATAATATACTCGTTACTTAGAAAAATCCTAGTATCTAACAAATAGAATTACCTTTACGTCTGAAATATTTATATACGTATCCAACAGGAAGTTTATTAAAAATGAAATGTCACCCACCCCTTTTTTTTGATACCTATGTACTACTTCAATTACCTACCAGCACTTACCATCTCCTTCTTCCTGTCTGTCTCAGCTTGTTCTTCCTGATACAGCTCTTGACGTACTTGTTCCAGTTCTTCACGCTTCTGTTGTTCTCTTTCCAGATTCTGGGCAATCTATTACAAGAAGACAGAAGGATTTCTAAATACAATATAAGAACAAACAATATTGTTTCTATAAATTTAAATTTTTAATGCCTTGCTTTGAAGTCTTTGTTTTTTCTCCTCATTTTCTCGAACTTTAGCCTTCCGATCCTCTTCTCTTCGTCGCTGCATGTTGGCAAACTCCATGATTTTCCTATTTTCTTCTTCCATCTCTTCCCGTTTCCTTCTTCTCCAGATAGCTTGTTCTTTTTTAAATTCTTCAATATATGTCTGAGTTGCTCTCATTTTTTCTAACTTAAGCTGTTTTTCCCTGTGTAAGAGTGGGAAAAAAACCAGAAGTGTTTAGTTACTTAACATGTTGCAGTGGGATATTAAACAGACAATACGGTCATCATTAACAGTATATTCCAGAGATTAAGATTCAGATGACTCTCTCTGCTCACTTAGGTGGAAATAACTTATTAATGTACCACCCTCAAAAAAAAAAAAGAAAAAAAAAAAAAGTTACATTGAACACTTTTACTCAGGGAAGACAGACTCTATTCATTGGTACTCGCTGTGTTTCATACATGTTTCATCAGGAAGAGGAGGAAGAAGGAAGCCCAGTGGTTTAAAAGAATTATTTTTTTATTCAGCAACTATGTTCAAATTAGAATCCCTTATTATTATTGTTTTTTTTAATTATTATTATTTATACTCAATTCTCCATCCTCGCCTATGAAAATCTCCTTTCCTATCCATGTCCATAACGTAAGCATAAAAGTCAGATCAGAGAGAGGCAGGGACACAAGGCAAGATGGAAGTGTGTGATACGCAGTCATTTCCAGCATCACGGTCCCAAAGGAAGCACTCCTTGAAATAAACTAAACTTCACATTTAGGGAAAAAGAACACAGAATTGTCTGAAACGGCAAGAATATTCTGGCTCTTAGACTGCAAAATTCATGCAAGTTAGTCTTTTGTTAATAAAAGATGGCTAAGAAATTTCCCTGAAGAGAAACAATGTGTTAAAATGGGCCTTCATCTGTAAAATAAATATAGATAATTTATTTTTATATATAGAATTATATGAGGCTTTTGTTTTAAATTAATAATAAAAATTCAAACTAACTAACATTTGGTCTTCCTCATAGATCTTTCTTACGATTTCATCAATCATGAGTTTCTCTTTCAGAAACTCTTCATAAGCATCCTGCTTCCTCCTCTCTTGTTCCTCAAGCTGTTTCTCCAGTTCTTGCTGATATATTATCTTCTCTTTATTTCGCCTCAGCTCTGCAGAACTTTCTTCTTTTATTACCCTTTCGTTCTCTTCCTTCATTTTTTGGGCTATTTCAGCCTCACGTTTCTTGAAAATAAAAATAAAGGTTTCTTCTTATTCTCATTTATCTAACTTGCAATGAAAATCTATAACATAGAGAAGGAGTTATACTACACTACAAAGATAGAAGTAATGTTTTCTACCTTAGGAAATCCATAAATACAATGCCTCAATCCACATTCTATAAGTGGAACCCTGAATACCTAAACAAGTTGAACAGAACTAATGGTACCTAAAGGAAGGTATGTATTACGCTACGACTAGGTAGAGCATTCATCGTGTAAGTGAAACTAGCTCACATCAGCATAATGACTGGAATGTGATTTAACTCCGTACACTGTCTACAATAAAAGGGTTTATAGCAAAAAAAAAATGAATTTTGTATAAAACATTGATAGAACCAGCTGCCTGATCAGTGTTGTTCCACAAACAAAAGCTTATAATTCTTTCCTACAGTTATTCAAATAAATATTTAATATAGCAATAACACTTCCAACAGCCTGCTTCTGAGGTAAGGCTCCACCACAAGAAGCACTTACTATACAAAGGCAACGGTGTCTCCCAATTTAACTTAGATCATTACAGAACCAACGAAATAAAAACTATATCCCCTCCCTCATACAGCTACTTCGATTGCACCAGCAAAATCTGTCTTTTTATCAAGGTTGTGTATTATCAGCTAATTAGCCCTTCATAATAACAACAGATTTGTAACAACCATTGAATTTCAAACCTAATGATATTTTAGATAAAAAGACCATCAGCTTCAAAGAAGAATTTCTCAGCACAGTCAATACAAAAAGTCATAGCACTCTGGAGCTTGCAGAGAACAAAATGGGAATGAAACTAATTACCATTTTCTCATATTGTATAGCTTCTTTTTCAGCAATCTGTGCAGCTCTTTCTTTATTCATATAGGCAGATTTTAGTTTTTTTTCTAACTCTCGAAGTTCAAGACTGGAAAAAAAAGAAAGAAGAAATTTATCCTATTACAAGAGGCAGGTACCTATCAGGGAAAAAAATCCCTGAAAGTGCATTGAGGAATCAAATCTCTGTACGAGTGAGTTGATGCAGTGAAGTCCTCAAACAGAAAGAAGAAACCAGAGATCTGTAGTTCAGTTTTGAATTGGCTGGTCAGTGGCCAGCCAATTCAAAACTGAACTACAGATTTCAACTGATTTGAAATAGTATTAAAATGAAAATTATAAAAACTTGCAATTGATAAACATTTGTTACTGTACTTTATTGGTAGTTCATTTCCGTGGAATCCATGACAAAGGTTAAATAATGCTAGTGTTAACAGCTTACTAGGAAATTAAGGTTAGGTGCTCTTCAGCTGTGCAAATAAACAGATATGTCATATATGTAACAGGAATGAAAAGAAGGGAAAAAACTGTACAGAAAATTTTTTAAAATATGTGCTGAGTTTATGGCCTTGGTCAGCAAAATTCCTTGAGTGAAATTCTGGCCCATACTAACCGAATACAAAGTTAAAACAAATGCTGACATGAGCCAGGCAGCCAAAACATTGGAGAATAACTTTTGTTTCTTTGCGTATGCTGCAGACCAAAGCCTTAGAATTTGCAGAGCCCAGGGCGACAGGAGGAACAGCAGTCAGGCAAGAAACAAGGGGTTATATCAGAGATGCTTCATTTAATAGTTATATTATAAAAGACTATTTCCAAAACATTTCAATAGAAAACGTAAACCACTGGTAACTCAAAATAATCACTGCAAAATAATCACTGAACTGCTTTTTTCACTAACATATTCAGTGCTAGTGGAAAGAGATTCAGTTAACAGATTCAATGCAATAATCCAGATAATGGATTCAATTCCTCTTTTGCTACAACTTTAATAAGGCCTAGCCCATCTCTGTCTAACTAGTCATCTCACTGTTCAGATGTTGAGCCTTAACCCTCCCTCCCCCATCCTGTCTGCTTCGCATCCATCCCAACACTGTTCACTTACACTGGAGCATCCTCTCCCTTAACATTTTCCTAAGCATTTCTCAAAGCTACCATTTCTGTGTATTTTCAAAAAAAAAAAAAAAAAAAAAAAAAAAAAAAAAAAAGGAAAAAAAAAAGAAAAAAAAAACAGTACCTAAACGCATATCTGATTTTAGTATACTAAAATTCCCCTTTCTCTCCCTTGCTTGAAGACTTCTGACACTGTAATCTTATGGTATCTTATACAAGATTCAGTTTTAAACGTGATCAAGAAAATAAAAATGAGCCATAGGAGCACAAGTGACTGAACAGCTTTAGAGAGTTTTCAAAGGTAGGACTGCTTCACAAAAACAGAGGCTTATACAGAAGTTAAAATAAGGTAGCTACATTTTTGAGAATACCTGTTCTCTCTTACTTGTTGTCTCATCTTTTCATCTTTAAGCTTCTCATGGTTTAATCTCGCCAGTTCAGCCGCTAGCCGTTCTTCCTGCTCCAGCTGCAGCTCTCTCTGTTTTCTGATCTCTTCTGCCTAATAAGAGCAAACAATTCCCGTAACAGCTCGCCCCTAGACATCCGCACCCTCGTTTGCGAGCGGGCAAAGGAGGGTTGCTAAATCATCAAGGGGAAAAACAAACAAACACACCAAAGCGACAGGAAAACTCCGGCTTGACGTAAAGCGGGGCAACAGCTCCTCGCCGTTAACGCGCCCCCGCCGCGGGGCCCGCAGCCCTCCCCGCCGCGCCGCCGCGGCCGCCTCACCCGCAGCGCCGCCGCCTCCAGCCGCCGCTCGCGCTCCGCCGCCTCCCGCAGCCGGGCGACTCGCCGCCGCCCCGCGCGCTCCTCCGCCTCCGGCAGCCCCGCGTCCAGCCGCGCCCCCGCCTGCCGCCAGAAGGCGAAGAGAGTCGGAGAGTCGGCGAGACGGCCGAGCGGTGCCGCCGCCGCCGCCGGCCCTCCCCGGCCCGGGACTGGCCTCCCCCGCCGCGCTCCCCGGCCCGGCGCCCCTCCCCGGCCCGGGACTGGCCTCCCCCGCCGCGCTCCCCGGCCCGGCGCCCCTCCCCGGCCCGGGACTGGCCTCCCCCGCCGCCCCGCACCATCCCGCCCGGCCCGCAGCCCGCGCCGCCGCCGCCGCCGCCGCGCCTCGGGCCGCGCTGCCATGGCAACAAGCGGCAGCTGCCAAGCGGAAGGAAGCGCGAGGGCGATTACAACATCCGGGTGAAAGGCGCGAGAACGCTGCGCGCTGATTGGCCTAGCGGCCGCGCCGACCGTAATCACGCGGCCGGGCAAGGGGCAGCGTCGCGCGCCGTCGCCGAGCAACAGCGCCGCGGGCTCGCGCCCCGCCCCGCCCCGCCCCGGCGCGGCCCGTCCGCGCGGCGCGGGGAGGGCGGCAGCGAGCGGAGCCGCGCGGCGCGGGGGCGGGCGGGAGCGGCGCGCTGTTAGCGCGGAGCGGCGCTGCGTCACCGCTGCGCGGCGGAGCGCGGCCTCTGCTCTCGGTGCGGGCGAGGCACGGGGGGCGGCACCGCGCTGTGAACGTCTCCCGGCCGCCGGCCCGGCCGCCTCCGGGCGGACACGCGTACGCAGCGGTGCTGGCCCTCAGTGCGGTGCGGGGCCGGTGAAGGGTACCAGCACCGTGGCAGCCTGTTCTCCAGACTGAATCTGCTCGCTTCTACCTCTTCTCTCACCTTTATTTTCCTTTCTGTACAATTCTGCAAAACTAAAGACATTAAAGCTAAGGAGAAAAATGTTTTCCCAAAATGTTTTCCTACAGTAGTTTGCATTTCTTTTCAAGCACATCTTCAACTATATTGATGCAAGCAGAAAGAGATAAGACAGAAAAAACCCACCCTTGACCACCTCTCCTGCTTTTCTAGCAGTATTGCCCCTGCAACTCTTAAGTTTCAGCGTTTCTTCAAAGGTAGTCGAAGCAGAAAGTAACCCTCAGAAACCTGCTCCTGTGATCCCCAACTGCTGACTTACAAAGAAAGAAGTTTTGAACTACCTTGGGACAGCCTTGGCCTTCAACACTCAAAGTGTGTGGGAGAAGGGGGGGAAAGGTGCAGGAGGTGCTTCTGCTCTCCCTTCTGAATAAACAGCTGTAAGCCCCATCAAAACCAAACGGGATTTTCTTTCTTAACAAAAGATAAAAATCAGCTCCCCTCACCTCCGGAAACTACAGCAAATAACCTTCAAACATGTACAATTTTTGTCTTTGCACGTACGACTTCCTTGATACAGACCATCAAATCTCTAAAAAGAGAGAACGTGAGTACTGAGAATGTGTGAATGGAGATTTCAGTCTCTGGCAAAGCAAGGCATTCAGACAGAAAACTGGCAGTGAAACGGCTTGAGAAGAGATGCGTATATCAAAGACCAGTGTATCAACTCAAAAAGCACTTTTAAAAATTAAGAAATGGCTTCTATTTGCCTGTTAGCACAGTATATGTGAATAGTGTTTCTTTCACAGAAGGGACAGAACACAGCAGCAATCTCCATTAAAAGATCCCAAAGGGAAAATATTTCCAGGTTTCCAGTCCTCAGTGCCTCATTATTCTTTTATTTCCCATACATTTGCTGCAGTGTGTTTATAATGCAAAGAAGAAAATAATGCAACTGGAGAATTCTTTTATGCTCATACCTTATGGCAGTTTGTGTTCAGAAACTCTTACCTTTAATGCCCCAACAGCTTTCCTCAACATAAATTAAACCACAGGGACAATACAGCAAAAAAATTTACTATGCATGCAGATTTCCAAAGAAAGGTAAGTAACCTTTCAGCATGTATAGTCACTTGGTATAGGGAACAGGGAACAGAAAATACTCCAGAAACTCTACAGAAATATCCATTTACCCATCCTTGCTCCCTTTGATAAATTAAGAGCTAAAGTATAGAAAACAATGATCTTCCTCCTGCTTCACCTACAAGTGGTCTTGAGACCCACCAGGCTGCTCTGGACTTTGCCTAGTCAGGTCTCGAAAGCCTCCGGGGATGGAGATCACACAGCCTCTCTGGGCTCCTGCCCCAACACTTCACTATCTTCGTAGGGTTTTCTTTTCCCCTCTCATATCCTGTCAGAACCTTCCCTGTGTCAGTTTGTGACTGCTGCTTCTCCTGCTCCCATTGCAAATCTCAGCAAACAGCCTGACCCTGTGGTCTCAGTAACACCCCTGTAAGCACTGGGGGCTGCTGCTGTTGGGTCCCTCACACCTCCCCTTCTCGAGGCTGACCAGGCTCTGTGCTCTCAGCCTCTCCTCACGAGCCTGTGCTGCAGCTCCCGACCTCATGCCGAACTTGCTCCACTCTATCAACATCTTTCTTAAATTGGACTGGTCCAAAATTGGATGCAATACTCTAGATACAGTCTAACAAGTGGCAAGTGAAGAGAAGTAACGACACCTCTTGATGGACTGGCTGTGCTCCTGCACACACAGCACAGACGCTGTTGGCCCCTTGCTGCCAGGACACAGAGCTGGCTCAGATGCTACATCCCCCATGGTCTTTTCAGCAGAGCTGCTCCCCACCAGTCCAACCCAGCTTGGCCTTCCCGTACTGCAGGGGTTAGTCCCCCACCCTGGTGCAGGGCGATGCTGGTAAGGGTTGGATTTCATGAAATCCCTGCTGGCCCACACATCCAGCCTGCCCTGGTCCCTCTGGATGGCAGCCCTGCGCTCGAGCATTATAAACTGCATCTCGGTGTCATGTGCAAACTTGCTGAGAGTGCAACCCAGTCTCCTCCTCTAGGTCATTAATAGAGGCATTAAACAAGACAGGTGCATACTGATGCAAGCAGAAAGAGGTAAGACAGAAAAAAACATCCTTGACCTTCTCTCCTGGTTGGGGTCTCTCTGGAGACCCAAGAAACTCTTATCATTACTGCTCTGCAGGCAAAGTATGAACCATTTACTGCTACCCTTTGATCCTTAGGATCCAGTCCGGTTTCACGTATCTAGCCACTCTTGATTTGCTCTAGGTCTCCCTTGGCAGCGCCCACAGGGGTGAGCAACAAAGGGTAACGCACTGGGAGCTGGATGAGCCTCAGCAGGCTCTGTGGCACTGAGCCGGCTCCTCAGCACACAACAAACTTCCTCTGACAGCACGTCTGGCTGAGGGATAGGAGCCTCTCCCCCCAAGAACGGACTCTCCAGCCCTTCTTCTTGGGGCTAATGCTCAGCTCAGGCCCAGCTAGCTCAGGACCTTTCCTTAATGGTGCTTTGCAATTCTCTGAGCAAGAAACCTCATGAAAACACAAGGGGCAAGTTTCTACAGAGTCCAGGAGGCTCAACAGCTCGGTGCCCTGGAAATTCTGGGACAGAGTATGGTTAATAAAAGCAGAAAACTTTTACATGAAGCACCTGGATAGTGCACCTGAACCCAAGCAAATGTTTCTGTCCTGGAATATCCAGTTCTCTTCACCAGTATGGTCTTTATTGGGTGACCCACATCCATGTGTGGGAAGTGCCTGCTTTCGCTTCTCCTGCCCGTGCTGTACTAGCAAGTTGTGGGTTCTAGCTACTCCTAGCAGAGGCCTCTGTGGAAAGAAATCCTTCGTTATGTTGAAAATGAACCCTCCTTTTCCTTAAGTCAAAAAGCAGATATGCTTGATTGCACCATTTGATTTCTCAATTAAAGACCTAAGAATTTAACACTTAAGAAATAGAGTTCAGTCTCTGACTTGACCTCAGTCATTTGCTCAATACATATGAATGAACAGAATAAAAATGTACTATTTTTGCATCCAGCTAGGTCAGACTTCGTAAAGCCAAGTGTTTTTATAGGCAAGTCTTCTCTCCGTTACACAAATTAATAACAAAATTTCTCCCTTTCTGTAGTTTTGAAAGGTAAGAGCCTCAACTGCATAATCAGAATCAAACTCTTGTTTCATTCGGTATTTCTTCTTGCAGCAGCCTGATTATAGGTTATGGTCATTCTCATTCCTTCCTCCTAACAAAACTTTAAAGACTCCCAAGGCCTAAAAAGATTCAGGTAACCAGCAGCCAACTGTAGAAATGTAAGCATCTATAAACATAATAAAATTCAGCAGTCCTTTCTCAGAGTTAACATAGCATATTAATAAATAATTCAGTTCACAGTCTCAGTATCATCACCTACTGATGAACTCATAGCAAAAATGAAGATTGCTGGGGAATGAAATTTTTTCTAGTGAAAAAAAAATGAAAAGGAACATTAAAGGGAGGAAGGTTTCCTTTATTTTAGGGGTTAAATCTAAGGTGATGCACAAGCACACACCAGGAAAAGCTATTAAATGAAAATAGTGAAGCCATTCTGCAGGTTTACCTCTTTTCCAGGGTGTTTTACCAGATGATCATAACATGTGACAGTGACAAATGCATTCTAGCTGAGATAAGATATGTGGGTCATGCTGACTTTGCAACATTATACACCACTACTGGGGATAACACAGCTTCTCTGAGGTAATTTGCCTTCTTTGGCTGAAAAGATAAATGTGAATTAACAGCAAAGAGTCTGCAACATTTGTGCAGTGCTATTGATCTACTAAAGACCCAGATAAGTCACAGAGAAACTAATGCTTGCTTTGCCTGATGTTAGTGATGGATGGGATAGCAGATACAGCAGCTAAGGGGCTATCACTGTCAATAGAATCTTAGCACTAAGAATATATATTCTTTTAATTATCTTGCAGTAGTGGGGAGAACATGTCCCATGGCAGCAGCAGGCAGAAGTGATCTTTTACTTATGATGTAAACTTATGACTGTAAACAAAAATATTGCAAAGAACAAAAATATTCAGTTCTTCAAATGTGTTCAACAAAAATACATCTGTATCTGACAAGAAACTGTGGTTTAATAAATATTTAGCTGTAGTATTGAGTTTTCAAAGAATAAAGAGAATTAATGGAGTGTCTCAGGCCAGAAAGGAAGTTTGTGGCAAGGATGTGAACAGAAATTGGTCTTTCGGGGCACATGTTATTACCTTTGTTTTTGGGCTTCCATCTCTGTGTGAGCTGTGCACCTAAAATTGTCGTAACTAAAATATTACACTGCATTTATATCTGAAGCACTGTACAGCTTGCATTTTGAGCTAAAAACAGTTTTTACTACTTCCTATTAATATTTATTACTGACTTACTTAAATTTATCAAGCACTCTCCCACTGTTCCGAGGATTAGACATGGGCTTTTAACAACTGAATACACAAATTCCAAAGACTTCAAATAATTTTACTCTACAGTGACACTACATTCCACTATTTCTTAGACAGGGGGACTTTCGATAGCTGGACATGAAATAGTTGTTTTTCTAGTTAAAATGGCACGAAAACTCTGACTCTTTAGGTAGCTTACAGAGAGGATCTTCAAGAACAAAAATTGTAGAGTAGTGCAACTACACCCAATTGTGCTTCTGTGCCAGCAGATGGATTACACAGTCCCTTCCAGGCTTATGCGCTGACAAAACCATTTTTCATCCGACAATCTCTTACCTTCACACAATACTTGTCATTTCTTTGTTTCCACACTAGCAATGCCAGAAAATGTAAGTGCTTGAAACATGCAGACCAAACTCATTTGGACTCTGTAAAACAAAGATGAGGAACCAGGACACTTGCTTCACTCGCAGTATCAAACCTCTTTCCAGCCTGCACTCAGCCTAAAACGTGGCTTCTGCACCCCTCCCTAGTTGACCCTCTCTGCCAACATTTATATGCAATTTTGTAGTGTTTTAAGTGCCCTTATTTTGTATTGCTTCTTATTGTTTCCCTATTTTAATCTAGAAAGTAGGTGAATTGCTTAGATGTATCCCAAATAAAAGACAGCAATTACATCATCATCAACATCAACCAGGTTTTGTACAACATCCAACATAAATGTGTTACATTCAGTGAGCTGGGAAATGAGCTTTTATACCACACAGAAAAGTCCGAGTTGTCTTGCCAACTGGCTGCGTGGTAAGCAGATCTGTTAGGGTTATCGAGCAGGGCATTTCTCTCGTGCATTTGGCATGGCCTTGCTAACATTCACTGATTAAAAAACAACTATAGAGACATGTCCATCATGCTCTTTTAAGTCCAAATAGCAAGCACTAGGGAAAATCCAAGCTGCAACTACCCAGGTACTCTGCTTTGCCTGCAATCATTTTTTTAAAGCAAAAGTCCTAGATAGAGCAAATATATTTTTTTCTGTATAAAGAATATTGTAAAATCACTACTCTAATGACATTTCTGGTTTGTGCACCAAGAGCTTTTTCCACTTGATCATATCAAAAAAAAAAAAAAAAGAAACAACTCTACCCATTTAAACAAACAAACAAACAAAAAAATCAGTTCATGTATTCTAGCAAAATAACTGAAGTAATTGAACAGCACTGAATGTTTAGTTAGGAATATTTGTAAGCATGAAAGTTCTGCTTGTAAAAGCCACCTAAGAAAGCTGCATTTAGTTTACTCAGATTTCTACATATGAACTCTGGTTTAATTATTTGTCAAAAAGTGCACCTCAAAATAATAAGCTCCATTCGTAGCTTTTAACTTAAAAGCAGGAAGATTAAATACCAGACTTACATATATCCTACTGCTTCTTTGTCTTTCCTGGGCTGGGTTTAGAGGTGGCATTCGAGTGATCGGCAACAAGCATATCTGCAGAAGTGCTCAGCTGAAAGGCCCAAGGGGGGCGACTGTGAGGGAAAACTGGCATTTCTCCCAACTCAACTTTCATTCTTCACCTGAGCTTCTTTTGATTGTGCCTTCAGCACTTTAACAGGTCACAGTTTCCTTTTGAATATTTTGTATATAATGCCATCAGAATACTACAGAAGGGAAAGGAGGTTCATTGTTTTTGAGACTGAACAAAACAGAGAAAAAAATGCCAAATACTAAACTTTACTCTTCATCTTCTCTCTACTGCAGGCATCCCAGTAAAGTGTGCACCTAGTCAAGGGAGATTGCACACATTTCTTGGACTGCCTGCTGTCTTGTAGGCTCCAAGTCCAGGTGTTAGTGCATTTTTTTTAACTTAAGTGCAAAAGATAGCACCAGGAAGAAAACAAAACTCTTTTTCTTCCTGCAAGATACTGACAAATAAAATAACCCTAAAGAGTTGAGTTTAAGATTTGTGAATAATTAAAAAGCTGAGGAACTCTGAAGTGGAACATAACAGAAAGGGGAGGAGTAAAATGGAAGATGACATTTTCAAATCTCAGTTTAAACTCATCCATAACCTTAAACTACATCACTAAAATAATGGAACGGGTGTCTGAAAGGCAATAATAAAAAACCATGCATCAATCCCAGAAAGGGCTGAGAGCCATGTGAAAGTAATTCTGCTGCCTCGGTCCATCTCTTACCCTGGCACTTAATCCTGCCACTCTGCCTTGGAAGAGCCCAGAGCTGGTGAAGACTCTGCTTCCCTGCCCAGTGCTAGGACATCTGGAGGAGTCCCTGGTGTGTTTACTAAATTCCCTGATGTTTTATTCAGAAGCCTATAGAGAAGACAAGAGTACACAATGGTTAATGATACATCTCACTGCTGGTAAAATAGCAATTTTAAACTCCAGAACAGTGAACCAGCAAATTGCCCTAGTTATTAGGACTTTTGGGGACTGGCCCAAACCCGCAGTGAGGTCTGACTGGGGGGCATCGGCGGCTGCTTGCCCTCCGGGCCGATCTGCCAGACAAGACTCCTTGCGCCGGCTGGCTCCGCATCCCCGGTCCCACAGCCCAACTACAGTGACGTATTAAGACAAGTTACTTTCTTGAAATCAGAGAACAGTGAACATGTACTTACTGTAATGAGTAACCGTACAGTTTGTATACAAGGAATACAGTTTGCATTCCTTGTACAATAAGCAGAACATCAGCACTTTTTGAAATAAACAATTATACTGAAATTATATTTCTACGATTTAGAAATCAAACCTAATCTAATTTGCTACAGCTGGACACCACCTGCAGAGCACTGTTTAAGTACTCTGAACATTACACACTTATCTTTTAAATATTGATAATGCCATTTTTCATTTATGTGACATGAAGTCCCACAGGGAATAATTATGCTAATAAACCTTAATGATTCTTGCAAATAAATGATCAAACAAAATTGCTACTGTTGATTTATATTAATGGATGCCTTTAGGAGGAGATTTGTCAAGATGTGCTGCTTCTTGAATCTCAATTCATCTTATTTAGCAGAAGAATGTACATAGTTTGTAAAATAGATTAAATGTTTAAAATATAATGTGTTCATGGAGTTTCTGCAGTTCATAATGTTCAAGTATTATCAATTTGCCTTATGGCAAATCTGCATTAAATGGCTTTTTTGCAGCTAAAAAGGACAAAAGAAAAGAAAAGGCTAAAGAAAGTTTTATACAAAGTCTTCCTTTTGAAGATCTTTTTCTTAATCTTTCTGTTACCCATATAAGAATTACCCATGTAGTTTTATTTATAAAATCTCTTTTTATGTGGCTTGCATTTTAGCTAATACATATGTTTGAAAGCAGTATGAATTGTATTCCTGAGTGGAGCAGGTGTTACCTTAGCAGTGTCACAAGAGAGGAAGTTGAGGAAACGGAAGACAGGAGAAGCAGCTCTGAATTTAAACTTTGAATTTAAGAAGCTATGAATGTAAACTGTAGTGGGTCTAGAAGAAGTTGGGTATAAGCCCACGCTTTGTCTTTGTCCAGGTAAACCCCGTACATCAGCTGTGGTGGAGCAGGGTGCAAACGAGGCGGGCTCCCGCAGGGAGCCTGCCTTCTCCACCTGCACAACACCTCTGGCCACTGGCGAGGGTCATACATCAGGCGCAATTCTTTGCCTGAACAACCTTAATAGATTGACTTCAGAAGGATGCGAGCACAGTGAAGGCCTAAGATGTTTCTGTTTTCAAGGCAAAAAACAGGGTTAAGTAGTCTCTGATTTGCTGTAACTTTCACCTACCAGGAGATTTTTTTTCCCCCTTTTTCCCTTTTACCTCCTACTCTTTGTCAGAAAGTTCAGTGTTTCAAAGAAGAGCTAAGTAGTCTACGATGCAAATATCTTTTTCCATAATGTAACCAGATCCCATGGAATATGATACTGCATCCCCACAACAGGCTACTGTTCCAAAGACTTGTCATGAACAGATTTTAATACTGCCTGGGTAATGCAGTCACAAAATCCAGATGAAACATGGCACTAATTCACTCTCTGCAGAAGGGTACAAATGGCCAGAGTCTCTAATAATGCTCCAGAATGAACTGATGGGTTTGAATTATTTCTTCAAAGAGGAATATTCCTCAAAAGCCTACGAAGTAAGATTTTTCCTTGCAAGGTAGACCTTGTAGCAATGGAAATTCCAAATACTGAATAGCTGGAATATGCAGAATAATTTTCTGATGTTCTGTGGACTCGAATTTGTCAATTCCACTTTAAACACTGGCTCTAAAGCCTTTCTTCTGAGGCTCCCAGTGTCAGCCCTGCGCACAGCAGGGAGTTTGCTTGTCCTGCAGTTCTCCTGAACAAAGAGAAACGTGCAAAGCCTCTATTCCATTCTTCCCTTGCATGTGTGTTCTCTAATACCTCTCCAAGCAACTAACGGGGGGAACATTTTCAAATATGTAATTACCTTTTGTGTGTGACAACAGCATGGAGACATCGAGCAATTAGCAGGATTGGACACAGGCTGAGGATTAGGTGTGCCTAAACTCTAGCTTTGTCTGTAATTTGCTGCATAGTGTTCAGAAAGTCATTTCATCTTACGGCTGTTGTGCATGTCTGCAATGATACTTGTCATACTTACACAGCAGGACTATCACGTGGATTAGTATGTTTATAACCGTACTGCACTTGAATGCATACATCATTGCCTATTAAATAGGCGTTGAAATTCTTGACGGAGCTATCAGGACTTGCACTTTCCCAGCTGCATAATTGCCATTATTTACATCAGCTTCTCTTCTCCTCTTCTGCTCACTGAAAACCATAAAGTGAGACTGATCCTCACGCGTAGACTGATACAAGTTTTCAGGGAACAGATGACAGCCCTTTTTTTGGTCAGGTTCCCAAGGCAGTTTGGGCTCTGAGGCCACCCAGAGGAGAGAGACACCCCAGTCCCAGCCACAGGGTGCTGCACTGCAAGTCCAAAGCCCCAGTCCTGTCTGTGGCGCTCTGTGCCCTTGTTTCTCTGCCTCTAAAACGGGAGTAGTCATGCACCTGAATTTCAGTGTACAAAAAACCACTGCATTTACATATGCATACATATAACTTCATACAAAAATGACGACATATTATTGACTTTAACATTCAGATAATGCTCACGTGACATGGTGATGAGCGTCTGGGAACTGTGGATAAAAACCTGGATCCTGAGTTGAAGTCAAAGGGACTTTGCCACTGGCTGAAATAGGGAAATAGGGCAAGGATCTCACTCCCAGATTTATGCATGTCACTTTTGTGCTTTTAATATTAAATATTACTTTCCCATTTAATTGATAAGAAACAAGCTCATTTTTGTGAAAATAGTAACAGGTGAATTATCTCTGTCCTCTTTCTGGGCTCAGTTTACCCATTCAGCAGTTCCTTCCTTCAAAGCGCTCTTTCAGGCATTCCTACTTCCCAGCCTCAGGTTTTCTTTTGCAAAGCATTTTTCAGGCCTTACCTTGCTTCACTTACCTGTCTAGACTCTTAAAATTCTTATCTAGACATCAAGATTCACTTTAACTTCTGAATATTTCTCCTTGTAAAAATTGATGTCAAAGGAACAATTCATTCCTACCTACTTGTTATGTAATGTGCCAATTACCTGGAGGATTATACATTTGAATTTTATAGCAAGTTTGGGCAGGAAGAAAGAGGAAAGACCTTTTTTAGGAATGTCAGCATTTCAAAATATGGTGCACAAAAAACCCTCTGATTTTCTTTGCCTTCCAGATAGCTTGTCAAGCAAATATCTACCTTGTTTTGTTCCCAAGCTGGATTAGTAAATCACAGGAAAGCACCCTATTACTCTGAACAGCTGGGAAGTGAATGGTGCCCAGCTCGGCCCAGACCCGAGATTAAGGAAATGAATCCTCCTTGCACAAGTCCTCTTCTGGACACCGTCAGCGTCTCTCTTACAGGACAGAGTTAAAGGGCTTCACAGCAGCTTGTTCCCGACAGTAAGCAGGAAAAAAAAAGGGGGGGGGGCAGAAAGAGCATTATTCCAATATGCTTTCAAAGAGGGACACAAGAGATGACACTATAAAGTGAGATGTCTAAAATTACTTCTGATCTCAAATAGTCCCAAATATCCAGCAGTCTCAGATGCACAAGACCCACTTTCCATGTGCTGGATTGAATCAGATAGTAAATTTGTTTCTCTGTCTCAAAAAGTTGTTGAATGGCACAAAATGGCACAAATCCTTTTCTGAATATGAATTCTTATTTTCTAGTCAGGCCGAGTCATTGCTGAATTACTGTTAAGATAGTGTATAGACTCTGCTAGGCTGCATTTAGTCTCAGAATTGAACCATTTAAGTTGATTTGAGTAAAAACAGGAGGGAAAAAAAAGATCCCACAGACCTGTGCTGGTATTTCCTTTCCTGAATAAATTTGCTAATAATTTGTAACTCAGCACTAAATAGGCAGAGTTTACAAGGAAGGGATACAACAAAAATCATAAACTTATTAATGTCATACCTGTAAAGACAAGGCCCTTGTCATAAATTCATAATGATATATGGTAGAAACATTAAAAATACAAGAATAAAAATATCAGTATATAAAAATATATATATATATATATGTTGGTCATCTCTAGCTATATCCAAATGACATTTCTCGTAAATTGTTTTTAATACTCTGTAAGTTTCATTTAAACAAAGTTTTTAATCTTTTCTTGTTATTAATCTTCTAAGCGTAGGAGTTGCAATAATTAAGATACTTAAACACAAAGCCTTGAAATAACATGACGTTTGCGATACTTTCAATAAAATTGTATCAAAGCTTTTCTGTAGGTGTCTTTTAGGCAATTTTTTTGTTGTTGATACCCTGGAAATAGTGACATTTTTAAATGGGTCAAGTAAGTTTTAACCTTAGTAAAAATTAAAGAATTAACATATTTATAACATACAGTTACAGTGAAACAGCTGAGTCTCATACCCTCTTCAAGATCAACACAGCAAAATAAAACTATGAGGACAACACAGAGCTGTGGAAAGACTTGATTCCACTCAGATGCGGGTCATCTGGAGTATATGTTTTGCCCAGGGAGCAAAAGCCGCACTGATTTACAAAAGCACAGAAAAGTAAAGTGAGTTTTTGCACCTATTTGCATCAGACCTTGTTCAGTCCTGGGAGATGACCTCAGCCCAGTAAGGGCTACTTCCCTTGATATAAACTAGAATTTGAAATTGTGCATTCATAACAGAATGATATTTGCAAATACCATGCTCATGACTACAGCTGTGCATGATGACTAGGTTCCAGCTTTCATAACAATCACTTTATAATCCCTCCCCACCCCCCCAAAAAAATAACATACCATGCCTTCACAGGCACTTTGCCTTCACAGATCTCATAGCAGAAGGCTGCACTAATTATAGCTGTCTGAATTCAGTACTGCTTACATCTGCCTCAGGATAACAAAAGGAAATAGACTAACAAAAGAAGATCTTTTCCCCCCATATAGTTTATTTTTAAAAGAAGAATTTTGAAGCTCAGGCTTAGAAGACACTAAAATGCCTTCTAAACCTTGGCTCAATTTAATAGTTTGCTCTCCTCTGCTCTTCCCTTAAAGTATCGAAAATGCCCTGTTTTCCTGGACAACTTCCAGGAAATGACTCAAGGTTTCTATAACTTAATCTTCACATTCATGAATCCATCAAGGCTACTGAATATTTATCAGATTTTGGGAGGTTTCTTTTTTGGCTGAAACATTTGCATTTAAATAAATAATAACAAAAGAAAGATCTGAAAACAGCCTCTTAGAATTCCCTTTCTCTTGCATTACCTCTTTCAACTTTTGAACCATCATTGCAGCCATTGTCTACCAAATCTTCCCAGGCAGACAGAGCATATGTTACTGCTGTAAAAATCAAGAAGCAGTTTAGGAACAATAATGTCATGTCATTATATGAGTTTACAACATGTATATTGTTATTACACTTGTTGCTTTTTTATTACTATTATTAAAAAAAATCTATCATTTATCATTTGCTTAGTCTTTGATTAAAAGTGACATTGAATTTGCCATTTATTACGTTTTTGGGTATTTTATTCAATTTCTTTCACTGTTCCACAGAAACACTCTACCAGAAAATATGAGTTCATCTTTAATTCATTTAAAACTAGCATATGTCAACATCATCTTTTGCTACCTTCTCCTTAGGCCATTGCCACTGTTCACACAGGACAGCCTTCTGGCAGCATTTTCCCTTTTTGGCGCAAACACCAGCAGTAAGGGCCTTGTGGCTTCCACCACTTTCCTCGGTGACAGAGACCAGAGATGTTTCTCTGCAGGACTGGGTCTAATGGGGATGAAAATTTGGTTGCAGAGCTTCAGTGCATGAGTTTCTGCACGTAGCACAGAACACCACCATGATCTCTTCTCTCCCTCCTCTTCGTAGATCCTGCTGGCACCCTTGCAATACCTCACACACTGCTAGAGACCAGGGAAATAAAGGCTGTGTTGCTGCTACCCCCCCCCCAAAAAAAAAAAGGCTCCTCAGAACACAAGCACCTGTGGGGAAAAGCTCTATGGATTGGTTTAAATATATTGTTAGCCTCCATCCCCACTCAGTGATGCAGAGAAGGGGAAGACCAATTACACTGAAAGATTTGATTTTTTTTTTTTTTTTAAGAAAGAACAGTTATCACAGACAAAAATTGAGAGAAGTCCACAAAGGGAAAGGAGAGAGAGTTTTAGCAAAAAGGCATATCTGAGTGTTGTGTACTTTGCACATACTCACCTGGGAGGATTGGGTTTGGGTGGCTGCCAAAGTCAGGCCTCTCAGCAAGCTGGCCAACCCACTGAGAACTAGCAGGAGAGAAGAAAGAACAAGAGAAGGAAGAACATGGATTAAAGGAACAGCAGTATCCTACAAAAAACAAAACCATCATGCAAGGCGCTAGAGGGAGCTAAGCTTTACACATCTCAAAAAATAGAGAGCAAACCTCCTCTTCAGCCAAACTTTTGCTCCTAGAATCTTATAAATCAAGTTTGTAAGGCCTATAGTACTCTAGATTTGGGGCTTCAGCTAAATCTCTAGTTTAAATAAAAGGAATCTCAGGGCCTGTTATTTAGGGATGGGATCCTCACCATTAGGAGCAATCCCTTGAGTTCAGTGCAATTACGCTCAGTATACAGAAGTATAATCCCCAGGAATAACCTCTACTGCTCAGCTTCAAATGTGCTGGATCTAAAACCTTCCCAACACACTCATCCACTTTGAGTCCTGAGGGCCTGCCCTTTTTCTGTGCAAGGTTGCAGTGTGCCAGTTGCTGGCAGCAGGGAGCCTCATTGCTGGTCCTGGACTTCTGCTTTCTGCTCCCCTTGGCCAGGCTTTCCCGGCTAAATGATCCGCTAACCTCAGAGGACAACGGAGCTCGCCCTCCTCTCCCTAGCGCTTCCCCAGCTTGGCAAAGCAGCACAAGAGAGTGCAAACCCAGCTCCTCTCTCCTTTGTTGCTCCCTGGGGTGGTGGGCAGCACCGGGGGAGCTCTGCACTAGGGAAAGGGCAGCACAAGGTGAAGAATCAGAGGCATATACCTGGAAATGCGATACCTCACATTTGTAAATGTATCTATTACCAGGTTTCAAGGGCAGGCTTTCCATTCCATTCATACGCACTTTGTTGTTGTTTTTGCTGCTGCTAACAGGGTGAGCCCAGAGGGTCAAGGACAGGGCAGCAATGACCTAAAACACCCCAACTGGAGGCGTAGGATGCAGCAACCTGTAAGAACTAGAAATTCCCACCCCTTGTGGGAGGTTTGCTCATCATTACACTGGTTCCACTAACATAAGCTGCAGATGCTAAACTGCATTACGAAAATATTAAACACTTTTCTAATACAAAATATTTTTATAGCAAAACCTCCACTGAGAAAGTGCCCAAGTAGGAACCATGAGAAAGTTCATTAGCCTCTGGACTATCACACTGCATCCACGCTGATAGTGAGCACTTAATTCTGAGAGTTTTCTCTTTATACATTTACTAGACCTAACTTGTATAATTCTAAACTAACTGCAATTTCCTGTCTTGAGGAAAAAGTGTCTTCTCATTCTAAATCTGCTTTAATGATCATGCCTACCCCATTCCACTGAGATTGTTCAGCGGGAAGAGACTCTAATCTATTTCAAGGAGTGTTTCTCTGACACCTGCTCTCCTATTAGACCATTTATGAGAATGAAGGGTGCTCCCCAGAGAGCACAGACAGCAGGACAGGCCTAGCTTGAGTGACAGTCTGTCCAGTAGAGATTGACTTTAATGAAGCGCAGGATAAACAGGAAGATTAAGAGCGCAAAAAATCAGTGACAAGTTTTGAGTCCACTTGAGCAGCTTAATGTGCAGCACAGATCTGTTGCTGAGTTATAAATGCTATGCATATGTTTGGCTGCTAAAGATCACCTATAACACGCAGAAATCCTGCAAACATTACAAGAGATATCTTTCCCTCCGAGTCCCACCTCTGAAAGGCCACATGATCATCACTATGTGCTTGCTTTAATTCCAGGAACATAAATACAGAATTGTAGGCTGGAAGGGATCTCTGGAGTGGACCTCCGGAATGGATCTCATCTGGTCTGACCCCCTGCTCAAAGCAGGGCCAGCTTCCAGCATGCATTTCAGACATTTTGAATTTTATGTTTAACAAATTCCTTTTCAGTTTGTAGGTGTGAAGCAAACTATTTATATTCATCTTGGAGTTTTTCTCTGCTGCAGAAATCTGGTAGCAGTATGGATGCATTGTGTGGAATTTCCCTTACCAAAGTTCAGACTACCGTGTTGCAGTATCTCTAGTAGAGTCTGTCTGAGGTCCTCTTATTGCCTCTGGTATCCTCCAGTTATAAGTGTTCACTACAGGTGGAGATGCTGTGAGTATTTCTCTTCCCTGGCTTTTAAGGGAAAAGGATTAACCTAGATGCAGATGTCTTTGGACAGATGACTTCCTTCCACAAACTTCAGACTCTAAGGTAATATATTACTAAGTAATATTCATCATTCTGAGAAGTGCGATTCTTTTACCCCAGACATCTCTCCAGCACTCCTATTTACTTCTTCTCCTGAACTCTGAGAAATACCAGTTGGTGTTTCCTGCACAGAACATAAACTGTAAATTGAGGCTGAGACCGAGGCTATGAAGAGTTTATCACCCAGTGAAAACCAAATGAGTATGCGGCCACATAACTTGAAAAGCCTGATACCATTTATGCATCTATTACCAAAAATAAGACTCACATTAAAGTTTTTGTCTCTCAGTGACAGATTTAACTAAAATACGCACTTTTAGAAAAGCAAAGAAACCAAACATACCTCTTGCTGCAGATGCAAATATTTGTGAGAACACAGAACCCTGCTGGGAGAGATGATTCCCAGGGAAGCCAGTGGGAGTTTCAGCTCCAGTTCCTAGAACAGCAGAATTAAATCGGTGTTAATGACTTTCAAACAGCTGTGTACATGCAGGTCAGACAAGCATTTTACCAAAACAAAACCAAATAGAAGTTTCTAAACAGATTAAAAACTATAGCACATACTCTTGCTGTAAAACTGCAGGAGCAGTTGAAGCTTTTGACATAAGGTGGCTACCTGCAGTTCACTTTATAGATGCTATTCTGGAATTCATGTTGTCTATCTCTCCTCCTTGTAAAACTTGTGCTTTGTCTGAAGTTAGATGCGAAACAAGTAAGACAAAAGGTGTAATCTCAGATGTTGTAGGATCCAAATCTGCCTGTGTTGAATTATATACACTGTCAACAGGTGATGGCGCCAGAATTCAATCTGAAAGCAACCACTCTTATTTATTTGATAACTGACCTTGCTTTGAACAAGTACAAATTTACTGTAATTTATCTAATTTAAACTGTATTAAAGAAGACATAAATTAACTAAAGGTCAGAATATTCCTTTTAAAATAAGCTATCACTTTTCCCCTCCACCCCCTCCTCCAAGTCTCAGGCTTCAATCCTTAACCATACAAAAAAAAAAAATGTCTTTCAAAGTGTGCACAGCAAAATGAGACACTTCCAGCAAGAAACTTATTCTTGAGGGATACTATGGATATATATTCATATTACCAGAGTCATGATGCTTTCAATCATTGCTAATCTCATGCTATGTAGAGAAGTGAGTATTCTTTCAAAAGCATATGCTAACTGCAGGATCAGATGCATGATCAAGAATATGAAACTCAAGCAGATATCAACAGCAAGCTAGCTGTATTTCCAAATCTATAGTTAGGCTGTTGAAAGTCAGAAATGTGCTTTTTAAAGACTACTACCAGTCAATAGATATTTTGATGAGATATTCTGATCTTTCCTCATCAATCTTTGTCAAAATCTTATGTTTAAATATTGTGAATTTTGGCTACCATTTAAAAATTGTCTGTTATATAAACATGCACAACAATTTATCAGAAATAGTCTGCTTTCATGGCTTCTCAAGTAAAACATTGTGTACAGTTTTAAAATAACAACAGCACTACATATAACTTCAGATTTGGTACCCTGCTTAGCAATAGTATTTCTAATGTAGATTATAGCTTAAAGCAGAAAAGAGGAAAGTGTTAAATAATTAAACAGAAATTATATAAAACAAGCACTTATTTGGTTAAACCTCTGTAAGGACTACACAATAGCAAATTTTTAATGGAACCTATGTTGCTTAGTCTATAAAGAATGTTTTCCATTTACCATATGTTAGCAGAACCATCATTAAAATTGTAATTTATTATTGGAAAGAGCTTCGAAAATACTATGCTGAGGCACCAGAATCATGTCCTGGAACCAACGGTTGGGTCAGCGTTTCGTTCTTGGTAGTAAGTTCTGATGATATGCCTCAAGTTAGACAAAGAGGCCCATTGATTTTGAAAGGCCAAACCCCCAAATACTCTGCTTGTTAAAAGTGTACAGTTCAAATATCGCAGGTTGTTAGACAATTTTTAACAGGCACTGTTTTGGTCAGAATGCACTAATATTTTCATAAGGTATTTAAAACTAAAAGAACACTCCAAAACCCTAAATATGGAATATAAAAAGTAAAACATTTTTGACACCTAACACATTTATACTGCTATTACCAAAATGTCTACATTGAAATTTGAAGGCTTAAGCTGTATCTTCTATGTTTAGAAATCACTGTAAAACCAGTTTCTGTAGGGCACCCATTTATTAATTCTAGCTCATTCATTTACTGATGAACTGCCATTTTTTTGGACAGACAGTAACAAAGGTATTAGTAGCTGTTTTACCCTGCTTTGTATATCTTGTATATCTTTCCTCATTACAGAGCATTTTGACACATTATAACAAGATGTTATTTTTTTTAATGCTTTATGCACAGGTAACATCTTTGTACTAGCCTGCTTTTGTACTTTCTGTTAAAAGACAGCAAGATTTTTATTGTTAGATACTGTATATTCTCTTCCTCTTGCTTTTAAGGTATGACACTAAAAGACTTTCTAAGAGATATTATAAAATATTCCTAAATTAAATACGCAAATATGATAGGTCTATGGAGTTTCACACCATCCAAAATAATCAGAGTCAAAATGTATTTTCATTCTTTAAATAAAGTATGTTGCAGGAATTTTCTGGTAACTCTTCAACAAAAAATCCTTTTTTTCCATCTGATTGTAGTTTATCTCTGTGTACTTTGAATATTAAACTCTGCTTATATGGCTGGAAAAAGGCCTTGTAAATTAAAACACTGGAATGGATATTAGGGAATTGCTTTGTTTCTATTCTGCTAAAAGTACTATACAGTTTCTGTTTCATTTGATTTTCATTGAGAGTCAATTTTAAAAAGATACTTATTCTTCATGATTTTGCTTTCTGTCCATTAAAATTCTTCCTTTCTTCAGCCTCCCAGTATAAACTTTTTATAGGATTTTTTTTTTCTTAAATAGGTATAGAAAGTAGCAACATAACCTGGGCTGGACCACTACATGCAGGTGTGGAAGTAAACAATGACAAGAAGGGCTGAAGCTGCACAGTTAAAATATTTCTATTTCTAGTTCCCTAGATAGCTAGAACCAAAAGGGTCAGGGCAGAGCAGAACTGACTTTGCTCAAATGGAATATTTACATCTTTTCTCTGCACTACCTCCCCCTCCCGCCCTCCCCCCCCCCCAAAAAAAAAAAAAAAAAAAATCCACTACACTAGTTACCGAAGCCTCATATTAGCCCAACTCCTGCTGACAGCTACGAGGACCAGAACTTCACACAAGCATGTAAGGGTTATTTGCTGCTTTGTCCCCCAAACTCCCGACTGCTGAGAGAACAGCCTGCTGGCCTCACCTATACGGCTGTAAAAGCAAATATGATACCCACAGTCATCATGCCAGCAAGCCTCTCTTCCAGTTAAGTAGGCAACGCTGCAAATATTGGAAGGGAATTTACTGTAGAGAGGTAGATAACACTGATTCGGTTGGATTAAGTTATTCTTTTGCTCCCTGCTTACTGAGGAAGGGAATTAAACAGAAGACATACAAGCCTGACTTCCTACAAAAATTTAATTTGACCAGCAATGCAGCATGCGTCTTCTGCAGATTAGATTCTTAATGACCACATCTCAGCTAATCTCATCTGTTAATTTGTGAGCTACACCTATTCTGTGATCCCTGTTGGCAACACAGTGGAGACACATCAACACAGCTTCAAATGGGCTGAGTAGGGTATTGCTAGGAATATAGCTGTGGAAGCAGAAAACTCACAGTAAGCTTTAATAGCTTCCTCCGCGGGCTTGGTCTCAGACTGGTCAGTCACTCCATGCAGCTTTACCTGCCGCCGTACCCATGCCATCTTCGGTGAGCTCAGGTGCAAGTACAAGGCTGGCACCGCGGACTGACTGCACTGCAGGCGTACCAAGGCAACAAGACTGATTCAGTAGGAATCTCAATTAAACGTGAGGTTTAGAAGCATCTCCCATTCCCCCTAATGCATTTACAGAAAGAGGATCTTGGAAATGAATGAACCTTGAAGCAGTATCATGCAGTCTCATATAAAATATGGCTAATTCCTCCCAGCAAATCCATCAGTAAAGCCATGATTCCACCTAACATAGAAAAGTGTGGGAAGGAGAAGGGAGGAGAGGGAATGGCTCTGTGACCAGCAGTAAAACAACCAAAAGCAATGAGTTTCTTTACATCTTGAACATTGTTCACTTATGAGGGGAGAGTGAAGATGAAAACAAAAGGACAAGCCTCAACAGGCCCCACCTTACTGGCCACATAATAAAAATGTCTCCTGTTTTAAAGGAAGAAGGTTATAATACTGCATTTTTCTTTGGCCAACTTCATATTCAAGAGCAGAATCGCACGTTTTGTTCTTCTGGGATAAATGTGTGCGCGTGTATCTGTGTGTTTTAGTAATTCATATAAAGTTAATCCAGGGCTGTGATGAGAAATGCACATTACATTTAAATGAGCAGAGGGAATAACAAAGAAAACAGATGAGTCTCATTACAGGTGTCTATGAGGAAGGGAATATGGATGTGAAGCTCCAGTACGAGAATTTTAACAGCTGTCAACATTAAAATACCCAAGTGGGAATTAGAAGAGTACAAATCTTGCAGGTTACTGATGTTCGGCCTGAGCATCCACACAGGGTTGAAATTAATGGAGCAAGATTTAAACTCAGCCAATGTGTTACAGATAATTTTGTATTCTGGTAAATGTAGTCTTCATCATACAAAATGAGTTTCTGTCTTTTACTGAGCAATAGCTCTCTTTTGTAGAAAGAAAGCAATATGTAGTATTTTTAACTTTCTGAATGTACAGAAAAGTATATGCAACCAGAGAACTAAAACGTATAGTTTTATAAACCATTAGAATACTAACTTCACAGCTCCATTTATATTCACTTGCTCTTAAAAGAAAACTGACAGAAATAAAAAAAAATCAGAATAAAAAGATCTTTTCAAAATAGAAGAAAACATTTCTATGTTTGTGAGAGATCAGAGAAAGAGCAGCACTCTTCCATGCTGATGGTGGGAAACTACAACTCTCTGCTTGGTAAAACCAAGCCTGTTAACTGCTAGTTTGAAGGTTATTCATACCAGCTGCAAATATAAGGCCACTTTCAATCATTTGCACTGCACAGCATGTCTAAAACACATACCCAGAAATATTTAAGTTATTTATCCTAGAATAGGTAACTTGTACATCCAATTTACACAGCCCCATGGAAACAATCTAATTTAAAAACAGAAATATCAGTATCATAAAACTGAACTTTCAATCTATTTAAAATATAATAAAACTTTATAGAGAATAACATGTCCTTCCAACTATCAGTCATCTAGGTGAGCAAGAAAGGATCGAGTCCAAGAACTGCAAAAACTTCCTATTGCACTCATGGAGTAGTTGGTGATGGGCAGAATCCCTTGAAATAGGAAATAACAGTTAAATGATTTTCATCAGACACATAATTTACACCCTTCAGTGTTAGCACTGCTTGTGATTTAGGAATCAATCTGTAATAGCTCAACAAAGGCTCTTTTTCTAGAGACTGCCTCCTTCTGCTATGACATCTAAACTAGCATTAAAATGTTTTTTAGCTTTTGTAGTAACAAAGCTAACTATAACCCAACACAATAGCATTTATCTAGCCTAGAGAAAAACCAAAACTGTACCTCTAGCGATTGTTAACCATTGCTAGTAAATTTAACCTTTAAACTATTTTATTGCAGGCTAACAGAAGTGGAAAAAAAAAAAAAAAGGCAAGCAGCTGGATTCTACTGAAGATCTAACATGAATAAAGCACTGCTCTGCTTTCATGAATGAGTCCAGCCTGAGCAGTGGTTGGAGCTCAGGGAGCATATACTCCTCTCTTAAACCCACCAGAAGGTTATGTGAAACCTGGCTCCATCTTGCATCACTAACTCAGCAACTGCCATGGGGAAATGTGCTTTAGTCCAAGCTGCAGGGTATGGTTTGCAGTATGCACTTTTCAGAAAGCTGCTAGAGAAATGAGGCAGTTATGATCATACTTGAGAGAGAAAGGACATGACTGTAATTAGGGAATAAGTGTGCATTAGAGGCTTTTAAAATTTAATTTGGATACCAAATTATATCTCAGTTCTCTTTCCTTAACAAACAAGATTAAAAAAAAAAAAAAAAAAGCTTTTGACCTAAAATAAGTTCTTTTAGAAGACAGCACATAAGAGCACAGCAGCTATTATTCAGTCTTTATATTGTACTATAACCCTGAAACAAGATCCAGCGAGGCCCTGTACCTGTCCTACGAATACATGACACAATCCTAGCCCCAAATAGTTTGGAATTTATGTTATAAACTGTAATTATAGTGTGAGTATAAACCCAAAGCCCTCCTACAAGTGGCAAAATTCTAAAAAATCAAGGTAATTACAACCCTAGCTCATCCTGATTTGTGGGGCTATTTTTAGAACAGTATAGGCTGATGTGCTCTGAGCTTTTTTCTATTTGCATTAAGTCCTCTGTGATTCCTCCTCTGAAATGTGTGCATATGCTGAGTCCATGTGAGATGCTACCACTGGCACTTGTCATAAGAATTAAATCCCTCTCAAGCTTGTTTACAGCTCAGCACTTGTCATACTGCTCCCCTGAGCTTCATGGCTGTTTTTCCGCCCCCTCTTTCTCTGGTTCTGTGAAAGATTTATTTTTTTTTGTTTGTGTGTGTATTTACACTTGCAGGTGCAGAAAAGAAAAAAATTGCTGTATCCAGATGTTTTGAAGCTGCAGTAGCATACATACAGCTCAGAATAAGGAGAAAAAAATGCATCAGATAAAACACCTTCTCATATAGCATTCTATGCAATATTTAATAAACCTATTATGTTTCATTGACAATAAGACTCTTGAAACCATTTTTAGGAAGACTGCAATATTTTAAACAGTTATATCTGCTTTTTTTTTTTTTTTTTTTTTTTTTTTTGCAAAGAACTTTAAAAAGTCTGAAGGTGGTCTAATTACTTCTACCTTCAATTTTGCTAAATATCTTGCTATTGTAGTTACAGACTCAATCGTGAATACAGCTACTGCATACCAAGCTGATATTTCTGAATTAGTTGAGCCTTAAAGAACTTAATCTATATTTTTCACTCAACAGTTTGAAAAGTCTATTGTATTATTAAAAATCAACCTTTTATTTCAGTAGTAACAGGACAAATCATTGACTGGGGTATATGTAAAGCTCTATTTCTGAGATCTCAAATTGTATCTAGATAAACATGTCTCCATCTCACAACCACAGCCAGTTAACCTTGCAATTCATTTATCCCAATATGTACTCTAACAGTCCATAAAAGAGTGCTAAGATTAACGAGCTATAGCTTCATAGGCAACTACTGTATCTATCCATCTACACACAGTAATGGCTTGTCTGCTTCACCTTAACAGCACGTGCAGAGAAAGGAAGCCTTACTGCCATCAGTAGAATGGCTGCTTATTTCTTTTTTCAACCTCAGTACATGAATTGGGAATCTTTCCTTGTTTCCACATTTCTCATCAAATCAATTTATCAGCACAGTTAGGCACAGAACAAAATAGCTTTCCTTAATTTTCTTTAACTTTTGCCTTCTAACTTTTCCAACAGCACACAACCCCTAATGCAGAGCTTGCAGGTGATGGAAAGAGTAAGAACATAATCTTCTGTAGCAGAACCCACTCAAATTTTAAAGGGTGCTATTGTGAAACCTAACTTGCTGAATTTGCTTTTCCTTTAGCTGTTTTCAGTTTCAGTAATTTCCTCTCGAGCTTCCATTGGGCATTGCATGGAATAACCTGATCAGTAGTGCTGCAACTCTACAGTCATGTTTGTTCTCCTAGCTACAGTAAAAATTCACTGAGCAAGACAGATAACATGTACATGTATATACAAAAATATAGTACTAACCTACCCCTAGTGACTAAATATGATCTGTGGCAAACATAGAAGTTTCCACTCTGTACATGCTCTTTTCAGCAGGCAAATGAAAGGGAGACTCTAGTGGATAACATGAGTGAGGTGTACAAAGCACCTTTTACCTTCCTAGAGCAAGATATGGCAGTGAAATATATCTAGCTTGATGGGTAAGAATTATTACCTGAGTTTGGACCGAGTGAACCTTGCCCACTATTGACCTTTACCTAATTGGTGTACATGATACTCAACAAGATTTAAGATGATAGTCAGGTCAAATTCTTTGTGTGGTGATGCCATCAATAACAGACAGTTTGGGCAGACAATAGCACAGAATCTAATGCTTCTGGATAAAGTCTTCTACTCCCATTAGTGAAAAGACTAAAATCAGAAGCATTTTGCCTGTGTTTTATATTCCACTCACAGTAAAGTCTCCATTTGCTGCTGCTTCTTATTGATCTTTTATTGCATGAGGCATCTTGACAATCCAATGACACTTTTAGTTTGCTGCTTTGTATTTTCCCTGGAGATACTGTTCAGCAGAATTCCTACCAGCCTTAATATCACCTGTAAGGAACACAGCATAGTTGTTATTGAAGTGCGATAAAGTTCAGTATGGATATACTTTACCCACTCTAATTAGAGAGAAGCAAGAGACTGACTTCTAAAGCCTTCCCCCCCCCCAATTTATTTTATGGATTTTAAAGGTCACATACAAAATGATACAAGAGAGATGTGCTCAAGCAACTACCAAAAAAGTGCAAGCGGACTGTAAACTCTCTCAAATAATGTTTTATTTGTATGGAAAAAACAATGCGTTAATAAGAACTCTATAAACCCATCAAAAATACATTAACATACGTTACATATGATGTTAGAAGACACGAGATATTTTATTACTGCCAAAATACAAATGGCAATAAGAAGTCACTGCATAATAAAAGCTTCCAAGATAACACTGCTGAACAGCAGTTCCCTATTGTGGTTATATCACTCAGTGCAAGCTCACAGGCAAGAAGAGGTCCACTTTTCTGCAGTCTTTTCTGTTTTCATTTTAGCAATGAATAATTTTCCCATACATAAAATTCTACAGATCAGCTGTACTGGGCCAGCTTTAGCCAAGTGGAACTGCACAACCCTGGTGACAGTTTCGAGAGGCATATCTGCCTTGGATGAGAACATTGCTTCTCAGAGCTCTCAGGGAGCCCAGCTTCCTTAATACAAAACCACATTTCCTTCTGTTAGGTAGCTCACGTAGTCAGGAGCATGCTTTGATTAGCAAGATGTTCTAATTTGAGGATAATGGTGATTTTACAACAATCTGTGTAGATAACTTGTGTTCAAGATAGCATAATAAAGATGGTTGCTGAACTTTTTCACAAAATCAAAAATAAAAGTCTTTACTACTTGGTTCATCTGTGTCAGGGAAAAATAAAATCAAGTATATATATTTTCAATGTATTTGCACACAAATATGTGTATGTGTGAGAGAGGAATAACATACTTGTGTATTAAAAGATAACATACATGAAACAAAATTATCCTTATAATTGCTAACACCTAAATATTCATAGAATCATAGAATCAGTAAGTTTGGAAGGGACCTCTAGAGATCATCTAGTCCAACCTCCCTGCTCAGCAGGGTCACCTAGAGCATGGTAGACAGGGTTGCATCCAGGTGGGCCTTGAAGATCTCCAGAGAAGGAGACTCCACAACCTCTCCGGGCAGCCTGCTCCAGTGCTCCGCCACTCTCACAGGGAAGAAATTCCCCCTCACGTTCAGGCGGAACTTCCTGTGCTTCAATTTCTGCCCATTGCCTCTTGTCCTGTCACATGGGACAACTGAAAAGAGCTTGTCCCCGTCCCCTTGACCCCCTCCCTTCAGGTACTTGTACACATTGATCAGATCCCCCCTCAGCCTTCTCCTCCCCAGGCTGAAGAGGCCCAGCTCTCACAGCCGTTCCTCATGGGGCAGATGCTCCAGCCCTCTGATCATCTTTGTAGCGCTATGCTGGACTCTCTCCAGTAGGTCCATGTCTCTCTTGTCCTGGGGAGCCCAGAACTGGACACAGTGCTTAAGATGAGGCCTCCCCAGGGCTGAGTAGAGGGGCAGGTTCGCCTCCCTTGACCTGCTGGCAGCAGTCTTCCCGATGCACCCCAGGATACTGTTGGCCTTCCTGGCCACAAGGGCACATTGCTGGCTCATGGTCAATCTGTCATCCACCAGCACTCCCAGGTCGTTCTCTGCAGAGCTGCTCTCCAGAAGTTCAGCCCCCAGCTTGTACTGGTGCCTAGGGTTATTCTTCCCTAGGTGCAGGAGCCTGCACTTGCCCTTGTTGAACCTCATGAGGTTCCTCTCTGCCCAGCTCTCCGGCCTGCCCAGGTCTCTCTGAATGGCAGCACAGTCCTCAGGTGTGTCAGTCACTCCTCCCAGCTTGGTATCTTCAGCAAACTTGCTGAGGAGGCACTCTGTCCCCTCATCCAGGTCACTGATGAAGAAGTTGAACAGGATGGGACCCAGTACTGAGCCCTGGAGAACTCCACTAGCCACAGGCCTCCAGCTAGACTCCACGCCACTGATGACGACCCTCTGAGCTCTGCCTTTCAGCCAGTTCTCAATCCACTGTCCACTCGTCTAACCCACGCTTCCCTGAGCTTCTCTAGGAGGATGTTATGGGAGACAGTGTCAAAAGCCTTGCTGAAGTGGATGCCCAACATCCACTGCTCTGCCCTCATCTACCCAGCCAGTCATTCCATCATAGAAGGCTATCAGACTGGTTAAGCAGGATTTTTAAATATTGCTGTGTTTTTATTCATTTCAGTAGGGATACTTGCAGAGTAAGAGGCAATTCAGCTTGAATTAAATGAAGCTGCATCATTAATCTTAATTTTGTTCTTTATCACATTTTATATAACACAAAAATGACAAGGCAAGTAGCTTAAACGTCATGCTATCTTCAAAAGTGCAAGGAGGAGGACACAAAGAAATACAGGCTAGTCAGTATCATCCAAAACCTGGTAAAATTACGGAGCACATCCTTATGGAAGCTATTTCAAAGCACATGGAAGACAAGAAGGTGATTAGGAACATCGTGCATACAAGTTATTACAGCCAAATGCTGTCTAAGCAATCTTACTGTCTTTTATGATGAAGCAACTAGCTCAGAAGCACACAGCAAAAGGACAAGAGGGCATTGGTCATAAGATGCAGTAAGAAATATTACAGTTCAGTATATAAAAAATAAATCCACCATGAGAACGCTAAAACAGAGTTGAACAGAGAGACTATAGTCAGCACCACTGGAGATACTAAAAACTCAGCTGCAAAAGGCAGCAAGGAACCTAATGTAATTTTAAAGTGAACTGTGCTCTGAACAGGATGTTGGACTAGATGACTTCTGCAAGTCTCTTCCTGCATAAATTCTTCTGACTTTAAAGAGCTTATGAGTCTACTCAGAAGCACCCTTGGATTCCAAAAAAGACAGAAATATTGGAAAAGTAGAAATACTGCATTTCCTAAGATCATTTTTATTCTTCCTGTAAGAAGCTAAAAAGTCACACCAAAATGCATACTGTAAAAATGGATATTAACAATTCCTATTCTCTGCTAATTTCTAAAAACAAACAGGGATTTCTGAAAAGTCATTTACATTTATAGGATCTGTACAGATTCACTTTCACATTCCTAGCCATCCTTATCATCTGTAATAGAAGTAACAGTTGTCCTTGACTCCCTTGCTTAAATTATCCAGTCACTCCCCAGGTGACTGGAAAGGGCTAGGAAAAAAGGGGCAGAGTTATGCAGGGCACTTTGATTGACACTTTTTTCTTTTCCTGGGTAGCGATCATCCCTATTCTTGCTGTCGTCCATTACTGACGGAAGGTACTTGTAGCTTGACCCTCTAGAGCTCTATCAATTATAACATTTTCCCTTCATAAAACAAGAGAAGCCAACACATCATTCTTAGGGTGGCAGAAGAAAATGTTATAAACCATAATTATAGGGCCAAATTACTAGAAAGCCTTAAACCAGAAGAATTACTCTGTGGCCTTGAGATTTTTTTTAAGAGCCTCTCTGCAAAAGGTGGGGAAAAAAAAAAAAAAGTAAATCTCTTGTTTTCTTAATTTTTACTGAACTTACTTGTGTTTAGGCTCCAGGCGATTTTGGTCTGTTTAAGTTCCTGGTATGAATTGTATTAGTGCTGATTCCAAGCTATTTTATGGCATATAAGGAATTAAAGCACAATGAATCGTATGTATAGTAGGATTTATCATTCCAACACAAAACAGAGCTTGAAATTTTATGTTTTAATATATAATGTATGTATAGATACATAAAAATACCATTAAAATGGCAAGAAAAAAAATACCAAAGCCAAAAGCTGTCAATGTTTCCTGTTCACCTCCTCAGAAGCATGCAGGTTACTACATACATGGGGGGCTGTTTTATCATCAAGTATGGTCAACGTGAACAGAGGCTATGCAATGCCACCATTCAGCTGCTTTCCCCACAGGACTCCTGGCAGGTTTCTTTTGAACAATGAGACTTGCAGCTGTCTTTAGAAATACTGCCTCAGTCATAATCAACCAGAAGCAAACAACTCTATAGGTAACTGGTTAAACAAAAATTAAGGCCTTTTTCAACACCGGTTTTGGTCTGAGTACCACTAGGTTTGTTAAAACAGAAGCTCTTAAGTAATCTCACTGAAGCATTTTTCCAAGGAGGGCTGCAATTTTACAGAAAGGCCTTGCAGGTCCTCATAATCTACTGTGTTGGTGCTAATAGTTTTATTAGGGGCTAATAGAGAATCTCTGCTAAACTACATTCTTTTTTCTATTCCTTAAATTAATGGCACTTTCCAGGTGTTTAAAGAATACCTCTGCTTCAAGAAACAAAGTACAGGCCCATAGACTATCCATGCTAGAGAAAAAATGACAATACCACTTAAAACGACACAGAGTAACTGAGATGTAATTGCAAATGTAGGAAAGGATTTCATGCTTACCTCCCTAGTTAATGTTAGCATAGGGAATGAAGTCCTCATTTGTCCTTCTGCTCATCACAGATTGCCCAACATACTCTTCACACTAACTACATTCCATATGAGATCCTATCAAATGGTAGCCATTCACTAGAGGAAGCTGTGGAGCAGAAAAAAGAGATACCATTATAGATATGCAAATGTTGGTAATCCCTGATGGTCAACAATAATCTCTTAGTGTCTTGAATTCAACTTGCTCAGTGTTATGAACAGATCACATTACATAAAATCACACAAGCACAGTTCTTGTATGTAGTTGTATATACAAGTACACACTTGTCCCTGTATCTCTTTTACAGAAAAACAATTAACAACGAATGCAAAGTTAAAATGCCTATTCATTATTTTAACATGCAGAATAGCTAACAGCCCCTTTAAAAACGAAAAAGCTTTACTTGAGAAGAACGGGCATGCCACTGTCTACTAGTCCTAGAGTTGTAATGGAAATAGTTGGAGTTAGGGAATATTTTAGATAAGAGTAAGGCAATTCTGTTCTTTGCTGAGAGCAGAACAACTGAAACAAAAAAGGAGTAACCACTCACAAAAAAAGCCACATGCATATAGGCAAAACAGCCTTTAAATTAGAGGATGAAAATAAACAGCCAGTTAAGAATTGTTTTGCTAGAGGTATGTTTGCAGTTAGCTTTCTAACTAAAAGAAACAGTATCAACCCGACTGCAACAGGACTTGGGTATATATACACAGTGGGTATTCAGAAGTTAATATGACAAAATCAAAGAAACACATGGTTCCTTCTTCAAGCTCTTTCTCCTGAGGGATGACCAACTTTGAAAATCCACACATTAGTCCAGTGCAAGATCAAAAAGAAAATTTGTGTGAATAATTTTTAAAAAAGGGAGGAGAGCAAATTCAGTCTTTTTGTTTTAAGAAATATGTAACAGCCTGTATGATGCACTGATGGAAACTTGTGTGAACTTAAATTCCTATCTGATTTACCTCTAGCTGCCTACATGCTTTCCTAGCTTGAATTTTCTCCTTTTACCATATTTCTGGCACTCAATGTGAAGGGAGGAAAGTGAGAACTTAGAAATTGATAAACTAAGCTCGAAGTAGTAGCATAATGAAATTCTTTGAAGAGTCTCATCAGTAGTTTTGCCCTTTCACAGGGGCATTTAAACACACAAAGTGTATGTCATTGTAGCAAGGATGTGACATAAGCTTTCATGTCAGAGCTCAAACTTAAAACTGAGTTTAAAATGAGTTTCATTAGAAACATGCATCAGCAAAAGCACCCAGATTGCCTATTGAGCAGCCCAGGTGAGAATAGATTTCTTTTACTGCACAGAAGCAAGGTTTATGATACCAAATAAGAGTAGGCTCCACTTTAGGAAGTTTGACTTACTAATCAAAACTGAATCAAAATCAAGTTCCAAGGATGTCTGTAAAAAATGTTAGAGTATTAAAGTTTCTTGTATAATGATTTTGAAGATCCTCAAGAAAAAATAAATGACTACCAGCCTTAAAACAGAGGATAGCATAGCCTGGCTTGATACTTTGCTGCTATGATACCTATTAGCCTGCTATCTCAGACAATGAAGATCAATGAACAGTTACAAGGTATAATTTAAATAATGTTTATCTTGGAGACTCTTCAGAAAAAACTGACAGAACTTACTTATTTAGTACAGATTAATAAAATGTAACTATTCAACTAGGTCTCATCTTTATTAATATAAAACAGCATACATGCCACACGTTAAGAGCTTCTCTTTGGTTCCAAAGACGATCATTTGAACGTTTGTCTCTATAGGAGAACAGGTCTTTCTATGGTCTCAAGAGCGTGTTCAAGTCTACGTTACCTGGGAAAGGAAAGAGTGGAGTCACATAAACAGAAAAAAAGTTTTCTCAGCATGAATATGTTGCCTCAGGTTCCTTTTGGAAATTCTGATCTGATACATGCATAAAAAGTTCTATGCCCATTTTCAGCTCCATTAAAATTGCATAGGCAGAATCTGCACAACTGCACTGGTCCCTCAAGTTGTAACTTAAGTAATAATTTTTATTTTTAAAAAGTTTTATCAGAAAAAACAGGTAGTGTGCATATAGCACACTGCTATTCACAAAAGTCTGAAACTTCATTTCTCCCTTGTAAAAGTGTCTCTTGCTTTCCATCTCCAGCTAACAACTTAAAAGTTGATAATATACCAACAGCCAAGAGAACTAGACATTCCAAGATATAAAGGATTGTCACAGGGAGGAAAGTAGTAGTCATCTAAACGGTATTTAACACATCCTTTGCATTTCAGTAAACATCCCAGGAAAATTATTCTATATGCCACTAACTTGTCAGCTCAAAACGGAAGCAACGTTTTTCCAGGCAGACTAAATAGCATGACAGATTTCTCATCTTAATTCAGCTGAAGACCTGAATAACTGCAACACAAAATTCAATTTTCACTTCAGATGGCAAATACAGGTAATTCAAATACATACAGAAGGGTTTTCTTTTTTGTATACTAGCATATAAATAACAATACTGACACTCGCAAAAAAAAGCTTTGAGAGCTTTTATTTGTAGATTTTGCAGAACAGTAAGTGTTATTCAGATTCCTAACTCTGACCTTCCGTTTCAATGCCTGATGCCTTTTGCCAGTGAAGTACGAAGGAAAATGACTTAATATCTGTTGCCTAGGGATCTCTTTTCTCTCCATTTCCAGTAAGGCAGTTAAAAAAAAAAAAAAAAAAAAAAAAAAAAAACACACAAAACAAAAACAAAACAAAAAAACACAAAACCACGATTGTTTTTATTATTGTCCTGCTTCCTCTCAGCTCTGGTTAAAAGGGCAATCCTTATATCACCCTACATTTGGAACTCGGTATTTGCAATGATTCGATCTGATCTGTTCCCCTCAGATTATTCATCCATTCCACTAAGGAAAACGTGAACCTTCAATAGTTTCTTTTCCAAAAAGTTTCTTTCCTAAACTGCACAAGGCAAACAGAGTTTTGCTGCACTTGAGGAATGGCCAAGTGGCAGTATTCTGATTGGCCACGAGCTATTCATTACAACAGTTTTCCATCAAACGCAAATAATGGAGAGAGCATTAGGCATGTGCTATTTCTTTAAAAATAGAAGTTATAAAAACAACCCAAGCCATTATTCAAGCAAATATGGCAAAAGTTTTGAGACAAAGACAAACCGTGATTCCAATACGGATACCAAGAATTAACTTTAAGTTACTCTTTTTGGTAAAGCAATGAAAACTTGAGGGAAAATGCTTTCCTAAGTACAAAAAGGGAGGTAGCACAGAATAAGAACGACTAAAGATTGGATGGAAAAATTTACATGACTCAGATGAACAAAAACCTGAATTACCTCCTCCACCCAGAGAGCGGTTTCAAATTACATTCAACATAACATGATCTTCTGCAGTGCCCTCAAAGGTGCCAATTTAACTCCTCTTTTGGAAACCTCTGGAATACATTATAGAGATTACCCTCTTAATTAGTCCCTTAATTTTAGGCAGTCAATGAATTATTTCAAATAGGGAAAATACTAATAATGAATTTTAGTTTTTCTCCTTCACAAAAATAACATGGCAGTGTTTTCACGATACATTTCACTTGCCTATTTAAGGCAATCTGATAATCTTGCTTGAACGCCAGTTCTTGCTCACTTCCTTTGAAAGGGCTGCTATTTCAGATGTTAGCTATTTGAGCTTTTTATACTTAGCACTACCTTTTCCATAAAGATTCTTTACACAGGTTGCAATAAGCCAAATATGCAATGTTTTACAAATTAAATACCTAAGAATACATATAAATTTTTCCCCAAAATGCAGAGGTTTTTCAGTTCAATTTTTATTCTCCAACTTTTCTTGACAGTAAGTGGCCTTCAAACTTGGTGCTTCCATCAAAAATCATATTATTAAAATAACAAATGTTTTGAAATCATTTTGCAGTGGAACTACGTAATAAAGACAAATATGAGGAATTTACAAGCAAGTATATTACCACAACTAGTTCCAGCTGAACTTAATCTTTTCCAAAAAGCACATATCATAGTCTGATTTTAGATATTGTCTGCATAGAAAATCATGATTCCTATTAAAAATACGAGACTGTACTGTGTATGTATGCACAAGATTTCTTATATTGCAAATTCACTCAGGAACTTCTTCAGTAACATAATACACCAAGTCTATAGCTAATTAAGTCCTCTGGGCTGCCCTTAGAGGGATGCTGTATTCTATAATCATCTATACATTCACGCATGAACACCAACGTGTTCATCACAGCTCTCCAAAATGTCACTTTAAGAACTTCAAATAACAAAACAAATAATAAAATTGAGAGCAATAAAGTATAGTTTCCTTTTGTGTATCTTGTTCTTTAAAAACTGTAATGAAAGCATTAATTTGAGGTAAGATTATACAAACATTTTAACTTTCCTTATTAACGGGCTTCTAATAACCTTGCATGGCTGAAAATAAAGATGCAATTCAAAGGCTCAAAAAGAGAGTCATAAAAACAACTTAACATTTGTTACTTTCAAATCTTTTGATTTTTTAGTCATATACAATTCTCTAGAATCTGAAGCACAACTTTTGAGATGTTCAGATTAATGTGGTCACCTAGAGGCTCCGAGAGTGAGCTGGATGGTCTCTAAACCTCCTAATACTGTTCTTGATTAGACTCACTTAGCAGCTGAACCTAGTTAACCTAGGAGAACAGAACAGACTTCAGTTGCTTGCTGATGGCTCAGAAAAATATATTTATAAACTAAAAACGTTAGCTCATTTTATCACAACATACAGCTACAAAAATATGCATATGCATAAGCACTTTCTCATTTAATTCTAAAATAGTAGAAGTCTCAAAATCATAATTTTTAAATAAAACAGTTTGTGGGAAGTGCCATTGAGCCTTTTCAAAAAGATGGGAAGACTATTCTCAAAGTTAAGCTGAGCAACAAAATTATTCACAAAGACAAAAATTTGTTGCAAATATTTACTCAAAAAGTGATAGTTTACAGCAGTGCTTTAACAGCTGTTCAAAACATTTAACATTCTTTAAAAACAAAACTAAGTCAAAAGCACATTCTGAATGTTTCAAATGGAGCAGCAAAGTCATGAGTAAGCTACTGTTAATCATATGCATTCCCGTATCTAGCTGCTAACTATAAAGCAAAAAAACCCAAAAAAATCCAGTAGCCATCTTTCTGTACATAATTTAGAGTACAAAAAGTCCTGAAATTCAACTGTACAATTCTATTTTATATGCAATTTTTGTAACAGTTTGCAAGTAGCAGCTGCAAAATGGCAGAGTGCATGCCAGTTGGTGTTTCCAGTTTGGGGTTTCTTTTTCCTTTTTGTTTAAAATAGTTTTTACATTAAGCCATACTTTGGTTTGACTTACAGACCATTTTCATGGGTCTACCACCAAGAATAATTAAAACAACAGTAAAAGTCTAACAGCTACAGTACTTTCAGCAGTATATCCTATTTTATACAACTATGTCTGGTATTTCAGCACAGCTTGCACACGGAAAACCCCACAAATATATACTTTTATTGTAATAATTCCACTTTCACTGAAAGTTTATTTAAGCTTACAGCCTGGCAGGATTACACCTGTACAGAGGTGCATAGGTTCATATAATTCTGTTTACATGCTTTTACAGACAGGAATGTGACACCAAACCCAAAGTAGTTTTATGTTTATCCAAATTATCAGTGGACCAAAAACCATTGTGACAAGTGTGCTCAACTTCAGCATTAGAACAAAATTCATACTAAATTTGTTTAATGATATTGGAGAAAGTTTTTTAAAAATTCTTTTCTTGACCAACAAATCACCTTATTCTAGGCTAATTAACTATGAAAACGATAATTTATTCCTCCTTTCAAGTGCCACACTTGTATTTTAGTAAAATACACCACATCCAAGAGACTAAAAGATAAATTTAACATGTTACGCCTTGTAAATTTAGTTGTACATGTACATGCTGTCTTCATACGCAGAATTTCCCTTGTGTGTCTTCTTTTAATAATTAGCATCAACAAGCACACTCATCAGGAATGGTCCACGGTGTTCTTACCATTACTTATAATGAACTGAATAAAATATCAACATAATTTCAGCTTGCTTCATTTTCATCTGTCTTGTTTACAGATGTTTCCATTCTGCTGGGACTGCTTTCTTTAGAAGTCTCATCTGTTTGTTCAGAGAGTAGTCCAGCTTTCTTCGATGAAGATGCAACCTTACCTTTTTGTAGAATTTCGGTAGCTTCATGCTCTAGTACCTCTGATGGAGTCAAAGGCTCCAGATGAATACTGCCTTGCTCGCTAATGTCTGAGCTAATGGATTCAGGTTCATCTCTTTTTCTCAAGAACTGCTCAAAACTAACATCTTCACCCAATGTTAGTTTTAAGTCCCTTGCTTTCAATGCTGACAATGCAGTTGCATTCAAGCTATGTACTTTAGTCTGGTCATTCAAGACAAAATCATCTGAACTTTGGCAAGTTTTCAACTCGTTTTCATCATGAATACATTTTTGTCTCTCTTCCACTAATTTTTTGTTATTATCTGAATCACAACACGCTCCTTTTTCATTCAAGGCATTCTTAGAGCTGTTGTCATTGCTGTCGAATTCCAAACTGGGAACATTTTCTGTAGCTGATGAACTTTTCTCACTCTTTTCAACCGATGCAACTTGGTTAGTTTGATTTCTGTTGTGTTCTTTTGTTTCCTCTGAAGAGTCATGTTCTTGTTTGCTGAAAATATCAAAACAAGTTATTTTTATAGCAGGAAAATAAAACCAATATAAAGTCATATTCTGCAAAGAGATACTTAAAAGTGGTACTGCAGTTTCTTCTTCTAGTATTTCTCATGAATTTTCATAGCAAGGTAAGCTGAATTTACATTTTTCTTGCCTGTTACAAATTAAACATTTAACAGTCACTTAGTATTCTTTAATTCTTGCATTTTGTCACCAAAAATGAATAATTTAAATTGTTCCCTTTGTATGACACGTGGTTTTCCAAAATACAGCCATGAGTGGTAACCTCTATCTGCACAGCCTCTTTGATGCTGATGAACTAGAACTATTTTGAAGCTTCTGCTGATGATCTACAAACAAAAGCAGCTAATTCACAAACTTATACTGTTGATTTGTCTCTGCACTGTTAACAGGAGTCAGAGAAAGAAGTTAGCAGCTAGAAATCTATATTCACTTTAAGTGAAGTTAGATGTTTTCAGAATAAAAGCTTATCCTGATAAAAAAGAAACTTAGAACAATACTGAATTACGCAAGTTAAAATTTTTTCTATATAATAAAACCTAAGACACAGTATACAAATTTTATATGCAAAACAATTACTCTTTAAACTTTTTTTAAGACTGCTTTAAACAGTCTAGTCATATTACTACACGCAATCTGCTGATATTTTTGTATTCCAGGAGTCAAAAAGTCTAAAGAGTAGTTTCTAATATTTCTGCTCATTTGTTATAGGAACAGCAGCTTCCCCCATTCTTGCAATAAGAGAACTCAATTTTTGTCAGATTTTTTAAAGATTTTGATTTACTAAAGAGCTTAAAATCATTTCTAAATCTGAAAGTTTTTCAGAACAAAAAGACTGAAGAACTACTTTCAGATAAAAATTGGGAGCTAGTAAGTCTGCTTTTTTGGGGATTTAAAACTGAAAACAGTCTCTTTTCAATGACTTGCAGCTAAGAGAAGCGAGAGGTAATAATAATACCAAATATCTTATTTGTTTAAAAAGCATTTTAGCTTATTTCTTCACTTTTAAAAATGGTTTGAAATCACTTCTGACTAAAATAATTTTTAATACTGGCTAAGCAACAGACTGTTCTAAAACTCTTAAAGCACAAGATGTTGCCGTTATTTGGACGGGTTGCCTAAGCCTGGTTTATATTAAGTTAGTCTGAAGCAGTTTTAAATCAAGTTCCAAATCTCTTCAGGGAAGATTTCAAACAGAGCAGTACCAAATGTCTAGGTAAGTAAGAGTTCAGTGCACTGCAGTTATCCCAAAACAGAAGAATAACTGAGTTGGTCTATTAGGCTTTTATGATGCATTTTCAAGCTGAGTGTCTAAATGTTAATTTACTGATGCAGCAAATGAAAACAATTAATATGATCCACTATGCTAAGTGATAGTTGATCTCTACAGAAAATGGTTACAGTTAATTCTGGTGCAGGTGCTACGTTCTACAAACACTCAGAAGTCTTTTTTCAAGTTTTACTTCAACTTAAAGAAGCTAATCCAGGAATGTTCCATACCCTACTTTCAAACAGAAGAATATTCTGAGCAGGAAGAAAAGATGACAGATTCTTGAAAGCTGAAATTTTATCAGTCACTGAAGTAATCATAAAAATCTTTGATTCATAATAATGAATTAACTCAGAGTTCAGCCTCCTTACCAGTTGTAATCTGTATTTTTTACTATTGCCAGACAGAAAGGGTTTTTGCATTTATTAAGCTTTTTTGAACTTCCTATTATGTTATCAAAACCAATAAAGAATATACTCCAACTCAAATTTTATACCCAAACTATTCTCCTCCCTCTCAAAACTCCTAGAAAAGAAGGAAAAAGGCAACATCTGATGGACTAGCCAAGACTAAATTCCAGTACAAAAGCTGCCAACACTCAGAACCACCTGCCAGCTGTGGTTCACGCAATTGGCCATGCCATAACTATTCCCAATTACTTTGCCTCTTACAGAGAAGCATTAAGAAAAGCTGTACTCCATGTAATCAGACTTAGGTTATACAGAGTCTTATAAATTCTAGTAAATATTCAGAATTGTTTTCACATAAAAAACAGTCAAGTCTTTATGAAAGAGTATACATACATGTGCTTTAGCTACTACAAGCTGCATGCATGAGGGTAAGATACAGTTGCAAAGTGGGCAAACAATTTTGAACACAGGTATGTGAAAAATGGGTTTAAATAAAGAGATTGTTAGTGCTTCATTAGTACACACTAGATAAGTTTTGCATGCTGGAAATTCCCCCCCAGTTTTTTTTTATGTATATGCACACACACACACACACACACACACACACACACAATCCACAACTAGAAACTCATCAAAAGAGAAATCTGCCTTGAATATGTAGAGGAAATCCATCACAATCTCCCGTACTTTCTAGTCGTCAAAATCCCAGCTTTGTCAAAACCCAGGCTCATTCAAACTCACTTTTGGTGATGCACCTGGCCAGGAGGGTAGTGAGTAGGGATGGGAGAATCATCTATAAAAAGATTCCTTTCTGATGCAGAAAAAAAGCTGCCTCTTATCAGCATACTAGCACCTTCCCACCAGTCATTTATAGCAATAAGGGAGTTTAACATAAAAACAAATAACTTTTTGCAAAACAATCACCATTACAAGAACAGTTATCCACAGAGAACAGTGATCTGAAAGATCACTGAAAACAGTTAATTCAGATACAACAGTTATCCAGCAAAACATTTTACCTCTGCTGAGAACAGCAGATGAAAAAGCAAAACACAGCAACAGGGACACATCAAGTCTCCTGAAAGTCATACAGGATTTCAAGAAATCATTGCGTTTGTAAGGCAGTAGCTGAAAAAGCCTTCTATACAGTATTAGGAATGAAACTACTCTTTCTACTTTAACATTGTATGTAAACAATACTGTTAACAGTGTAAGGGAACTGAAAATTCAACAAAAGTTGAAAGAATCTGAAAAAAACATATAGCAAGAAAAAAATCATATAGCTTCAGGAATAGATGTATAAACAAACGATAATTTTACACTTGCTTACACAGTAGTTGTGCAGTATGTGCATACCCACATTCACTCTGTGGAAAAGTATTTCCAGTAAGAAAATCCATATTATGGCTGCATTTACATTAACATTTTGGTTTGAAACAGTAGTGTGGTTTTGAGGTAAACTCCTTGACCATTCCCACTTACCACCTACTGGTTGGGCTTAGAGAACAGCTCTAGTATATGCAAACTTGTTTTTAAAGAAAACTGAAGTTCTGATGCAGAAGTGCACCAAACATGCTGCAGCTCCTAAAGAAGCGGCATCACAAAAGTCCAACAACAGATGTTCCACACAGCTTTGAACTACGTGCATTTGGTTCAAGGGACAGAAGTCTGGTCCAAAACAAAGCCTCTGAACTACAATGCAGTGAAGATGTAGGCTCCTCAGAATCAACCATTTTGATCTACTGATCCACTCCTGTAGCACGAATGTCAATGTTACTTGCTAATGTCAACACAGCTACCTTGGCTTAAAAGCAGCATTATGACTAACAAACATTCTGCAACACAAACAAAAATCAAGAATTGTTCTGTTCTAAAATTATAAGATCTACAGTAACCCAACTACCCAGAAAAAAGTTGTAATTTACTTCACAGCAACTGTACTGACCTCCAACTACAATTTAGAGGAGATGCTTCCTTCAAAACACCTTCACAAGCACAGTCTATACATTAGATTAGCTATAAATTATTTCAATTTATTGACTTCTAAAACCATATTAATTAAACAGCTTATCACAACATCAGTAAAAGTGATTTTTTTTGTGTTTAAGAAAATGCTACCAGAGATAGCAAGAAGTGTTCCCTACAAAACCTTGTTAAGTCACCAGTTCTAACAGAAAATCCAGCCTTTCAAAGGTTTCCTATAGAAAACAAACACAAAATCCACCAATCTGAACAAAACCCTCAAAATTGCTTATGTCTGTATCTTCTTTGTTGATCCTGCATTAAAGCCAAGTTTAATCTGAAGTATGATGCTCACTCTGTTACAATTAAATAATGCTATTAATCATAAATTAAATGATCCATGACCTCAGTGAGTCTTAATGGCTTTCTACAAAGTACATAACACTTGACACGAGGAACAGTTTTACCAGCTTCAACTTTATGAAAAATACACAGCTAATATTTGGTCTGATATCTGCCATACCTATCTTCCTAAATTAATCCAAGAAAAAGTAATGTTTAAAAAACTGACCTTTTCAATAACTTTGAACATATTTTCAGTACTCCACCACCACCTATTAACACTTATGTGCTAGCAGGTAGATAACAATTGGAACTGTAGTATGAACAGTAATTTGTGATTATTTTAAATTATTACATCTTAACTCACAAGAAACATTCACAAAAATAAGAAAGATTTGTTTTTATAGTAAATCTCTATGTTAGCACTGTAGGAACGTGCATTTGATTAACAGTAAGAAAAACATTAGGGTAAACCAAGTGACAGGTCAGGGACTTGGAATACTCTGAAGTGTTTAATCACGAGTAGCAACACCAGTAAAAGATGAACCAGTACCTAATATTTAGCTTAGCTTCACTGCTTTAATGACAAAAAACAGTTATTTGTTTAAAAGCAGCCCTAATCACATAATTTTAAAGAACAGAACAATTTAGACAAAAACAAATCAGGCAATGTATATCTAAGGACAAACTTACTGGTCTTGTTCTCTAAGAAAATGGAAAGTTTACCAACAAAATAAATGGGTATGAATTAGATGCAGTATCTATACATGATTTAATAGATTTATATTTTACTTGATCAAATTCTACAGGACTTCTGTAGCCACACATTTCTGTAGCTTACAAGACAGATTCAAGCTCACAAATTTGAATTATTTTTGAAGTGAACAGTTTATAACATTAACAAAGATGTTTATCACAAAATATGGGTCACTTTAGATTACTGATCTGTTCCTAAATATAATTAAGGTTGAGATTATAGTTTAGAAGGTAATTTCTTTTTTTAAAATGTATAATTACAGAAGTTTAATAAATGGACATTAAAATACAGTTCACTCTGTGATGCTCCGAGCACTTGTATGAGAAATTTGGGGTCCAAGAGTTCACTTTCTAAAGGAGTTCCATCTCCTACAGCCCTCAAACAGCAAAGGCCAGGTACTTTCCAGAAGCACTGTAGCTCCAGACACATAAGAGCATTATGAAAATGAACAAAGATGGTGACTATCCCTGGTAAATACAGCCTGTTGGTCCACACCCAGCAGAGCAATTCTGAAATTGCTACAGAATTCTCCAAAAAGTTTTCTTTCTATATAGAAATAAGCTCCTGTTTAAGAACAATGAAAAGCAATCTATCAAACAAACAAACAAAAACATTCCCCACCCCAAAAAACAAGCAAGCAAACACTACCACCACCCCTAAAAAGAAAAGTTTTCCAAAAACATAGCTGAGCACAGAATTTCAGCCTAATTGAGACTGGCCACAAAAATCAAAGAGGCAATATCTGACAACAGATTAAAAGCCAGATAAATAAGAACATTCCTTTAGGTACTTAAAATCCACTTTTGGGTGGATTTGAAATTTTGTTTGATATGTGAGAATTCAGCTAGGTACTGTTAATGAAACTGATTTGGAGTCAATTAAGTAAATAGTTCAAGACGCACAGTCTACGCACAGAGGAGGGCGTTCAAGTTCGTACAGTCTCACAGCTCCCCCCCTACCTCACGTAATGAAATGCATGCATAGTTGCACATATACAGAGTTCAGATCATGAGCAACTATCTTCCCAATGATCTATCATGTTTTATTACAGGCACAGAACAGCTCCCCCATCATCTTTGAGTAAGTGATATTGAAAGACAGCTGGACTCCTTTGCCAGACTTCCCTTTCCCAGTCACTCCTAACAAGAAGTAACTCTTTGTAGCAAGACTACAGCTACAAGAATTTCTAGAACACAACTTTATCTAACTTAAGTGACTCAAGATACTTTCCAGCCACTCAACTGAGCATTATAAATTTAACCCAAGCATTATGAATATAACCCTGTTCATGACTAAAGGAACAGAAAGCTGATTTTTTGAGATCTATTTTTTAGCAAAAATATCCATTTTGAAAAACATAGCACGAGTAGAGAAGATTATTCACAAACACCAGACCCCCTTCCCACCCCCAAAACAAACGTATGTATGAGCATCTATGGGGAAGAAATAGGACTACGTTAAGGCACACGTGAACACAGTTAAGGAAGAGAAAAAGGTACTTGTACCCTAAGGTATTCTACAATGTTAATGACTAAATGAGAAAAGAAAGATGAAATTCATATTACTGCACTGTTTTTCATCCGTAAAATGAAGAGAGCAATAAAAAGGGCTATGTAAGAATTTGCTATTATTATCACCAATAAAGAAATATTATTAACCACAAAGCTACAGTTACAAGCATTTAGATTACCCCCTAATGCCTGAAACATTCACTTTTTTGTCCAAAAGACTTTCAAAGCAAAGGTAGCAGAGAATTTGGACATACCAGGAAAATTCATGCTCTGTCTTTGCAGATAGAGTCCCATATGCTGCATGACTGGCATGGGAGAAGTAATTAGAATCATAAGGGATAGTAAAGTATAAGTCAGGCAGGTTTACTTACATGACTGAATACACTTTCTGTATTATGACTTTTCCACACGAGTTTTCTAAGATCCTCACAAAAATGAAAGCAGGACACTATAATGCCACTTTTTTTTTACATTAATCATAACTACCTGTGTTTACACAAGGTTGATAAATTTGTATATAATTTACCAGTGTTTTAACCACAAATCTGAAACTTAAGTGATGTATTTCTGTACCAAAGCTGTAAAAGAACTGAACGATGTTCTAAATGAGCATTCAATTTACTGAATTTACATTCAATGTACTGAATTGACACTCTGATCTGAAGTTATTTGTGGAAATCCTTAGAGAACACTTCTGAAAACCACAGAAATTTGCAATCATGCCCCAGTTTTGGTTGTTGCCAGAAGCTTTAGTGAAATAGAAAGACCTCAGATTCAATTTTCTCTGAAATGCATGTTCACAATGAAAAGACAACTTGCCATCTAATGCTGCTGTGTCAAAACCAGAAACAAGTCCCATAAGAAAAATCTTATATTAAATCACTGATGCTCCAAGTTGATCAGTAGCATGTGAGAGAACATGCCTTCTGTCAGAAGGAAAAAACAGGTGACAAAAAGAACAAAACTTCTTAGAGTACTAATCAAGTATAACATTTTAAGTGTGCAGTGGTCAGTTACAAAACACGCATAAAAGACAATGGTTGACAGGATCCTTGCTATTATTAGCAATACCACTGTGGCTGCAGAAAGCTTACTATTACAAAAATTTTTACTGTTTGTATACCAGAGGTGAAGAGGATGAAAATATAACTAAAGAATGGATTAATCAGTCTGATTATGCAGAAAGTACTGCATATCAAGAACAGCTTGTATTCATCAGAAATAGTCTCTCATAACTAGGAGTTGGTAACTGTAGCTTACTTCACAGTAAGATTATCTGTACCTTGTAAGTTGCCTGAAAACTGGTAAGTTAAGAGACTCAACCTAAAAATATAGCCACTATAAGCAGGAGGTCAGGTTTGGAGATACATCAGGTGTTGTTCATGAAGACAAAAGAAAAGCTCATAATAAATGCAGACAACTTGATGGACATACTTTCCATAGATAAGCTAGATCTATAGATGAAGTTGAAAACAGTGGAATCAAAAGCAGCAAGTATCTCAAACTCCTTGAGTAGAACATCCTTGAACATCCTTGAAGGTAAGAGATGATACCAAAGAACAAGGTATGAATGAAAATGGTTTCTCAACCTGCAGAGTCAAGGCTCAAATAGATCTGCTTCCATCACATGCTTTCTTCATACAGTATCTAGGAGTAGGGGAAAAAAAAAAAAAAAAAGACTTACCTACCAGAGTAAAGCAGCTAATATTTTCCTTTGGCCAAGACTCAGTTTATGCAGTTACATGTGGGAGAAGTTATCCAAAGCATATTTTGCCACTGTCTACTGCAAAGTCATTATCAGGCAAAATGCAACTTGCTTGAATACTGAACAGATCAGGACACACATATTTTAAGTGAATACCCAGAGAGAATGACAAATCCCTTTACTTCCAGAAGCCAGGAACAATCTCAGAACAAAATGGGCTGTTATCAACAAATGCACACCCTTGTGCATATGCTACTCTAACACAGAATGATACTGAGAGACCTGAGGAGACAGTGAGCAGAAGAAACACTGCATCCCGTAAATGAAACTCCCTTCAAAGGAGCATAGCTCCAAAAGCTGTAAGTTAATGCTGCAAAGCAGAGAATGCTATCACAGAATTGCCTTTGCCAGACTTCAGGGTTGGGAGAAGAGACCAGATCTGCTGCCTTAAAAATGCAAAAAGAGAATACCAAAGCTTTAATGCGCGAAGAAAAAAGAAAGATCTGGTATGGATGCTTGTTCGCTTACATACCAAAATAATCCCAAGCTGGACTGGGTTCACTTTTCTGCTCCACAATGATGTATCAGTGAGCCAAGACTGTATAGGATACCTGCTCACTTTCAACTCCCCTGCAACAAAAATGTCTACTGTCAGTTCATTTAAAAAACACGTTAACTTGTTGCGTAAAGCAGAGAGTTGAGCATTAGAAAAGTACTGGCACAGTTATAAAGCCTTATTCCCTCAGCACAAGATGGATCACTGAACAACAAACAAGGCAAACGATGTACAGGAACAATTTAAAAAGCAGTTCCTGCTGGAACTTCTCCAGGTAGGTTACCTGTATTACAAATGGCAGGATTTTGGCCCACACACAGTCTCACTAACACTACACAGAGGCAATAGAACTTGTCTGGTCATTAGCAATACCGATGAGTTTTACAACATATGCAGACAGTCTAATGTATATTAGAAACACCAGTAAAAGGTCTAAGAGATACAAGATGAGATCCAACAGAAGCATTAATTTCAAGACTGTAGTGGTGAGCCACGGTGTCCAACAATGGAGAAATTATTCTGACAAGCCTCATAAACAAGTCATATCTCAAATTGTAGATCAAAGAATGAAAAGAAAAGCTCACAGATCACAGAGAAACTACATGGCAGAAGTTCTCTCTATTGCCTGGGAGTTCCTCTTCTTTTAAATAGGATCAGAGAAAACTGAATAATCATCTCATGAAAAGATGCACATGCTTTATCTTGTGTATATTCTGTACTATAAATAACAGATACAAAAATCTGGCACTGCTACACAGATATGTTCATGCTGTCTTAGGTTCAGCAATGCTCTCGTCCAAAGTATCAGAAAATTGGAATAAGGACAAGATTTACTGAAGTAAATGAAGTCTATAAACATGACAATTAAAATCATCACCACAGATTACACTACTTCAAGGAGTCACAACAATTAATTTTATACCAACAGTAGAGCTTTCAAAAAAAATAATGGTTCTTTGTCCTATGCTAACACACTAACAGCTCACAGAAACAAACCTGCACATGTTCTTGACTCTCTTAAGTCTCTTAGGTGCTCACCCACCCACTTGTTTTTGAATAATACATATCTTGGATATCCAATATTCTTATGATACCTCCATAATGTATTCAAGGTAGCAAAATTTTTGTGCACTAGTGACAGACTGCCACAACTGTACCTCTTCCTCAATCATTCAGCACATTCTAACATTTTCTTATATATAATTCAGCACGTATTAATACCCAACATCTAATGCCAGCTGCAAGTAGAAAAGTTAAGGTTGTGTCACAGCTTGACACGCTGTTTTTCTGTGGTTTATGTTTCATTGAACTCCGAACTGTTAAAGGACACAAACCACTCTGGATTAATGAAACGAATGCAACACTGCCTTAAATCAACGTTTTTAGTGTTTTGTTCAATTTCAATTTTCTATCCTCCAAAATCAAGAATTTTTAATGGATTTTTGGAATTGTTTCCCAAATTAACTTCTTTCCCTTCTTCCTTTTTGCCAGAATATCTTTTTTTTTCTTTTTTTTTTCTTTTTTTTTCTTTTTTAATGTCTATTAGTCTTCCCCACCAGTTTCATCGAACTTTATCTTATACTATGGAAACAGTTAGCAGAGCTTTGAAATTTATAGCATATATTCCTCACAGCCAGAGACGGGTATTTCCATGATCAGATCAGATGAAATATTTCAGCATCTACCTTTCCTGACTACTCTACAGAAACTAGAAATAAAATATTTGACAGTTATGAAGTAACCTGCCTTTTGAAGGTGTTTCTTTCTAACACTTGACACTGACCTAAGCTCAGTACATAAGAATTTCCCTCTCCTTTGGAAAGGTTCTCATCCAATTCTGTGGCTGTTCTCATTACACATGAATATCTAATTCCTTTTACACTCCTGTATAGTCAATGACACCTTGCTGTTAAGTCTAGGTTAAATTATTTTCTTCCATCCTTAAAAAAAGAGAAAAAAAAAAGAAAAAAAAAGAAAAGGAAAAAGAATTCCTTTGCAATCTAATTGACATTTTCATTCCTGCATTCTGACGTGGTTTAGAGAACTCAAATATTTAACTGACACACTTTTGACTCTTCAATTATTCCTGTAAGTAGGCTCACAAGCCACATGAAAGGGTCTCAGGTGCTATTCTAGCTTCATCAGGGAAGATCAAGCATATCTGATACTTCTACAGTTAAAAACCCAAAACCCTACAAACACAGCTTCCACAACATTGCAGATTTTTCCAAAGCCAAAATAAAAAACAAAAGCCTATTTTTCTTTGCAAGCAGTCATTAAAAAGTTAACCTTAGACAGGATACCTTTGTCATATAAATGATATCATTTTCAAAATCATTTCTAAATATTTATAAGCGAGTAAGTCTGAATTTGTGCTACTTCAACAAGGACCACAAATTGTTTTTGTATTTATATTTTAAAGAGCAGGAAATATTAATTTAAAGAGCAGGAAATATTAATTTAATATTGTTAGTATTCAAAACAGGTAGAAGTAACAGTCTCTCTAGGTCTAGACAAGCTCAAGATTGAAGTGTTCTAATACTGCAAGAACTATTCATGTTTTCTGACTCTGGCCAAACTGAGCAAAAAAGCCTACTGGTGATTTTGGATGCATTAGATAATCACTGTACATCCCCATTCCTGTAACTCTGGATGCAGTCAAGAGCAAAAAACACTTAGTAAAGCACAGATCTTGGAATTTAAAATGTACAGATGCACACAGAAGTTCAGAAGAACCCAAATTTAAAGTGCAACTTTCTGGCCATCTGTCAATAAATTAATAAAAATAAACATTGAGTGTTGAAACGAAACTTACTCAGATACTTGTTCAGCAGTTGGGAAATCTACAGAAACTGAAAATAAAAAAAAAGACTTAATATTTTAAAATTTGGAAATAGACAAGTACTCACTTTCAAGTATAAATGCACAAAATGTTCATGCAACTTTAAAAACACAGACACATCCACATGTGTGTCTGTATTTATATATGTATGCACATTACATGAAAAAGACTATCTGCACTTACCTTTTTCTATAACAACTTGACAAGTATGAGTATTGTTTTCACTCAGATGCGTGGCCATGTTATCTAAGCCAGAAACATCAGTCAGGAAATCACAATTAAGACACACTACAGTCACACCACTAGAGAAGAAAAAGTAAAAATAAAGTATAAATACTACATGCTTATGAAATGTTTTTCCTTAATTCATAGCAGTAGGATAGACTATACGAGAAGAAAAACTCGTGCAACTTCAGAGAAATTGCGTCACAAAAAATATTCTTACCTTTTGAACCAAAAGCAGTGCCCAGAAATCCCAGGGCATCTCTGCAAAATGCCATACAAATAAAGAATGGCACTTCACACTAATTTATCTATAAAGTGTGAATTTGTTTGTTTGTATGTTTTCCCTTCATTTTGCACATTATGAATTACTGGAGAATAGAGAAAAGGACATCTTTTCAAATATTTGATAAAGAAGTTAAGAATTGTGGATAAATAGCAAACATTTGCCTCTGAAGAGAACACTGCCAATAGAAGAGCTAGTATTTTCATTTTTCTGCTCTGTCTCAACTGTGGAAAGCTAGAAATTCAAAAGGTTCTTATCTCATCTAACCAAATCAACTCACTAGCAGGAAGTAAGAATACAATGATACGTAACTGATACAGGAAATTACCTTAGTTGTTCTGAATGTTTCTTATAGATCCAAAACCTTTTACTCGGACGAGCACTGTGAAAACTAAATAGAAGGAAACATTAGCACTTAAACTGATTTTCCCCGAGTACATTATTCCACACATCCCATACACTGTAAATAGTACTGTAATTTGCTTATGGCAAGACATGAAAATGAAAGGCTCATCCACTGACCTGCATTTTCAGAAACATTAGATTTTTGAAAGCTTATGTTCGCGAATCTCATCTCTAATTCAAAATACTGAAAAGTCACATCACTAAATTGAACTTCTAGTTACTTCAGTTTATGAAGAGGAAAAAAGTCTTGGCCGAAGAGGAAAAAAATGAAAGAATCCCCAGAACACCTAATGCTGCTTCTGCTGCTGAATTAGCATCAAGGAAACATGAACAGATTGGCTATTCTTCTGCATGTTTTGATATGACATCATTCAGTGCATGGGCAACAGAAGAAAAAGCTTACCTTAGTTTCCCTTCTCCCATTCTGGAGGAAGTTTTCTTTTGTACAGAGCTAAGTAGAATAATTTTTTTTTAAAAAAAAAATCTAAACATGTAACCTGTAGGTTATATGCATAAAAACATGGAAACCATTTCAATCAAGAACTTATGAGCGCTGACATCATTATGAATAAAGCAATTGAAGAGTTCCAAAATGCCAAGACATCTATATATCTATATGTATTTAAATACACAACTGCATACTGTTTTTTTCCCACAAGACTTTTGACTGGTTCAAGGCTCAGGATAACAAGCAGGTTTTTTTATTTTATTTTATTTATTTTATTTTTTATTTTACTCTCACTGCTATATCATCTGTGTCTAACTTATTGCACAGTGTATTCCTGTTGCTTTGAAAACATAAGCATTTGTTTCCTAAATGGTTTTGCTATCTCTGTCATCACTAGTACCCTACACTGCTTCACAATCAGCAAGAAATCTCTTGCTAGGTGAGATAGTATTATTTTACAAATATGAATGAAGTTTTAAAAAGTATCTATTTGAGCATGTTATTTGAGACACCCCTTACACAGTACTCTGAGCACAGATTTCACTAGCAATAGATGCAGCTTTACATATTCAGCACTTCAATTTAGATAATGCCATAAATCTGAAATATAAAAAATAAGCAACACAATTAGTCATTTCTACTAAAGTTTGGCTGAAGTGATTGTGACAAATTCCACAGAGATTCTGAAGTTAAGACAAAATACTGCCTGAACCACAGAATTTTTAAGGCAGAACCATGGCATTGGTTTTAGGCCCTCATTATCAAGTGAAAATTCAAGTTTGCACATTTCCATGTCAGTCTCATGGCCCAGATCAAAACTCAGATAATACAAACACTTAACACAATTTATATGAAATTAAATAGTATTTTGTACATATTTTTTAAATTCAAAAAGGAGTTCTTACCTCATCATGTGATTCACATAGGCTTTGCTACAGCTAGTGTTATATCTGCATAAGCTACAATGGACATAAGTGGGAAAGTGGCTTGCAAAATCTTTTATTTCTGAGAAACACTCGATACATTTGTGAGCTCCCAAACGATACCTAACAGTAACATAAGAATAGGTTAACTATTAACATTTACACTTTAAGATGACATAACTATTTCAAATTTTTACTTTAAATCAGTAATAAGCTTGTTTTCTCTTTAATTATATCATTGTAATCTCAGCCATAAACTAACAGCTAATGTAAGCATCTGCTATCAGCCACTTCTGTAAACAAGATACTACACTAAGAACCTCCGATTATAGCTGCTACTTCTGTATTTATGCACTTTTCAAAAGAAGTGGTTCATACATCATGATACATAAAAAAGCCCGTGGTTCTCCCATCCCCTGCTGATATTCCCCACAGGTTTTTGCTGTATCTATAAATCAAAATGCAAAGTCTGCTCTTCCCCGATTTTGCTGGTTGTTTTCAGATGTCTCTGAAAGGGGTACATCTACGCACACACACAACGTATACATGTATGCGCACACACACACACAAATATTAGCACTTTATTGAAAGGGCGCATCCATCATCTTTAACAAACACTACTACTAACCCATGTTATCAAATGAAATTATATTTTAGTAAACACCCACTAAATTATCAAAATAAGGATAGCATTCTCCCCTCAGCTTGCTCTTGCATTCTGGATTCTCTTGGTAGCTCTCCAAATCAAAGTGCCTCCTACGGCAGACAAACTTAAATAAAAGATTCAAGTAAAATCCTTACTCTGAAGGAGGAAAAAATTTTTCCCTCTATCAGAAAGCCTGAAAAAGAACACCTGGGCAGATGTATTCCCCTGCACAGGTCACTTTTGAACATAAAGCTGTCTGATGAGTCAGTCTTTCAACAGTCTGTGGCTCTCTGTATAGAAAAATCTAAAATTTAGAGTAGAGAAACTTCCAGAGTATCTGTTCTTCCATCATGTTGGTCTGCCACCAACTAAGTTACAAGGAAAGCAGATTCAGAATTATAATCACAGTACCAGTATGTGAGAAATTTCTTTGAGTTTGTTTTTCCTGCAAAACTGAACTGTCAGATCTTCTGTATTGTAGTACTGTAAATCCTTTAAAATAATGATCAGTTATTTATATTCAAAATACATTTAAAAAGATATTTTTAATGCTAATATTTTACCTCAGATTATGCAATGCTGTATTTGCAACTTTATTTTTTTTTTTGCTGCTGCTGCTGTTGGTCCATGCATTTTGCTTCCTGGGTATAGTTGATGGCTTCGATTTTGCTTTTGATTTATTTGCATTAGATTTATGATTTTTACTGCTTGTATTTTTAGCTTTAGGTGATAACTGAAATGTTGAAGTGCTTGTACTAACAGAAGATGTAGCAGATGATCCTGACTGAAGAGGTCCAACAGATGCTCGAATAGTAACCTAAAGGTATGAAATTAAAGATTGTTCTGTTCAGATTTAAGCTTTTTTTCAGTTCTCATTTCCCTTTGTCCCAAAGTCTGAATCACCTTAGGATTAAAATAAATATGCTGCATATAGCATAAGAAACTAGGCAGTAAAGCCTATTTTGAAAGATGTTTAATAAATCAATAAACAAACATTAAACAATGTTTAATAGTGCAAACATAACCTGAACAGCACATTTCCAGCAAAACAAGAGCTTTAAGCATCCAATAGATTGATAAGAGTGGAGTGTTTTGCAAGACAGCTCTGCAATAGGCTACTACCTGCTTTCTTAAAGGCCTTCCTCCCCCCCCCTAAACTGCCCACCTCACTGAGGAAAAGAAACAGAGGGTCAGGCCAACTAGCCCCACATGGAAGATACCATTAGTTTTTTGATTAAATGCGAGCGGTTTTTGGATTAAATAAAACCCCTGTTGTCTTATTGCCTCCTGACCAGCAAATCTACTTACTTCACATATTCTTGTCCCTCATTCTAGTGCCTCCCCCTACACACACACACACACACACACACACACACACACACACAGAGAGTGAAGGGCAAATTCCAATTCCTAACCTCTTGTTTGACCTTATCACACTCCCTTGCCTTGTCCTTTACTTTGGTTATCCAGTTCTTACCCACAGCATGACTTCTAATTATACTCCTTGTCTAAATTCATAGTTTTTATGGATTGCCTCAGCTTCTAAACCTGGTTCCAAACTCTTCAGTTTTGATGTTCAGTCAAATTCTAACATCAAAATTTTAAAATAAGACTAAACTTTTTATTAGGTCTCCGAGTTTCTTAAAAATTGAAGCATTATCACAGAACACAGAATCAGTGCTTCACAGTCTGCCTTGTAACTCTATCAACATCAGCTTCAATGATTTTCCTTTCAAAGTACAGTATGGCAATTCTACAGGAAATGAAGTATAAGGAGCTGATCAACATGTTGATTTTCTTCTTAATTTCAACTGAAAAAAAAAAATCCTCACAATTTATTAAAACACCGTAGGAAAAAATTCCTGAAATCCACAGGGAAATCCTTGTCTAATTTGTTTCTCCCCAAGAAATAGAAGATTGAGTCAAGAATAACCTGAGTATTCCGAAGGGACCTCACTTTTCTTCGCAACACAAATAGCAAACTGCTTGTTTTACTTCACAGTGCTGGAGCTAAGAAATCTTGGGGCACTCAGCTCTAAGCTGAGGATTACCTATAGGGAGGTAAGTCTACACAAGTAGTCTACCCTACATGATTTTTGCCACTACCTTCCATGGGTTGAAAATGTTTCAGGAAAAGTGATACACAGCCTGCAGACCAACAGCTAGACTACATGGTCTGCTCCTAGCACAAGACAAGACAAAAAAGGGGGGAAAATTAACCCATAGCTCAAGAAACCAGCAGCCATGATTGGACTACTCTCAGTTATATCAACTGACAATTACGTATGTATGTACCTGGACGTGAGAGCATGAGAAAAGGCATGATGACCAGTAGAAAAGCATAACAAGCATGTCTAGCAAGTCTGGCAACAGGTAAGAAATTAAGTTGTTTTGGAGGTGACAAAAATTTCAATGCTTTGAAAAAGAAGGGAAGAAAGCACTTATCTTGGTAGAGAAGAGTTCAGAAGAGAGGAATTTTTTTTTTCTTTGCCCCTTTTAGTTCTTTTGTATGCCCATACACTTACCTTTGTTCCAGGAGGCAAACCTTCTAACTGCTTAGGTTTTCTAAATGTTCGATGATGCTGAGTCTTGTGATCCATTTTTTCTTTGCATGTCAAAAATTGCAGCCTGCATTTAGTGCAACGGTATATTCCTTTTTTCTTTTAGAAAGGAAAGAAAATCTATAGTAGGCATGAAAGTCAACAAAACTCCAACCCTACTCTGTCTCAAGCAATGATCACCCATTTAAAAAAAATTGATAAACTCCTAATTCTGTAAAATCCAAAATGGTGTAGGAATTAGAGAGACCATTTAAACACTTTAAAAGTGCAAGGCAGTACTATTACTGAGAAGAGAACTGATTAGGTTACCAGATTCACGAAGACACACTACTTAATAATCCTTTGTCTACTTGAACCAGCAAAAAGGTTTGCTAATACTCTCAAAAAAGTAGAACACTACAACTTAATGAAGAAAAAAATAGCAAAGACATTCTTTCAAGTATATTCAGAGATTTTTAAGTAAGAAACTGCTGTCATACAGCATACACGCAAAAATTCTAATGCAATTTACTTCAGACTTCAAAATAAGCAGTCATAATTTTTTTTTTACTGTATCTTACTAACTACTAACCACCATATAAATCAATTGAACATTTTTTTTTAGAGGGAGATATGAGACACTTATATAGAGCAGATTTCTAGCATTAAGGAATGAAAACAGCTGCTTACCTGATGCCTCATGTAATGATGCATATATGGTGCTCCAATTTTAATTACTTTGAGACAAAATGGGCATAGCAAATGTTTTGTATTTTCATGAACCGTTCTGAAATGCGTTTCTACATCTGAAAAAGCTGAGGATCGGTAATTGCATACCTAAAACCAGAAGTTTGACCTTCTTGTTAAAAGTTTATTGATAGGAAAAACAGATTGAGGGGCAGGGAACAATCTAAATCAAAACCAATCACACTGAGATACCTGGCAAACATATGGCATTTCACCTGGCTTATGATTGTCCTTCATATGTTGCAAAAGAACTTGCTCTGTTTCAAAGGATAATTCACAGATTTTACAAATAGCTAGAAAAGTTAAAAAAAAAAAATTAGTTTGGGGGCAGAAGTGGATAAATTGTAATATACATATACACATAAACTGTATCAATATAACACAACCCAATGATTATTCTGTTCTTGAACTCCCTGCATAACCTCAGAAAGCCCCAAGTGCAAGCCCTTTAAACAATAAAAATTCTTGCAATCAAGCTTCCAATTAAAGAAAAAAAGGTTTGAAAGATTTTTTTCCCCAGACATTGCTCCAAAGTAAGTTGAGTAACTGCTTAGCTCCTACATTAAATTTCAATATTATTGCTTTTAAAGTATAACCATTCACTACAACTTTATTCTCAAGTTACAAGCTGGCAAAAAAAAACAAAACACAAAAATCTAAAAAATTTTTGGACCGCAAGAAGATTGAATATGATACAATCTAACTTACTAGATGACTCATAAGGCGTGTGTGTACTTTCAATGTGGCACTGCAGCTGGAAGGGGGTAGGAAACTGACGGTAACAGTGCTGACAGGTGGTGTGGCTTTCCCAACTTTCACTGCTCTGCTTCTCAAGCTCTAAGTGATGTTTCATGTGGTTCATAAACCTTTAAATAATAGTGAACAGGTGCAAAAAGCTACATTTTAACAAGTGTTATACATGAGAATGTCACAGGTAAGATGTAGAAGAAGCTTTAGAAACCCTGTAAAGCACTTAATTTCAAAGTATCATAAGAGTCGGTGTTCATTAAAAAAAGCAAAGTTAAGCAAGCTTATGAGGTCAGAACTAATCTTTCAAAGTTCAAAGCAAAATATTGACTACTATAAGAAACATACAACTTACCTGAAACACATTCCACAACTGAAGTATTTTATTATATTTTTTCAAGTTTGCTGCATCAAAGTTCTTGCCATGAAATACAGGGAAATTAGCAACAGCAACAACAAATTATATAAACTATTCACTTTTTGTACTTTTCTATGAATGTCTGAAAGCCACATTATGAAGTAAGTATAACTTTGGTTCTGCTGGAAGCTATTAAGCAGCGTGACATTATCCGCAATGAGGACATTCACAGCTGCATCTGAACCTACCTCACAGGGTTCAAACAGCCTTCTTTGTATAAAGCACTTAAGAAAAGATGAATTATGAAGCAGTTATCAAAGAATGCCACTGAGCAGCTGGCAATCAGAACAGTACCTGGTGGTATGAAGTCAGCTACACCAGAAAATAAAAATGAATATCTGCATAGACAGACAAGAATCTACACAATGACTACAGCAGCACAGCAAGATTATGTTACTCCTAAAAGTTATCATCTTTCCTTCATTAACATATGTCCACCTTTCTGTAGAAGGACCTATCTTAGCTGAGATGTCTTCCTCACAACTAGTAGTTGGCAGGTGAGAGCTAATTGCAGAACAGTAAGTTGCAACAAAGGACAAGTCAGTTGCGCAGCCTACTACAGTTCACTTAACCATCCTATTTTGAATAGGCTTCATTTCAGTATAGTCACAGAAACAGTTAAACATACATCATGCTCCCAGAAAAAATGTATTTCTCAAAGTTATGACTTCGGAATTGAAAAACCAAAAAAGTATGAAGCCTCTTACTCTGATAAGGAGAATAATCTCCTGATCAAGTTTCTAATATCATGCAGTTGCTTTAGAAAAAAAACAAACAAAACAAAACAAAACAAAAAAAACCCAAACCACCAGAAAATCCATACGCTAACTGAAAATATCCACATACTTCAGCAGAAGAAAGGAACTGACACTACCACTGCATACTGCTTTAACAGACCATTACTTCAATATTGTATTCAATCTTAACTCTTAAAGAGAACAGGAAATGAAGATGAATCACTTCGCAATTTTCTGAACTGAGGTCCAGAAACCTTCCATTAGAGCTAAGGACACACTATCTATTTTTTTGTGCAAAAATGACTAAAATAATAAACCTTGGAAGAAAAATTCAGAATTTACATACGGAGGTTCTGCAAAATTAATATTGCTGAAAGTGGACTCTACAGAAATCCAAACAAAAATGACATGCTCATTTTAATAGCTTGCTCTAGAATATAGTGGCATGATAGCACCGATAGCTCCTATTCATACTGCTGAAATAGAAAAGAGTGGAAGAAAAATTCTCAGAAAAAAAAGAAAAAAGTATTCTCTAAAAACAACCTAGTACCTTATGCAGCAGCAACTGATTTCATGGAGTTAGCAACTGCATTTTTCCGTAGTTTGTACATTTTGACATTGTTTTTACTACAGTCTAAAAATGACAAAACTTGCTGGTACTCTACCCCTCGCAATTCCTAAGATTTGCTAGAATTTTTGATTTGCTATATTATTATGACTGCTTTTCCTCTTAGGATCAGGGGGTTAGCTGAAGTATAAAGTTAATATATTATTAGAATGAAGGTGAATGAAAGCATCACCCAGCAAATACTGACAAAGTCAAGGAGTTCTGGTAATAAAAATCTAATTCATCAGCAAAGAGAGATCCCCAATGACAGGAAAATATGACCACAGGGTAAAAAATAAACTGAAGATTAAACAAAAGACTGATGCAATCATCTTCATGGAACACAATGCCAGAAATCACTTCCTCCAAAAGCCAAGTCAACAGTTCTGAATAATTCCAGGGTGAGAATCTGGATGGATGCATGGAGGATACAAGAATCAAAATCCATCTTCAGACAACTTTCAGTGGTTCACAAAAGACAAAGTATTTCTTTAAATGATTCAGAATAATGTTAACTATTGTAAAATAGTTTAATAAAGTATTTAAGTTTTGCATTCAACTTTCTGTGGACTGATTTCAAGAGACTGCAGGAAAGGCTCATTTGTAAAGTATTATGCATAGAAGAACGGGGGGAAAAAAAAACACTCTTAGCCCACGAACACTGTTTAATGTTTTTAAAGAGATTAACTGCAAGGAAGGAAATGCCACAGCCAACAGTAAATATAAAATCATGAAAGTAAACTCCTCCAAAGCCCAACAACGCACAGTATTTTCTGGCTGCTTATGAGACTAATTACTAGTACTTCTACTTAGGATTTATATATACTTCATGATTAATAGGAACTTTATTGTTTGCAGTTACAAGAAACTTGATTCATTTAATAATATATTTTTAGCATAAGGCTGTTCATTTTAACCTGCAGACTATATTCTTCAAAAGAATAGTCCATTTTTCAGTTTTACATTCTGCTACTTTAGCTTCACTTGAGTTCATGTAAGAAAGTACAATGACCTTAACTTCAAAGCAACAATGACACAAACTGGTCTCTCTACTAAAACAACTTATTGAGGCCTTTTGCTGCATTTGGAAGTAAAATTATTCAATCAAAAGGTCAGTTATTACATAAATAAGCCACCAACTATTACTCGTGAATTCCTGAAGAGATTTACACTCACATCTACTGATACTGTTATCAGTCCAGATGGCAAACTGTAAATCAGCTTTTGTTGCTCCTTCCAATTCTGAAGTCCTACAACTAGTCTTACTAAAACTGTACTATTTAAAAGCTACTAAAATTAGTACTCTAATCTGTAAAAAGTTTAAGCTACAGATGTAAACAGTAAAAATGAATTTAATTTCTGTTCAATTAACCTGACATTACTAGTTTTCAATAAGCAAAACAAACAAAAACAACAAAACAAAAAATCTTTCTATTCCAAAGAGACAGTTTTGAACGCAGGAGCTATTTTTTTTTTTGTTAACTTATAGCCCTTAGCAATAATAGAAAAAAGTTGAAATACCTTATGTTATTTTTAAGGACTTTCAGACAACTGAAGCACTTAAATGTTGTATGAGTCTTCTGCTCCTGTTGTACCTGCTGGATATCACCTTCATGTTTCCCATAATAAAAGTCATTAACTAACATAATCAGTTTTCCTTTCTCAGATTCAGCAGTCTTGCTTGTTGTACTTGAACATTCCGTTTTGGCCATTCCTGGGAAAAAGTTATCTATCATATCTGGACAACAATACTGTGTGAAAAGGGGGAGGAGAAGAGAGAGAGAGAAAGAGAGGGAGAAAAGAAGATACCAGTCTCTCTTATTAAACTGCACCAGTAACAACAGCATTTTGAAAACTGAAGCCACCAGCTAAGTACAGCTACATGTAAAATTCCATTCCAATTACTCTGAGAGTCTGACTTCATTCTTACTCACATACACCTTTTGTACAGTTACTGATCTTTAGTGTGATTTAGATAACAAAATACTGTATATTTTAAACACTTAAGAGGAATTATCCTTGTAAGACAAGTTACAAATCAGAATATCAGTGTTGCCAAGTGGTGCCTTACTCATTAGAAAAATACATACTTGATTTAAATTTAATAATAAGAAAGAAACAGCTTTTCTACAAGAACATTGCTCACAAGCTAAATTTACTAAGAACTTCATGGGAAGTTTTATCTTTTATTTCTGTGGGGAGGACATTCATTGAAGACCATAGAAGTTTCTTTCAGTGTTAACAAAGAGTTCAGCACTTCAAAGTCACACAATTCATACTGTTCAAGCTTCTTCACCTAAAAAAAAAACTTACATAATGCTTATAAACCTAACAGCTACAATATGAAACTTAATGCTTAAGTACCACCATGTAATTCATGTAGAATGTGCTATGAAGTTTTCAATAGCTAATAAAATTAGAATGTTTCACAGGACAGATCTTTCTCCTGCTGAATAAAGTTTCATACTGTACATGCCTAATTCTGTGATTCTTCTAGCAAGGAGTTCATTTTCTACTGTGGACGACTGACTCAGCATATTTATCCTATATGACTAGGTAAGATTTTAATCAAACAAAACTGAATTAGTCTGTTTCTTTAATGCTATCTTTCGTTTAGCTAAGGCACTCAGTGCAAAAGCTATTCTCTACTAATAATGACTAGAGAAAAATACCATTTTTTCCAAATTTTGTATGTTTCTCACTTGAAGTTGAAGGAGGACAGCAGCTACCATTTAGGTGTCTTGAGCCTATTAAACCAGAATGACCTGTGTTAACAGTAACTTAAGAGGCTCACAGATTTCAATTCCACAGGAGTTCCTATTCTTTTTTGTATGAGCTATTCACACCGCACACAAAGTTCAATGCCTTCCCTCCTCCCCCTGAAATGGAATATATATGCCTAAAAATTGCATGAGTCTTTGCCAAGTAATTAAAATACATTTTTGGAGACTACAACAAGTAGTTCCATAGGCAGAATAAGTGATGCTTAGTTTCTGAAAGATTTGCTTCTCACAATGTTTCAAGTATGCACTACAATCTTTTTCTTTCTGCTGAATAACTTTCTTTAGCCACCAAATGATCTACGAAGGAAAAGAAATAAATTTATACTGAAGTCTTTGTCTCAGTAGCAACCAGATAGATGTGGATCAGCTGACTGTCTATTACCTTTGAACCTGTAGGCACTTACCTTCATCAGATTCACCTGAAACTGGCCAGGGGTTCTAAAAGTCACTGCTGTGGCAGAGATAAATCATACACAGACAGCAAATATACCCCATTTAATTTGAAAAATAATGCAAAAAAAGCGGGTAAAATTTGTACCTCCTCTCCTTCATTCTTCCTCTCTGTAAGACAGAGCATTTGGACCCAGGCCAATCAATAGCCAAAAGGCAAAACATCTTCGTATCAAAACACATCACTCTTTCATAAGCAAAGAGAAGCCCACAGAATTTTGTCATCACGCTCATCAGCCCCCAAAATATTTTACCTTCATATGATTCTTTAAAGGATCCATAAGATTGAAGTGAATATTGCACTTTGGACAAGCTCGTGGAAAGGGTCCTCCGTTTTTGATGCTGCTTGATGCAGTATTTGTACCTGTAAAAAGATAAAGTACATTAAAATTCAGAATTCATAAGCAGAATAAGAACTGATTTACTTTTAGTGTTCTAGTAAAACATACTATTTAAAATGAAATCTATTATGGCTCATGTGGTAGAGGTAGCCAAACCCAAGGTTTTACAACCATTTTCTAGGTACTGTTTCCAAACTCAGTTTATCTTTTTTGCCTATAAAGAGACATATGCCTATAAACAACTTCAACAGAACTTTAGCATCAAAAGAAAAAATGTGAGGAGGTAAAGGGAGAACCACAGACAAATACAAAGTGTTAATTCTGTCTTCCCCCAGCCTAAGATAAATCTACTGATTTTAAAGAGCTTTAATCATCAAAGCAACATCCGAAAGTTATTTTATGCCATGAGCTGATCATCATCACAATAGGGTTCAGAATAACTGGTTTTGGAAAGGAATTTCACTGTACAGTTCTCAATGATGAGAATATGTCTCTGGCCAGTAGCTGGAACCTAAGCCTGTTCAGTCACATCATCCCTGTTGAGCAAAAGTGTCTTTGGAAAATCTGAAGAATAAATCCTCTAAATAATTACTACCAGTAATGAAAGCAAGCATATTTTTCTTATCAACATGAGATGATTAATACCTAGTTTTGGGGGAGACGCACCTAATTTGCATTAGCTCAAATTTTAATGAGCAGACCTAGGCTGCTGGTTTTCTCCAAACTTCTCCCTCCTCCCACGCCGCCCCCCCCCCCAAAAAAAAAGAAAGAAAAAAAAAAAAAAAGCATGAGAGAAAGAGCTACTTTTGCAGATGAAGTTCAGGTGAAGTTCTCTTGCATTTAAGAGTCATCCAGAAATCTGGAGGACTTCAGGCTAGGTAAGTAATTTAGAAAAAAAGGCAGATTAAACACAGACAGAATTAAGTAACATCTCAATCATAGGGTCAGTTGTACCCTGCCAGGCTATGAACAAATGTGAAGAAAAAACAATATGCAAGTACATCTGCTTTATAACAAGTGAATGAGTAAGCATACCAGTGAAGAGACGACCACATGACTACCTCAGATTTTGTCACAAAAAAAAAAAAAAAAAAAAAAAAAAAAAAAAAAGGTTGCATGTAGTCCATGAGGTAGATGTGGATCAAATGGTATTTTTACTTGAGGATAATATTATTGCCAAGAATTATAGCTGAGCAGAAAGCCCTTCACATGAGCAGTTGACCATGCAAGACAGACTTCACAACAGTGCTCAAGTCTTTGCTATTACAGTTTGTAAAACATTTTGGTTAAGTCAAGCTTAGTCTGAAGAAAATAGGTTCTGCAACAAGATCTAATGTTCTGTGATGCCTCAGTGATAGATTCTGTGACAGATTTAAAAAGTACGTTAGCAATGGGACTGCTTTGAAAAACTCACAAAAATCAAGTTCTCAGTGAACATCATCTATTCCTTTGTTACTGAATTTAACATGAAATTCTGGCTCTTTCCTGTATTATAGGCTGCAACATAATGTCTATTTTGCCCAGCACAGGCTAAGGCAAATTCTCTTGCTGCAATATTCAGTTTTATAACTACTTCTTTCTGGTTGCTAAGGAAGAGTCTGATGGGAGAACAGCTGCAGACAAGAAATGCAAGAAAACAAAATATGACGTGATTCCCAGCAATGAAGTCAACACTCTGCAGGTAGCTTCTTATTTCAGTATTATGTGAGAGTGTCACAAGCATCCCAAAATCAAGAATAAATCCTTGGAACACATCTTTTGGCTCAGGAGGAAAATGCACTCAAAATTTTTTTTTTTTTTTTTTTTTTTTTTTTTTTAAGTATTGAAACAGTTAGACTACCTCTTTTCATGTAGGGATGGAAAAAATCTTTCAAAGAGCCTCCTGATCATCAAATCTCCCTCCTCCTTCCCATTACTATTTTCAACCACATCAAAAACATTGCAGTAAAAGAAAGGAGAGACAGCAAAACACACTTTGCAAAAAGACAGCATCACAGAGTAAGTTAGGTTGGAAGGGACCCGTGGAGGTGTTACTGTCCAACCTTCCACTCAAAGCAAGTCCAGTTTGATCAGGATCCTCAAGGCCATGTCCAGTTAACTTCTTCATTATCTTCAAGGATGGAGATTCCAAAATTCTCTGGGCTCCTGTTCCCCTTTCATCACCCTTAAAATGATTTTTTTCCCCGTTATTTCAGAGAGTAGTTGGTAAGTTCTGCAGTCTCAGAATTCTTGCAACCTTTTTTTTGGGGGGGTTGGGAGGGGGGTGTTGTTTTTGAAAGCATCAGCTCTAGTCAATTCTTTGCTACAGAAAGTCTGAACTAAATACAATGAATCCAAGAGCATTTATTTTTGAATGTCTGTATCATCACAGCTTCTGAACAAGTTAACAACTCTGTTTTATAGGGGTACACGTAGCTAAACAATCAAGATTTAAGTTTGAATATACAAAACTGTTGAGCATAAAGTTATATAGATTCTTGTGTAGACTTTTGATGCATAATAGAAAAACAGAGTTATTAATTTACATTGCCTTAATGGCATTAATAATTCTGATCAACTTAAACATTGCATGAATGTTAGCTTTTTCCATGAAACAGATGCATGGATTGACAGCTAGACCATTTCATCTACCCTACCTTTTGAAGATGTTATTTTGTGATGGAGCTACTGCAGGAAAGTTAACTGTAGGTGAAACACTGGAATTGCTTCCAGCACCAACTGCATTAGGCTCGGCCTTTTTTGGAGTTACACTGCTGCCTTCAGAAGTAGCAGGATGCTTAGATACAAAAACACTCTCATTCTAACCTACAGTGGTTTAAAGAACCTCAGGGCTTTTTTTCCTACTCCCAAATTACAAATATATTACTGAGACTTATACTTTAAAGGATGGCCAAGTCTAAATAATGCAGTTAAGATCTCCTTCATATAATGAACTATTCAGAAGCTAACTATAACCAACTCAGATGGTAAAAGGAAAAAGGCACTGCACCTTCTCCTGAGAGCCACTAATCATACTATGACTATCTGAAAAGGTCTACATTTTCATTCATATTCTTTGGCCTGCCTTTCATGTCTTGACTGTTACTTATCTCAGACAAGATTATTTCACAGTAAAAGCTAAGCAGCAGTTTTCTGCAATGCCAACTATTTGGATTTACTTCTGTCCTTCTGATGAAAACATCTCTCATCCTATCTTTTTTTTCAGTCTTATTCTCAAGCTGTTTTAGTTTCTTTTGTATTTAGCTCTGCAGAATATCTGAGACTTTTTGTACAGTTTGTACTAAAACATTACACAAAATGAAACCAGCACTGTGATTTCTAATGACCTGTCACAGCATGGGCATTTGCTCTTTTCTGGAAGGGAGTTAGTTTTTGTTAAGAAAATAAGAACAATAAATGAAATATTAAAAAAAGAACTCAAATTCACACAGATTCAGTGCCTGATAAACAAGCCTGGTTATATTTTCCTCCATCTCGTCCTGAAACCAACATCTCTTGTCACTGTAAGATTACCCTTGTTTTGAAAAAACATCCAGTCAATTTATCTCAATAGAGATCAATCGTTAAATAGACCTGAGAAAGCAGAGCTGCATGTCAGTAAGTCTTAAACACCAGCATGAGCCTTGTAAACTTCTTACAATCACAGATCACATATAGCAAGACTAGGGTAAATGATGAGGAGGAGTGGACTCACAGAAAATTATTTCTGCACGCAAAGATCTGAATTAAGGAAGTTCTTGTACATTCCCCTCCTAACTGTCTAGCTGTTCCAATGACTACTTTGAGCCTAATAAAGAACTTAACTGTATCATCAGAAGTCTTGCTAACAATCACAGATAACTTGTGTCACACAAAACTGTTCTTCTCAGAAAAAGCAAATCAAAACTAGTGACAAAGATGACCTCCTCCATAGCTGTGTTTACTCAATGATAACCTGTATCTAGCAAACAGTCTGGATAGAGGGTCCACAGAGGCAAAGAACCCCAGCATAGAATACTGATATTTGAGCACCTGAAGAGTTTAACCACATTATGCCTCATGGTTATATACTTATGTAACCATCTTTAAGCTTTCCTTTGGAGCATACCTTTCAGTAACATCCACAACTTTTCTGACAAAAATGAACATATTAAACTCACATTTTTCATTCAGTTTGTACACTGTTTACCTAAGATAATTAACACTTTCACAAAATAAACAAGTTATTCATTAGGCAATACTACTTCCTAGTGTTTTTATTTACTTACTAATAAGTAAAATTAGTTTAGAGTTAGGTTAATACACTGCCAGGTATATGAGCTAGTTATATTGACACTTGTGTCTATTAGTGTAGATTTTGTACAGTTGGTATGACTTTAACATTCTGTATCACTATTTGATGCTATTTGAGCATCAGGCCATCAACTCACAGCATGCACTGTTGTGTGCTTAACTATTACATGTAACTGAGTAATGGACATAGGGGAAAGACAAGGTCTGATTTTACAGGCATCTTCTATAAAATACCTTATTTTACTCTAGAAGAACTTATGCTTAAAAAAAGTCATTTCCCCCAAATATCAACATAATTGGTAATATTTTCCATTATAAAAGCTATTTCTGACTGTGACAATAAATGTTTTGGGCAATATTTTACATATTTATAAAGGTGAGCAGTTGTACCTCAGTGCATAGAACTAATTTTCTAATAAGTTTCCTCTTTCAGAAGAGTTACGGCAGAAGTAGTAGATCGTATGTACTTTTGCATTTTAATTCTATTGCTTGTTCATTAAAAGAGCATTTGAACGCATGTTTAAAAGAAGAACAACCAAAATAATTCTAGGTATTGTTTAATACCTACTAATACAAAGCATTTCCACATCTCAGAGCCAAGGAATTTTAACAAGACAAAAGCCATCATACATGTGTCCGGATTTTTCAGATTTGTGTGTGCTATGTGCTTAACAGGTTTTAGTCATCACATCTAAAGAAATTAAGCTAAGCACCTGCTGCAAATCCAGCTGAAGGAGACTATGATCCTTAATTTTGACAAAGGATTAAGCACAAGTTTGAAGAGTGCATTCAAAGTGCTCTCTTGAACTTCAAAATGTAATTACCAAGAGGTTTGCAAAGTTGGAAATGTCTTACATAGTCTGAAAGGATAGTTATTTTTTATGCCAATAACAAATAAATATACTGGTGCATCATCCACTGCTATTTCTATTTAGTCTTGTTTTTTTCCTTCAAAAAAAATCAGCTTGCATTGGCTAAAATGAATTATTTGTGATTTGCACCAACATGAAATGTGAATTAAGAACACAGATTTCACTCTGGATTATGTATTATTAATGAAAAACCTTAAAAGGGTTGTATCAGTCAATCAGCAAATAAAAGAATGTTTTGTAAGATTTTCTTTTCCATTAGATTACAATATTTGATAAACAAAAAGATCTGTTAAAAGACCTGATAAAATCTGTTTTAGGATGAAAGACAATTCACAATATTGTAGGCTATATCTTTCTTAGCAGCTTTGTTTTACTAATTGGATTTAACAACTTTAATAAATTTTGTTATTAACATGAAGATTCTCTCTACTACAAAATATCCCTCAAATCAGGATAATTTATAACTTTCTAGAGTTCTGACAATCTGAAATTTCCAACAGAAGTTCCAGATCTATTTAACTATTCAGTATTTCAGCAAATATTCAGTATCCTACTGTCATCTGTTTGGGAACTAATTTTGATTTTTTCCTTGATGACTGCTCAGAACTGCTATGTCATGCCAGTTTTGCCAATGAAACATTCTTGAAGAGCCTGCTGGTCAGAGGATTCAGGAGAGCACAGTCATGTTTTAATGATGCATCTTTCCACTAAAATGTCTCTCTAAATTGGTGCCTGGACACACAAATTTCCTCAGATCACTGATGTTTCAGACTAGTTTGCCCAATGCCCTATCCAGTAGGCTGCACAGCTGAAACTATCAGGGACTCTAGGTACTCAGGAGCTTTGAAAAAAGCAGCAACAAAAGAAACAAAAGAAAAAAAAAGTGTTTGGTTTTAAAGTCTTTACTCTTAAGGAGTCTATCACCTCCCACTTCATGCTACCAGTGAATATTTTGGATATTTTGGTAGGGATTTTGTAGGTATCATGAAACAGTTGGCTACAACTGCATGTGCAGTATCATTATGCATGATACGTACAGTAGATCCAAGAAGAGCCAAAGTGCACTGGACGTGTTACCACCTTACCCGAAGCTTTCTCACTGCTGTAAAATCCTTCATGGCATTATGGGCATCTGTGCCAACTGGGTGCAACTTTGGAACGATGGCAAAAGACATTAGACAGGGTAACGGAGAACAGAAGTGGTAAGAAATCTGGTAACAGCCAAATCAAATTAGGAAAATAGGGATCTGAACACCAAAAATTCTCAGGTCGCTAGTGCCATATCCCTTGCCAGCATTTTCTAAGAATCTAGTGCCATGACTGCACATACACAGTACACTCGACTCTGGATAACACAGAACAGTTCTTCTGCTGGTTACATTTCCTGATTCTCCAAGTGGGTAAAATTTATGGGACAACAACCCCAAAACAGTCTCAGAAAGCAAGCAGTGTACATCCCCAGTGCCCATTAAACCTGCAAGTAAGATGGAGTTACCAATGTTTTTAACCTCTTACTGCTATTCAAGAGCCTAACAAAATGGTTGGCTAATGTCCAGCTATCAACAGACTCATGCAAAAATAATTTCTCTTTAATGACTTCAAATACAGAATTTAAATTGTCCTGCAGAGTATCACAAGCCACTTCCCAAAAGGATTCTGCTTTAAATAGCATATTCCACAACATGTTGTGCCCACAGTGCTGCACATGAGTTAAAAGCATAACACTAACACCAGCAAGCAGGCACTGGAAAATAAAAACTGCCTGAACGTTAAGTGGCTTACATGACATAATTATGCAAGCCAAATCACAAAATATGCACATACGTATTGCTGTGAAATGAAATGTGTCTTGCATTACCCTTCTGTTTCAGAGGTACAAGACACTTCTGCTTCAACCTGCACTTTTAAACCTTTTCTTTTACTTTCTAAATCCAATAGCTATCTTACTGATAGCAGACAGAGGCTAAGTAGGGCATACTTAAGACATCTTAAATTACAATCCTTGATGCTTTTTTTTTTATTCTGGTGGAAGAGGGGGGAAGAGGGGGGAGGAAGAGAACTAGGTCTAATGTAGGTTCCGTATTAGAATAAGGATTCTAATATTAGTTCTTCTAACCTGAAAAAAATTAATATCTGTGCTTTGAAGAATAAGAGCTGAAATACTGAGCCATCTGCAATAAATCAAGCTTTTACTTACTTTACAAAAAGCTATTCATTCCAATAAAACAGTAATTGGATCACAAAATAGTTGGACATGCATGGAAAAACATGACCAATCCTTTATTAACCAAAAGACGGAGGGAACATCCAAACTGGAGACTTGAAATCATCACATTAAGCAGAAAAAGAGTTTAGCAATCATTTTATTTTACATAACCTGTTAGTATGGCCGGTTACCTCATGGAAGAATAAGAAGTGATTCTTGACTGAATGACAAGATTCTGGCCAGTTACTAGAAAAGTACAATCCTTCACAAAAGAAAAAGGAAGTTTCAAGTTATAGCCTGTTTAAGATTTGAAGCATGCAGTGTATTCAGTCTACTTCATCTGCTGTGAACAGGAGGAAAAAAGTTTTTTTTCTTTTTTTTTCCTTTTCTCTTTTTTTCTTTTTAAGTAGGTTAAATAGTTTCTGCTGAAATCAAATTTACCTAGTTGAAAAAACATTTTATTTCAATGGCTGTCAAACAGCAGTATTCTTTCCCTTTCCCTCTTTCTCAGACAGGATCCTTTTGAACCCATCTACTCCAATTGCTAGCTATACAGCAGTCAGGAAACCATGATGATCATCACAGGGGAATCCACTTAGCAGACTCAAGAAATTCTTCTGGCACTGTTCCACTTCCCCTCTCTTGCCAACAGGCATTCCCATTCATGTTACCCAGGCAGTACTGGATACACTGAAAATAAGCCTTTGTCTGTCAAAAAAGTTACAGTGGATCTGGCAATATTTTTTTCCATCTACGTGAGCATTACAAAAAGATATCCATTGATATTAGTCAGTCTAACATATTGAAGAGTAAAGTCTGACAATGCAAGGCTTCAAAGTTTATTTTTTTAAATATTAAACAGTTATGTACAGTGTGTGTGGAAGTAGCTATGCTATGTTCTAAAGACCCTATTTAAAATTATAACCCAAAGATCTGCACTGTAGTTAAATGACATTACACTGTTTCTTTCTCTTATCAAATTCAACTACTACAGTTATACCCACCTGTTACATTCACTGCTGGCCCAGTCTGGTACTGTGGAACTCCCGAGTTCTGTCTCACACCAAACAGTATACCAGATGTATTATCTGGTGCAGCTGGTGGAGAATCCATAATATAATCCTAATAAAATATTTTCAAGAGGGAAAAGAAATTTGAGGTTTAACATTTTTTTCTTGCAGGCTTCAAAGGGTTTATTTTTAAAAACATTATATGCTTGCTTAAAGTACTCCTAAGTACTTCTCCATAAATCAAGTAAACTACAGTATCCCCAAAATATAGTTTCTTTTGACAGTTTAAGAAGTTTGCAAATCTTATCAATGGTTAATTTAGCCACAGCTATATGTCAGAAATGCAAAAATAACCACATGACATGGGAAAGCCCATTTTATGAACTATTAAATCTGATTTTTGAACCATTGATTTTAATTGCTTTTCTTCAATGCTGCTTCAAATTATATATGAATTGTTTTGAAAAAATAACTCTAGTACCTTCTTCCTTCAACTTAATCTCAGGCATTTGCCTGTCACTCTTGTACAATAGCTAGCTGCATTTAAAGGATGAGAAATGCAGAACTCTAAACAAGAGTAGCATAAACTTGCAGTAAGCAGAAGCTTCTCAAAGGAAGTATGAGACTAGACCAATCAAATTCTGCAGACTTTAATGAAAGTAAAGGAATATTTACAGCATGTTGACTGGGAATGGCACTTAAATTTATGATGTCACTATTTTCCCCCTTCCTCTTACAGTTTAGAATCCCAGAGTAATTTAGGAAGGACCTAATTATATGGAAATTATATGGTCCAACCCCCTTTTCAAAGCACAGCTAATTTACGTTGGTTCAAGTTACTTCAAGCCTTGTTAGATTATGCTTTGAGCATCTCAAAGGACAGGTATCCTACTAGTTTTCAATTTGCTCTTCTACTTATAACTGCTAAAAAGAATGAAATAGAGTCCATGTTTCCTGACCACAATACTCAAAGTTGTTAGAACCACACACCTTCATTGATCACTCAATAAGTCATAGTTGGAGAAAAAAAGAAGAAAAAAGTGAAAATTTATTCTCTTTACAGATATTCAAAGCTTTAACTTTGAGTAAGAGAAACATACACTTTCCAGGATTCAACAGTACTGCTCACATCTCAAAAGGCAGTTTCTTCTAACAAAAGCAATCTGGAACATGAAATAACGTCACCAACAGCAATAATGAGTTGGAAAAAACCTCATGATAGTTATGTTCTATTTTAACGTTAAGGTATGAAATACAAAGTGTTGGAACAGGATTTTTCTACTCCAAAATAATCTAATTACTTTTATCTCATAAAGCTGTCCTGTGAAATTAAAAGCTAGACAAAAAGTCACTCCATTTTCTTACAAGAAAGTGTCACCCAATACACCCAAACACACACACACTTTGTCATTCATATACCCATGAGACGAAGCCAAAAATACCTTTTGCTGTAAAGATCAATCTCACAAAATGCTTCCCATTCGAATTGTGCCTACTTGTTTGAAAATGTTGCCAAGAAAATTATTAACATTGTAATACATTCTAACTACTACATTGATTAAATTTTCTAAAAACAAGTCTAAAACATGCACACATACATACAGCTGTGATAATCTATTTTAGGACTCATCAGTACCAGAAAAAAACTTGAACAAATTGAGATACTTCTCCCCATCCTCCCTTTTTGTCATAAATCTCTTCAACGAAGACCATGTAGGACCTTAATATGTTGAAGGACCCTAACATTATGAAGGGCCATTCTTTCCCCTAGTGAGTGACCTAATTCAATCTCAAATTAAACAGAAATGTTCAAGAGCAGTTAAGGGAATAAAAATAACATGAAAAACATTACTAACACTTAAGTACTTTGCTCTCATTACAAATAAAGAGCTATGAGCTGCAGACACAGCAGAGCAGGTGTTAACATATCCATAACAGCTTCAGACTAGTAAGTGCGATTACTAGCAAAGCAGTTTAGACTGCAAAACCCACTTCAAGCGCAGCTAACACTTGAGTGGTAAGCCTTTAATAGGCTCTTAGATAGTATGGAGGACTTTGCACACCATCTACAGTTAAAATAAGACCAGCGGAATAGCAACAGGTAAGATCTGTCCCTCAGTACTCTTTTTTTTAATTGAAGTGTTGCTACCACTAATTTTCTTCAAAATAACAATTTGTGAATTTTGTTGGGTTGGATGATTGCATATATGGGTCTCCCCAGCAGATACTAGCCATATTTGGTGAGAAAGAAAGTAAAAATAGAGATTCATTATTTTCTAAATGATTTTTCCATTTCCAATTATTTTTTTTTAACACAATTTGGCTTTATCTTTTTACCTACAGAATGGAACAATGTATTTCCATGCTGAAGAAAATAAAAGCATTTTAATTAAAAGAACAGCTTTTCCAGCTCAATGAAAAAAACAGAATAACATGTGCATGTGCTCTCAACATGCAAAAAGGCAGAAGCCAGCACCTTTATAAAAGGAATTATACAATAAGGAATTCTTAACGTCCAAAAAAACCAACCAACCAAAAAAAAAAAAAAAAAAAAGCAACTCATATTTGTTTTCCAAGAGGTGAAATATTAGGCTAATACTGTGCATCCTAGATTTTCTAACTGTTGAAACTGAAGTGGAAATCAGTAGTTTTCATTGTCCTCCAAATTCACATACAGTCGAATTAGGATGATGCATAGCATTGGATATACGCCCTCCTAATACAGCTAGGCAGAATGGGACCCTGAAGCATGCCCAACCTGGGTAAGTAGGATTAACATACAGACAGGGAGGGATGGAGGCTACTGGGGAGTGTTCCAAGTGTTGAAGTATAGAAAAATATTCTTCTCTGAGAATGAATGTGTAAAAAAGAGGATGACCCTGTGCTCTTGTATACAACAGCAGTAGCTCTGAATGAGTAAGGATTGTTGTGTTCAGTACTACAGAAGCCAAATTAAACTTCGTTTTTGGAACAGAGTTAATCCAGACCTGTAACAAGCATACAAAAATTAGACTTCTACAGTAAGTCAGTCCATCTAACCTGTGAGATGAAAAGTATATTTCACAAGTAAAACTGGAATCTAAAACACTGACAAGAGATAAGTTATAGATATACACACATAGTGAAACTGAGGAAATAACCTTTTCAACCAAGTTGGTGATTCAAAGAAATCAGTTCCCAGAGAAACAAACTTTGGCATCTTGGGACTGAAAAAGAACTACACCATATTAAGAATGCAAAGAGTGTTCATTCATTGAAGAATGTTAGAGTAAAAAGGGGTCCGACATAGTATCTAGCCATATTTCACAGCCATCTGCTCTAGGTGTACCGACTTGAGCAGGGGGGTTAGACTAGCTCTCCAGACATCCCTTCTAACTTCAGCCATTCTGTGATTCTGCGATCATTACATCACAAAAATTTAATTTTAAAATCAAGTTTGAACGTGGGGAAGCTAAAACTCTAAATATCAAACATTTTCTAGATTTAGCTGGAAAATTGATTTGAACCCTTTGTCATTGAGAACAATCAAATCGGGAAAAAACAAAAAGATGTACTAAATAAAACAAGTGACAGAAAGCCTAAAGCAGAAAAATACAGATACAAAACAGTAGTCCCAGAAGAAATAAAAACTAGATAAATGAAGGGGGGGGAGGTCTAAGGAGCTCCAAAGCAAGGAAATAACCAAAACACAGCTAGCATACATATGACACTAAAAACAGTAAACAAGATAACATGCCAAGAATGATTTTAAAATCCCATATGCCCAAAAAGCTGAACTGTATTATCTTGGTTGAAAAAAATAATAATAATTCACATGAAACAAACCCCACAAAAAGTATAAAACAATCAAGAGTCAAGTAGCAGAAACAGTACAAAAGAAATTCTAGATAAGAATGAAATTAGAAATACAATTCTAAATCCAGGAAGGCTCAGTTGAAGAGATGAAAGATTCATTTTAAGCAAGAAAACAAAACAAAAAAAAAACAACATAAAAAATCTTCCTAAATGTGCTCAAGTCTTCCGTCAAGAATTACATCTATAGGCCACATTCAGGAGAAAGATTAAAAAGCTCATGGAAGCCATGATCATAGTGTTCACACTGTAAAGAAAACATGTAGCATGAGGTAATTCCAAGAGTGAAAGGTCTGAAGAGGTCACAGAACACAGCTGCAGCAAAAATCCCAGAAAAGGACACAGTACTTGCTATTAAAAAAAAAAAAAAAAAAGTCTAACCTGGAATGAAGCTAGAGAGCCACAGCACTGACTGATAAGTGATTAAAGACCCTTTTCTTACACTGTGCACCTTGACAGTCATATTTCAGGCTACAACTTATTCAAGTATCTCCACTCAGCCAGGCTCAGAAAAGGAAGACTATAAGGCTTGATTAAGTCTCACCTGTGACATTCCTGTTGGAAGCAGACTTTATGAATGAGAAAGAAGTCTCAAAAAGCATGTTTACTGTCTTTAACCTTCAAAGAAAATCACTGTCTTGATGAGTTACACCCAGCCTACATAGCCCACAGACTTAAGACGACTGAGCATTTCCAAAGGAATGATTACTCTAACATTTTCTAGTAATTTTACTGTACAGATCACTAATAGTTTTACCTATTAGAACAAAAACAGGATGTATGCATGAGAGAAATAAGGTGGGGAGAAAATGGGGGGCTGTCTTTTGCACTGAAGACTCTGCGAGACATCCTAGCACTCCTTTGAAGGATCTCCTATTAACATTAATGATTTAATAAAGCACAGTAAGTCATGAGTAAACATTTACAAAGATAAAAATTCACAGACTTGAAATATACGTACATACTGTGTGGAGTAGCACACTTTTCAGTATTACTTGGCTTGCTTCATAATGACAGACTACAAAAGGACTCAACCAGCAATCTGGATATCCTATTGATGCCTAGGGTTTTGCCTACTTTAGGTCTTTTTTAGATATAGAGGTAGACTGATTTAGCTAACTTATGTTACCTGACACACCCAAAACTTCTCTTGCAAGCCATTTAATCAACTGTTGAAGACTCAAAACTGGAAAGTATGAGTTCTTTCCTAATGAGTTTGCCAGTGATTCAACTACCCAGTCTGTAGGCACTTCCTTTGCCTTGATTTTTTTTTAAATAAAATAAAAACCTCCCAAACCAATATGCATTGATTTAGCCACCAATCTGAAGAAGAATATATCTCACGTTTTAACTGTTTTATGTTAATTCAGACTGATTCTCCTGTTAAGCAAAAGCAGAATATATTAGGCTGCATGGCATTTATTCATACAACATCACTGACAGCTAGGACATTGGCAGCTCTGTAGATTTGCCTGGAACATGTAAATGGTGCCTACTGTCAGGTTAAAGAGGAAAGTGTTAGCAGCCCCTGAGCTTCATGTTAACCCTACAGCAGTAGCTAATCTAGTCATGTTGCCTGAACAGTTTCAGTTTAAACTGCTTTCAAGAAAGCTATCATAATCAATTTACATCATACAAATCAGAATTTTTTATCTTCATCCTTCTTTCTCAAAAATATTCATAGCTAAGGCAAAAAAGCACCCAAACTTGACTCTAGCTGAAAGTTATAAATCTGATTCTCTGGTCCTCTAGGAAGATCTGTGATATATAATCTACACATATTTCCCTTGGGCCTTCCAAAGAAAACAAATATGTTGTAGAAATGTTTCATCTAACAACCCTGTAAAGTAGGACTTAAGCAGTCAAAACTTACCACACTACTGTTTCACTACAACTGCCAAGCAAACCAAGAAGTGAAAACATCTAAGTAGCAACTGCTACAGCATACTCTTAAGAAGCAAAAACCACAAAAAGAGACTATAAAAGTCAAGTAGGAAAAATGGAAAGGTATTTAAAAGGCCAAATGCAAACCTTATCAAAGTGAAATAATTCAATATGGACTATCCGTTTCTTTGAGCAGAAAAAAAAAATCTATAAAACTTAAAATGCATGAGAAAATCATCACTCTATTTCTCTACATAGCCTAGGCAAAATAAATATGTGAATGCTAAAGATTAGAATGCTGTTAGATGAGAATGCTATTAATTTCTCATATGCCTAAGATTTTCATTTAATTCCATTTCCCTGATACTAAATAAAATTATCCTCTTTGAATTTTGTGACACATGTAGCATGAATTTGTAAATCAGTATTTTCAAATATATTTTTAATTCAATGCAAGTTTATGGCCCTAAAACCTCACAGTTTGTGCAAAACTAGTTTATACTCTAGTCTAGGTCTTCAAATGACTAGACTAAGTGATTCAGTATGTTCTTAATTTATTTAGAAGTAATAGCTACAGAGTATTTTACAGTTTAAGGGAGTAAAAGTTTACCTGATCTAATATTCCAGGCTGCGCTGTTACATTGGTCACTGGCCTCGGTACAGGTTGAGCCATTACAGGAATGGTAATATTTCTTGATACTGGCTGTGTTGTCACTGGAACAGTTACAGGTCTGTTAACAGGTTGCGATATTCCAGAATTTGACCGGGGCATCTGCTGTGTCGATAAACATCCAGCAATTGGTCTCTGCAATGTCTGTGAAGTTCCTGAAACATTCACTGGTCTAGACAATGGTTGAACAGCTACAGAGCTAGTTGTAGGTCTGGATATAGACTGAAAAACTGATGAAACAGGCATGGCACCGGGGCTGGATGCAGGTGTCGCATAACGGTGACTGTCAGGCTTGAATGTAGCAACTGTACCTGTTACAAAGGATTCCAAAGTTATCTTTATACAATATTACAATCAGATGTTTCATAAGAGGTTTTTTTTTTTTTTAATTACCATATTAGGACAACATAGTACCTCTACTGGGTGCACCATTCTGTATCCCCCTTCGTGATGAGCTGAGGTTGACTCTGTTCAATATATCTGTCAAAAGTTACATTTGTCTTAATTGCAGATAATTGCTCAATTGCTTTGCAAATTAAAAGCACCATTTATATCCACTAATGACTAGTTCACCTAAGAATCATAGTTTTTATTTTGTTGGAAACAAGTTAACACACAAAACAAAACAGGAACATTTCATAAATATTTAGCTCTGCTGATTAAAAAACTATAAAGAAATACATTTATTCACTTCTGTTTGTCATATCTATAATAAGTTCCCTAAATACCAGAAGCAATTCACAGGAAAGGAAGCATTTCCTCTAAACCAATAACAAGTTTGCTTCTACATTACAGGGAAATACAGGATGCTCCCCATTTACAGTCTTGTCTTTAGGCTCCAACTTCCAGTATCAAAGGAAATCAAAAGAGCAGGAATCAGAAGAGTGATACCGGAGCTGCATTACAAGTGGAACAGTTATTACACATCCTATATGCTAGTCTCTGACTAGACTTATAGCTCATCAGAAAGGTATTGCATTTCTTACCCTACTCGTACCCTAACACCTACAACAAAACCAGTACTAGCCAACTAGTTCACCTACATCTTTAGCTTTGGGTTTCTGCTCATTCCAGAATGTTACAATAATATTTATGAAATCAAAATGCTCTTCTACCAGCAGGTTCTCAGTTCAGTTATTTTTGCTAACTAGTTTCTTGCTCTGACATGTGAAAATATGTCTATGAAACACGATCCTCCATTATCTATCCAAGAAGATTTAAAATAACTTCTCAGACCTTGGTCAAATAACATCAGGATTTCAAGCAAGAGCTCTTAGAGCATCTACATATTGTGTTTGTGACCTTAAGGCTGCTTCCACAAACAGCGGCTCAAGCGTATACAGTGTTCATGTTCATTAATAAATCTAGTAGCAAGAGAACTCAGAGGATCACAGCTCTTAGCCTATCAGTTGCATTTTGATCATACTAAGGAAAAGGCAGCGGCAACCAACAGATCCAAACAGGTTGCATATTTCTAAGATATGAGGAAATCTGCTTCTATAAGAGTAATATTGCTCTATTTAGTTTAATGGCACTATAAATGAGCAAGGATTCACTTCTAGAGTTAATACCTCAACCATGTACTAGTAACCAGATAATAGTGTTTGCTAATAAATTTATATCCCACATTGGAATTCTAGAGCAAAACGAAACTAAAGCCTTCCTCTACCTATGAGAAAAAGCCATCCTAACAGTTATGGCTCACAAAGCACATTCAGCTTCAGGCAGTCTTGTGTACATACAATTCATAACCTATAAAACATTTAAGTCTACCATTGTGTTAAGAAGAACATTTCAGGAAAGCCAGTGATTTGGAGTTATAAACTAGATTTACATGACTCAACTGATTCATCATAGACTTGAAGTGCTCTTCGCTATCTGTCAAAGTATTATTTGTGTTAGCTAAAACTGTACTGAACTATAAGAAAGCTGACACGTAAAACAATATTTTTAAGCAGAAACAACTTAGAGCTATATATCATCGTGGAAACATGAACAAGGAAAGCAATCAGTAACCAGGCGAGTTGCAGGAAATTAGATAAAGTGAACAAGATGTTAATTACTTCTTATCCCAGTCAAACCAATCCTCCAGTATGGCAGGAAGAGGCACGTTAGTGTACATGACAATGTCAGCATGTACAATTTGGGGATTCTTTAACATTCCTGCAATTTTCCACACCAGTCTGTATAGAAGTGATTACTGCAGTGTCAGAAAAAAGTTAAAGAGATTGCTGTATACTGCAAAAAAAACATATCTCACAGAAAAATTAAGAACTGCACACAAGCATCCATTTTTCATCTGCTCAGAAAGAAATTCTCAACTAACAACTTAATAAGGGTGATAAGCCAAGTTGAATTCACTGTGGCTGGCTTATTACCAGTAATGATGATTCTGCAGACTGAAATCTGACTACCATCATATAGTACTACTTACAAGCCAGAGAAGAACTGATGTCCTTCTTCTATAGTTGTTTTTTGATAGAGATTACAAAGAGAAAAGTCAAAGAAAGGGGAGAAAGAAAGATAAAGTAACAAGTTATACCATAACTGACATAAGTTGTGTCAGGGTGAGTATGGACAACACTAGAATAAGACATACATACAGTAAGCCTGTACCTTTTACACAAGTTCTTAAAGTTTTTGAACTATATTAGAAATACAGTTTTCACTTGAAATATGTATTTCTATCTTTTATGATTACAACAAAAATTTTTGAAGCTACAATGAGTGCAAGGAAACCTGCCATATTTGTTGCTGTTTGTTCTATTCCATGACTTATTCCTAACATGACTAACACTAATCCACAGGTCTCTCAGCCTCCTAGAAAATAGTAATTTTTTAAGCCTTCCTTGAAGTTTAATCTCTGTAGAAAAATTCTTATACTTATTTTCAAACATTTTTCAAGTATTTAAGACAATATAAACTATTTTTCAAGCATTTTTTAAAAATTCAAGCAGATATATGCTCACAAGAACTATTTCTAGGTGAGAGAACTTTTTAAATATCACATAAGTACTGAAACTGTTGTTACATGTTACATATTTTTAAGCTAATGCAAGAGCCTTGAGTAGACTTACAATCCCAGTGAGTGTCAAAGTAAATCAGAGTTCAGAAACAACTCACGCTGCTATGAACTACAAGACTGAATGACTAGTAAGCAGTTTCAAAGTTTGCAAAGCAAGGTGTGGCAGAGAGCCTAGTTTAACATTCTGCCTCAAGATGCTCAACTGCAAACTACAAACATTCAGAAAACGCCTACTGAAATCTCAGACACCACTGTAGCAGAGTGAAGCAGAAAAAGAAAGCTAATAAACTTCGCTAAGCAATCTTGTGTTTTCAATAGCCAGAGAACTCTTAACTCAAGTCTCTTAACAATCAACTACACAATGGCCACATACAGAGATCTAAAAGTTTCATTACTGAATTTAAGTAACAAAAGTAATGTTCTCCTTTACTTACCTGCCAAAGCCCAAGTACAGGACACACATGGAATCCTGACACAGCTGCTGATATCACAACCACCTAACTCACTCCCTGCACTGCCTGCATTAGGAGAAAACTACAGAACTTGATGAAAAAAACTCTTATTTTACAGGAGATGAATGAATTTATTAATACAAATCTCTTACTTGAGAGAAAGCCTTCTACTGTTTTCACATTAATCACATTTCTTGATTATGCTTTTATTACAGGCAATTGAACTTGGCTTTGTCAGAAGGACATCCAGCCATTCAGATTGTCTACCAACACATTAAATGTGGGGTGGAGAAAAATGAGGGTCCTCAACATAACAACTTAAATTCATGCACATTACTTCAGTAGGGAGACAGTACCATGTATCTACCTGGGTATTAACTATACTAAGGACAATTGCATAGTTTCAGTGTTGTACATACAGGACTTTAGCCATGTCATTAATGCTAAAATATTCAAGTATCCTAGCTTTGACTTCAGAGATTTAATGTTAGAGAAACAGACATGACCTGGGTCTTCAGAACGACAATTTCCTAAGAATGCCAATTTTCAGTAAATGACAGAGAAATACAGAACTTTAAAACTTAGGATTTCTTAAGTCTTACTGTTAGAAGTTTCATAATTTCAAAGTAAGGTTAGTGTTCTCCACCTTAAAATAACATTATCTGTAATTTAAAATGGATATCTTACATGTACTAGCTGGCTTTGAGCTTGAGATTTCTCCAACAAAGATTGGCTCATCATCATCATCATCCTCCTCCACTTCTTTCACTCTCTTTTGCCATGGTTCTAGCTCCTCCTCTTCACATTCCATAAACAATTCTGCCATCTTGAGACTAGAGAGTAATAATAAAAAAATAAAAATAAAATAAAATAAAAAAGATGAGTGCACTTTACAATAGCATTCCCATAGAATGGTCTATTTATTTTTCCATGTTTTACACAGGCAGAACCTCATCCAACCTAAAAGATCTTTTAAGACCAACACTCCATCATCATCCTGATAATTTACTTGAATCCTCATTTTTCTCATTAAATATGGGGAAGAGGGAAATAAACAAGAAGAATCCCCACCAATTAAAACCCTGTCTGGTATAATCCACCAGTTATCACCCAAAAGGCGAAGCCTCCAACATTACAGTAAAAAGTAGCTCTTTAAATATACTTCTATACCAGATAAGTGATACAAAGATCCTACTGCAATGAACCATGTAACATACCTAGCACAAGTGAGCTATTTAAATACTAGTTAAAGCTGCACTCTCTTTATATCTTACAAGAAAGAAACAACTACCACCACACTCCCACAAGTTTTATAAAATTTTACCAGGACTTTATATAAGGTCACATTTTCTTAAAACTTTAAAATTGGATAAAAGTTTTGTATAGACTTTCATTAGATTTAGTCCCTAATGCTTGGTGATTGGCTCCTGTGGTGACGAAAGAAAAATACTTGCTTGAAGATAGTAATGAAAAAATTATGTGGCCCTGGAGAATTAACCAAACTATCATCAGCAGCCTTAGTCACAATTCTTTCTGTTTTGTTTTTTAAACAAACCGTGACAACCCATAACATTTTCCATTTTCTATTCACATCCTCCACAAAATAATCCTCAAAGCATTTCTGAGCAATATCTGAAATATTAAACTATTTTATATTTCTTTAAATATGCTACAAACAATCTAACATTCAATGAGACAAGAGCAACTTTGCAGAAGATCAGTATTTCCAAAAAACCAACAGGTCATCTGAGTGGTAACTAGGACCAGAACCCCAATAGAATAGTGTTTATTTTGTCCAAGACTAAAGTTTCAAAAATTGTTCAGCCAAAACCACCACGAGGAGCCTCAGTTTATTTGATGTCTCTGCTTTTCAGTAAAGAGTGTGGGAAGGGAGAGGAAAGAATGCAATTTTGGTTAAGATCCCAAAAGTAATTCCAGAGAAGAGAGGAGATCCTTGAAACTAATGGGCAGCTTTGTTAAGTAGGTGACATTAAAAACTCAGCATTGTTCTGGGAAAAAAACAAACAAAAAAACCCAGGAAAAATTAGCAGAACAATAGTTGATTAGTTGATCAATTGAAGATTATTTCTAGTCTTACTATCAGGCCACTGCTCAAAAAAAGAAAAGAAAGCACTGCTACTTCTCTCATTCTTGTGTTGATGCAGCACTTGGATCTGACAAAGCAAGATAGTTAAGGAAGCTAGACTGGAAATCCTTCACATTATTATGCAGTGACAGTTCTCTGACAGTTTAACTCTCTAAACCTGACCACCACCTTATCAGAACAGCATTAATGTCAGTGCAAGAAGGGTGTAAGAAACAGACCTTCCTTCTCTCAGCAGCAACACAGGGTTAAACTGGCTTATTCATACTGTAAGAATGTAAACTGCTTAAGATCTTAAGGTAGTCTCAAAAGATGACTCAAAAATTAGCACAGCTTTTTAAATGGACATGTCAGAACATTTCAGTGTCTTCTTTTTTTTTTCCTCCCCCCCCCCTTTTTTTTTTTAATTTTTAACTACGATCACCATACTTTCACCGATAATTTTTTCTGGCAACAAGGCCAGCCTCAGGAGTTCCTATATTGCTACTCCTACACCACTCCCCAAGTTGTGCTAGTAGAACTTTTCAACAGATTCTGAAGTGAACCAATGGCCTACAAACAACTGTACCAGCACAACTGACAGGCCAAAAACTCAGTGGTCTGAGGAATCATAAATGCAGAATGGGGATAGAGTTGATAACAGAAAGTATGGAGGAATTGCTCAAATTGCCTTTGCTGCCAAGATAAACGTCTAAATACATTTTTAGAGTGTAATTAAGTTTTCAGCTTTTTGATTAAAGTAGATCATGCATTCCAAGAATCCTGCTAGCGGTCAGTCTCAATGCCAGCAACAACATTAAACTCCCTCCCACCCCTAACGAGTATTTTCCAGCAGAGGTACAGATGCCAGTATAACAAATATAAACCTACACATGTATATAGAACACACATAGTCATATACATTCACACACACACACCCCTTAAAAGCAGTCCACAGATCTGAGATCCAAAACTTCAATAAAACGCCACATACGTGATCAAAGAAAGCATTTAAGCCACAGTTCTAGTCTAGAAAGTGACCTAAGCTCTTTAAAATATCTTCAAAAGTCTCATTAGAACACAAAGATATTGCTTGAAAAGCAACAAGTTAGGAGGAAAAAAAAAAAAAAGGCATCCTAAGCATGCACGGCCAATGCTTCTACATCTCTGCCCAGCAAGAATTAACGATAGTCATGACAGTTCATTAGGCTGGTACTGGTAAGTCCTGCAAAACATGAGTTCATGGAACACTATTACAAGTGCTACATATTAGACAAGTACTGAACTAAAAATTGATACAAGCCAAAAAATAAAGAACTCACTATGCAAAACAAGAGCAGCACTAAATTTTGGATGAAGTAACAGTGCTTAGAAAAACACTAATTTGGACATCTTTATTTAACAGGCAATTAAGCTCAAGGTAACTTTTTATTAGTCCAGTTGCATTTATATCCTACTCTTCAGTGTTAAGATTTACAAGCACTCACATTAATGAAAACAATAAAACTCCCCACAAATAAATAAATATATAATAATATATTAAATAAATAAAAAATAAATAGAGTGTAAGAGCAGCAGTGCAAACACAGGAAAACATTCTGTAAAAGTGTACTTTGAAGATAAGCAGAAATCAATTCTATAGAAGAAAGCTATGACAAATACACCAGCAACAGGACTTTAAGTTACCAAAATACCATTTATTTACTACTTCAGATGCAATTCACTAATTCTGCTCTTACAGTCAAGAGCTGCTTCCGACAGATTACCCCCTTGGGTCGATTTAAAAATAACTGAAACCTTAGCATGAGGTTGGTAAGTATGCTTAAAGAGTGAGGGCATCTACTAACAAAAAAGTTTTCAGACTAGCCTTGTTTGTCATCTTTCCATGACAGTGTTACTATACAGTAATAGTGTAGTGCAACAGTAATAGTGTAGTGCATTATTTTAACATTATTTCCAGTTTAGTATCAGCACTTCAAACGATTAGCAACATTATATTATTTACAGTGACACGTCATAGGGTGAGCACCCACTTCGTATTTCAATCATCTTCAGGTAGGGGCATGCAACTCCGCATCACGTGGGTTGAAGAACAGCACACAACCTACCGCTTCGCCTGCGCTATTAGACGTATTGCATTTTTATTGAGTGCTGCATTTGTTTCAGCAGTAACGAAGCGATGATAAAGCAGAAATTGAACCTTGAAGTTTTAGAAAGCCAAAGTATAAATCAATCGCCCTTAAAAGAAAGCGACCAGCACCATCCTCTCCGCAATGCGATGGCATAGGCTCCGCCTCGGAAGGGCAATGTTGCCTTTGCAACAAGTCAGAAGTTCACACCCCCGCGCCGAGATGGGTGCGAGGCCGCGGGAGGAAGCCAAGTCCCCGAGGGCAGCCGAGCAGCTGCCGCGCAGCCTGCCTCGCCCCCGGCGCCGCTTTCTCTCCAGCGGCCTCCCCGCCGCCGCCTCTGAAGCGCCCCGCCGGCTGGCCGCAAGGACTCGACCGGCGGCTCCGGGCCGGGCGTCTGGACGAGGCCGGCATTCCACGGCCGCAGCAGGAGGCTGCCCGGTGCGGGGGGGGGGGGGGGGGGGGGGCGGCCGCCCGCCGCCCCGCGGAGACAGGGCGGAGCGAGCGCTGCCCGGGCCGCCCCCGCGGCAGCTCCCCCGGCGCCGGGCAAGCGGCGCTGGGAAGCCCCGGCGGCCCGGGGTCCCGCTGCGCAGCGGCGAGGGGGGCGCGAGGCCGCGCTCCGACCTAAGATGGCGCCGGCCTCACAGGCGACAATCGCCCGCGGCCCGCGCGCCGCTGAGCGGCGGCTGCCTCCGCGCGGGGAGGCGCGGGCCGGCCGCGGCGGCGGGCGGCCGGAGCGGAGCGGAGCGGGCCGGCTTACCGTGCTGCGCGTCCGCAGAGGCCGCGGCCCGCCGGCCGCCTCGCGCGCTTCCTGCCAGGCCGCCGGGGGGAGGGGAGGCCGCCGTCCTGGCGGAGGCTCCTCACATCGCCGGACCGCGGCGCGGCGCCCCACCTCAGCCGCCGCCGGGGGAGGGAGGGGGGGGCAGGGAGGGGGCGGCTGGCTGGCTGGCTGGCTGGCGGCGCGGCGCCCGGCGCGCTGCCTGATGGGTAGAGCGCGGGTCAGCCCCACGGAGGCGCCGGCTTTCCGGCGGGGGCGGGGCGGGGCCGCGCGGGGCGGGGGCGGGGGCGGCGCGCGCCGCCGCGCGCCATGTGCCGGGCCTCACACCCGCGCGGCCGTTGGCCGTCGGGCGCTGCTCGCCTCGCGCCGCGCCCGCCTCCCCGCGCCTCACGGCGCCCTGGCGAGGGCGGGCAGAGCCGAAGCCGACGGCGCGGCCTTGCCGGGCCCGGAGCCAGGCGGCTCCGCGCGAGCGCGACGCCCCGAGCAGCCTCACCGCGGCGGCTGCCCCTGTAAGTAAGCCCCGCTCGCGGAGCGAGCGTGCTGGCGGTGCGGGCTGGGGACAGCGGGGCAAGCGCTGGGGAGGCCACCGAGGGAGCGCCAGCCTTTCCCTCGCAGTACGGCCAGCCGCTGGCACCCTTACTGCGCGCCGCTAGGTGCGTGAGCGAACAAAACCTAGGCAAACCCGTACGAGCATCCGAGCTCCACCACAGAATGTGCCGTTGAACTCAACGGAGGCCGAGGTACTAAACGGATACGTACCGGAGTGTGAGATACTAAACCTACCACGGTTCAGACGGGAGGTTCACCCTGTGTGTATGCTTCCGCTGCGGTTTCTCATTACCATTTACACAATGACTTAAATTAGAGAATCAAATGTAAGATCAGCTGTCCCAAACCTTTACTGAATAAAACATTACCACTACTTTTGGTAAGACAAATTAATTACTGGAGCAGGCCTTAAATAGCTAATGAATCTTCCATGTCTAGAGAACACTGTCTTAACACACAGTATAGCTAAGGGCAGTGTTTTCATTCATCTCAGTTAAAATTTTCATAACATACTGTTTATGATGGTCTAGCTACCTGTCTGAAAAAGCTCTTGAGTTTAGATTTCTTTCTTTAAGCTTTATTGTCCAGTCTACCTATTTTGTTTTTAAGTATGGTTCTTCCTTTAGTAAAATATGAAAATATTTCTGGTGAATTTTGAGAACAGCAAATGGGAAAGCACTTAATTGAATGTTACCTGTCTTTCAACTTTTTCAGCCCTTTTTCATACCTTATTGTTGGTGAAATCTGCCATAGCTGCCCTCTGACTTGCCCGATTTATTTAGTGTAAATTCACTCTAACATAGGTATTTTTGGAAGAATAAATGAAACGTCCTTATCCTTTTGAACGTAAGTTCTAAAGATCAAACTATTGTGTTTAGCCTGGAAAGTATTCTGTTCATTTTCACTGTTATCTATTAGCATTGAGATGCTTCCAGAATTCTTTGGAACCTCGGAGAAGAGAAGAAAAAATTAAACAATGTCTAGTAATTAAAGAATTGCTGCTTAGTAATTATGTAATTAAATCATTTAGTTATTGCAATTTAGTAATTAAACAGTTATTAAACTATATCATCCTGCCAAAGTGTGAGAAAAAAATACAGAAATAAATCCTGTTGATTTTTGGCAGAAAATGGAGAAAAAGAATGGAAAATAGAAAGAGGAGCTCATTTTGGACATAATAGGGAAAAGAACTCCGCCTATAAAATTTTAATTGTTAGATATAGTCCAGTTATTTGATCCGTATGTGTTTTTAACTACACATTTATCTTCTCCAAAATCATTGCAGATGTTTATGTTCTTTCTAAAATAAAGTATATATAGAGAGAATATTAAGGCTGTGAAGTAAAGCGTGGAAAAACTGTGAAATGCCAGAGTTAAGATAGCTCTTCACCTTTAATCTATTCTCATTCTGCCTACATATCTGTAGGCATGCAATTGTATACTCTCTGTTTTCCAAGATTTCTTGGAAAAAATCTGTTTGAATATCACATTTTTGCATCATCCTCCAAAGGCAAAGTAAGCTTACCAAGTGGGAATAGTAAGCATTCATAACTGTGGAACTCACAAATGAATAAAGGCTAGTGAATAGACCTCAGAATAAAAAAAAATAAAATAAAATAATAAAAAAACCCTTTCTTAGGCTCCCCCAGTTATCTGATACGCATCTGTTGAAATCCTTGCAATGAGAAAGGCAGAGGCACATGCACCACACAAATTGATCCATACATTCTATAAGAGAAACCAGAATGATGGAAGACGTGCAGTATTTCCAAACACAGTCCAAAAAATTGCAAATTTGGGGGAGACAATCCAGAATTAACTGCTATGAGGGAAGGCTGTATTATATGTAAAATAAGGTACTGATAAGGCAACAAGAGGTTTTAGTAGGACCATGCTTGAAAACTCAGAGGAACAAGTGATACGCTGTAAAAGTGAAACTTCTTAACAGAATTTAATTACAGAAGATGATTATATTTCCTGTAATTGGGCTCTGTGCACACACTGTTGGCTATGGAAATAAAACTGGATGTGAAACTTAACTTGTCTGAATTATTGCATTTGTGATCTGCTGGCCTGTCACTTAATTACCAAAGAGACATTCCTTTCCTTTCTGAGAGTTATTGACAGTAATCTCTCACCAGTTTCTATTTTTTGTGTCTGAAAGGCTTTGTTTGTGCCAGAGATCAGTTGGTTGCAGTATTTTGCAATGGTCTAAAATGCTTCTATTCCTTGCTACAACATATATTAAAAAAAGACACAAGTTATATTGTAAGCTAAAGACTTTGTTGCTAACATTGACTAACATGGATGTAGGCAACTAGACAAACAGATACAATCAATTCCAGCAGTTTTTTAAGTTGTCAGTCCAATCAAAAAACAAAGTCTCTTAGCTATGTTGTCCTTTACTTCTCCACTGCCATTGTCTTTCTTCCCTTCATCAAAGATTACAATGATAGGTTCCTAGATTCATCTTAACTGTAGGTTACCTAGGTTGTTTCCTTGATCTGCCCCTTCTGAGTGGCAGGTTTTTTAGTTCTGTAATTCAAATACAAACTGCTTGTTAAATTGTAATCTGATCTTTCTCAGTGAGCCCTTCCCCCACATCATCCTTCATCAATCATGGATGGATTACCAGACAACAGTCTCATTTTGACATGCCATACTGAAGTTTGTTGCAGAAATAGCAGAAACTGGTATCTGTTTTGCTCACAACGCCATAGAGTATAACTTATTTCCTTTTTTGACTCTTCTAACCTTGTGATGGAGGAAATAGTAAGAAGAAGGAGTGCAGTAAGTAAGAAATGATGAATGCAATTATCAGCCTTATTTTGCATATCAACTAACAGTTGTTCATCTTGTTCTTATTTTCCTTATTGTGGTCAAGTATTTCAGGGCAAGAGCATCAATCGTCTAACTATAAGGAATTTGAAAGTGAGATATACAAAGTGACAACAAATTGCAAACCAAAGCATGTCTTCTCAAGGAGTAATTGGTAACTGGATTGCTAGCTGATAACTTGCAGGATGAGACTGGAAGAAAGTAAGTTTTTGCATGAAGAATATGACTGAAGACATTATCTTTTAAGTTATGGTTGAAGGATAATGATATAAAAAGCAGATAGAAGATTCTTATTCAAAAGTGTAGAGCAGGCATTTCTAAGATGACAGTCACTCTTGTCTCAATTGCTTCAGCTCAAGCGTGAAAAAAAAAAACTTACATTGATTTGCAGAAACTGGAAAAGAACTAATACAACAGATGTCTATTCTGTCACTGATTTCTGTAACCAAAAGGCCTAGTATAATGGTTCTTAAGATGATTATCCATTTTAATTTTACAGAAAAAAAAAGCTTGAGGCTGGGAAAGAAAAAAAAATCCTCATACACCTTATTTCAGTTGGCATGTCTTTAAACAATGTATCAATGCATGCAAAAGCTTGATGATTACTTTCCACACTGACACCATACTTTTTAATGAGTTGATCCTTTTAATCTTTAACCACAGCCATCATGTATTTAGCTGTGTAAAAGCGTAAAAGGCAAGCAGATTTCATCAAGGCTTTTAGTAACATAGATAGTTTGGCTAGACTGCTTTATATTCATAGCATCATAGAATGGTAAGGTTGGAAGGAACCTCTGGAGATCATAGTCCAACCCTCAGCATAGCCCATATGGGGACTGAACCTGTGACCTTGGCATTAGCATCACCACACTCTAACCAACTGAGCTAAACCTGCCCCTGGATCTAGACCATCTTCCCAAATCAAGACCAAAGAGCTAGATACTAGAAACCCAGCAAGTTTTCTTGATTCTTTGGAAACCTTTATATGTAAAAACAGAAAGATGTGTGTTTAAGACATATAAGCCATCCTACTTTTTGTCACAAAATCATAAGATAAGCTAGTCTTTCATTTTTCTATATTGACGGGTTAATTCCAAAAACCTTTAACCATTCCATTAAAAATTCACAAAATCAGTACATATTACGAATTGTATTATCTTTGGGTTAAGAATTTTCAAAGATGTACTTGGACTATTGCTATTGACATTCATTCTTAGGAAATTCATTTTATTACTATATTGAACTAACCAATTTTACTAGATTGGACGAATCACCTCCTTGATGTCCTCCACAAAGAATGGAGGCGAATGGGAGACAGCCTCTTCTTCTTTCCTTATCTTCTCCCCCTCCCTGTGTCATAACTATTTTAACATTTTTTCATTTAATTCTGCTAACTTTTCAGTTCCTGCTAGGTCTACTTACTCTCTATTGTTCTGACTTTTCTGTAGTGTTCTCTTTAACTAAATTCCCAAAGACAAGAACCTTTTTATTTTTGCATGTCAGCAAGAAATGTATAGCAGAATGAAGAAGTCTTGTTTATTGGCATTGAAGTTGCAGGCTTGTTTAATATTATTTGTTATTCTTAGGGGTACTACACACATACAGCAACTACCAATCCACATGACATTACAATCAGAGCTGCTGCCAAGATTTTATTAGAATTGATAAGTTCAGATGGGAAGCCTGTAACAGTACGAATGCACAAACAGACACTAAAAGAACATCTGCAAAACAAACATTGTTCAACACGCATGATTTACTTGAGTATTCCATAAGGTCCATGCTTGTGAAACTGATTACACTTAGTCTGTTGAGGTTTGTTGTTACAGTATCATACCTTTAGGAATTTTGCACAAGTATAAACACTAAACAGTGATCTACTTGTTTATAAAATTATTTCATAATGTTTATTAGGCATATATTACTTGTTATATTTTCCTATATGAGGTGATATGAAAAGTCTAACATGCATCCCTGAATAAAAGTGTTTCCAGTCTTTTAAACTGCCTCTATGCATTAAGAGAGAGAAAAAAAAATCTCTTTAACCATTTCCAAAATACCATCATGCAGGATAATAATAATTTTAAAAAATTAATATCAAGGAGAGTCAGAGTGTCCCTTTAGTGCACATCCATTTCTTCTGTAAACATTACTCACATTCATCAGGGCAGAACACATTCTAAATTGCTTGAAGTTAGGAGAACATGAGAAATGGCTGAATCAGATAAGATCAGTGAGAATGAAAATGGCTACAAACAGAGCCATTGTTACTACAAGTCCAGTCTGTGTATTTGGATGGAAGACAAAAATTTCTGATGGAAGAGAAAAATGTTTTGTGGAAAAAGGAGAAGAAAAAGAAGGATTTTAGTTTCCAGATATTTTTCATGGTTATTATAGATTAATATTAAATTAATAGATTAACATTAAGAAATAGACCTTCAATTCATTTAGTTTTCATTTAAGAAATTTATTCTAGAAAAAGAATACTATGGACATCAGCTTATCTACTGGAACTGCTCTTCCAGTTCTCACATCAGAGAAATAGGGAATACAACTTGTTTATTGGGTTCTTTTTATCACTCAAAACAAATTCAGTCCTAGATGTCTACCAGTACTCCACATGGTGAAGAAAATCCAAGGAGGTAACTACTTGATTTAGCCTTCGTGTCCACTTCTACTCAATTAAGTAATTCATCAGTAAAGAATACTGTTCCACTGGGTTGATGCCAGGCATTGTTACATTACTTGGCAGAAACCTTAGACATCATGAAAAGTGGCTTAATACCAACTCAACATATGCTGCAGAGATTCTTATTGAAAAATGACCCTACTGGGTAAAATTTATGGTCATATTTTCTGCTAAAAAAAGGGGGGGATTGATGTAAATTTATTGCAGAGGTTGTCTATTGATAGTAATTATTGGGTCATACTGACAGTAACTACTATACTGCAAGAACCCTACTGCTAGATCAGTTACAGTCCAACTGTGTGCTCCCCCCTACACTCACACATACATAAATACACACATTTGATCTCACAATCCTTGTCAGAGGGAAAAAAGGTGTTACCAAGTTATATTGCCAAGATACTCAAATACATGAAAATACTGTGAGCAAATATTCAGCAACGGATGCATTTGTCAGTATTTCTCCTATAATGGTTCCTTTTTCCATGACTTGTAAAAATCAATACACCTATTATACAAAGTATTAACTATTCTTCATATAGAGTTCCAAAAGCAAACCATATCTTGTTAGGCAGACAAAACAAATAATTCCTTAAAACAAAAAACAAACGAACAAAAAAGAAGAAAGTGAGTAAAAAACCCTCATTAGTTCTAGAAGCAACACTTTTTGGGGGACGTTTTGGGTGCTCTTCTCCAACTCAATGTCTTCATTCTGTTCAAGTATTTTAAGTGCACATCTGAATGGAGATTAAAAGATGAAAATACCTTACCTTCCCGGTGCTGGTTTACTCAACAGGCTTGAGTCATTCTGTCTGTCTCAGTGAACATTTATGTGAAACAAGACAAGAAGGTTTGTTCCGAAATCCCTACTAACCTAAGTGAGTGGATTTTCTCAAACACTAAAGGGAACTGAGCACGGGTCTCCTATACCCCGGGTGAGTGCACCAGTGCCTGAACTTTTGGATGATCACTTCCACTTTTGGTTATCACTTCCAATTTCCTTTTCTTGCTTACGGATCTAGCCAATCATGTCCTAGCATTTCATTTCCATGCTGCTCTGTTAAGTTTGGGAACTGGCAAATTAAAATTTTGATACCTTTAGAACATTCTGTCTTTTTTTCAGGCAAAGTGAATAATTACCTTCCTTTAATTGCATTTTTGCCACTAAGATCATTCTCCAAAATATTAATATTTTCTCCTGAGTTTTAGAAAGTTCCTCTGTAGCACATGAATGTAGCACTTTAAAACGGTAGAATTATATCAATGTAAAAACCTGGTTTAAACAAAAGGTTGTGTAGGATTTTTTTGTGTCATAAACTTTCTGATCCACTGACTGCTATTTATAAAGCCTGAAACTGGCCAACATCCCTCATATCTATGCAGCTATTTCCTTTTGCCTTAATATTCAGCAGCACTGACTTGTTTATCTTTCCTTTAGGCTCCAGCATGTTGGGCGTATAATAGTCTCAGCAGGAATTACTATATTCCTTGAATGAAACTTCAGAAACCAAGTTGTGAGCAACAGCTCTAGAACAGTTAATGTTTCTTTGGCTTTCTGTGATCTCTAGGTCCATGAATATTTGGTCATTGACTAAAATTTAGCCAGTCTGTGATTCTCCAGCCAAATTAGAAAACAGAATGCATGCTACCTACTTGGACTGCATGTGTCTGGCACCCTAGATATGTTTGTACTTCAATCAAAATGCAAAGTCCGTCTGAATACCATGGTGATGCATAGTATATCAGTGTTAATATTGACTTTAGCACTGAAACAGACAAGGTATCCATTTGCTGTGTAGCTTCTCAGGTGAAAGTGTTCTAATCAGCCTGACTGAAAATCATATTTTGATGCAGAAATTTGGAGGAGAGGCCAAAAATTCATATGAAGAATATTATTTCTTTTTTATCTCTAGTAATATTAACATGGCATTAAATTCAGTAGGAACTTCTTTAATAAACGGATTTTTTGTAAATGTCATTTCTTAAGATTAAACTTTCATTTGGCTTCTTAGAGGTATTTAGCCTGGTTTACTAAGGAGAGCAGATTTATGCAATCATAGCACATGTGTGCCTGTTTAATAGGTTTTGAGCACATAGGCTGATTTCAGACAAATTTGATAAAGGGGTGGCTACCTTTAAAGGAATTAAGATCCTCAAATTTTTATAAAAATAGTTGCTAGACAGAGAAGAGGAGCCCATACTTAGGGTTAGAATGCAGAAGATACTCATTTCATCCAGAAGACAGATCCAAGAAATGCTGTATCTGTGGCTTCCATCAGAGTTTACAAATTAGAACCAGATTTAATTTGTTGTGATATTCACAGAGATGTTTTAAAAATGGGGCACCTCCTGGACTCTGAGGGCAAGGACAGCGTTTGAGCAATTGAATTCTGAACTGGCTCCTACAACTAGAGTCCAAACAGTAGTCCATGCCATTCAAATACCTCTTTAGCATTTATTAACTGTTTAGTATAAACAGAAGAATTATTCTGCTGGCTTTGTTTTTGCATCCTACCAGTATTATTAACAAAATAATAATGGTCTGACTCAAATCTCAAACTGGAATTCATAGCTTTGTTGCTTGACACAGCATACGGAAGGGAAAGAGGAGATACCATTCCTGTGCTATCTTCCCTTCAAGTTGGTTATCTTTGTTCTCTTTCCTTTTCTCCTTAACACCCCTAACTCCTGTTTCCTCTTAATATACCCTGTTACTACACTATCCTAGTTGCCAGTGTTGCATAAGTGGATAAAACTTGTGAAAATATGCTTTAATTTCTCTCTTCAAATTTTGTGTCTGACCAATGTTGCTTTTCATGCTAACTAAAGTACAGATGATTGTTCTCTGACATGGTCTCACATCATGAGATGGAGCATCTACTGAATATACAGTGTAGTACTGCAGACTTAGATTTCAAACAGGAGAGAGCATGGGTGACTGAACTTTGATGCCTGCTTGTTGATCTTTGATTGATGGCATTATAGAGAAATTGGAATTTTCATATGACTGTTATAATTCATATTATTGCATTGGTACCAGCTGAAAATTCTTGTAGCATAGGAAAGAAATGCCATTCTTACGGCACAACAGTTTTAAAATAACTATTAATTGTATAAACAAACAGTATTAAATCATAAATGACAAAGAGGTGGCAATAAAATACCTCCTCGCAAATGACACAGATAAGTAAAGGGTGCACAAGTTCCTTTGATGGGTCTTGGCTGTAACATTTGTAGTCTATAGATTTCTCTAACAAGCTTTTTTATGTTCCTGCAACAGACATTTCTAAGGTGAATTAATTTTCTTAATTTTGCTAATATACTAATGCAAGTCTATGCTCAGTAAAGAATAGTTTTTCTAGATCTTAAATATCTAGCAAAACACTAAAACACTAAACAATTTGTGATTTGTAATTAATTTTGTGGTAATAAATGTAAAATATATCAGATTAGTAGTTTTCTCTAACGTCCCACTTCTAGTATGTGGTTTCACTAGGAAACGTTAACACTGAATCAGTCAACTGCTCTTGCTTTTCTTTGGACAGGTGGAGTGGAGACTTTAAACTTTCACAATATACAGATACCTATCTGAATTTGACAGCATTTTTTTAAATTACATTTTTTTCATATTTTCTAAGCTAGTGTGAACACTGTTTATATGCTTTACTACACGCTAGGATTACTTACCAGATCTTCCAGTCCCCCCAAATTATTATTTTTTAAGACTATGCAGAAGTCAGTGAAAAGCAGGTCATCCCCTTGAAGGTAGTTAGGCAGGCTAGTATTTTACTTTTCAGAAAAAAAGATGAAACATCAGGAAACAGTGACATATGTGGAGCAGTGATACTTAAAGGTAGCTTTCTGTTCAGCATTATTATATTAGAGAGGATTTTCACATGCTGCTGAGACTTAAGTTATCTGCACTGAAGAAAAGTTACTTTTTATATGAATTATCTTCTTTAGATTACTCAAGTGAAATTCATTTATAAGTTTAGCAACACCTCTTGCTTCTATTAAGATATACTGTGTAGAGTAGGACTGCAACTTTCAGCTGGACAAAATCTAAGTTAGCTATAAAATGTCAATGCCCTGATAAAAAATATACAAAATACTTCCGTGAAAAATTAGCCATAATTATAAACAGCCTCTAGTGGCTTGAGGTACAGGACTGTTCTTTTAATGCAGTGCAGTAGCAAAGCACTCACTTGGGAAATGTGGTATGCAATTTCTTAGAGCAGTTTCTCAGATGAGTTTTCTATTTCATCTGCTAATTGAAATCTATTCGCCAAAGCAACCATGTTCATTCATACTGTTAACTGCTTAATGATACGGGAGGAGATACTTGCTCCTCTGTTATCATATAGTCATCTGTGTGTTTTAGAGTATTTTTCAACTTGGTGTTATTTTGGAGAGGAATAAAATGTATCCATCTAATAAACTTATCCTTCTGAACATCGGGAATGTTTGAAGCAGTGCACTTCCAGATCTAATCCAGAGTCCGAAACAGACATTCTTGTGTATGCTGACAAAAGCTAGCTTCCTCACCATATTTCAATTCAGTGTTGTGCTACCTGGAGTATAAAATATCTATGAGAATATATTTATACATATTAATTATTTAGTTCATATGTATCTTGAAAAAATAATTTCTACTGTAGCATATTATTTTAAATAAACTTTATCTGTATTAGAAAGCTTTCTGCAGTGTATTTTCCCTATACTTACTGCTTTGGCTATATTTCTGTTCAAGAATTGTACCTTAAAAGCGCTAACACTGTAATATATATGCTAAAATTATTCTAGACCCTTGAACAGCATCATAAATCAAAAGAGAGCTAAACTAGCTCAGTAATATTTCAGAAAAAACAGAAATTTGTTACTTCAAATGTCAGAAATGCATTGTCTCTATTGAGAGACATTAAATTCCACAAAAGGATATCTGTAGGACAGAAATTACTTCTATGTGGATCCACTGCCAGGATCAGGACCTTTGCCAGTCCTTGAGATAGGATCAGCTCTCCTGGGCACTTTTTACAGTTTTCAAAACAGTATTTTGGAAATAAATATGATGAACCAACCAGTTTTAGGTACCCTTTTGCACATATCAGTTGTGTTTGGGTATAAAACTGAATATTAATGGAACATTTATGGAATATTAACATATTTACAGAAACAGTAATAATATCAGTAATCACTTTTTTATCTGGCATTAACCAGGCCCTCTTCTTTTTGTACTTTTCAGGAGTAGTGAAAAATGTTTTGGAAATGGAAGAGATTACAACTATGAAAGTACAAGTTAAATATGTGTGTCTAGACCAAGAAAAAAAAATCAAAGGTACTGTAAAAGTGAAAGGAAATTTGTTTTATTCCTTTACATTCCTTTACTTTTTAGGTTTGTTTGTTTGTTTAAGGAACAAAAAATTCTACTATTCACTGAGTAGAATTTTTAGAGCAGAATAGGGCAGAATAAAATAGAATTAGTTACCATTCTTTTTTAGCTAGTTATTTGAAACTATAGAAATCTTGGTTTGCTAGAATGTAGTCCTTGTTCTTACCTTTTTATTGGGAGAACTGGGAGTTGGAATAGGAAATAAGAGTGACTATTTCTGAGAAAATAAGAATCTTTGGGTTTTTGCCTAAGAACAAAACAGTTATATCCCAGTTATATGGTTTCAGGAGTATTCAAGGCTGAAAAAGATATGTTGAAAGAAGAAAACATGTTAAGGTTGGTATGAATTTGTATTTTAATAGCATCTGCCTTATGCAATTAGAAATAATTAACTATCAACTAAAATTAAAATAAAATAATAAAGTTAAGCTAAAGCATAGTGTTAATACAAATCTGTATTTGATGATAATACAGAATCTGAGTAATATGTTTTTTACAGATCTCAATCTGATTTAAGAAAACTATTCCAAGCCTAAACCACCATGGTTATTAAGCAGATTGCTATAGAGCTTTGGACTGAATATTTTTCCAACCAGAGAGACATAAACTCACTGCCTATATTTTATTTCCTAATACTGAATTTAAAAAGTACAGATAGCCCAACATATTGACAGACTGACTGAAATTTATATTCCAAGTCCTTGCAAATTTAAGAACCATGTAATAAAGTAAAATCTATTTGAGTTCTTATTGGAGGAAATTTATTGTATGGAAATATTTATCTTCCAAATCAGCAACCTCACTTTTCCTGCAACTTGAACTGTAGAGATACCAAAAAAAAAAATGGTATCAGATGCATATATTAAAGAGGATCCTGTCTGAAGACAAATGTGAGTGAAACAAGCAACTAAACTGAGCAATTAGGAATAAGGCAGCTTCAGAATAAAGGTTGTTCTAATCACACCAGTATTATGTTTCCTTTTTATTTCTTTTATGAACTATTCATGTATCAATGAAGGCTCAAAAAGCATCATAATTTTTTCATAGAGAAAAAGCAATTTACTTATTTAGTACTTTTTTTTTTTTTAGTTTTTAGTTTTCCCTTTTAGTAATTCTTTTTAGGTATTTTTGTAACATTTCTGCTCTACTTATTTTTTTTTCATTCCTGAACAAGTCAATCATACATATGTATCATATTGTAAGCCTAATTCCATTTCCTAATTCCTATTTGTTACAATCCATGCTAAGAATATTCTGCATCTGATCTGCATACATTTTATGAAAAACAAAGATCTTATTGTAAACTTGATGCTGTCCTTTGAGAAATATTTTAATTCTTTCACCATTTTTGAAGAAACCACCTCCCCAGTTCAAACATGATACCTGATTTCTGATTATTCTTGTTCTGCTCCATAAACTTTATGGAAAAAACATACATTATGGGATTTTAAGGAAAGCTCTTTGAAAAATGTGTATTCCTTTTGACTAGTAGAAGGCTCAGATATTATCCTGGCCATGTGGCTGTCAGCTAGACTAAGTCTCAAAGTGATACTGAAGAACACAGTAAGGAAGAAGCATCTGAATTAATAAGTAGAAGGCTTTAAAAATGTCCTTAATGTGCTTTATATCTGCAGTGGCTGAGATACAGAAAAGTTGGAGATGGTGGAATGGAAGCTAAAGCACAGCAGATGATAGCTAATCTCAAATACAGACTGACACAGGTAGGAAAGGATACAGTTAAGATGAGAATTAGCTTCTCTAGCAGTAGTCCCAGATGGACCTATGTGATTTACAGAGCAATCAAAATTGCAGAAACCTTTGACTGACACCTTGCCACTCATCTGATCTTTGTCTCCACTGGAGCTGTGGTCAAGATAAACAACTAACTGACAGCAGAAAGGAAGGTGGGTGGTTTATTGTCAGTTAGGCTTACTACATGAAATGCCCCATGTATTTCACTTCGGTCCAGCAACTCGCAGATAATTTCATTTCATCCTCTATTATATCACTATATAATAAGTTTAATTTATTCTTAATGCAACCTCCCACTATCGTTGATGTTTAATTATTTCGTTGTCATATGGGTTACTTTCACCTCATCTGTAGTCCTAAAAAGAAAATCAGACTTCATCATGATGTTTTGTGCAGCTGTTCTATTTTGGTATCTTGCATATTTCAAAATCCCACATTTATTTATTGTATTTCTGAAGTGACCCTCGAACTTTTATTTGAACCATTGTAAATATACTGCTAACCTAAAATTAGCTCTTTCAGCCTTACTTTCAGTGGAAAAAGGTCCTTTTAGGAGCCATAGATTGCTTGTCTTTCCTGTAAACTTTTATTTTTCTCTTTAACACCCTGTTCTACTCATGTCTGGATTTCCCTTTTCCAAATCACTAGTTTTAAGTGAGTAGCCTGGGAAGCATTCCACCCATGTGCTCTTGCACTGACTATCAGATGTTATATTGGTCACCTTTCAATGACTTATCACATGAACAAAATATCCCAGTAGATGGTTCTCTCAGAAACTCTTATAATGTTCTTCATACTCTCATTGCTCAGTTGTGTTTTGTACCATGCCATTTCAAATTAGTATATTATCTTCTTTATACAATCAGTGTTGGCAGAGTCTGACCTTTCTCAAAACACACTAGAAATAAATTTGTTAATTTTTTTTCTTCCCGTTAACGATCATTAGTAGATTATTGGTAGCTAGAATCTAAATAGTCTTTTCAATTTCAGGATTTGTCAAACTGATCATTTAGTAGCAGTATATCCTTCAACAGTACTTGGACTAACAAACAGAAAATGGAGAAAGCGTTTTTTCACTGATATATTCAGTACTGTGTTCATGTATAATAATCTAGGAAGACTATATTGAGATTTGGAGAATAACACTTGCAGACCTATGACAGCTTTAGGAATTCAGTTCCATCTGGATGCTCTACTACAGTCCCTTTGCTACAGGTACATTATATATTTTATGACACTAAAGAGTATAATAATGCAGGAAGCAACAAGGGCACGTTGCTAATAATCCCATTCCTATTAAATATTTAGAATTCTATCACATTTCATAATCAGAACATAGAAGTAACAAATTATAACAACTCCATGCTGATTAAAATGACTAATTAAGTATTAAGAGTTGTAAGAGAAAGCCATTGCTTGAAAAAAAATCTCAAAGGAAAAGAAAAGTTGTAATCATTTTTAAGCATTTTCCCCTCCTTGATTTTTTGTTTTTCTATTGTGGAATTAGGACAAGCATGGGGATTCCTGAATGCTAAATGGCCTGCAAAACTGAATGAAGAAATAATTTGACCCCAGTCATGTTCTCTTATCTGTAAAATTGAGATATCACTGCCTATATATACTGCATTTTCTGATATTTATAGTGTATTTTGAAAAAGAAGGATTGGATTCTCCAAAGGCTCAGGGCAGTTCTCGTCAAAAGTGGCAAATCTGAGGACCACCCCTTAGTTCTTGATGAATACCCTGCAGATTTTGCACTAGGCCAGACTGTGACAGAATTTACAGCCTCTCTAATTTTGTTCCTGCTGAAGTGATGGATACAACTGCTTTGGCTATGTAGCTGTTACCACATCATGAGATCGGGAATATTCACGACACATTGGATAGTACTAATGTCGAGAGCTACAGCCCCAACAGGCTCCAACAAAAGCCTTCCTGAACTTCACTCAGATCTCAGACAGCTTTTAAAGGTTTAGCCAGAGATCCTGAGAAGCAATGCAGAGATACACAGCTATGTCCACTGTCAGGCAGAAGAAGGAAGAAGAGGAGCAGGATCTGAAAGACATGTGGAGATGCCAGTGGAATCTCCACCTTTTAAATTGCTTAGATTTCTTTTTGCTCTGTGCAATCAATCAGATAAGAGCAAAGCAGGCAGGCTAGGGTCAAACATCAGTCTTTACAAGTACTGGTTATTGATACTGATTATAATTTCAGGTGACAATACGTTTTCCATCTTTGTTTTTAAGGGCCTAGATAGAGAAACACATAACAATTACAAATAATAACTACTTTTCAGATCATCTTTCTTCTAGCAGATGAGTTATTAATAATCAAATTTGAACTATTTTTTTACAAAGCACTTGCATGAAAAAATTGTGACAACCCATATATATCTCTTTCTAGGGCTCTGAGTATAAGATAGCAGAATATTCCAACAGTTTAGGGATATTCTTGCATCTGTAGATAAAATCTAATGAAGCAAAATTCCTAAGCATTTCTAAAAGACAAGAGAATACAAAATTTTTACTATCGGATGTCTAATGGATTTCAGGCATTGTGAATAAATTGGGCAATTGAAAAAATTAATCTATATTTACTGCTTTTGACCTTAGGCTTTAGCCTTCCTGAATCTGGAATACTAGTATTTCAATGGGGACGTATTTTATATCAAAACATTAGCAAACATTAGCGATAGGTTTAAAAATAGCTAAGATCTTATACAACTGCATATGATTTAATATACTGTGATACAGTGCGGGACAAGGACAGCTACAAAAGGTAACTGGCTCAATACTATCCATTACACTTTTTCTCCATCCTATGTCTCCTTAGTGTGCATATGTAGATGGTACTTGTTTCCTAGAATTTTGCCTTGTCCACATTAAGGTTTTTATTTGCAGTATTTTGTACATGTTTACTTGCTTCGCTTAACATGAGTGAAACTATTCCTAAATTTAAGATTTACTGAATTAGGCTCTAAATCTCTTAGGCTTTGAACCAAAAAAGCTGGGAATCTCAGACACTGATGGCATGTTAAATAGCTTTTAGATTATGGTCCTCAGGGACCACTTAAGACATCCTCTCCTTCGCAATATGCTAATGTCCCACAAGCCCTTTGACAGTGTCTAAGAATTTCAAATACCGACTTTCAGGCCATTAGTTGACCTGATTATGCATGTGAATGGCATCAGATAGACCAAACATAATGATGGGAGATTTATATGTGATTATGTAACATCATAGACAACTTTCTAAGGAACAGGGTAAATCTCTGGGCCAGCATATGCAAAGCTCCAACAATATTGCCAGGAAACTTCCAATTAGTCATAGGTGCTAAAACAAAACTCTTTCTAGAAAAATCTCAATGAGGCAAGCAGTAATGCAGTACAGAGCCTATTTTCAGAGGTGTTTCAAAATATCTACAAGGTATTTTGTATCTTCCTTTATCACCTGCTCGAAGTAAGCAAAGATGGAGTGTTTCATACTCGGATTTATAATCTCTGTGGACTGTACCATGATATCAAAGATGAAGTCAGCTACCATCTGCTCCATTTTATGCAAAATAGATGTGGCCCTTGAACTTCTGGCAACTTTCCAATTCAATCCTCTGAGCAGATTTCTAACACTCCTGCTTTATAGGATATCCTATTATGCAGCTCAGTCAGTAAATTTTACTGTTCATGGTCAACTATTTATTTACCATGTAGCCTGTGATACAGCAGAGGGGCACAAAGGTATCTACTCCTATTTTTTAAAAAACATTTGGAGAATGTTCAGATGCAGTATATAATGAAACAAGCCCGCATAAGTGTTGCAGGAATTCTCAGTTACTAACTTCTACTCTTTAACCTTTGAATTTTTTTTAAAAAAATACATATATAATATCCAAAGCCTGTTACTTTGTTAACTTAAAAATGAAGACTAAGGCTTAAAGAGATGATTAACATACTATCTGAGCAAGAAACCTGATGCAAACAGACATTTTGCCAAATTCACCCAAATTGTTACAGTGATCTAATTTTGATTTGGGGGGGAATTTGTTACAGATTCTTTTTCAAGACATCCTTCAACTTTGATCATATGAAAAAGGTAATTTGTCTTTGAGCTGTCAATATGTCTTGAAGTCTTAGCTGAGCAGCTGTATTTTTCCATTTATCTTCATGCTGGCATTTTATTACCTGAGGCTGAGCTAATACTTTGTTCTTACTATTACAAAAAAACTTTCAATATCTGTATCTCCTCAAAAGTTTCCAGATGTGATAGAATGCTATTGCTCTCCCATTCAGAACCAAATGTTCAAACATTCAGTTGCATAAGAAGGAATTAACTTGGACTTGGTTTTGGATTTATTAAAAACAAACAGTGGACTATTTTTCCAAAAGTCACATCCTGATCTAACTTTAAAATAATTTTAGAATTTAAAAATATTGAAGCAGAACATTAAGTATAACTCTAAAAGCCTTTTTTATTATATCCTTAAATATTAGTTCATATTATCAGGCAAGATAGGAATCAAGAATAGCAAGCATACAAAGGTGAACTTGATTTACCTTTTGAACTCTCAGTATGCACATTTTTAGGATTTGATCCTAGTAGTCCTAAACAGATTATCAAATCCAGGAACTGGTTCATATTCAGATAAAGTCCAAACCATAGCTGCAAGTTATTTTATATTCAAAAAAGGAGAGAATTAAGAATCTCAACACAAAGAAAAACCCCAAACTCCTGACAAGTATTCCAAGTGTTTCTACTGAAGAGTGACAACACAGAGGATTCCTGCTCAGAGAGGTAGGAGTGAAATTTTTAAGTAACAATAACTGGACTTAACTGTTATACCTCATACTCTATAAAATGCAAATATTTAGATGAGAGAGTATGCTAGAGGATGGAACTTAGAGGAACTAAAGCAGTTACTATAGCAGACTCAACTAGAGCAGTAGCAATGCTGTAAGTGACAGCCTAAACAGAACTCCCATGGTTACTGGCATTCTCAGTTTGTTGTCATTTCGCTCTCATAGAGAAGTTTCTATCACAATGACTATTGATAAAGGAATCCCACAGTATTCCTGCAGTAGTGACTTCTGGTTAGAAGGACTGATTGCTTTTCAAAGACATTCATAGTTCAGTTTCTTATGATGTACTTTTACCGTCATAGCTACAAATAGTAAAGAAAATTTTTCATTTTGCTGTGCCTTCAATTAAAAAACAATCAAGAAGAACAAAATATTAGCTATACTAAAGACTACTGTCCCTATGTTATTTTTTGCAGAAATTTTACTTTTCAGACTATTATCCTTATAGCTAGCAACAGAAGCTCTAAGCTCAAGCAGGTCTGGGTGATTGTTTACCATCTCTTTTCTCCCATCCTGTTAGTCCCCTTGTTAAACAATAAATCAAGAAATCTGTAAATGCTATGGGGTATGAAATAAGTGTTATTTGTCTGCCGGACAACTAGGAGACTTTATATGCTCCCTTTTCTATATATTTGCTAGATCAACAGCCCTGAAACTGAAAGGGATGCAGCAGAAATTGTTTGGGAAGATTCCAAGAAGATTGTCTACTTTCCTCCAATGTTATCCTCCTGCTATCTCATTCACTTCCAATTTGTGCAGTTTTGTACTTTATTTTTTTCCCCAGCTTCCTTCCAATAAGTGTTTAATCCCACAGGACAATTTTGAAAATGTTTATCTTCAGAAGTTACTAACTGAACTTACTTTGAAGGGGACCATGGCTGGCAAACACAACAGAGAGAAGTTATTTTTCCCCTGTAATGATTTAGCCTTTGATGCACAGACAGATGGTCATGATCTCCTCCTCCTCCACCCATGGATTTTTCTAAAATGACACCCAAGTTTTTCTTGGCAGCAGTTAGAAAGTCTGGCAAGCAGCTCACTTCAGCTCCAATTATATTGACCACATTAATGCAGAAGATTAACAAATGAAATGTTCCATATTCAGTTAGAAGAGAAGAATTAAAATTTGCAGTGAAATAAGATAAGCACAAATTAGAAACAAATGCCAGCTACTTACCTCCACCCTTTTATCTAAGGATTTATTGTGGCCCAACTTTTTCACTGAGAACTAATGCTTCTTAGAGTCATAGGGTGTTAACTCTCTCGTAGCACTTCTTAAAGCACTAGCACTTAATAGACTTAGATTGCTGAGAATATCTTCAGAGACAGACTATAATACTCCTTTGCTCTGAGAGTTTTAAGGAATACTAGAGAATAACACCTTCCTTCCTTGCTCTAAGGACACTGAATTCTCAGATGGATGATATCTCTGGATTTATTTTCAAAGCTTTTCATGCTTGTCTGTACTTGTCACCTAAACTCCCCTGGGCACAGGAAAAACAACAAGGAATGTGACTAATTCCTTGTTCAATGGCCTCTAGCTGAATGTTTTTTGAAGGACAGTACCTACGATCCCGGGTACATTTCTCAAACAAAGCAAAAATGAGGAAATCTCTCTTTCTGGTAATTCTTTTTCCATCCAGTTATGGACTAACTTCTTGCTGGTGTTGTGTGCTGTGGTGGTGGCCTCTTAGCTCCTGTCTGATACTAACTGATGTGCTGGTAACTGGTGTGCAGGTTAACACATCCCTACGGGTACATGAGCCATCTCATATAGCTTTACCTATGACAGCTAAATAATACCCTTTAGAGAAAGGTGTATTGTTAGACAGTTACCTTCAAAATTAGTTATTAAATCATCTCTATAGCAGGGAAAGAGTATAGAATGTCTACTTTTAAAATTCATTGTTTATATATTTATTTAAATGTAATGAAATCCCATTAAAAATCATATTTTTCTACTAATAAGGAGTAAATACTATGATATATTTATATATTTTACCAAATATTACTTACATCACTGAAGAATTTGTCTTGCAATGACATAATGTTTTGTTCTACTCAGACCACTGTTAATTTGATTATGAGTCTGATTCGTTTCTATGAATGATATAAGATGAATTGTACTCAAAATGCTAACAGCTCCAAGATATATAAAATAAATTCCTAAGTCTTACAAATTAAGCTGCTAAACCAAAGACTTCTGATCACTCTGTTTGGCAGAAAAAACATGTGCTTGTGTAACCTGTTTAGACCAAATGAACTTGGGTAACTGTATACTAATTCATAACATTTGAATTTATGCATGCTACAGCAAAGTTAAAAGAATCGAGTCTCTTATTTCAGGTTTTCTGACTGAATATTGTAAGAAAATACCCAGCATCATTTTATCATAGATAAAAGGATTTGAAAGGATGTCTTGAACATAAACTGTCCCATGTCCAGTCCTACTTTTTCATCAGTCCTTATCTTTGCCATAAATATCACACCCTCCTATGCTGTATATGTTCATTACACAGCTGCAGCTCCTCCTCTAAGCTGGCTAACACAGCTGTAGCTATAGAGTGCAGACCAGATGGCCAGTCAAAACCCTGCTTCCTATTGTCCGCTGGTTCATTTTTTTGTAACAGAGAAACAGAATAATGATAGAAAATAATCTCTGCTTCTGGACCCACACCTTGTGACTTTTCTTGCCTCCATCAAAAACTGACCTGTATCACACATTCGACACCATCATGCTTCCTTAAGGACTTTTTCTACAGTTTGATTAGCCTCCTCAACTCATTTTTTCCGTATTATTTGCAGAAGAAAGGTTTACTTACAAAACTTCAATCCTTTTAATCTATTTTAGCTGTGTAATCCAGGGAAAGTTTGGCTGTGTAGTAACTCCTGAAGATTTGACTGTTTCAGCAAATATAAGAGGAAAAAAGAAAATAAAAGCTTTTTTTCTCACTATACACACATATAATTTCTTCAATGACATACATACAATAACATGATGTACATATTAGGAGAAATATCAGAAATGAAGAGTAACAGACAGTATCAGTCTGATAGTATAAAACAGGCCTGGCAAATACTCTGTGGCAGTGAGTGGAAATGTGGCCATCAACTTTAGTGGTCTGTCGGTTAGATTTATGAAGAGTAATAGTGGCAAAAGCAGCTAGTAAAGGAAACAGATAAAAGAGGTTGCTATACTGAGAAGATAAGAAAGGGGATCATATTTCTGGTGGCACAGGGACTGGCAACATGCTATGTCAGTGTCCCACGTAACTGTACGCTGATAGGGCTGGCTAAGTACATATTCAGTTTTTTTTAAGGCTATAACATTTTAAAATGGTAGTATATACAATTATTTCCAATGTCATAGGAATACTGTTAAAAATTTGTAGTCAATTATTTGCTTTAAAATTAGTAGTCAATTATTTGCTTAAAAACTAAAATGCTAAACTGATATTTTTAAATCACTATCCACTGAGAGGAATTGTAAGAACATATTTAAAAGAGACAAGAAAAAAATTGCATTCAGTTCACATATGGAAACGTAATATCAACATCTCTATAGTCTTCTGCATCTACATGCAGAGCTGTTATGTTTGCAAATTTTTTGTTCAACAAGTGTACTCCTCCAAGCCAGTACAGCTGGCCTCTCAGTACAAATATGTTTAACTCCTTGATCTCTGTAGGTTTTATTGCTAATAATCTAATCATGTTTCATGAGCCCATAGTATAAGGTTTCCATGGCCTCTCTACTATACCTTTTGTTCCGTTTTCACAAATACAAACTCAGTCCCTAAGTCATTTTAAAGTACTAATCATTTTAAAGTACAGCTGTGCTAACTTGTCTGCTCAGTAGTTCTTCCTTCCTTTTAGACTATTCTGTTTGAGGGGAAGCCAAATGCTTCTCTATGGGTACCTTTTGAAAAGAGGGGAAATAAATTAATTTCCAACACATCTGAATGATACTTAATCCTTGACTTTTAACAGAGGAAACAGAGTCTGAGGAAGCTGAATTTTAAACCATGTTTTTTAAGAGTGTACAAAAACAAAGAAGGTTTTCATCCAGGATACTTGCAATCTTTCTCATTCTTTAAAATTACCCTCACATAAAAGGCTAATGCCTACAAACTCCATGCAGCAGGAGGCAGATAGCTCTTGCCATCAGAAGATTTGAAAGAACAAAAATACCCTGCTAGCTCCAAAGAGAATCTCCTCAGCAGCATCTCTGTCTTGTGAAACCTGCACAGCTTTATAAAATAGCTTGAGAGTTAACAACACCTGCTTGTTTGAGACTGGGAAGGGGAGATGTGCGAGAGGGCAGAGACGCTGGCAGATGGTTCTGCCAGCAGCAGGGCAGCCAGCTGCGTCACCTCTGCCAGTCTTGGTGCAGAGCAGAGGGGAAGAGACGTGCTCTGTCATTTAGGGCAGTTCCAGGCTGTTAACATGTCAGTCAGCTCAACTCCTTTAGACTTTTCCTCAAACACACTCAAGGCAGGATAGACACAAAACACTCATAATTTGTTTGACTTAAAGTAGCTCATTCTAATCATTAGGCTGTGAATATGTAACAGCTTCAGCTCGCAGTGGCTATGAGGCCTTGCCCTGTTGAGTGAATTATAGTAATCTAATCCTAAAGTAAAGGCATAAATAATATGAAAGATGCATTCAAAAAGGTGTTCTAATTGCCCTGCTCTGTTTAAAAAAAATAGTATTTAAAGATATGTTCCTGATCCTTTTGAAATGTAATTGTTTAATAGCAGCTGGAAATACAATCAAACTCCAGAATTACACAAGCATAGGTAAGAAATGATGTAGATAAACCACATCATGATAACAGGAAGAATCTTGATGCTGGCCATCCTGAACATTGTCTAGCCTTGTCTATAATGAATCAATAATTGATGAAAACTAGAATGAAATATGGCAAACAGAATTGGCCCAGACAGTAGCCTTCCTCATGGCCAGGACAAAGATATTCCTTAAAGCAAAAAAATGCAATACAGCTTGTTAAAATAGGTAGATAATTCTTCACTATATGAGATTTCCGCTAGGTAGGGAAGTGAGAGGAGCTGGAAGACAAGAATACTGTAAAAGATTTGCTATTGTGGTTATGCTTTGGCTGCAACAGATTAGAGCAACCTGGGAGTACTTTAATCCTTTCTACCTGTCAGGGACCCCTAAAGACTAGGGTCATCCTCACTACCATAGGGTGATGTAGTCAGATTCCCCATTAACATTGGTAGTAATAGGTGGTCAGCTGTGGCATTCTGTTTCACTCACTTTATGCTTTCTGCCAGCCCTGTTTCTGATCTTTCCATACTAGTTGAGGATCATAAAGAGAATCCAGAAACCCAGAGAATCTATCCCTTTGAAACTAAATTACCTGTATTTGTTGAAATGCTATGAAGAACTGTGTGCATGGCAGCTGAAGTGGCATCTAGTGATTGTATTCTGACTGATCTTATTGGAAATTTTTCTTTTTCTATGTTTTTATATAAAGAAGGGTTTATTATGCAACAGAGGTAGATTAAACAGCTGTCAGGTTTAAATGGTGCAAAACTCACAGACACTTGATGCCACCAATAGTTCTGCAGCTGAAATGTGAGCCATTGAAAAGAAGTCAGACTTTGCAACCGTAAAGCCATATACTGCTCCAAACACTCAGAGAAGATCTGAGAATTTTACATAAACTCTCACTTGTATTCAAGAACTTAGGAGATTCTTCTAGCAGCCAGGAAGCCCAACAATGATTTTTAAACAAAATTGCCTGATTAGAAGTCAGATGACATTTTTTGTAACTTACTGAAAAAATGGATAGATAATGTTAACTCTGTGGAAATGAGAATTGACAGCACTTCCTTAAACCACACAGAATTCAGGAAGAGACTGTACAAGCTTCTGCCATGCAATGCTGCCAAATGATCTCAATTCTAGCTCGAAAAAAACCTGCTATTTCAGCCTTGGGCCTCTCTTCCATAGTTTTTTGCTGTGTTCTTTTATGGCTTAGATAAATACGCACCACATTTAGAATCAAGTCCTCTTTTCCCATGAGTACAACTTATATTAATTCTCATGAATCACTCATAATTGGAGAGGGCTGCAGAAGGGTAGGATGGGAAGAGTGTAATTGGTTTTCAGTTATCAGTAAGATTAAGATACCTGCTCTCATAATCTTTCAGATGTGATCCAGTTAGTGTGAAACTTAAAATTAACCCTCAAAAAATAATTGTTGTAACACCACTTCTACAAACCTTGCATATTTTAGAGCATAGTCTAGGTCAAAACTCAAGGAATGCCTCATGGTACTACCACCACTTATATAAAGTAGAGGCTCGTTGTACTCTTGTACTCCTTATTTAGGCTGTTCTCTAGATAAAAGAATTTGAATTATACAGTCCAATCTTAATGATATACTTGAGCTTGCAGAGCTTTCTGAATTGAAATAACTAAAACCCAACAAATACTGAGGTGCATTTATGAGATACAGCACTCACTTGCCTAATGCAAACCCGTATGTATGTGGAAGAGACTGCAAATTCAGATAGACATCTATAAATCTTAGCCTGTAGAAGAGACAAAATTGCTCTAGTTCATGAAAAAAAAAAGAGAGAGAGAGAGAGACTGAGGTTGGGGCCACTAGAGAAGGGCTAACTAGAACCATCATTCATCACTCTTGCATTAGGGATGGAGGTATAATTGCATAGCCGCTGCACAAGTTGGCACCACTAATGTTCATGGCATAGTTAGAGGATGACACCATTGCTGTCCATGGCAGAGGGCTCAGACACGGAAACAATTCTTTTCCTCTACTGACTTCAGCAGAGAAACCCAGCAGGAATCTGATTTAATTTGGGCTTAAAGCTTCAGCAGACCAAGGATAAACTTTGGTGGCAATATGTTTGACATGCTCTTGCCTCTAATGTACTATGGAAAGATGACAGTAATTAAAGTTATGACTCATCCCTAACATTTCACTGATAAATTATCCACTGAGACTGACTTTGTGTGGATGCAATAATTTTAGTAAGTACTTAAATTTTTAAAACATACTTTAGAAATTGAAATTGGGCAGTGGATGGACAAGGTAAACTGCTATCCTGCTTATAGATCTCTGAAAGATAATACAACAAAGAGCTTCATGTTTTGTAAAAATCAATGTTCTTTCTGTTCTCTCTCAACAAAATTGGAATGTAATAATTAAGATGTTGTTAGTGGTCAAGATGGGGCCTTGATCCTGAAAAGCTTTCTTGCAATAACTGTTCTACAATAGTTATCCCATTGAGTATATTCTATGTGTGTGTGTGTGTGTGTGTGTGTGTGTGTGTGTGTATTATAACAGTTGTAACTTATAGTAATTGTCTGGGTGGCACCACATACTTTGTACTTTTTTATTGTCTGTCTAGACTCCAAAGCTATCTCTTTGTAGTCTCTAGGTAACTGTGTACAAACTACAAGCCCAGAAAGGATCTCTCAGTCCAGCCACAGTAAACCCTTTCATCATAAAACCTCTGAACACTTCAGTTAATCAATTATTATACACTTTCCATGGTTCCAACTTTACAGGCATTTTGTTAGTAAGTTTCTTTTAGAGTGCAATTAAAGCACAGAACGTGCAGATTTTGCAGCAAGATTTCTAAACCAATAGTGTTTTACTGTTGGTAACATAATGAGAATGCATATGTAGAGAAAACAGGAGAACATTTACACATGCTTTTCATTCCCCAGACTCCTTGTTGCTCTGGAACAATCTTGGACATAAACTGGAGTTCTCTGAGTATCCTCCTTCTCCTCCTCCTCCTCTAACATTTGGTAAGTGAGTCATTTGTGAACTTGACTTCCTTTCTGATACATCATGCCCCAAATGCTCATGAGCTTTTGAAGTTCCTTCATAAATGATATATTGCCTTATAACTACCTCCAGAATGTGACAGAATCCATTTTCCTGATAACTGTTGCTTTTCTGTCTGAGGCTGTTTTTAGGAAGCTCATTTAACAAGAATTAAATTTATTTTTGAGGGACTTTAAACTCATATACGTATTCGGGATACCTGTTAGAAACAAATTTTGATTTATATTGTTAAATGCAAACCATTGACTTTTAAATGATAATTTTTATAATGGATTTTTTCAAATACCTGTGCTATAGTTAACATATATTTACATAATATATATTTACATACGTAGAAATACTCTTATAGATAGTGGTCTGTTATACAAATCTGTATTTCATGATGAAGACAACAAAACAAATCTGAAAAACAAGTCTGTCCTAATCCCAGCATACTACAAGAAAGAAAAAGCAGGAATATGAAAAATTAGAAGATGACAATAGGTACAAACACATACACAAAATTAAATGAACTAATAACCTTCAAAACAAATGCATAAGATATTTTTCATCTCAAAATAGATATTTATGTATAAGGTGAAACCATGGATTATTTTCATGTCATCCACTTTCAGCCCTCAGCTTCTTCACCCATGCACAGGAGTGAAACCTGTGCCTAAAGCTTTAAATATATTCAGGTTGCATCTGACAAAGTGAACATAATTCAGAGCTGAACCCTTCAGCATAGATAGCAGCCATAATCAATGCCAAGTTTAGTTCAAGAAGGTTTTAGCAAAAGAGAATTCTGATAGTCTTTCTGTACACAGCGAAAGGTTCTCCAGAGAGCAGGAACCAAATGTATAGTGAGTATTGTCTATATCAAAATCAAACCATATAAAAATACATGTAGTCTGGTAGACAGTTCATAATTACAGTCAGAACCAAGAAGTGTGTGCATTAAATGCTTTCTGTCGCTGAAACAAATAGGCTGTGCTCTACATGAAGATTCTGTACTGCACAGAAAAATATTCTATTGAAATTAGTTATTATAGAAACCTATATAGTTAGTGGTCATTTATCAAATGTACTGTGACCTTCAGATTACTAAAAAGACAAGAAAAACCCTGGAAAGAGTATTTCTGAGATAATCATAGTCTTCTTGCTCAGTGTGGGTAGAAATTCCAGACACTTCTGAAAGTGACACCTCCACAGGCAATCGTTCATTAAGCAAAATTGTCAGTCTAGTATCCTCTTTACAAAACAGGGAACAACACTGGGAATGACTTCCTAAATTTTTGAAGGATTAACTGATATAATAGTAAAAAAAAAACCCTGACAGTACAGGAAATATCATGTCTCTGAGTGTATTACTTGTAGATTGGAAAATGCTTTTGCTCATTGTCTCATCTCTTTCATTTTTAACTTCATTGGCTTTTAAAAATATATGTCTTGTGAATGAATTGTTCTGTGATGCAGTTTGTATACAATATTCTATTATAGTGATGTATCTTCAGAGAATGAGGTCTTTTATTTTAAAAATTGAACTGGATCATAATGTTGAATCTTAATGTAGTACCTCTAAAGAAAAAAATCCTTTTAATCTTCACAGAATACATATATATAATGCCCATAGGAATAATTCGTAAAAATAAATCACATTGACACATTCCATGAGATCTTGTAAGGCCCTGCAGGGTGGCAGTGGCAGCAGCCACTTCTATTTACCATGTGTCTATTCCCCCAAAAGCTTTCTGTCCTAGTTTTAATTTGGCTCTATATCATGCTAAACAAATCATTTTGATTCCTTCTACATTTAAGACATCATTTGATAGCTCACTGTTAATCCTTCTAAAGGTTGACTGTAAGTCAGAGGCATCAGCACTCAGCCCTCTCAGAGAAAGTTCTGCATTCCTATAGCAGTTTTTCATGCTCAGTTTTTCAGCCAGGAGTGAGGGCTTAAAATAATTGTTAAACTGACTAATATGAAGGATCATAGGGTCACAAGATCATAGGCTTGTTCAGGTTGGAAGGACCTCAAAAAGTCATCAAGTTCAGTGATATACATGGATGGCCTGTAATCCATATTCCATATTCATCTATTAGAAAGCTAAGAACTCAGTACACAATGATGCAGGATGAAATCGGTCAGGGACACAAAAATGGTTTTTGAAAAAATTGAGAGAGAACCTTGGGATCAGACTTTCTGAAATACAGCTAGAGAACCACTGTGATAGTACAGGAAGCCTGGAAGCAGTGCTGGTTGAAACAATAAAGTATACAGATATTTAATGGGAAACCAGCAGCAGGAAGAGAGACGTGGTCAGATACAGGAAGAGTTACAGGCTATGCTCTTTGCAATGAAGCAATTCTACCAGGTCCTCTTTGAGCGCTGTCTGGATACAAAATCTTTAGAATACTCAAGAAGAAGCTATAACTGAATGCATCCAAAGAGTTGCAAAGCGTGGGGTATTCATTCATTCATTCCATAATGTCTGAATGAAGAATCGTCTGGAGAAGTCAAAGTAGTCAGTGCTGGTGACTAGCATCCTGTGCCTTTTAAGACATCTTCCCAGGCATAGCTCTGTGAAGCTGAAAACTGAGTCTGTCAACATGCAGCAGTAACTTTGGAGCTCTCTGCCTTGTGCAGTGCAGTATTGTTTTCAGATGTGTATCACTACAAGCACCATGATACATCCAGATTAATTAGGCCACCTAACACATCTACACTTTTTCCAGAACTCTAGCTAATATTTATTTAATACCAAGAAAAAGATGACTTAGATATTTTGGGGCCCTGAGGGCATTGATAGGCCCTAATGGCCCTGACCAGCCTCACCTGGAGCCTCCACCCACCTTTTCCCATGGGCCCAGGAGCACTACTTAAGCTCAGCCTTGGGCTACTAGTTGTCTGAGTTTTGCTGTTGACCTTGAGCATTTCCAGCATTTGGTTGTTTACTGTGTTGATCTGGACCTATAGGCTGTATTCCTAGCTTCATCTCAGACCTGCCTTTTTATCATAGACCTGCTTACTGATCATGAGGTTGTGTCTGACCCTTGTTACAGTTGCTGGATCTGATTCTGAGCTGCAGACTGACTTTACTCCTGAAGGCTGAGTCCCTCACCACCACAAGCTGGCGTGATGATTTGAGCTTCTAGCTGAGCCTGGCTGCTATCCCTGGCCCTACCTCAGTTGGATACTGTGGGACTGGACCCTGTCTGGTGAGGCCTCTGCCCTGCTGGCTATGTTACTGTGCTTGGTTCCTGCCTCTCTGTCTCCAAGAGAGTAGCCGCCCTTGCTGTGCCCTGACAGACACATCCTTAATGTCACTCAAGGGGACTTCAGAAGCTCTATTAAAGTACTGAATGAGATGTAATCCTACAAGCAGTAAATTAATTTCGGTTCCCAGACTGACCAGAGCCAAGGAACAAGTGCTTTAACGCTGCTTTCTAGCAGCATGTGAAGGATGACCTGTGTAAACTAAATAGGATATAATTCAAAAGGATCTAAACAGTAATCTCAGCAAATCTGAGACATAATATCACCAGATAAGTAGGCTCATGCTAGAGGAGAAAGTACCGTCAAAGGTGAGCCAAAGCGCTTATCTTCCAGTCAGGTGTGAATGTCCTTGTGCAAGCCTACCCAGAATAATGTGAGGTGTGCAAGGGATACTGGGGTTAATAGCTAGTCTTTAGCTTCGAGTTCATATCCTGACAGCAATGCATAATAAACCTGTTTAACATTAATAATAACAAGTTTACAGTCACCCTAGATTCTCACTCCTGGTTCTGAGAAGCAGAATATACTAAAGAAGCTCCAGTGAGAATGATAATCGGGAAAGTAAAAATGTGTTTATAAATTATGGTACACATGATATACCATAGTCAGGTAAAGGACCATAGCACACTATAGCAGAAATTAATTGATTCAGCACTAAGAGAGGTTCTTATGACAAGATCTCCTTATCCAAGTATCTCCAAGGTAAGGAAAAACAGTGCTGGGGTAGTTAAAAAAGAGTAAAGGTAAAGCAGACAGATCTCTTGGTTGACAGTGGGTCATTTCAGTACCCACTGCTGTGGACAGGACAGTGGTCCAGACAGAAACTGGTGGTCTGGATAAAGCATGTTTCCTAAAAAGGGTTTTACATGAGGCAGCACACAAGCACTGAAGAGGATGGCAAACTCTGCGCACAGCTTGCGACAACAAAGGTGCCAAGGATCTAAGCCAACACTCCCAGGTGAACTGGTCTGGGACTAGCCATCAAACAATCATGCACAAAAACTCCTGATAGCAGAAGGTAACAGTCCAAGCTGCAATATGACACCTGTCACACTGCGTGTGATAAAACTGTGAGATAAGTAAATGTGGTAATACAGATCCTCATTTGAAAAAGCCAGTAAGGAGCTGTTTAGCTTTAAAAATTTGTTTAAATCCTTGTAAAGTAGTGTGTTTCTGTTCTGCTGACTGTACTTTAATGAGAAGCCTTGAAATAGCACCACAACTCCTATTCTATCTTAGTACTGTGGGTCTTTTTCTTCTGTACGAAAAAACTTTTTCTTCTGTGCGAAGATACCTATACCTAGGTAGACAAAGGCTAGGTCAGACCAAAAGGGTGGCACTGAGCAAGTTACAAGGCCAGTGCCATGAATATCATAATAAAAAGGCAACAGTTCTGGTATTCTCTTGCATTATGTATGTTTGGAGTTGCTTAAATACAAAAGTATCCCAGTATATCACTAATTGTTAGTCTGAAAAACAATACCACAGGAAACTCATGTCAAGAAAGTTCTTGTAGGCTTTTTAAACTGTTCTCTTATCACTCAAAATAAAGCCTCTCCTGTGGAAAATAAAAGCTGGAGACCTCTTTAAAAAATAAGCTTTAGTTATTCTATGGCCTTCCTTCCAGTCTTACACCTACTGTAGGTATTACAGTTCTGAACCTGTTAACTCTCTTCTATGCTGTTTCGGGACTGTATATTCTATAACAGAGAGATGAAAAATATATTTGAAAATGTGAAATGCAAATAAGTAACTCATTTTATTTATATGCTACAACTACCAAATAGCTGTAAAACTTACTATGAAAAGAATTTCCAGTTTTCAGAGTTGTCCAAGAAATGGCCTTATCTCTCAAACTGAGCAAAACATTTTTATTTTTAGGTATGCATATTTGTGCTATCTTACCACTCCGGCTTAACCACCATAAATGTGATACACAAATACACAGCTGCAGCATAAAACCAAAAATGGCCAACAACCTCCCTCCCCCCATTAGATCTTACTTAACTGATATTCTAATAGTTTGTCTTTTGTCATTTGATTTAAGGAGAATGTAAAGGTTATATTGATACTGAGTTGCAGCATATGTTTTACAATGTTTTCATACTTTCATACATTACAAAAATATTTATATTTTAAATATAAGTTACAGAAAAACTGAAGGAGTAGGGTTTTACAAAGGAAATTAAATTTCTGATCTCTGCATATTATTTGAAAAATCCTTGCTTTCATGGGTAACATGAAAGCATCCTAAGGTAAGTTTTAAATATTGTACAGCTGTTAAGAAATGTAGGCCATGTGTATACATTCTAGTAATAATAATATTACAGGTACGTAATGTTTAAAATTTTTTTTTGTACCTGCTGTATCTATTTTATAATCCAAAATTAACATACATTCATACAGGTATACAGAATATCACTCACTTTTAGTTTTAAATGTTAAAGTTACTTAAACCCTCTTTTGGTATGTCTTTCATTTGAAGATCTCCTAGTTTAGCTCCTCTTGGCAACCTTTTCAGAGAGGTTATTGTCTGCTCTCATTTTACATTTAAGACATGTGAGATAAAGAAAACTAAAGCAACCTACACAAAGTTACTCAATTACTGGCAGAGCTGAAAGCCCAGAGAGAAAGCCTGTAGCTTCACTGAAGAGAAACATAAAACTCTGAGAAGGGCAAGAAAATTCAGCAGGGCAGGATTTCACTACAAGTCTCCCATTTCTGCTAGTAAAATCTTTCTTTAACATTAAGAATTGGAAATGGTATCATAATATTTAAAGCTAAAAAGTGGAATCTAGTATTCAAGCTTATTTATGTAGCTGTAGCATTTAAAAAACCTTAAAAAGAGTCTGACAGTAAAATGAATTTGCAAACCATACCATAATTCTTGCCCACAGAGATAAAAGTATGTCCTGAACTTCAGCTTGGACTAAGCAACCTCTCAGTTTTCAGTTTTGAACTAGGACCTGATGGCCATGCAGTGCTCAGGTCTCCAATAACTGTCACTTCTATACCACTGCTACAATGAATGTAAACTTTGGAGTTGCCTTGAGCTGTATAGCTAATTTCACATTTTTGCATTGTTTGAAAAAGACGGAAATAATACAAAACAACGTTAGAAAGAAAAGAAAATCTCAATTTTGAAATAACATTTTTTTCTTACAGAACTTAATGGAGAATATCCACATGTAAAATGAATTATTCTGATAGACTGTGATGTTCATGCTGGGAATATTATAGAAGAGAAGCTGGATGGGCTATACTTCAGTCTTCCTTTGAAGCCAGTACCTTTATATCCACTGACTTCAATCAGAGCAATATTATGGCAAGTACATTTTGTAACTGTTTTTTATTCTGCTTTTTCTCTATGGAAGTTAGGTTTATGCAGTTGCACCACCAACCAGCTCATCTGTTTCCGGCTCATCTTTCCAATATCTTTGAAATATAGTTTCCAATTTCAATCCAATTTGATAGAGGGGTACTTGTCTCAAAGGTACTCCAGCAGATTTCAGGAAAATAAGGAACTGGATAGAAAAGAGACTTAGAATCCTACTAAGAGAGATGCAGAGACTGACCTTTAACCATTCTGCTTGGCCTGCCCAGCAACCTGTGGTTAAGGAGCTTGTATACAGTAGCAAACTAACCATGAAATCCCGGACTACTTATAGTATGTTCATGTTGTAAAACCTCAATTTTACAAGTAGAGAGATGGTTATGTAGGAAATAAACTCTGGGATTTTGGTCAGTCATTTTGTATTAGAAATCACACTTAGCCCTTAGAGCTTTCAATGGCCGTACATTTATCTTCTAGATGATGGTGAGCAAATACAAGTCTTTCACTTTAAGACTTGGAGCACACCTTTATTAGCTTGCAAAGTGTTGCCCTTGTGGAATATATTTTGCCCTACAAAAACAGGACACCTTAAACTAGTAGCAATACTTTCTGACTTGTATATCAAAACAATCAAATGCAACTTCTTGCTAAAGAAATCCTTAAATTTCCTATTGGTAGCAGTGAGTGTATGCCAGATAACAGTGTGATCCTGCTCCTGCCCAGTTCTTACACTCTTTTGCAAGTTTCCCATGCTACATTGTTCTTTTTCTTTACTCTGGAAGCAATGTAATACCAGGAAAAGGCACAAGGTTAGGCCCATCTGCACTCTCTAAAAAATGATTTAATGGTCACCACTTTGAGAACATGAGAGATTAAACTAAAAAGAATAGACACTGTACTGGGCTGTTACTTTGGAGATAGGCTACCGGGCTACCTAGACCTTTGGTTTGACCAACATGGCTTTTCTGATGTTCTGTGTTCTTACAAGATCTTGCAGTTTGATTAAAGGTCATGTTTCATTCGGAAGCCTCTGTTTGACACATGCCAGCTCTCCAGGACCTAGGGTGGGATTACTTGATGGCTCTGGAAGTTATAATCTGTGTTGTATAAGCAGAGGAGAATTAAAAGCATAAATACACTGTTAAGGAAGCAAAAACAACAACAAAAAAAGTGCAAGATAATTGGTTCTTTTCTTTAAAGTGTGCTCCAGCACTAGACTAAGACATGAATGGAACTACCTACTGCATGCCATAACATGCATAATTTTCTGTGTCAGTTTCTAATTAGGGTGCAAACTCATAAAATTCCTGTTAGGACACAGTCTTGAGTAAGATGCTGTATTATTATACAGCCTCTGGAAACTAGTAGTTGCAATGAATATCCGCACATGACAATGTTAAAACCATGTGAACGCATAACATCTCATCTACATGTGATAAAAGGAGATCAGATGAAATAATACAAAGTAGTTAATCAGAAGCATGGGTACCATTGTTGGAGTCATTTGGTCTTGATTACTTGTATGTCTGTCATGGAAACATCGCATGGTCAAAATAGTGATATATATATATATAATAGTATATACATATAATAGTGATATAATGAGGGAAATACTTGAATATTTACAATTGTCTTCACATGAGAGTCCACCTAAGAAAATGCTGCAGCACTCCTTAAAATAGAAGTTAAACTTTAAGAAATTTTACTTCCTAAAACTTTAAAAAAGGCAGGAAACAATGCTAACTGTGATGTATTATCACTTCACAGATTTAAGAAATGAAACTTTTTTCAGTGTAGTTTAGGTTGTAGTCCTGTACATGCTTGGTATAAAGTATTTCTGGTAATCTTCACAGCCACGATATCCCTCTGTAAATTCTATCTTTCCTCTCCATCATCCCTTAGTTCCCCCAAATGAATAATCATATGTCCAGTAGTTGTACGAAGGAGTGAACCTGCTCCCTTTGGTGCCAATGAGAGAAGTATTTTTCAGTGGAAAACTTTCTGCATGCAGGAGAGGCCTGTCTGGAAGTGCTTGACAAGTAGCTGTAGTAAGACTTCTGTTAAATTCTTTCAAGCAATTTTAGAGTGAAAAAATTTACCTGTTGGTTATATGGCTTTTGATTAAAGGGATCGTTTCCCTATGCTGTGAAACCAGGTGATGGAAAATGTTCAAAAAGTTTTGTGTAAAATGGATTGCAGATTCCAGCTGCTAATGGCAGGCAGAATAACAAGTTGTTCTGTAAGAAAAGAAATTACCAAAGTTTACTTCCCCCAGCTCTTCATCCCGTGTTTGGATTCTTCAATCTCTTACAGGGAGTTAGCTTACACTGCCCTTTCCTTCAGTAGGTGCACTGATACAGTCTCCTTTTATTTCCTGCTTTAATGTGTTTTACATAAATGTATAGGAATGAAACCTCCTGATTTTGTTTGGTTAAAATTAGCTAATGACTATAAGATTTACTGAGGAAACATGTCCATCTACGTGAAAACACAGATGGTATAATTGTCTATAAGTGATTTCCCTAGGAAACCAGGCTAAAAGTGGTGATATTCATGCTTTATTCTCTCTGCAAATTAACTCCATTATGAAATATCTGTCTAATGTCTTTAAATTAAATTAAAAGTGAAAGGTCTTTTTTGGTGAAAGGTATTTTGCCCCAATTGCTTTCAGCAGTAATCCCGATCCCAAGCATATTTATTTCCAGTCTCTGTTCTGTCAGCAGCCCAGCTGCAGCCTATCTGCTCAGCTGTACTAGCTCTCCTGGTTCTGCTTGAGACTTTCCAGTATGACTTCAGCATGGTGATGTGATTTGCCTTAAAAAAGAATCTGTACAGCCATGCTGAGGTTGGTTGAAAGAAAAGATTAACACATTGAAAGAGAAAACTTACTTCCTTCTCTTGGAATATGTTTACTCTGATTTTGTGAATGCTTTATTTAGGCATATGTTTACATACTAATGATTTTTTAAAATCACCTTTGTGATTTTAAGTTTAAAATTAATTTAAAATATGATTTTAAATTAATTTTATTAAGGTGGTGTATGTGACTACTTCTCTTTTATGAAGTAAAAGTACTGTAAGAGCACAAAAACTTTGATCTTTAGCTCAAACTTGTTCTTAAATGCTTTTAGTTAACTCTAAAAAGACTGGTTTAATGAAACAGGTACCCAAAGTGACTTGTGTGAATTTAAAATCACTTTTTGATTTAAACTGTTTACTTTCCAAGTAATAATCTTCAAGTTAATTTCTCGAACTGTAAGCAGGAAAAGCAGACTTTTTCAGGGTGCACACGGCCTGCAAGCTCTGCTGCGGTGCTCGGACACGGAGCCCTTACGCCCGCGTCTAGCGCTGCGCAGGAGCGGGGGCCCCGGGGCTCCCGGGCGGCGGCGAGCAGCGCGGCGAGCAAAGGGCGCGCGGAACCGCGCTGCGCGGAGCTCGCGGCCCCTCCCCGCGGGGCGCGCCGAGGGGCCCGCGGCCTCCACCCGCGGGGCGGCGGCGGCGCGCCGGGAGCCCGGGGCGAAGGCAGGGCGCCGCGCCAGCCCCGCCCGCCGCCTCCCGGCCGCGCCGCGCCGCGCCCCGCCCCTCGCCTCGCCTCGCCTCGCCTCCCCTCCCCGGCAGGGCCGGGCGGCGGAAGGACAAATAGTCCCGCCGCATTGTTCGGCCGCGGCAACTTTCGGCCGCCCGGCGGGGCGCGGGGAGCCGGGCGCGGGGGCGCGGGGGCCGCCGCGCTGCGGGCGGGCGGGCGGCGCGGGGCCGCGGCCCCCGGGGCCGCACGGCCAGTTCCGGGCACCGCGGCGCCCGGCCCCGCGCGAGCGTGGCCCGACCCGGCCCGGTTCGGCTTGTCCGGGGCGGCGCCGGGGGCGGGGGCGCCCGCAGCTTTCCGCCCTGCTCGGCCTGACCGTCCCGGAGCGGCGGGGCGGCGCGGGCCATCCCGCTGGGGCGGCGCCGTCCCATCGCTTCCCCCCTCCCTCCTGAACAACTTTTGCCTTTACATAAGAACTGCTGCGCTGCACGTCGCCCCTTACGGCAAGCCGAGCCTTTTACCTACTTCCTACCTAGCCAGAAGTACTTGTCGGTGAATATTTTCTCCACGGCAGCAACAACAAATTACGTTTAGCTGCAAGTGCCCCATAGAAACAGTTCTCGACTTTACAGTAGTCAAGCTGCATGCTCACTCTGGTCATCCCCCCCCCCCCCCAGTAAATAAAATGGTGAGAGGTTTCACCGTGACATTTTTGTGCAAATGTTCTAAATGTTCTCTTTTGTCCTAGAAACCGTTGTACAATTTAATTTCTGTGAAGTAAATACAGAAGGCAGCAACAGAGGCAGCAAGTTCAGTTTTCTGTATGATGGAACAAGTACTGTTCAATCATGAGGCTTGACTGTGTGAAGGTAGTTGTATATCTATTTGTAAGGTGCTTTTCCAAAGCCTATTTTAGAAAGAAGTAGTGTTGGAAGAGCACAGGGCCTCCCCAAGAGTTTTATCCAAAACACAGCAACAAAAACGAAATTAGTTTCATTTATTTTGATCATCAGTCAGATTCCAGGTGTCCCCAGACACAAGTCAGAAAATGGAGTTGTTCTGCCCATGTTAGCAGCAGGAAATAAGGTTGCATTGTCCCTGCTGCTTGCTCAGATTGGGCATTGCTCTGAGTACCGGGAAGTCTGCTGGAAACTGTAGAAAGCCTTTTTTTTTTTTTTTTTTTTTTTTTTTTTTTTTTTGTGGAGGTGAGAATTTGCCTGTTGTGAAAAAACCTGGACTAAGAAGAGAGGTTTGTTGACTTCTCTCCAGGGCTATGGATTTGCTGAGCAACAGAGTTTATCATGGATAAATTGCTCACCGTGGATGCAGGCTGTGTGCATGCATGTATGATTTAAAGGAGCCATGCCCGTGAAAACTCCATCCTGGGTCAAATGCTTTGTCAGGGAACACCATAGGAGCTGGCATGGTGTGGGTGGCAGCAGGGAATTAATCCAGTGTGTGAATTTAAGAATAAATAAAACAAAAGGAGGCATGCAAGCTTAATGATTTTATTCACACAGGCATGGTACATTAAATAATAATACAGAATACATTTTCTCACATCCCTGAATACACAACAGCTGTCTGCTGTATCAAATATTTTTCCTTTAAGGAACAGAGGGAAAGCAGCGCACAAAGACTGTTAAAATCAGTGTATGAATGTGATGATTTTCAAGGTTCTGTGCACAACTGATTTGTTTTTTGTATTCCTCTTTTTTTTCCTTCTTTTTTTCTTTTTAATGTCCTGTGCTACGTGTAATTCTTTTCCATTTTCATGGCCATGTTGAAGTATGCAGAAGAATGTTACCATCACCATCTGGCAACTTGCAATTCCCTGATTGCTGTGGTTGGTAGCTGACCATATTGATGTTGGTAGATCAGCTGTCAGGGCTGTTACTATAAAGATTTACAGTTGTGTTGTGTGCTCTGTCAGAGACTGGAGTTTACTGGTGGCTTTGTATGAATAGATTCACATGCTTATTCTTTGCACTGTTTACTCCAAGGCAGACCTGAGATTTCTCTAAGGAAAGAGTATTTATCCATAAGATTAATAAGCTTATTTATCTCAGTGGAAAATTCACCAGTGATAATATGACTGGGAAAGCATCTTCAGGAGTTCAGCCCTTATTATTGGATTTTTTGCTCACCAAATCACTAGCAAAATGATTGACAGTTATGATTCCTTCTATATTTCTGTGCTATCCATCTTAATCATTCCTCCCATTATACTTAAGACCTTTTATTTTTGCAGAAATAAAAGAGAAAGGTTTTAAAAATTGCAGAAGACAGTGGCACTTCAACCTTCCACGTGCAAGGAAGGTATTATAGCATCACAACAAAGCTGAAAGCTTTTAATTTTTTTGTGATTCGTGTAAGATATGTTTGCTGTATTTGCCACTTTATCAGGAAAGAACCTTGAGTATAGACTGGAGCAGGAGTAGAACAGGAAATGTTTTCTTTGCTGCAAATGGAAATCTTTAATTACTGTCTGAGTGATTTTTTGAACACAGTTTTCTGATTCCTCTTTCTTCAGATGTTTTGAAGTGTTTGTAAAGCCTAACTTGGGTATATTTTCTCATACCTTTTTCAAATTTCCTGAAAGTGGAGAGCATTTTTTAAATGTTGACCATGTTATTTTTTTTTTTCTGTTTCTTTCTTCTTTCCTTTGTGTAATTCTATGGTAAGATGTGGATATGCAAAATATTTAACTCATCCTTTGCAGTGAGCAGGAGGGATTCGTAGAGAGAAGCAAAAAGAAAGGACAGTAAGTAAGCAGCAGCTTGAGAAGGGCGTTGGAGATTATCAGAACAGCCAAAAGACTTTGCTATTACATATAGATAGAATATTGTGGCTTGGTGATTTGAGTGTACATGCTATTTTGATCGATGTTAAATAGGTTGAGTTTCAAAATTGAAAAAAATTCCAAATCTGACCAAAGTGGCAGATATTTAGTACCTGTGAAAAATTAGTTTAAAACTCTTTTTATGATTTTGTTGTAATACAGGATATCATAGTTACTGATCTCCTTCACGCCACTCTCAGTTTTATTCAGGCTATCTGCATGAGTTCCTTACGAAATTTCTGAATTGGCCAACTCATCAAATTCTTGAATGCCCAGAGCAATCTCCTTTAGGTTAGACTAATGATATACTTTGGCCCAAAGTATACCTTCTGTGGGGCCTGTGTACTTGGTGAGTTGTTTGGCATCGTTTCTGGAAACGTCTTTTACGTCCTGGTCATTTTTCTACGGGTGTCTGGACATTCAAAGAGGACAATTCGATAGAGATCTAATGCAGCAGAATGGCTGCCATGATTCTGAATGAAAGACCAAATGTCACTTTAATTAAAGTATCTTATGCTGTTTTACATATCTTTAAACACTAGGTCATGGATTATATGAATATCTCAATTTTCACTTAAAGTTTCTAGCTGCAGATAAAAGCAATGTCAACCTAGGAATGTGAACTTTAAAACCTCAGTGATCAGAGGGCAAATAAAAAAGAATTATTGTTGAAATTCAGTTTTAATTTTGATACAATTACACATCAGTACAAAAAACTGCTAACATTATTGCTTCCCTTACCTTTAGATTTGGTCAGTTTTTAAGCTATGTTATCAATGTTGTAGCTGTACTGCTGGGGACTGAGTACTAATACCAGTGTGTTTTAAAGAGTAATCTTTTAAGAGGAATAACATTTTCACAGTATGTAAATAGAGGATCCTCCTTGCAATTAAAATATGTTAAAGAACCATCCTCATGAAACATATAATGATCTCTGTCATTGAGTGCTTTCCTCTAATGTGAAGCATTATTTATACATCAAAGGAAAAAAGTACATATTACATCCCTCTAGGGCACAGAGAATGGAAAGCATTGTGTTGATATTTTAATACAAATTGCTTCCTGCATTTCTAAGTGGCAGATATATGAATATTCATAGAATCACAAGGCCAGATGATTACTCCAGTACGTGGCGTATAGGGGAGAAAAATGGAAGAAAAGTTTTAAAGGCTTCAGTATTGTCAGTGCGACTTTGCTGGGGGGTGGTAAGTTTGGTACCACCCTCCCCTTCCTCCGGAAGGTGTCACGGTTAGGATGCTGGGCATGGGAAGTGTTGAGCTGGAGAGGACAGGGCCTGGGCCTGGAGAGCCCTCTGCACGGCGTGCTGCTTTCCAAACCTGATGGATTGCCAAGCAGCAGTCCGCAAAGGGATGAACGCTTCTCCAAGCAGGGTGCCTTTCTTCACTACACTTACTACCTCCCTGGAGGTTTTTAGGTTCTCCAGGATTTTAAGAATGCTCTTTTGTTTTCACGGAGATTTTTTTTTAATCATCTGATCACTTTCAGAGAGACAGGGGTATTATAGCTCTCAGGACCAAGAGCCAGAAAAGAGCCCAGTTAATATGGTATGTAGTAGGCTGAGACCCAGGTGGTGGCAAGTAGGTGCCACCTGGGGGCTCTGCAGGCTTGAGGTCTACGTGTAACAGAGCATCAGGTTGTGCGCAGGGATCAAAATCTTCGGCATTATGAAAAGCAGTGCGTTTTTATTAGGCTGCTATGCTGTTGTGTCTGAGCAGCTTATGAACGTGAAACAGACTTCTCTGCAAACTAGACATGCAGTGGTGTTTGGAAAAAAAGAGAGAGGGCACAAAAAAGTGATTTATCTGTAGAAATGTGAGGACCCAAAAGAGAGCACAGGTTCTTCAGCACACTGGTTCCCATTTGAGCACGGAAACTGTAAATGAGGCTAGTTCAGCTTTAGCATCACCCATTTCAGACAAGTGCGCTGTTCATATGAACGCGTGTTCCTGTGTAACATAGATATTTTTATGCTTTGGTATGTTGCATGGTTTAAATTTTGTATATTGAAAAGGAAGTTGCCAGTTAATGTTTAAAGCTTGCTGTATATTCATATACAATTTTCTGTTGCAAAGTAAGACTGTCTGTAGATACATTCAAAGTGTTTAAGCCTCTTTTATGCTATCTGAAGTCAGGATAAGCGCGATGACACGTTTTGGAGCACGGATACCGGTGCAAAAGCTGTATTGAGAGGTTTGTGCGCTAGCGCGCTCGGGTGGGTTGGGGGTGCTTCTACGGGCGCCCTTTGTGGTGTTGCGGTGCGCGCCGTGCCCGGGAGCCGCAGCTGCGTGTGCGGACCCTGCTCTTCGCTGGGTGTGCCGAGCCGAGCCGTGCCGCGCCCGGCGGCGGCCCCGCGCGGGGTCCTGCTGCGCCCGGGCCGGGGCCGGGGCCGGGGGCGCTGCGCGGGCGGCGGCGGCGGCGCCTCCCTCCCCGCCCGCCGCCCAGCCGGCGCCGCAGGGGTTAAGCGAGCGGCGGCGCTCGGCGCGGAGGGATACGGAGACGGAGCCTTGAACGTGGTGCTGAGGCTCCGTAAGCAAAAAAATGTCTGCCTAAGGGAAACCCACAAGTTCCTTCCAGCGGGGGGGGAGCGCTCGGCCCGCCGCCTCCCGCGCCGCCCGCGGCCCCGCCGCCGCCCGCAGCTCGCCGGGCAGCAGGTGAGCGGGGCCGCGGGAAGTTGGGCAGAGCCGGGGGGAGGGAGCGGCGGCGGCCGGCGCTCCGAGGGGCAGCGGCGGCGGCGGCGGCCGGGAGCCGCGGCCTGGCGGGCGCGGGGGGCCGGGGCCGGGGCGCGGGGCCGGGCGCCGCGGAGCGGAGCGGAGCGGGAGGCGCCCCGGGGGCGGGGGGCGGCGGGGGGCCGCGGCCGGCGCGGCGGCACCGAGCGCTCGCAGCCCGGCCCGGCCCTGCCCGGCCCGGCCCCGCCGGGCGGCCGCGAAACTTGAGGGGCGGCGGGGCTGCGGCGGCGCCCGGCGGGGCGCGGGGCGCGGGGCGCGAGCCGGCCCCTCCCCCGCGCCCCCCCCCGCGCGCGCCGCCGGCCCCGAGGCGGCTCCCGCCCGCCGGCGGCTGCGGCGCGGCGCGGCGCGGCGGTCACCGCCCGCCTGGCGAGCGGCCGCGGCCGGTCCCGCCTCCCGGCGGCGGCGGCGGGCATGGCGGCGCGGAGGCGCGGGCGGCCCGGGCCCTCGGCCCCATTGTTGCCGAGACAGTGAGTCACTTAATCCCGCTAATCCCGCGCGGCCGGCGGGCGGGCGAGCCCGCGCAGGCCTGCGGGCCGCCGCCCCGGGCGGCGCGGTGGCGGCGGCGGCGGGGCCGGCCGCGGGGGCGGCAGCGGGGGCGGCCGCCGCGCCCCGGCGGCGGCGCGCTGCTGAAGGACGCGGCCCCGCGGCGGCCCGGGCGGCGCAGCGCCGGCCCGGCGGCGCGCTGAGGTGCCCCCGCGTCTCTCCCCGGTGCCCCACGCAGGACGCAGCAGCCGGGGAGGAGGATGAACTCGCAGCAGCAGAGGATGGCCGCCATCGGGACGGACAAGGAGCTGAGCGACCTGCTGGACTTCAGCGCGGTAGGATCCCCGCGGGCGCCCGAGCTCGGCGCCGTGCCTGGACGTCCCGATTTAGTGCTGTGACACCCGCTGGGCGGTGGGCTCAGCCGGCTGAAATCGGGCCGGCCCGCTGGTGGCAAAATCTAGCAATTAACGTTTCAGAGCTGGCGTGTGCCAGCGGTAGTCTTGCCTGTTAAAATATTTCTGTCGGGGAGGGGGAGAAGGTAAACCGAAAGAAAATTTGCTGATGTCTGGAACGATAAGAGTTTTCGGAGTAAAAATTATCAATGATTTTGGTTTGGAAAGGTGAGATTTGTCTGTGTGTATTTTTAACAGACTCTTGAAAAGGTGTTTGATTTATGAACAAAATAGAAAACTGCTGCCTTACAAATGCTGTCTCTGTCAAGTGACTTCAAATTCATTGATCTGTAGGAAATATTTTGACTTATAAAGTTTTATGATGTATAATTATTTTAAATTGCAGTAATAGCTTTTTCTTTTTCTTTCTTTTATTTTCTTTCTTTCTTTCTTTTTTTTTTGAAATGGAGAGTTTAGTGGTACTAAATAAATTGCAAGGAGCAGTTATTGGCTTTACGGCTTGGAAAATGAATTTACTGTTTATTTACTAGTAGAAATATGCCTCAATTAATTGATTAATATTCAATCTCTTCCAAGAGTACAGTCTAGATTAGTAATTTAACACAGTGTTTTCACACTAACTTAAACATATTGTTTTCTTGTTTTGCAGATGTTTTCCCCACCTGTTAATAGTGGGAAAACCAGACCAACTACATTAGGAAGCAGTCAGTTCAGTGGATCAGGTAGGATGCATCTGAGATATCAAAACCTAGCTGTACGAACTTTGTGTATTTGGATAGTTTTAGGATGCTTGAAGTATGATAATCTTTCTATTGTACATAGTCTTATAAGATGCTCAAATTAAGTGGATGTGTCCTGTTTTGGTCTGACTTGATTAGACGTTTTGTTCTTGGCTTCAGCCACAGTCTTCCTTTTATGTGCCTCTGACTACTCATCTCAATACAGTTAAATGTTAAGTATCTCTAGTCACACTGATATACAAGTTGTTTATCTGTTACAGTAAAAATGAATGGCGGCTTTGTTTTTGTTTGATAAAACTGAACTTCTCTTCAGTAAGTATTTTCTAGTGCCAGTAAGAAAGGGGAAAAAACACTTCAGTAAAATGCCGGGTGATTAAATATTCCTGATTGTAGAACAGATCTTAAGACATTTTCCTTAAGATTGTATTTCTACTTAGTACCTGTCTTTTCTATAAAAATCCCAGTATTTTAAGAGTTACTCACCAGATACTACTAGCTACCAGATCTGAATTATTCTATTGTATTACTAAAGTGATTTGCTAAAACTTGAAATTATTGCCTTTTTCTGTCCCCTTCTCATCTGCCCTTTGGAACCCTGGTTTAGTACAAGATAATACGATTTTCTAATACTTTGTAGTCCTCAAAGTTCAAACACATGTAATTGTCCTTTGTTGAAGCTTTATCAATGCCACTTGAAAACGAGTAAGTGTAGCTACGTGTTGCATGTATTTTGTTACTTGCTGTTTTCATTGAGGACCACCTAATGTCTATTTTCAAAGACTTTTAGCTGAGCCAGTGAACTAAATATAAGTGTAACTTTTAAAAGACACTTTGAAAGAATGTATTTACTATTTCTTTTAAAGGAGTAACTTTTTGATACTTTTTTTTCCCCGAGTGTGTATTTTGTGTGAATAGGATGAAGTGATGTTTTTTGTTTTTACTTAACAAAAGTAAGTATTTAGAATGCGCATACAGAAGTGCAATGTAGGAGTTGTTTGAAATTCTGGAGTAACTTTGCCTGTTTATTTCATATATTACCACAGCTATTGCTTTGAGAATTCAAGCAATGTCTTGAATTTTAGTGGCATTTTAGAATTTTTATTTTTAACAGCATTAGAAAAGCTTCTAAATTGCAGGCTTGTGCAAATTCTTCAGAGACTGTTTTACCTCATTTAATTTAACTAAAATATGTAGTAAGAGCAATAAATGCATACGTTTAAGGAAGTATTTCACCTTTCCTTTTATTTTCCCTAAAACACAAGCATTTTTGACTTGTTTTTTACATATAAGTTAAATTAATTCCTTATACAATGTAGTTAACCTGTTTGTTTATTTTGTATGACCATTTTTTTTCTCAAAAACTTCTTTTAAGAGGTTCAAACATCTGAAATTTATTGTGGGGATCACAACCTTGAGGATTTTTTTTTCCTTCTATACTTTGCTTTTCTGGGACAAATAAAATCTGCATAATAAAGCTTTCACAGTTAATTAAGGTATTAGCTTGATCTTGGGTGCTATGGCTTGCCCTTTGCATAGGTAACGTTTTCCCCTTCTCTTCTATTTTCTCTCCAAGTGCTGGCTCAAAAAAAAAAAAAAAAAAAAAAAAGAATGCCAAAATACTTAGCTTGTTGGGGGAAATAGTGTTAGTGACTTCTCGTATTTCTTTATTGGGAAGCCTAATCTCTCCTGATACAGGATATCATCACATAGATACCAATCATGAGGGAATGCACTGCAGCTGTCAAACAAGCTACAACCTCAACAGAAATCCCCTTAGAGAAAGATAATAGTATATATCCGCGGCTTTTAATTCATTATGTTTCTCATTGAACAGACTGACTGGTTGGTTGAATTAAACGCACAAATTCTTGTAAGTTTACAATGACCTAAGCCTTGACTTGGGGATTACTCTCTGCAGAAGTGAGGGGTAAAAAACTTCTATAACAGCTGTGTTCTGAGCCAGAGTTCAGCATTGTAGAAAGACCTGGTTGAGACAGTTTATGAAGTATGGGCGTTTAACTGTGATCTTGCTTAATTTCAAGTGTCCCGTAGCTTGTAGGAGAAACAGTGTTTGAATGCTGGTAATTTGTTTTTCTTGCTATTTAATCTGTTTTTCTTGCTATTAGAGGTCACTTTTTAAAGGGAAACATAGGAGGAAAAGGTATTTATTCCTTTGAGCCATCCAGTGTGAAAAGGCACAGTATGTATAGATTTCTAAAAAGTACTTTTTCTGCTTTGAATACGTTATGATGATATCTCTTAAAGAGGCTTTCTGTGATTTTGATTGCAGTTAGGGAAGTGTAGCTTGCTTCAGTATCTTTACCATTAAAATTATTTTTATCTCCCTTTTTGATATGTTTCTGCAAATACACAGAAGGAAGGTGGTTTTCTTTTCTTTACTGGAGTAAGACTGTGTTTATTTCTTGTTAGTTATAATAGAACCTTATTTTTCTTATTAAAATTTAATAAGTAAATAAAAATACTTCCCCCTCAAGTCCCAACCAAACCTATTCAAGAAGCAGCTTAATGGCCCCCATTCAATAGGCAAGAACTATGCAGACAAACAATTGATTTTTCATGTGAGTTTCTTTTAAGACTCTCTACTCCTTGGAAATCTAAATTAAAAGAAATGCTTATGATGTCTTTCCTACTCCCCTCCTCTTCTCCACCCCCCCCCATCTCCACTTTGAAAGGACAAAATAGTTGTTCAAGGACAACTAGGTTGTTTTTATTTTTTCAAGCTTTGCTTTCTAAAATTTTGGGAATACTAGGGTTTATGCTATTAGTTTTTATATAACGAGCATAATCTGATATGCTCCTGCATTATGTCTGTTAGATTTTTTTATATATATATATATATATAATCTAGTTACACATTTTTATAATACCTAAAATGACTGGGTTTTATTATTTTTTATTTTTTTAGAAAAGATTGTCATGGATTAATATAGGAACAGTGTGTTTTGAATGAAAGATAACTGAGGTGTCTAGGAATGTGTGGTGTTGGGGAGGCTGCCTTTCTACAGGTCAATCAGTTAAGAATGAAAGTTGCAGATGAAATAAGGAAGCTAATCTGGTATATCATAGTATCTTATGGCAGTAAGTTGTGTAAGCTGCTGATAAAGTCAACTATCTTGGTCACACTACTGATGAAAGTAAACATTCTCAGGAAAATAACCTGATATCTAAGTTAGTGAGTTAAACTATGAAATATTCCTCAATTCCTCTTGTAAATACCTCCTGTTTAAAACAAAACTTTCCATTCCTTCTCTTCCTGCAAAACCAGCTTGATAAGATAAGGAATTTTACCTTAGAAATGGTAAAAGGAGAAGACAAAGATCAGAGATATGCTCCACCAGGCTTCTTAATTTGAATGTAATTAATTGGGCTTTTTTCAGGTTTTATTTAAAATCAAAAATTTCTAATTTTGATACTATGATTAATAGCAGTGAGCATGATTTAAAATGAAATTTTGTTTACTTTTGTCAAAACCACAAAATTTATGCTAACTGACATAAGGGTAGTTATCCCTTTTCCCTATGCCTTCATTTAATACAGGATCTCCATTAAGATCCAGTTACAACACCCAGATATACTTGAAAATTGTTAACCTTGGGCATGGTACCTTAAAATAAGACTTAATTTCAAAGAACTCTTTAGATTGTAATGAAAAATGTGATTTGAGATGGTATTTTATGTAGCCTGTGGCCTACTACTTTAAATTCTTGTAGCCTTATAGTTGTATTGATAGTAGCATTTTTGTGTGTGTCTGTGTGCATGCAAGATTTCAGTTAAAAAAATGAAGTAAGATAATGTGTGTGTCTAATGGAAAACAAAGTGAGAGAAGTTTAAGAGGAAAAATTCAAGAACTGAGTAGTTGAAACACGATACATCCATTGGCTGTAAGAGTCTTCTGAAGTGTTTGAAAAACACATACACACATTTGTACCCAGAAATCTTTGGTGGGCACAAGTCGTACACATATTTAGATATTCCTCATACGAAGCCTACATGCAAAAAACTTAATGTATCTGCATACTGTCTGTGTGCAAATTCAGATGGTTGCCATTTCCACTTCTCTGCCCAATAATCTACTGAGTTTGAAAGGGAAGGATTGGGATAGGCTACTAATTAGTGGCTTGATGCAAAACTCTTCAAGCTGCTAGCCTCCCATTAACTTGAGTGGCTGCAAATTTGGGGACCCTGCATTCAGACTGGAGGCAATGGTAGTTCTATTTAGTAGATCTAATAAGTTACCAGTGTTTCCCAAAATAGTAAAAGTTGATGTGAATTCAGTTTGTCATTCCTGTAATCTCTTATTTCCTCCCTAATGTAATGTCAGCAGTTCTTTATAAAAATTTCAGTACAGCGACGTGAATGTTGGCTCTGTAGAAGAGGAAAGAACACTCAAAATTGTGATGGTTGGATAGCTCTTTAGGGTGAAAACTGCAGAATGTGGAGACTCTTCTTATGTACAAATCAATGTTTCTAACCTTTCAGAATACATTATTCTCTCTCTCTTTCCCTCTCTTTTTGATTTCTATCCGCCCCTCCCATCCTCATAACTAGTTACTCAGAGCCAATTCTCTCTGCTTTTGTTCCCTGCTATTCTATGTGCATTTCAGGTGCAATCTCCTTTTGGGATATGGGAAGTTTCTAGTGCCTGCTCCTAATTCCTAAAATAAGGAGCTGATGAGAGATGTTGTGTAGTCTGGTCCTTAAATTATGAAGAGTTAGTCTACGGCAAATGCTGGCTGTCTTTTAAATAGGAAAAGGTGAAGGCCTGTATCTGAGGACTTTGATTTATATTTTTTCTGTAGTCATCCAGAATATATTACAATCTTGTATTTTTTTTATTTACTTTTTAAAAGAAGATAAGCTTACTGCATTACATGCCAAAAGTCTAGGGCAGCCTGCTAAAATAAACATTAGATTATGCAGCTAAGTGATATTTAAATTTTTATTTGTAATATTTAATTTGTCCTCCAACTCTGCTAAAAGTGAATTGGCAGGCCTGATAACCTGGTATTTCATCTTTAGTTTGTGGAGTGCTAAATTCAGTCTTCTAAGGGCTTTTGAAGAACTCTTGCTTAAACATCTTGCTTAAAAGCAGGGAAGTCATTAGCTTCTCTCTTCCCTAGCTGTTTGTGGGGGAGCCCTGTGGATTACCCTTCAAATGGGCTGAACCCAAATGAAGTAAAGATTTTAGACTGGATCATTCACCTGCTGGAAGGCTGATACTGTGCTAGCGTATAGGGGACTTGCCTATCGGCAGTCTCTGTGCTGCTCTTGCTGTCTTTTCCTTCACCCTTTCCTCTGCCTTGAGAAAGATAAACTGTCAGAGACTTACTTGATGAAGAGTCCTGAAAAGCACAGCATATAAAAGAGCTAAACAATTGCCTCCATCATACTGGTTTAAAAGAAAGGAAGGGAAAAACTATTGGACAAATGGAGGAAGCTGATGGTCCAACTTTAAAGCAGGCAAGCTTCTGCGAGGAGCTTATGGTCACATGGATACTGGGTTTTTGATGGTTATGAAAAAATAACAGATGATTTTGATTTTTGACATTCCTGGAAATTAGGACTATTTCATGCTAAATCTCCTGATATAACTTCCTGAAGTGGTATTTTAAAATATGAGTAATTTCCATCTTTCACATGTATCAAACTATTTTGCCAAAGTTACGAAAGTTATTACAATAGCTAGATGTTCTTAATATAGCTTTTTGACCAGATAAGTGTTCATCAGTCATTTATTACAGTAGGCCATGTTTTTGAAAATGTGGCTGTTATCACTTTAAGTTGACACTATAAACCTCGCGTCAATCCATGAGAAATTCCTTGCTGTCTACTGAATACCTAATTTTAGTATTTCTAGTAGCATTCAGTCTTTCCTCTATTCAGAAATGTACTTGACATTGTTAATATGGGACATGATAATTTGATGTATTGGTTTTTAGAACGCATTTTTCCAAGAGGTTAATCTGAGATTTTCAGCAATTAGTTCTCCCTGGTTGAGAGCAGTGATGCGACAACTGTGTTAACAAGCATAGCATTCATCTCCAATCCTTGTATTAAAGTTACTGTGTTGCAATAAAAGGAAGATCTTTGCAACGTTATTTTTAGATGTCTTAGAAGGTCTGAAGGCACAACACTGCCTAGTCCTTTTCTTCATGACGTGGAGCTAGACAATATGGGAACCCACCCCTTCCCCAGACAATACACCCGCTCACCAGAATTTTTTCTGAAACAACTTTAGATGACGAAGAGTATCCAGAGGTTTCAGGGTTTGGTCTTAATGGTAAGAGTGCGATTTGAAATTATCTGTTTTATTTCAGGGTTTACTTAGGGAGCAATATGTTCCTGAGCTTTTTAATGGTGGATAAACTTAAAATCAGCCTATTACGGGAGAACTTTCAATACATAAAATAGCTAAGGAGTGAGATCTTGTGGTTTTTATTGTTGTTGTTTGGGTCTTTTTTTGTCTTTGTCAAGGGAATTGTGTGTTACAGGTTTGTCATTCATCCATGAATGCCAAAGTTTCCATCTTTCCCCACTTCATTCTAACTGTCACACAAATAGAACTTAACCTTGCTATTTTAGCTGTCAAACCAGTATAATAGCTGTTTGTCTCAGATGATTTTACTTTATCTGTAGTCGAGACTCTACATATGTTATATGAATTTCTTTAAATTTACTATGTACTATACTATTCATTTGGCAAACTGTTTTTTTTCATTTGTTAAAATTATAGTGTAATTATTCAGATTTATCTGTTTTTTACAGTTGAGAAATATATGTTATGAACAAAAGAACTTTTAAGACTAATAAAAAATCATATCCCTTGCTAAGCTTGGAGTTTGTGAAGACTTCTTAAAATTGAAAGACCTGCATAAACTTGAATAGCTCACTAGACCACTTGCACTGATTCTTCTTAACCACTGAGTTGCAATTTTTTTGGTACTGTAGTTTCGAAGGATCATATTTTTGGAGTGTGTGAATGAGCATTTTTTGAGATTTTTTTTAATAGCTTTAAAATTATGCATAGAGCCAGATGTGATCTATATGATATAATAAATAAGTCTCATATCTTAGATTTCCTTCACAATAAATACATTTGTTTAAGTCTTTTGTGTATATCAGGTTATTGTATTTGACAAATCAGTTTTAACAATTTTATCGAATAAAATGTGTCCTCTAAGAAACTTTATTTTAAAGATATTGTATAATTTAAAATATTAGCACTTACTATATATATATGTGTGTGTGTGTGTATATATATATATCAGTTTTATTTAGTTTAGTCTTGTTATTGTGTGCCATTTTATAAAGAGAGAAAGAGTCACTAAATTTCAATGATAAATAAAGAGAGAAAGAGTCACTAAATTTCAATGATAAATAAAGAAATAACACCAGGCAGTATTTTTTTCCTACATGTAAATTGTTTGATGCAGATTGTTATTTAATACGGTAGCAGGGTTAGAAGAAATGTACACCTTAATGGCCAATTCTGGTAATTAAGCACTGTAAGAAAAGGGAAGCAAACTATTTCAGTGCGTAACGGTCTCCATAGGCTAGGAAATGTATTTTTAATCTCCCTCTCGCCTTCCCCCCCCCATCCTGCCTTATGAAATAATGGCCACACCTTCATTTTTGTGTGTCTGTGTGTGTATTTCCCTTTTAATAAGAAAGTCTATAAATTTCCAGTTTGTTTAAATATATCATCCCAAATATTTGTGAATATTTGTAAGCTTTTTAAATGCTATAATCCATTATGTGCATTTACTTTAAATGGTTGTAGAAGCAAGTTTGTTGCTATTATGAGCCTAAGATGAGATAACTGATAATTTTTTAAATGCTTTGAATGAATGCCTTGTTTTTTTTTTTTCACTTGTAAAACAAAGCTATGTTTGTAAACACAACTTTCAAAAACATAAAGGACATACTTTTTTGGTGAAGATGTTAACTGAATACCAAAAATGGTGAGAAAGCAGCTTTTGTTATATTTAATAATGTCTCACTGTTTTCAGAGGATAATCAGGCTAAAATGTACCCAATCAGTCTTTAGGATGTTAGATTTTTCTTGCGTGCCAGGGATGTGATTTTTGGAAAGACAACTCAAAATTTCTCTAAAAGTAATAAAGTTCCTATTATCGACATAATGTAGAAAGGTTTTACATCAGCACATCAAATAGGTATTGATGATGTTTTAAAGAAATAGTTAGAATGGAGGGTGGAAGAGGAAGGGACTTGAAAAGGATTTACTTTACAGCCTTGTTAATCAGGGTAATGTGAACTCACGTCTGTCTAGAAATGCTAACAAAACTTTAACATAAAGCGAAGTATAGTCTTCATAGTGGACAAGGAAGTTGTTATTCCTTAATCATGTCAGGGAAAACTTAACCGCTCATACTATTGAACTCTATTTAAAAAAAGAAGTTGAAAAGTGCATACTTCTGGTATTACACAAAATTTCTCTTCAGCAGTAACTGGAAAAATAGATATTTTTAGATAAACATGACAATTTTGAATGAATAACATTTCTTCCAAAACAAATCTTATTTTTTGTAGTGGACCTGAATTTTTACTCCTGATGTGCTACAGAGATTGTCTATACTTTTTTTTTTTTTTTTTTTTTTTTTCTCCCTTCTGGTAAGCATTGGAGTAAGAATTCCTTTTTCTGTACCAGTTGTAGCTGCAGAAATGATAGTATCTCCATGCCTTTAGCAGGGAGTTAATTATGTGGAATTTCTCAGAAGTCTTTTATTATTTATATTTTTGCTCGTGAGCTCATGTAATAAGTTCAGCCATTTGTTTTCACTGTCCTATCCATTTATTTGTCTGGAAAAAACTCCAGGAAATATTTTGTTTTTGTCTTATCTCTTAGAGAGCTCTTTACTGCTGATGAAAATGAAGCAGTGGAAACACAGGGGAACTTAAGTTATTCTAGGTTGGAGATTTATTTGTGTTCTGAGCCTTGCTTTCTTTTTTTTTAAAGGCATTTTTATTGCTCCATTTTTAAATACAAAGATGAATTTGCAGATGAAAATCTAGTAAAACAAAACCCCAATTTTATACACTTGTGTACGTTTTACCTGCAAAATACCAATGAATATCATACTGTTCATGTGCTGTGTGCTAACTGTAACGAAGCGTAAACTGAATTGGCTCTATATAAGCAGAGGACTCCATCTGTAATGTTGTCTGGTGTCAGTTTTTATTCTGTTTAGACTAACCAAAATGTTTTGATCTACATTTTTTTAGTAGATATCATGGTCTTCGAGGGGTGAATTGATTTATAGTACTCCAATCTTCTTCCATGTCCAGCTTTTATCAACAAATTCCTTTAGAGACTGAGTGGTTCCAAGTCTTGTCTAAAATAAATACCGCATGCACATTGCTGTTTTTTGTATGTACTATCTGTCTTTTTAATTTGAATATCTATTTAAAAGTCCAAAATAAATAGGTTTTTTTGAATGAGGCTGTAGGAAAGGAAAAAGAGGGAAGAATTAGCCAAATGCAAAATTTATAGCGAGTGTGATTCATACCTACTAGCATATAATGCATAGGAAAAGCATGTGAAGAACTTAATGTAAAATAACTTTGCTTTACAAAATTGATTTCTCTACTTCTGTCAGAAAACATGATTAAAGCCTAAATGATGTAGACAAATCCAGCACGATGCTACTGAATTCCACCTTTTTGTATGCTGTAGAGGTCTTGTGACCAAATACCTCTTGAATTTACTACTCTGATACGTTAGTCTAGTAGGATGGTGTGAAAGTATGTATTACCTTTGAATACTGAATTTTAATATGTGAGATAAATGCACTCCTAATAAAATCAAAAGTGTTTTTAGTTTTCTGTAGGAGAGTGCAATTCACTGTTTCTGTTTTTATTTTTGTTTGTTTAAATGCAGGATAATGTTGTTTTGATGTTATCCCAAGAGCTATTGTAGCTACTCTGAAATGATTAAACCAGACAGTTTTGCTTGTAGGACAAACATTTTTTTTTATATATTGTCATGTTTTGATGATTTTCAATGCGACACCTATACTTGTTCCTGTTTCTTCATGCAGCAACTTCATGACTCATAATCCTTGCAAAAGAACACAGCTTAAAATAATCACTGATTGTTTCTTTGCAATTCTATTCACTGCCCACTGCAAGTAAACAAGAGGAGCAATGACAGCATCATTTAATCTTTTAATGTTTGCTTTTGACGTGCAAAACATTTTCATGTAATAGAAGAATAATCCATAAGGAGAGTAGCTGCTCTTTCATCTTTGTGAATGCTAAATGAAGCTAAGGCTTTTATGAGGAGATGGTGATTTAATGAAGATGACCGAGTTTTAGAGTAATGAAAAGCTTTTGTATATTTCTATAAATGATGCGTGGTGCTTACTGCAGACTTCCACTGGCTGTGTTCTGTAGCATGTCTTCTGAAGATTAGTGCTTGTGATGCTTAGATGCAAAGGTGATTGAATTGTGTAGTAAATCATCGGTTTTCCTCTTACTTGTATTTATAAAATAAATACACATCTGTGCTGCCTTCTGTGTATGCATGTATGGAATGTCTGAAATATATGCTCCCCTGTCTGTGTAATGCCTTTATTTTGGTAACCTTGAAAATATCTGCAGTATTGTGTTCCCTGTCCTTGCTGGAGGTCAATAATAAGCACACAAAAAATGGAGCATGAACTTTGTCAATGTTACTTATAGCAGGAACGTTTTGTATCTTCAACATGATATTTTTCTGCCAAGTGTTCTTAAGAAGCTAAATTTAAAAAGCTGCTGACTGAAGCAAATTGATTAACACCTCACCCTCTTCCCCCAGCACTTCTTTTCCCTTTCATTTATTTATGTTTTATTAGTTCATTAGGAATAGTTTCTTTGGATATAGTCTTATTTTTTTAGCAAAGCAAGATAGGTAAGACCACATACCTCAAAAGAAGAGAGGAGAGCCTTTAAAGGGTGGAAGACTTTACCCTCTCCAGAATGTACTCTCCCGTCATGAATCAGTAAAAGACTTACGTTTTTTCCTCTTTGTAAGTCACCTTCTTTAAAGTGGAGAACTTTTGTAAGAATTGGTCTTTTTCCTTCGAGCAAGGTATTAAGGAAGATTATGATTCCTTAAGAGGAAGTTTCTGTTTGTATATTAGTCTTCAGTATATGAGCTCTGTAATGTACAACAACAAGTAATTTTAAATGTTCTTAAACTATTTCAGGGTTGTCAAAAATGTGAAAAAGGTGACTGTGGTGGTAATGCTTTCCTTTCTTTTAAAGGAAAGATATATCTGGCCCTCTGGGGCAAGGGAAGTTAAGTGAGCAACAACAGACTAGTTTTTGGGTTGCTGTCATATAATAATATCGCAGAAATAGACATATAACTTGCATTTGTTATCTATTTAATGGCTTGAATGACTGGCTAGTTTCTCTGTAGTGGTGTACAAACTTTTGCAAATATCAAAGTAAAATGACAGATATTTAAGAGTCTAAATGTTAGGTAAATACATTTCAAGACATGTCAAAGCAGTACATATGAATTTGTTTCTGAGTAGCTGGTGAAGCATTTTAAGAAATTACATCCTTTGACTAATGCACTAAAAACAGAGCTTTTTTGTGTATCCTTCATACTTGTTAAACTCGCTTCTATTTTCAAGATACTTGTTGAGTATTTAATGACTCCTTAAATCATTTGCTTATTTACTATGCACTAACATTTCCTTTTTCCTTTTCCCCCATCCTGGTAGGCAAAATTGGGTGGGATTGGAGAGGAGGTAGAGGTCTGAATATGGAAGATGCTGTATAACACAATATTCCGTGATAAAAGTTCTATTCCTTTTACCCTTTGAATAGTTGATATGGATTTTATAAGGTAAATGGCGCTTTCTTCTCCTACAGATGCAGCTGTTTGTTTATAGGTAGCTCAACGGCCCAGTGAACGATCAGCAAAAAAACATTTTGGTACCTTATATTCCTGCAAGTGAAAACTGATATGTGTATTACAATGTGACTTGTGCTGCAACGAGGATTCAGTCAGATTTTGGCCATCTCTCATGTATGTGTCATAGGTTGTCTCTGACACAGTTACTGAAGAACATGCCGTTGCCATAGCAATGAAAGTCCTTTTGAAGACAGAATTCTTGGCAGAGCTGTTGCACCTCCTAAAGTGCTTCGTGTGTTGATCTGAAAGTATCTTGTCAGTATTAGCACATAACTGTAGTGGAAAGAACAGGAAGAATAGGGTTTCTCTAAAATGTATGACTTTTTCTTTTTTTTTTCACAACTAACTGTGATCTGAACCCCTGTTCATAAAGCTGTCAAATGGAGAACTTCTGAAACTTTATGCTATGAACAACTCTTTTTATACTTAATGTAGATGAATGCACGTATAAGTTGAGGTACCATAATGGCTAAATAGTGTTTACTGCAAAAGTATCAATTATGACTTGCACATTTAGTTTCCTACAATACTTGATCCTATTAGGATAAATTTTCCAGGTTCTAAAGAGCTACTTCTATGCTTTTGGTAAGTGCAAAGTGGTTGCAAAGTGGTGTAGACTTCTTTGTCTATAACGCTTTTCAAACAGATATTTTTCTTTTTTCTAAGTGAAATGGTTGCCAAGCTTCTGTAATATTCGTGTTATGGGACACTAAATGTGATGCTAATGAAAGGAGGGGGAATCGCTTATAGCAGCATTTAGTTCTGTGTCCACTTGGAAACTATATTTACACTGTATTTTTTTTTAGCAAGTAGAGATAGATCTTTGCGTATAAATATGTGTTTTTCCTATAAAGTTTGGTTGTCTTATCAAATTAAGAAAGGAGGTGCATTTCTTGTCCTATGAGTCTCTTATGTCCCCAATAGATGTGTCACATCTGATGTGGATGTATATATATGTGTATATATACATACCTACACACACACGTGTGTGTATATATATATATTTATTTATGTATTAACATGTGGTGTTTTAGTCCCTAGAATGAAGTGTGGGGGTTCTCAGGAAACTTGTATGGGTACTTGAGACAGCAGTAACATCAATTTCCACATATATTATGAGGCTAAAGTTGATTTGTTTTTTTTTTCTTAGACTTTGCAAAATTTTCATTTTTTTCCTTGTAGTTCTTAGTTTAGAAATTCTTTGATCTCCTGTTTTTAGATGAGAAAAAAATCATGTGATTAATACCATACAGAATACTCTTTAATTTGAATTGAGGTTTCTAATTTTTAGGAGTTTCCCTATTATTGAAGCAACCTCTGGAAGAAAAGAATATTGAAATTGCCATATAGCTTGCTCCATCTTTTACTGCTTTATGTACTGCTTTTTCAATGTACTGGTTTTTGTCTTTTGCTTCATGATTCACTCTGAAATAATAGACATGGATGACAAACATCTGATTCTGCTGTACCTCCCAAGTGAAATTAAGGAAGAATGAAGTTCCCCAGTCAATACTTTATCTGTACTTGAACTTTCTGCCTGCTGTAGCAGGTGTGTGCATGCCACGCTAGTGATCTTTAGCTTGCTTTTTGCTTTTTAGTCCCTGTCCCCTCTTGCCACTTCTCCAGCACAGGAAAGAAGCCTGGTTTCAGTTTGGCTCACCTCAGCTGAGTTGGTGCTTTATGCAGTTTAGACATGTTACTTAGTTTTCCCTATGTGTCGCTTTAACCTGGCTAAACAAGTCGGGGTGTGAGTGACCTTGGTACGGTGACCTGATGGGTAGGAGGAGAGACTGGAATTAATTACACTGAGATGAGAATGTGAACCAAGGGAGTTGGAGTCCATGAGGTGTCTGCGGTGGTTTTCCCTTTTTAAGCAAATTTAATGCTGCATCCGAGGTTTGTGTGCTGACGCTCTCCAGTTGTCCTTGGGAGCAAATACAGTGTTGATAACTCAAGTTTCCTCTAATTCTTGCCAGTGAGTCTCAAGTCAGGTTTGGAGGAAAGTCTTTCACGGTTCCAACAAAGGTTTGATTTGTGTGTGTCTCTGGCCTTTGGGGCAGCTGATAGTGATCAAGTTGGCAGGCGTAATATTGTGGCAGTAGGTTCACCAAAATAAATAGAGATAAGCTCTCTGTGTTTCAAATACTGCAAGTATGTAAATTCGTATTTGTATTGGCTTTGTTTTGCTAGACATAGCAAAGATAATGTATAAAATGAGTTCAGTATGAGAAAACTGGGTACTTATCTTTTTGAAATTCTAGTTCTGAAAGAATTTTACAGTTGGATGACTGACTAAAATAGACCAAGTGAGCAACTCACGTAATTCACGTAGCAAGCTTGCACCTTGAGATATTCGGTAGATTGTAGTATCTGCTATCTGTCTTGTTTCAGCTGTATTACTGCTTTATCAGATCAGTTAAATTAGAGTTTTGCTAGAGTGCTGGGATTACGAACAAAACAAAGATATCTCAAAATGTGAATTTTTTTTGTTGTCTTAAATTTTCTGTGAAGGTTTACACCTAGTAATTTGCACGTAGGAAATATTACTCATTTGATACTTAGTGCTGTTATTTTTGTAATTTAAATAAACTAAAACAGATATTAGTATCTTCATTCAAAACTTCTGCCAAGATTGTATTATTTTATAATAATGAGAAGATAATTTTGAGTTTTAAAGAACATAGCTAAGAGGAAAAATACTGTTTGTATCTTGCTACATCGTTCCTGTGTCGCTCTGAGGAATGGGCTTGTCAGTTTTTCCTCAGCTCTAAAACAAGAGCTCATATTAATATTATAGAGGAGGTGGTGTTTTAGTATCCTCAGTTTGGGGAAGTGGCTGACCTGGAAAGAATTAGTAGGGATAACTTCATGTAACTTAAGGGGTGTTAAATTTGCTTGCACATATTCTCAGTGTAGGTTTCCACTCCCTGCTTCTGTATGCAACTTCTGCAGCTTCACTTGCTTAATTCTATTTCATTTATGTTGATTAAAATTTCTTTTTTGTTTTGTTTTTCCTCTTTATACTCTGGTTCTTGCTATATCCACTTTACACCTGGTTTAAATACGAGATCTCTTACTTAAAAGCATGGAACTGCAAATTTCAGTTTAGGACTCATAGCAACCTTTTAGAAAAGGGAGATGGTTGTTATTTAAGTGTTGTCTCAGCACACCTTTGCAAGTTGTGCATGCTTCTCATTTTTGTAAATTTTATTTGTAAATTTATTTGAATCTAATCCAAATAAGAAAGGGCACATAAATATATTTGCCATGGTCAAGGAGGAAGATTACTAGTCTAGAACTGTTTCCTGATGTATAAACAGCCCTGTCCGTAGCTATCCTTTGTATTTAATAGATTAAATTCGTTTTGACAGCTGGATATATGTACCAGTGTCTAGCCTATGGCCATGATCTAATAATCATGGATATGGTAACAAGTCGTCTAAAAAGATTCAGTAATCAAGTGGTTTTTTGACAAAACCTACTGTGACTGAAACAAGAAATGAGGCTGTGTTAAATGTGACTGCATTTGCTACTGTGCCTGTATTCTGAATACTTAACAAATACCCTTTGGGATGCGGTAGATGGAACCTATGCTTTAACAAAGATGGAAAAAATAATTGTACTACAACTGTCTGCATTTTAAAATTATAAAGCAATTTTGATCTAACCTAATGGTTGCACAGGATTAGTTTCAAAACATTTTCTCCTGCTCCTAAAGTGTTTTTATTTGAATTTGATCATTTCTTTTTGTCATAAAAATATCTGTATTCCTTTAAATGGAGCCTTTTGTGGAGGATTTGATTTGTATATCATAATTTTGAGACATGAAGGGAAATTTAAGAACTACTGATGACTAAATGTTTATCAAAGCCCAAGACTTTAATAAGAACTACAGACTTTTCTACATATTAACAAAGGGTACTTTGACTGTTATATTTGATTAATAAAAACTGTTTTGTAAGTAAATGCTTTTTAAAAATGAAAGAGAAAAATATCTTGCCCGTGAGCAATCCTTTTTTAATATAAAATTATACTAGTGTATTTTGTCAAACTGTAGCATGCCATGACCTTTGTTCTGTATTTGGTTCTATCTTTTTGAAAAAGAAAAAATAACTTACTGATAGAATATAAGCCAGATCAGGACAAAACCCACAAATGGGGTGGCCATTTTGGAACATCTCTCTTCTTTTACTTTAGATAGACCTTGGATGTATCAATTGGAAATGATGCTTTAGAAAATACAAAAGGGGGAAAAAGTATGAACTAACTTAACAAATTGAATGTTCCTTTCTCAAGTGAATTAACTGTTCACTCGCATCTCTTTGCATTTATTGATTACATTTCAGCAACATCTGAATGTGATTTTTTTCTCTTGATAATGTTAACTTCCTCTCTTTTTCCCTCCCTCACATTATTTGCAGTACTTATTTGAATTTCACAGCAACTTCTATGAGAATTAGTAAGTTTGTGCTGAGGCTAGTATTTGAAGAGCTGCATAAAACTGAGGAAATCAGAGGATAGCAGCAGGGAGGGGAGCCTGGATGATGTCTCCAGTTGAAACTTAGTGGAAGAAGATTTTTCATTTCTCCATATGTCTGACATGCAAGAAACTTTAGGAATTCTTTACACTTGATTTAATATTAATGTGCAATATCTATTTTTGATCCTTCACTGTTTTGTCACTTTAGAAAGATGTCTCCTCTAACTTGTTCATGAAGAACATTTGTCTGAGTTATGTGATAATGAAGCAGTGTCCAGAAGCAATTTCTATGTGTATTTTAGGTTGATTGTGTTACCCCAAAACTCAGAGTTTAAATATATTTACATTTGTAAAGAATAGTAGTGTTTAAAAGTGAGAAATTAAGAATGATGCTGCTATATGTTTGGACTTTCTCGTGCAGATGACCATCTCTATTCCCACATACTTTCCGCTGTCCAGTACCTGGTTTTATGTTTCTAATTTTAACAGCCCTTGGGGAAGTTTTTTTGTTCTGGCCATGATGGCAGAATAGTATTGATGTGAAATGCTTCTGAATTTCTGAATTAATTAGTTTTAATATGAACTTGATTCTCATTTTCAAGGAAAAGTAAAAGTGGATTGTTAAAATGTTTTTTTTTTTGGGGGGGGTAATGGTTTGTTAGTGATGTTATTCCTAATCGTAAATATTAATGCAATAATTAAACCTTCAGTAAAATGCTTTTGATTAGCAAAAAGTATAGTAAAGTTAACCACTTTGGCACAGTTTTTTAAAAGCAGATTTGAATTTGTCTGGAAGTTCAACTTATTAATGTTAAAAAAAATTTTTTTTGGTTGGTTATTTGCATTGTCCTAGATTCACTCCTTTCCCAGTCTTTAATCCTGTTAACTGGTTCCAGGAGTGTGTGTTTCGTCTAGGCATTTGTACAATAGGAACCAGCTGAATTCCTGTCCTGAGCTTTGTACTGTGTTGCATTTTTCACTTTTCAGTTAACCTTGCTAATCTGTCTTGGTGGACAAAACACATAGGGACAATTCAATGATTTTCTTTTTCAGTGCTCTACCTAGTGCTGTTGTTTTTTGCTAGGTTGCATCTTGCAGGTGTGATTTTCTTTTCTTTTAGACAAAAAAAAAAGAGTATGCAATATATAGAATGGTGTGGGTATAAACACCAGGAATAGTAATTATGTTCTGAAGTATATTTTGATTCACTTTTACCTTGTCCAGAATCCCTCAAACAAAGGTTGTCACATTGCAGACCTCTGAGTGGATTCAGATCTGCTTTTCCCTTTATAAGTCATTTGCTGCAAAAATTTTTCTTCACATATATGTTCCTGGAACAACTGAAAACATAGTAGGGAGGCTCAGCATTGTCTGTAATCTCTCCTCAACCAGTGATGTATTTAGTGTTTTTAGACCTTGCAAGAATAATTTTTTTTTTTAAGTTTACTTTTTTCTCAGAAGTCTCTTGACTGATTTTAAATGCAGGCAGATTACCAAATGGGAGGGGAAGGGATATTAAAAAGGATTATTTGTTTTCAGCCCTCTTGGAAACAATTCGTGTAATACATGTAGAATAAGAATTCACAAGCATACATTTGGAATTATACTGTTGCAAGTTATATTACTATTTCTTCTTAGGAAGTTTGAAGCATCCTAATGTAGTTTCTGTTTAGTTATTTAAAAGCTATATAAAATTTGTTAAATTTTCCTTGTCAACTTCACGCTGAACTTCTCTGGAAAAATTTTAACCAATATACGCAAGTACTCAGTTTCTCAGAATTTGGTACTTCAAAGCTCCTGGGCACCTTTTTTTCCGGAAGTGTGAATTTGGTAGCAGTATGGGCTTTGACAGGACTGTGCCTGCCGCCTCCCTGCCTTTGAGCGGGGAGAGGGGAGGAGGCCTGGAGCCTTTGCGAGGCCCTTGCGAGGTGGCCCGCTGCGCGGGCTGCAGCGCTGCTTGTAACGAAGAGCCGCGCGGCGGCTGTGCCCGTTTGTCAGCGCCGAGGTGCTGGTCTCCTGCTTGTCTGGGCGGCCGACGTCCCAGCACGCAGACAGCCCGCGGCTGGGGCCCACCAGCCTCTGACGATATGGGCTGCTGAATCTTTATTTCTGGTATAATCTTATCTCTCAGGAAAAGGGAACTTTAATCTGCCTTTATCCAGAACATTTCTAGTCATTGTGGTTTGATTATTTTGATTATTATCTGTAAACAGATGTAAAATTCCAGTGAAGCCTTTGATAATTTTTGTCAAGTTTGACACTTTCCACTTACTTGATTTGCAGTGGTAGCACTGAAGCCTACCATGACTGTGGGACTTCTAAAATCTTTTAAACACCACTAGATAATCTAGTGTTAGTATTTTAATTTCTACTTGAATTGAATCTAACTTACCAAGCTCCTTAGAATATCTTATCCTTTCTAGTCATTTTAGAGGCCTACCTTTTTCTCACTGGTGATTTTCACTTTGGCAGTCTGCTGACATTATTCTGATTTCTCCCCTCCCCATTATATTTTCTGAATTCTTCATTCTTTAATTCCCCTGACTTTATTCTTAAATGAATTGATAGTTGAAAGTAAGTTAATTGATGTAGTTAGTACTCCCTTGTTTGTTTTCCCAAACTTCAGAATAATTTGCGATCCTCTTAGTTCAATAAAGTAGGTAACCTTAGACTAGTGAACACACTAGTAATATTTGTGTTATTAAAAGTCAAGCACTTTTTTTGAACACTTGATTTCATTACATGCAATTCAAGGGAATGCCTTCAGACTGCAAACTAAATATTGATATTGCAAATGTTCCTACAAAGCTATGAATTTTATGTTTACTAAAATAGTAGGGTGACCTTCTTCACAGGAGGATATCATTGCTAGAATTTGGTTTAGATACTGAATTAGGAATTCCATACTATGTCTGTATTGAAGGTGCTTGCCTGCTGGCAGTTTTTACTGTTCTCAGCACACTTGTATGCAGTTCGTGTGATCTTGGTCATTTTGGGAACTTATCTATGTTTTCTAATCATCTCTGTGATTTAACTTTTTCCTTTGAGAGAAGGTAGACACGTGGAAGTCTGTAAAGGGGGTGAGTGAACAGAAGTTACTGGCATAATGGCTCCAATTGTGCAAATACATCTTCTATTGCTGTCCCACAGCAAACAAGCCTTTGCTTAAGTGGCCTGTCTAGTTTTCTTCCTGCATGCAAAGGACAGGAGTCAAGCTGGCTGAAAGCCTTTTGCTTCTACAGCTAGTAGTGCTTGCATGGTGGAGCTTAGTTGTGCTTTACTTTCTACAGGGACAATTTCATCCTGATCCTGCTGGCAACCTGTCCTTGAAATGAGAAAAGTGCTCTTGGTTGTGTAGTTATTCTAAAGGAAAGGGTTCAGCTAGAAGGCTAAGGTTTTTCGGGGTGTGGAAACTTAGATTCAGTAACTTTGGCATCAGTATCTACAGCTCTAATCTAACAATTTGGAGCAATGTCAGTTATTTAAAAGCTGTTGCTTCTGTGTTTTTGTGTTTGTTCACTAGTTATTCACTCTTTTATAAGATTATCTGAACAGAAATATAAGTATGAATGAAATGCCTTTTAGTAGTCCAAGTTGCTCCCTCTTGCTTTTTATACCTGTTGGCTGACACTGTTAAGTGCCTTGCAGACTCACATGGTGCGCTAGTTTGAGAGAACTACTCTGTGCAACTTAAAGAATACTGTTCTTAATGTCTCTGTACTGGTTCAAGTCAGAACCGTATTTTATTATGACTGTTTAAGTCATAGTAAGATATAATGTAGTTTGGCCTTTCTATCTTTGGCCTTTCTATTTTGACTTTCTCTTTTGGATTTTGATGACTTCTTTCAGCCCTTCATTCTAATACTCTTCAGCACTAGAGGTAGCAGAAATAGTCCTAGAAGGATTGTTGTACTGGTTTGTTTCAGCTAAGGTTTAATAATATTGCATGACTTAAAGTTTTCTGTAAAATATGACTAGAGCTGGATATAGGAAGCTTTGAAAGTAATTTTTGTGATCACTCAAGGTGTTCTCCAGTGAAGAGTGTCTTGTACATATAGATATTGTAAAGTAGAAGCTTGCTGAATACGCCTACGTTTCTGAGAGTCTGGCTTTTCTTTCACATTGCTAGTGCTGATTGTGATGATAAATGTAGTCTGTTGCTGCATGTTAATAAGAAGTAACTACTTGTTCCTTATGCAGCTTTTCATTTTGGCTGTTCTCATCTGGCTGCATGTAGGTAGAACTGTTCTTTCCAGGAGTGATGAGTTAAGAAGTTTGCATTTGGGTTTTATATTGTGTCCTGTGACAAGTTCTGACTGTTTACAATCAAAATATCCTGACTCAAAAAGGAGCTATGATAAAACTTCTGTTTTTTATTATGAGAATTACTAGAAATAGGCACCTAGCTGTAGGTTTATAAACTTCTGAAAGTACTGCACAGCTTTTAAATTAAAAAAGAAATTATAAATGTTTAGCAAAAAGTAGACAAATGTTCTTAGTAAAGGCAAATATCTTTAGATTAACACAGTTTTTGCAGAAATTCTTCCTTCCTTTAAGATAGCAAAACCACAACTGTTTAGGTACTGCAGATTATAGAAGGGGATTCCTCCCCCCCTTTCCCTCCTTATCTCTTTATTTTGTCTCTTATTGTCTGTTTATTTTTCTTATTATCCTTATTTCGATTGTTTTTCCTCCTGACCACTTTCTTTCTGAGCCATCTCTGTGTTCTGCACGTGCACAAAGACCACTGGGCAGCTCTTATAAGTAAAATAAGAATTTATCTGTGTACCTCTGGTCTGAGCTGTCATTTAGAGAAATGAAAAAACTTTGATTTAATTGATATTTCCGATGGGTAGATAACTGGATGTGAAATCAGATAGTATTGGCTTCTATGTTTTATATATTTTTAATTATTTTTCATTTTTTTAAAAAAAAAACAGGTTGATTTAAGGTTGGGGATGATTCATGCAAAGATACTAAGAAATACTCTGTCCGCTGAGGTACAGTTGTCCAGTTATTTCAATGTAAACTTAATAACAAAACAATGTTCAGCTATGTGTTTGAAGTTCTTTAACATCTGACTCTCATTTTTGAATAAAAGAATTTTTGAGAGTTCTTAATTTCCATCTCAGAATGGTTATTGAATCCAAGAGTGGTAGGATAAGATGCATAGGATGTCACTAGAACCAGTTTATTTGCTGTTTCTCTATGCAGCTGATAAACCTGTTTTGGGAAGTAGGTGCCTTTACTAGTCTAGATCATCTGTTCATAGGTTTGTTATTTTCTTTTTCAGAGAGATGCAAATGGTGATGTAAAGAATGAGCAGGGGTGTGTGTGTGTGTGTAGTGACAATGGTGGAGTTAAACATGCTGCAGGTTAGATTCAGAACTGCAATAGTAAGGAAACAAAAGAATTTGCGAATAATTCTTATTCTTTCTCATGGGCTCAAGTAACCAGACAGTCTAAGCTAGATCCTATATAGACTCTTCTTGTTCGGATTATAATTATGAGCCAATGTAATTAATCTGAAATTACTGTATAATCATTAGACCAAGTTGCTGCGTGATATTTATTGATTCACTGGAGGTTCTTAATGCTGGCTTTTGACAGAAAGCTTGTGGATTTGCAGTGTGGGGTGGTGGTTGTTCTTCTTTGTGGCCGTTACTGAGCATGTTAATGGATCCAGTTGGTGGTTAGGCTGCCAGGTTGCTTTCTCCATAGAAGATCTTAATATCCCTTTTTATCAGTCTTCAATTAAAAAAATCCTGTTCTGTACTGGGTTAAATATATGTATAATATCACTGTTTTTTTAAAGGCATTTGACATCCGTGGTTTAAATTTTCCAACCATATGCTATTGCACTGTAAATATGCTGTCATTTTGAAAAGCAGGATTAGTAGGGAAAAGTTGAATCCTCTGTTGGATATTATCTACCTCTTAAGTGTTACGTTGATTATAGTAACTAGAAAACTGCTTCTGTGCTAAGTTAAGAACTAGTCACTTAAGCATGGCTGTGTTTTATAATCAGTGTGTATTTTTCTGCTCCATCAAAAATACACTATTCTGTTGGTCATGTTTTATGTATCAAGCTTTGTCACAATACCTTCATTATGAGCTTATGTTGGGCTCCCAGATCATATGTAGTCATCAGGCTTTACATTTCATTTATAGAAAATGCTTATGAGCACCTTTTAGTGTATTGTAATCTTATTAAGCTAAGTTGCTGGTGTTTTGCATTAGGTTTACATTCTTCGTGTATTCCTTCTTGCTGAAGGGTATACCTGATCATAAATAGTCTTGACTATTTTAGATAAAAAGATTTAGTTATAGCTTTGTAAGTACTTCAGAACTATACTGGTCTTGCATTTGGCAGTGTACAAAAACTAATGTTCAGCTATATATTTACAGTTCTTTAGCATCTGACTTCAAGTTCTATTTACTTTTGAATGAAATATTTTGGAGAACATTTAATTTCTTTCTCAAAATGGGTAATAGGGTAATATCAAAGTGTCTGTTCTTCAAAGATGTGAGCAAAATAGTTTGACTGTGATTTTCATTATAATGCTATTCATTTACATCCTTGAGACTTTTCTCTGAGTTGTCTTTAACAAATCTTGACATTGCTACCTGAAGGCATTGAGCCAGCGTGCGCAGTCCTATGCGTGCAGACCCGAGTTCGAATCCCAGACTGCTTGCTTGAGGAGGCCGTTTGCTCGGATCCTTAGGGAAATGTTGACCTTGTCTGTCTCAAAGTGGCACCTGCCGGCATTCAGTGGGATTGAATGAATTTGGAGGAGGTGACTTTGGTCTTGGTAGGCTGTGATATGAAACTGGGGGTTGTAAGGGCTAAAGAAGCGTTGTACTCAAGGAAGGGGGAGGAAACGGATAGAAATTAAGTTTTTTGGGAGGAGAAACGCTGTTTTTATTTGTATGTGATGCTTTCAGTGAGGGCTTGACAATCACAGTGTAACACCGTTTGGTGTTCTCTCTCTCTCTTTTTTTTTTTTTTTTCCTGACTCTGCTGCCAAGTGTTTGGATCATTTGCTTACAAAAGTAGTGCCTCACATAGGTGATGTTAATTAAAACAAAACAACATTAACATAATTATTTTGAAGGAAATGATTATTCTCTGTAAAGCAGCCTTACATGAAGGGATCTCAGCAATTCTCTGAGTTGTTAATTTTTAGTTTAGTAGAATGAAAATAGACCAAGGAAAAAAACTGAATTCTATTTGCAAGGTCAGTATATAAAATGCTATTCACAGCTTTCCATCTCATTTTGTTGTTTTATGGTCTGTATATCTAATGGAAAGCAATATATTTGGTAGGGAGCAGCAATGAGATTTCATGCTGTTATTTCCAGAAGATTGCTAATACAATACAAAACCAATGTTTTACTTTTTGTTAGATTTACACAGACTTAATCACAGCTGTTGTGCAGTTTTGAGAGTTAAAATGCCTAGGACTGTGTTTAAGCAGAGTTCCTTTCTCCAGCCCTTCGCAAAAAAATCTTCAAATGCAGTAAAGCAAGTTATATAGAAGGAAAAGGAAATACAATTTGTATTACATTCAAGTCCAAATTGGCATTTTTTTTTAAATAAGCTATTGAGTTATTGAGTGTTAAATTCTAGATAGCATTCTGTAAATTACTTATAATTCTGGAAGCACTGATCCTGCTAGGAAAGGGTGATAATTAGTTTCTAATATGGGCAGAATTGCTGTTATTAGCTGTGCTCCACATGTTTGCTTCCCCCATGGCATCCCTTTGGGTGCAGCAGATGGATGAGCAAGGGGCAGAGGTAATGTGGGCCATGATAGGCTGCGGTGCTTCCCCTGGGGGCACTTCTACAATGCTGATCTCTCTTTTCTTTTTTTTTCTTTTCCTCTCTTTTCTTTCTCCTTTTCAGCAACTTTGAGATGTGTTAGAGTTAAGGGTTATTTATATAGTATTGCTCTTTTAATCCATTAATTTGAGCATTTAATACTGATATGTTAACTTCATTTTTTTTTTTAAGGATGAGCTGTTGCTTGTGTGTTGGTACCTCATCTTACAAAGCTAACGTATCTAAATGTTTTTGTCGTCTTTCTGTGAAGTTGTGATATTTGGTCTATTGCTTTGTGCTGTTATTTGAGCTTTGTAACATGAATTTCATATTCCAAGTTAGAAATGGATATTATTGTGGCACCTGGATCACAGGTTGGTGTCTGCTGTTGAAAGGAACTGTCCTTTTTCTTCAAATCTATTCATGTAATTTCTGCTCTAATTTTCTTTTCCTTCTGTTCTTGATTTAAATATCGGTAGAGGTCTCAAAACAACCTGAGTGTTTCTCTTCAAAGCAGTAACGTGGAGCACCTTCTCCCTCCCCCCTTTTTTGTCATCCAAAAAAGCAGAGCCTTGCTAGGAGAGGACCAAGAAAGGGCTGGCGCTCTCCCCATGCTCCTGGTAGGAGCCCAGTGTTGAAAGCGGCTCTTGCCCACGGCATGGCTGAAGCTGCTGAAGGCTCAGAGGAGCTGGGAGCCAGCGCAGTGGAAGCTGGTTGTGGGCCACATGCCTGCACGCTCGAAGGCAGGGGTGCGCGGTGAAATGCTGCCCTGGAGTGTTTGCTCAAAATGATCAGCAAGACGAAGGGGCAGCGAGCTGTGCATCTGTGCAGGCACATATGGTGATTATTAGAAAATATTTTATCTTTAGTAAGGTTCTCTTAAAGAGATACATCTACTCTTTGGTACTATTTAAGACTTTTCACTTTCTTTACATCTATCTTCTCTTTTGCATTGTCCTTTTTTTGTTCTTTCTCCTACTCCCAACCCAAATTCTTTGTTTTGTAACCACGACTTATTTTTGTTTCATTTCCTTTTGTACTCATTTTTATTCCAGCAGTCATTAATAAAGCCTGATATTTTCATCTAGTTGAGACCTTAACTTCTACTTGGATTAGAAAAAACATCCGGTGAAGTAATTCAGGACTCTTGCCTTTGGCGAGCAGCCCTGTTGCTTCCAAACAAAGATGTAATAGATGTGAAAGAGAGCTATAAACTTAATAAATCTATTGAAAGTGTTTTTTTAAGCAAATACAACATGTAATATCTAAGATTATACTAGAACTGAAAATTTTAATTTTGCTTCGGACAATGCTTTGAATGTATACTACTGGTTTTTTTTCACTGTACTTTTGCTGTGTATTAAGTTGCTTTACCAATTGCTCCAAAAAAATTTAACTTTTCATCTTCTAATTAAACAAACCGTTACACTATAGTGTTTGAAATTTAATTTTCCTTTAACTGAGAAATATCAGGTAATTGTATTACCTTGAAACATATAACTTAAAAGTAAATGATACAGATACCTGTTAGTTTACAGGTGAACTTATATCCACTGGTATAGCCAAGACTGACTTACACTTTCTGTAGTTTTTTTTGTATCTGTTGTCAAGTCTGTATCTTCCAATTTGTATGCTGTACTGAACATTGTATAAAAAGCAGCTATAATAAAGCGGCGTGAATCAGCATGCATATCTGTTCATAATACAAGCCCATATAAGAAAATCCATATCCAGTTTTATAACGATTTAGTCCTTTGAATGTGTGCTATATGTGGAGACCCCCTCGCACGTGTGTTCCCATCAAAAGGAATAGATCTTAAATGTCCTTTTCAGACTGTGCTGTAACTGATTAGAAATGATTGGTGTCTTTTTAGGATAGGTGTCCTTTGCTAGTACAGTCAGGTGCCCAGCTTTATATCGTAACTGTGGGACTCTTTCTAGATCACTGCTATAGGTATTAGTTATGGGAAGATTATTGTTCTCATCTGCTGCTGAACAGTGCTTGCAGGTTGTGTTTACTTTTTTGGCTTCATTTGTTTTTTTCAACACGAATGAACTGGATGCCTCGAAGAAGTAAACAGTGACTTTGTCTTGATTGTAAACTTGTGGATAGGATGACATCTTTACTTTCTAAAGTGCACAGTGCAGTTTCGGGCACTAAGAACCATTTCTGCTTGATGATTAACTTTATAATTTTAAAGGGATTGGCATTGCGGGGTTAGGTTTAGTTCAGTTGGTTAGAGCGTGGTGCTGCTAATGCCAATGTCGTGGGTTCAATCCCCACAGGAGCTACACTGAGGGCTGGACTGGATGACCTCCAGAGGTCCCTTCCAACCTTACCATTCCATGATTCTTCTTCTACAATTTAGAAAATGGCTTATAGTATGACATAACTCAATCCATATTGAGTACGAAGCTGAAGACTACTGTGCCTTTGTAACAGTGGGGAGATTCCAAAGACAGCACTGGAGTTCCCTGCATGCATGTGAGGTTAAACACAGTCTTTAAATGTGTGTGGCAAGACCTTTGGGTTGGCTGTATGTTCTTCCTGAGGTGTTCATTAATGGCTTTGGATCAGAACAGTAGTTATTTGTAACAGCATCTTGATTCTAAAGTATTCAGGCCCACAAGATGGTCAGAAATGATGCAGAAGTTTTAAGTTGAAAAGATTTATTTGGAAATGCAAGATAGTATCTTTGCTGGTTTTAGGATAGAATAAATATTTTTTACAAATGTACTTTACTGGTTTATATTCATTTCGATGATTTTTTACTCTAACTTTTAATATAGCTTTCTGTCTGATTTAGCTTTATGTTTTATTTTTGAAATTTAGTTAAAAATTTAAATAGATTAGTGTCATTAAGCAAAGTTTTACTCTGAGCCAGAACTACTTGCATTTACTGGGCAAGTCTGGTATACCAGAACTTGAGAATGTTTATTGTGTAAAGATTCATGTATGAGTAGATAATATATGATTAGAAGGACATTGATGTCTTCAAATGAATCTACTGTCATTTACACTGAATTAAATTTAGATCCAAGGTATTAATTTAAAATTAATTTGGAAAGGGGGAAGGAGAATATTATGTCATGGTTTATGGCCAGTGAATTTAGTGCCTATGCACGCTGATAATATTTGGCATGGCTATAATTCGTTGGTTGTTTTCTAGTTGAGGTGTTTAAAAGAAAAAACATATATTTCCTTTGGTCAGTACAGATCAAATATTCATGAAATACAACTAAAATTTGTTTTGCTATAACCAGATGTTAATACCATACGCTGATGCTTTCAACATTCTTGTTATAGAACCCTGTAAGTATGACAAAGAAAGGTCAAAGTGAACGGGCAAAGTTTTTGCCCAGTGAAAACTTAATGAGACAAGCCCTTTAATTGGGATTTTTTTTTGCTGTTTCTCTTTAAAACAAATCAAATACTCAAATATCCAAAACCAAAACTCAAAAATGACTCAAACAGTCTCTAAGGGAAGCTGAGGACCCTAGCTGACTACAAGATACCTTCTTTAATTAGTTAAATAATATTCTCAGTGCAGATCACATACTTTTCATTGGATTATTTCATGTTTACATAAAATGAAACAAGGCTAGTATTGAAGAAAGAATGATAGTATGGAATATTCACTCTCTATTCTTGAGTGACTAGTTTCATAAATGTATCTGACAGCTGGGGAAGCCCTATGATAGATAGACTATGTCCTTTCTTTAAAATGAATAAAATCTCACAATTGTTGTTAGTTGAAAAGAATTCCATAGTTCTAAGTTTTATTTCTAGTGTGCACTGAAAAGTTAGGACCCTGTTCTGTAATTAAAAGGTATGAAGGGTGCACACTATGCTAAAAAAGAAATATATATACATATATCCTTAAATTGAAATATGTTTAATTCCAAGGTGGAGAATACATAAAGTATTACTACTTTACCTTGTTACTATCTCTCACGTTTATTCAATTTTAAGTAACTGAGAAGTATAAGAAAATGCTGTTTTTTACATAAGTGCTTTTAAAATTTTTGATTTGGTTTATGGGAATGGTTCTAGCCTCATGAGGTTACTTTATTTTGTCTTTTGTTTCAAAAAAAGATTTTGAGTCTTGAACTAGACCAACTCTGTACACTGCGCAGATGCATCGAAGTATGTTGCAGCTAAGGACCACTAGCAAGTGTAATGAGGAAGAACTTGTATTTTAGTGTTATCTACGGTTTCTTTAATAATAGTAATAAAAACGCTTTTTCCATTCTCGTTTGCTGATACTCATGTTGAAATTGGAACAAAAAAAATCATATTCTAAATAGAAAAGATGCAAGTGAAATGGAAAAGTATTTTGAGATTTAAAACCATCAAGACTATACTTCTGCAATTCTGGAGAGATACCTTTATGAATTCTTTATGGCAAAAATGGAGGTCTTTGCTCAGCATAGCCTGTCATAATTTGTGTATGAGGATTGTACTGCACGTAATTCAGTCTGGGAGGGAGGGGAAAGGATGGAATGGAAGAGAAAGGTTGTTTTAAAATGATAATCTGCCCCTGATTACTGCGGTGTTATGTAGCCTATATTCCTTTATTTCAGAGTACTTCTTTCCTGTTTTGAAACACAGGTAAGATATTTTGATATTGGTTTTCACTTGTCTACTATCATTAAAATCAAATGATTTTCCAATAAAATAGGCAGATAAATATATCACTTAATAGCATTTCTTTAAATCTTCTTATATACACATTTTACACTTCTTTAGTATATTAGATACAGAATATTAATTCTAGCCTTTTCTTTTTATACTCATTTGACAATATAATAGGGTGTTTCTGAAAGCTGCGAGGTGTAAAGGATCTTGAAGCTGGTATTTCAAATGATGAAACTTGGTGAAGCATGTTGTGACGTTTTATTTACTGTATGTTCATTCAGTATAAAAGACACTGGTGACAGAAAAATGAAATTAGAGGTAAGAGAAATAAGAAAACAAAGACAAGATGCTGAGGAGCTAAGATGGCTTAAAAATACGTGCAATGGAAAACAGTTGAAAACAGTTTTATGAAAAATACTACTGTGCCACCTTTATCAAATCTGCAGAATTATGTGCCCTACTTCAAAGTAGGGATAGCTATTTGTTTGTTAAATGTTTTTACTTGAGAATATATATACAGACACACACACACACACACACACACACACACATATATATACTTTTTTTTTTTTAACATAGTCCTAGTTCTCCCCGCATTTATTTGCTGATCTCTGATGGTGACCCTTTGGAGGAGAGAAGAAAACCAGCTCATATATGAGGAAATGCTTTATAAAATGTGGTTTTACATACGGTTCAGTAATTTATGACATTGTGTTATAAAGGTTGATATCTCAAGTATTAGAAGGATTTAAAAACACCCCAAAACCCGTATACTTCCCAGATTCCTTCCTGGTATCTCATATCCTTAACAGATGGTTGATTTTTTGCATTAACTCAGTAAGAACAGGATGTTGAGCTCTCCTGCTAGTGCTGCTTTGAGGAATCACTCAGTTTATATGATGTCCTTCACTTCCTCCTTTCTAGCATTCATTTTTCACTTCTATGGTGATTATTCTCTGACTACTTATTTCCATGTGTTTGGAGGTAAAGATATGGAGACCTAGTAGGAAAGAGTGAATTGCCTTATCTAGCATACACATCCAAGTGGGAATCTCTCAGAAATTCTTGGAGGAGAAACCAGTCTGCATCCTGTTTTTATGCTTTTGTTATCTCCTTAGAGCTGGTCATGTTTTTCCACTTCTGTTTGCCTTTCTACTGGCTCACTCTACTTCTAATTTAAAATAAAATTAGTTCACTGTTGCTGCAAGGTCAGTGTTAGATGAATACCTCTATTCTGCTATAACTCCCTTATTCTTACTCCTCTTCCAGATCTCAAATACAGTTTTCCTGATGTGTTATTTTGTGTGTGAATATATAAAAAATGTGCAGTAAAACATCTATAATATTATGCTTAATTAAACAAAGATATGCTTCTACAGCAGATCACAAAAACTTAGGATTGTATTTCGTATTCCAAAATTACTAGTGGTTGTATTTATCTGGACAATCATTTTAGGAACAGCTGGTTCTGATGCATATACAGTAAGCTGGAGAGAACAGTCCTAAAGGAAGGAAATATTGCTGTTTTTTGGAATCAAATATTCATCTCAAATCCTTGAATCATTCCCAACTCTAATATTAGAGAGGAGCAGTCCTGTTGCAGGGTTCTCTCCTCACCCCCATCCTTTTTCCATTGTATATTTATTATATATATTTTTTAAAGTCTAATAAGGTCTTCTAGCTTTCAGTGACAGAGGTTGTTTCTGACTTCCGCAGTGGGTAAATTTCTTCTCCTGAAACTGACTTTTTACAAGGAAGTCAGAAGAAATCTTGTTTGCAGTGAAGCAACGGAAAAAAAAATGAATATATTTAAAACAAACAAACAAACCAAAACAAGCAACAAACATTAGTTCAACTTTTTGGCCTGCCTTTTAACTTTGCTTAAATGATGATGTGCTGCTCTACAAGACAGACAGAGGACATTCCTTTTATTATAGTTCTAAAATTCTGCTATTTCAACCATGATTCTAGATCTGATTTATGATTAGTGACCTGTCTGCAGATCTAGATCAAATAGTGTCTGCTTCCATTTCTTTCAGACGCTTATTGTTTACAGCTGAGTCAGGAAAGCTTGCACTGAATCCTTCAGATGCATTTGGAAGCTTAAGATAAAACAGACAGCAGTAGCATGAAATTTGGCTGTATTAGGAAGTGAGCAAACTTTTCTAGAACCTTTACTAGAAGGTACACCATCAATTTGGAAAAGTTTCTGCAAAATTTATTGCTTTCTGTCAATGTTTAGCTGCTTAACTTCGATAAAGAAGCTGCTTGGTTGGCTTCACTCTTTCAAAGTGCTGAGGCAAACACAGTGTTGACGAAAGTTTCCTGTTGTCACTTTGGAATCCACAGCATCCTCAGAGATGCAAATGGCTTTAAAGTAGGATGACTTTCCATGGTTACTTCTGCAAGGTTGTTACTAAAACTCACTCTCTGCTTGGTTCATCTTTTTCATAATGTGCTGTTACTGTGTAATTAAAATAGAAAAATATCTTCTGGAATTCTAAAATTACTGGTGATTTTTCAGGTGTCCAACCCCCCCCCCCGACCTTTGATCTTCATTCTTGAGCTGGAATGGTCAAATGGAGTAGAGATTTATTTGTATGCTGTCTTTTTTTTGTTATTTGTTTGGGGTATTTTTGTTTGGGTTTTTTCTTTTCTCCTTCATTTTTTTTTCTGGACTGTGGAACCATTTAAGCTTTTAAAATCTTTTTTCAACATTCTTTATTGTCTACTTTCCTACTATGTATTACAGATGTGAGCATGCAGTGGAAATCTGTTGATCAGGAAAATCTGCTTCTATCTGAGGTTTATTGTTTGTACCACAGTGACTTCAGTTACTTTTCAATTCAAGACTTTCAGTTGAAGAATCTTTGATTTTTCATTTTTACTGTTCAAGCAGTGATGTAAGAATTGGGAATGTAACTTTTAACCTCTCTCAAAAGAAATTTGCTTTTGCAGTGCTTGAATTGATTTTAATTCATTTTATTTTTTCAAAAATGTAATAATAGTGCTTCAAGCTATTATAAAATTATTCAGAAACTATGAAAACTTGATCTCACTCTCCTTAGATGAGGACTTCAAATAGTTTCTTCTGTGACCTGTTCATAGAAATCTGATCTACTATTTATAAGCATTCGAGTTATACCCTAGATGCTGCTTCGTCAAATTATATATTTATCCTATATATGTGCTTTTACTGTGTCAAAATAATCCAATAGCATTACAATAGTTTGACTTAAGGAATTATTTAAGCAGATATGCATTAGAAAATTATTTTCTAGAAACTGGAAGTCTGTGTGAGCTTCTGCAGTTTGATCTAGGCCTGTTTACAGCAGACTTCGGTGGTTATAAGGTAGGATTGCAACGAAGTTTTTGAATAAATGCAATTCCATTTAACTCTCACAGAAATGGCAGAGTATTTCAGTGCTTTCCTAAAATTAGATGATAATGATGAGGTGAAATTGTAGGGAGATGGTCTCTTGTCACCACCTATGACAGTCCTGGAAGTGACAGTGAAACATAATGCTTAGCTTGTCAGCTACAATGGTGGTTTTCCAACAGCAGTAGACTAATTCAGAGTGGTGTGTAGCAAAACCCCAAACTGCTACTGCTGCCATTATTGATGCCTGCTGGTGATAACAAAAAGTTTTGCTCTGAGGTAGTTACTACCCCCTTGCTTGATAGCTTTATTGTGAGTCTGGACAGGGTGGGATATTTAATATTCTGATTCTGCGCTCAAGTAATTTCCTCACACCAAGGCTGCTTGAATAGGCTGAAGAATGCAGAGCTGCTTGATGCAGTGAGTCTGCTGGTAGGATTTTTCAAAAGTCGGTGTTGTTCAAGGAACTTCTTGCTTGTTTTTCTGCATAGCTGGATAATATGGGTGTTCTGGATTAGCAGTTAGATTCCTTGTTTTAATCTTAAAAAAAAAAAAAAAAAAAAAAAAAAAAAAGAAGGCATCCAAGTATATGGTGTGTCAGAAGCAGATTCTTTGACAAATTCTTTGTCAGATCAAACCATTCACTGTTGCAGGTAACCTGTCCAGTAAACAATTATCAGGAGACTGAACTGTTTGTATAATTGACACCCAGAAACAAATAGAGTAACTGGATGTGTATTGCAGAGGTTCAAAATTTGGAAAACCTAGTGAAAACTATTTCACAAAGGTAAATATTGGCAACCAAGAAATAAATAACAATCTGAGCACATCCTAAAGACCAAATACAATGGTAAACATAAGAAAATGAGATTTTGTGCAGTTAGAGTACTAGCTCTGTTTTTAAAATATTCTAGGGTAAAACATAATATTGATTAAATTTCCTCTGTGCACATTGACTGTTTTCAAACAAAAATTTGGGTTGCCTGTCCTAGTGGTTAAGTAGACTTGGTAACTTTCTGCTGTCTGATGGTATTGGTGCCTAACTGACTATTTTCTGAAAATTCTTTTGAATTTTAAAACAAGGTATTAAAGTTGAGTTAAGCATTAATGTTACTGCTGCAGGCTTGTTAGGTTAGATGCCTGTTTAGATTAGATATTTGTTAGATGAGATTAGTTGCATCTGCCTGGGTGCAACCCTGTCTACCATGCTCCAGGTGACCCTGCTTGAGCAGGGAGGTTGGACTCGATCTCCAGAGGTCCCTTCCAACCTTATTGATTATATAATTACTTTGCAACTAACTTTTTTGGAGAAAGAATTTGAGAACTATAAGCCTTTCTATTTTAGTTTAAAAAACTGTTAAAAATTTGGGAGGTGCTACTCTCCATCTCATTTAAGGAATAACTGCATCTCAAATGTCAGCATAGAAGAATTCCATGTAAGCAAAAAAAAAAAAAAAAAAAAGAGAGAGAGAGATTTAATGTATTAATGCAGCAGGTGTTTTCTGTGCTAGTTTCCCACTGAAGTTAATAGAAACCTTTAATTAAACCTGATATTTTGCCTAGTGTATCTCATACACTTTTAGAGAAGCTATGATCTGAATTTGCTTTCTCCTTTTCACCTCATAGTATATTAAAAATACATGTGTACTTTTATATCTTACTCATTTTCATGATCTAGTTGAAGAGATTTGAATTGTAGTAAAATATTTTACATGTGTTGAACTGTGTTCATGTATTTCTGGGCCTTTCAGAAAGACCTTTTACTATAGTATATACACTTCATGATATAAACTGAGCAAAACGCTTTGGTCTGGAAAGTAATTTTACTTTTTGATTTAGTATAAAAACTGTAAATTTTGAAAGTAGACTATACTGCCTACATGTTCATTTTCCTAAGCAATTCTCCATTTCTTGCCAGCAGCATTTTTAAACAGTTGATCACTGTTTTGGCTTTTCTCGTTCACAGGAAAAGAGTTTTGCTCGGTATTATTGCTGTGATGAATCACTTCAGGAATTTTGTTTTTGTTTTCTTTTGATTTATGGTTTGTTTTCATTTTTCTGTTGTATTTATCAGAGCCAAATTATTTTTGCGCTGTTTATCAGCCAATAGAAGGGGAAGAATATGTGTATGTAGGTGCATGCGGTGATTATCTGTTCAACACATATAGCATAATGTCATAGTTCATCCTAAAGAGAGTATCTGGCACAGCCCGCTTCATTTTTGCTGGTATACTTTTAAAATACTGACCTCTACAGGTGGTTCATTCTTCCTCTTTAGACCACTGATGACCTTGACTTACTTGCACTGCATTTGTAATGCAAGCAAAATAACTCCTACAAGAGCTATTCTGCTACAGAGATATTCTACTTGCAAATTAGGCTGACAGCATCAGGGGAAGAAAAACTAGTAAAAAGCTAAGAGCTGTTAGCTCTTATTTTCCCCACCTCTCATCAGTATCACATTTTCCCCCAAAATAACATTTCTGAGTTATAACCCGAATTTGCAATCACTAAATTTAGACAGAACTTTTAGCTTACATACAGCTTATAATTTAAAGATGACTAAAATGTTCAGGAAATCAATTCATAGATTTGTTCTAAATATATTTTTCTGCAATATATGCTGTCAGTGTAAACACTATGTATTGCAGGGTTTTAGATAACTCACTAACTTCTGTAGGGTATCTGTCCTTTTTTTGTTTCAGTAATTTTGTGGTGTTTTGAGGACAAACCTCTTTTGCCTGTGCTGTGAATTGCCTGACATGATTTAGATCCAGTTTGGGGCTCTTAGCTGCTGTTTCTAAGGTGCTGTGATAGAGCTGACAAGCCCTGCTAGGAACTGGCTTCAGTCTGGAAGCTTTTGAGCAGTACAAGCTAAACTGTGTTAAGCTTGCTGCAGTTACAGGCTGCTGATTTTGCAGCTGGTTTAAAAGTGGCTGTTCGCTTGGAGTGAATTTTAACTTGTCTGTAAAAGGCAGTGTACCTATAATAACTACTGTTCTCTAGTTGTAATAAGTATGTTTCTTAGTCCAAATGTTGAGCCTAATAGGGCTATTTAAAATACAGATGTTACCTTCTATAATTCTTTAATAAATTTTCTACTGAACAGAAGATTATCACAATCATTATTGCAAACAGCCAAGTTATTGCAAACTTTGTGTTGGCCTGAGGGATGCAGTTATGGAAGAGCAGTGGATTCTGCATTGAAAAAGTGAAAGTACAGCACTAGATTGGTGTAGGCACAGCATCAGATTCTTGTTACCTGCCTGTAAATAGTGTTATAGATGGCTTTACTCTGATTTTAATCTAGTACATCAAACACAGAATTTGGCCTCAAATGTACATCATTCTTAATGGAAAATAAGATGAAGTAACTTATCTTCATCCATATTTTTAGAATCTTGTGAAATGCTAAACTCTAGTTTTAAGATGAAAGAGGTAAGAATCTGTATTTGATTGAAATCCTGTAGAAGTAGGATGCTTTCGACTCTTAAACTTAGACTTGTGAGAAGTCTTAAGAGAGAAGCTGGTAAATTAGCCCTGGGATCATGTAGACGCTTTGCAGTTCTCGAGGTTCCAGCAAGTGTGAAGTTCTAGTTCACCTTTTAAGCCTGCCTTTTTAAGAGAAAGCAGGCGCAGAATGTTTTTCTCGTGATGGTTTTTTGCACATTATTCTGTAGTCTTTTAAAATGCAATATTTCACAGTGGTTTTTGAGATTTTTCTCTTGTTTCTTCCATAATATATTCAGCATTAGGGTAATGATATGCTTTGAGTCCATTAGGAAAAATGAAAACTAGGTTAAAGAGATATTAGAGGCTGAAGCCTATATAATTTTATAGTTTCTTGATAATTGATTAAAAGTAAATATCTTACTCAAGACAGGCTATGTCCCAGATGTTTATGTGTAAAGTAAAATTCAACAGTGAACTTGAAAATGTATTTAAAGGAAGCAGCTTCAGATTTGTTTCTTGCTTCTTAAAAAGTAAATATAAACAAAGAATACAATATCAACTTTAAATACAGACCATCTTCGAGATTTTATTAGTGAGGTACATAGTACTTTTAAAATCTAGATTGCATATGTATACCTGTGATGTGCCTGTTTGCTTTCTTTGCAAGATTTTAAATATAAACTGTACATTGTAAAATATGTACATTGTAAAATATGTACGGTTTAGAAGATCTAAACTGGAGCTTTTTGTACTTATATTTTTCCATTCTTTTCGTATACATCCTCTCAGGTGCCTTAGTAGGTATTTGTTTAATTCACTGGGCTTTCCTGTCACTTCTGAAAAAAAATCTGCAGAATAGTTGTGGCATGTCGGTTTGGCTGTTAGTGACAGAAATCCTGTGTGTCTCTAGAATGGGCACATAACGACACTAATAAGTTTTAGTATAGCCCTTCAATTATACAAATATATCAGTTTACATTCTGTCAAAATGCACTTAAAAAATTTTGTGCAGTTCGGAATTCACTTCATTGTACAGGTAGTATTTGTTAATTTTCTTAAAAGTATGTGTTTTTCTTCCCTAAATGAATCTACATTGCTTATTTCATCCATGTGAATGTGTTTTGTGAAGCTATACGTAACTGCCTTGCCTATTACATGAATGAATCTTCAGAATTATTTTTGTTTGGAAGAGCAAGTTGATTATTGTTGTTTTGAACTTATTCCAGTATTTTTTTCACAGATAAATGGGTCGTGGAAGGATATTTGATGCTTATTACAGTTTAACATAAAGTGTTGTCCACAAAACAGTTTCACATGTCAGTGTATTAAAAGATAGTAATATTCTTCATGATTAGAATATGTTAAATTATTTCCTAGGTAGTAACATATAGTTTTCTCTTTCAAAAATACATAATCTGTTTGTTTGTTTTAGTTATTTAAGTCCTTAATGGAATACAGATAGTCTGTCTTCTGGTAAATTTATTTGATAATCCTTATAACAGTGATGTTTTATTTTCAATGACTAAGCAAAAGCTGTACATTTATACAAAATTTGAAGTGCATACATTACACTGGAGTGCTAGAGTATGGAAAAAGTAAATAACAAAGTTGAGCAAAGACTGAAAGTTGCTGCCAAACTTAAAAGAGAACAAATTGCAGGATTTAAAGCCAATAAAATTTAAACTTATATTCACCATCCCAAGGGACGTTGGCTTGTTTATATAAGTTGGCTTGTTTTGGTAGTGCTTAGGTTCCAAGAAACAAAAGAAAAACCATTTTCTAGTAATTTATCCAAATACAGGACACAAGATGTGTGTTGGCTAAGATGCAGAATCTATTTCAAAAGGTTTTAAACAAAATTTTTTCTTTTTGTCTTTTTAATTACAGAAGGCATAGAGGGAAAATAACTTACTCTTTCTGTAAATTTTGGCCAAAATTCTAGCAAGTGAACAAAGGAGTATGTTCATGAGTTGCTTAGCAGTGTTGAAGTTCCTGGTAACCTGTTTCTACCCTAACACTTCTCATGTTTTTAAGCTTTTTACGAAGATTCCGGATATCTGGGATACTTCAAACATACTTACTCACTTTTTTTCTGACAAATTGGCATAGTATCGATATTTCAATATAGCCAACAGTCCTGAAGTAGGCTGCAGAATTTTATGTCTCCCCCCACAGCAAAGTAACTTTTTTCTTGGAGAAATCACCATGGTTTTAACATGGTGTCGGTCTCGCAGCTCATGAACACTTGCGAGTGGTGGCCTTGCTTCCCTGGCTCTTTGCCCCATGCTGACTTGGACCTTGGCTAGTGCTTGTGCTCCCTCCCCTGCCTTTGCGCCAGCATTGCTATTTCTCCAGCGCTGTCGTGAAATACTTCTGTGAGCTAATCTGGCAGGAAACCAGCAAGGCTTTTTTTTTAATGGTTCATTTTTCTGCTAGTTTCTTCCTGAAATGGTTTGCTGCAGGATCCGAAGAAACTAGTATGAGGGCAGAAAAATTAAATGCAGAAGTGGGCAGTAGGGCCAAGGAAGCATTAAGGGAAGTGGAAGCGCCTCCTTTGGGTGGCAGCCAGCCATTAGGTGTTAGTAGGATAGTCTTGTGTTCGCATATATAAAACCTGACTCACAAGATGTTATCTGGCTGTGGTTCCTGCATCAAAATCCCTTGTGAGAAGCTGGTAAATCCCAGGGGCCTGTTTGAAGGCTTACTTTGCGCAGTCATGTTACTGTAACTTGCTATCTAGGTCTGCTTGCAAGCTATGCTTACATGACCTATGGTTACCTGCTTTGTGCAGTGCTAAGGAATTATTTGGTATTTTTTTCCCCCTCTTTTACTGTCCTCTAGTTCTTATTCTTACTCACCTGTAATATTAAACCATTCATTATTTGTCTTAATTTAACATAAAATTACTAGTTTCTATGCTCTTATCAAATATCTCTAGAAATGTATTCTTCATTCCTGTACATTTTGCGCCTTTCAGAATTAACATGAGATTATTTTATGCCTTCATAGAAAGAAAGAATCCATTCTAGGAGGATTTTTTTTTTTTTAGTTGATACAGTTATTGATTGCTGCTTTCTTTTTGACTGTAGACTAAGTTAATGATCAGAAGTATTTAAATGCTGTATTTTTGTAGAAAGGAAAGCTAAAAAGTAAGGATGCTTTTCAGCATAGAAAGACTGTCTACTGCATTTTATTTTTTTCAGCATTTTTAAGCTGTAAAGCTACTGAATAGAGCTGTAAAGCTGTATAGAGCTACTGTAACTGCATATTTTGAGAACTGCATCAAATTTTTCTCTTAAAGTGCAACTTGCCCTCAGTTTAAAAAGCAAAAGGAAAAAGGGGAGAAGAAGAAAGGGATGATGTACTTTAACAGCAATGGGAATGTCAGTTCCAGCTATAACATCATTAGAGAATAAAGCCAATTTAAAGATGTGTTACTGGAATATTATTTCCATCGAGTTCTGCTTCTGAAGTATGATGCATTTTATGAGCTTAGAATCATTCTTTATATAGTGTTTGTCATAAGAAAAGTATTGAAAAATTACATTTTTGTAGAAGCGTGCTTTGAGATTTAAGCCATGGAGAAATGTTAAGCAGTCCAAACAGACCAAGGACTATTAAATAAAAGGATAGTAGAAGAAATACAAAAAGAAGAGAAGTCTTCAAACAGGAAAATATTGATCTTTCTTTTGGGTTAAGAGGAAAGTTGGAGAAACTTTAAAATCTATGAGGTAAATATAGATATTTGTGGATTCATTTTACCAGATCCCGCTGGTTTTACTGATTATTTTCAGGAATAGAAAAATGAATTCTAGTTAGCGTGATGCTACTTTACATTCTTTTCAGAATAGCTGGACGCTTCTGCTAAATCAGTGAAGCTAAATTGCTGTAATTATTCTTTGGCATTTGAAGACCATTGTGAACGAGGAGGCTTGACTACTCTAGAATTCTTATTTCTGTGTCACCGAACTCTTACAGATGTAACTTTGTTAAGAAGGTAACCTTTCCATTCACGTAAGCTGTAACAACGTGGGTACAACAGCAGCATTTGTTAACATGTGAAGCAGAAAGTACAAGGTCAGCTGATGCTTTTTGCTTAGGAAGGAAGAAACTGGTGAAAATGGGCATCAAGCAGCTTATTACTTCATTGAGATGTGGTGAGACATCTTATATAAACGGGTGGAACAGTTTCCCTTTCAGACAAAGGGAAATTATGAAAGCACCTAATGAACAGAAGCAAATGTTTTGGAGGACTGAAGACAACCAGGCTCCCTTTGGCATTTCAGTTGCAGAAATACTGCTAGGTACCAGGGCCAGGCCCATTTACACTGGGCAGCAATCTTTCTTCCAGCTTTTTTGGTGATGAAGGAGGCTGAACTGCATCCCAGCAGTTCTCCAGAGCTGCGGGCAGAGTGGCCTGCCTTCCCCTCCATGGGAAGGGAACTATCAGTGTGCTGCCTTGACTGATGGGCTCAGCACACAGTTAACATCTGAGTAGCTCAGAGGTAGCCTACTGCATCTCTGACTTAGATGAGCAGATGTGCAGTGCTTGCATTTTTCTGTCAAATGTTCTTCTGTTAAAGGCTTTTTAAAGGTAAACGCTTTATTTTTATAGTTATAATGCAATGTTTAGTGTGAAGTTCCCCCCTACTGAGTTGAGAGAGATGACATTCTCTTATGAAGACAGAGTATCAAAGTTATGTTCAGATAACCCCTGATGTGTAACTTGTGTTTTGCTCAAAGAATGAGAATTAAATCTGGTGGGTGAGTCTTAGATGTACTCTTCAGAACATGTAATTGTAATAAAAGTTCTTTCTGAAGTTAACGTCTGTCTCTTAAATGTCTTTGTATTCTACAAGCTTTGTTTTATGAAAACCTTAAAATGTTAGTATATTGTTTTTCTAGTGTGAGATCCCATGCTGCTTTTACTAAATAGACTTTATACTTGCCAAAGTGTTGGACAGCCAAAAATTTGACATCAAGATACTATGCACCCTAGTAAAGTATAAATATCCTCCACATGCTTTTAGAAAATAGCTTGGTCTAGGTCTTTTGAAGATCAGATCGACTCCTGTGGTCTTAATTGCGTATCTGTATCTTTTTTTTTTTTTTTTTTCCTAATCATAGGAATGTAAATGTGGAATTTCATTGACCTTTTCTTATCTATGCTATTTGCCATTATATTTTAACAACACTCGAAATTCTAGCTTACTAAGATGTAAGGTTTTAGTATTTTGTATAAATGTGTGTATATTTTTCAGGTCCTTCTCTGCTCTTAAATTAGTTGGCATATCAGAAGGGGTCTCTTTTCTTTCACAGGTTTGAGAATTAATGAGTTAACTATATTCTAATATCAGTGAAGTATTTTTAATTTCTTGCAGTTGTATAATGCAAATTATATTTTAACTGTGTATGAGTAAAGGTGCATTATAACTAATGATACTATGGTATGATACTGATCTCAAGTTGATCCTGGAGTCTGTGCTACTTTGCTGATTGTGCTAATGTCCTAGCCTACTTACTGGCATGTTTTCAAGTGTGTTATAGTTGGACACCTTATGATACAGTGAAAGACTGAAAGCAGTTATTCTTGATGCATTTTCAGATGTGTTGTTACAAAACCTGTCACATTTACAGTGTTTTCTTTGCTCATGAGAGTTAGACTCTCAGCTACATAGCATCCCAGGTATATATTGCCTAACTCGGATTGTATTGTTTTGAGCTGTTGTGGTGCTTGATTTAGCATTTTTCAGTAGTGTTGTAACACAATTGGTAACAGTAGCTGTTGACTGTGAGATTAAGGTTTGAGTATTTTTGGCCTGATGCATGCAGTCTTGTGACATGTTCTTGATTTGGTGTGTGTGTATATAAATATCCATATTTTAAAGTGCATGGTTATTTAAAACTATGGAGTCATAACTGAAGTAACCACAAAAAATTGCCAGTAGAAGGGATTATCATCATAGCTAATATTTTAGGGACTGAGACTTGCTTGTCAGAACTACTGAATGTGAAACTTCATGGTTCAATAAGGGGAAGAGAATGAGCAGCATGTTGCAATTCAATAGGTTTAACAGTATATGTGTTTGCATGTGAACAAAAGCTCAAGGTCGTTCAAGTCTGCTAAAGGTTTGACTTGAACAAGGGCAACCATCTTACGTGTTTGCAGCCAGGGAGGTTTTGTGACATACTTTGTGTGTCACAGCTAAAGTTTATATACCTGATATAATTTGTGAAGATTAGCATTGTAATGTTTCTTTTAGAATTTTAAGCTTAAATTGGATGGGAGAATAATACTTAAGGCTTGTTTTAAGAATATTTTTTCACACAAAAAGAGTAATTTTACTTGCAGTATCCCCAGCATCTCTACTGACTCGTAGGGAATTTTCATTTTTTTCTTATTATTTTATATAATAATTTTAATATATTTTTAGCATTAGCTTATATTTGAACTGTCTGAGTAAGTGTACAAAAATAACCAATATATAGTGTATTACATACACTGTTGTAAATATGCCTTCCTCTCTGCATTCTACCTGATGGACTTCTCCTGGCAATAGGGGCATAGCAGTGTGCAGTTTTTCTGTTTTAGTACCATTTGGGTGGGAAATACCAATTTCAATTTTATCATGAGTAAGTTATATTGTATTTAAAGTGTCCGGGGATTATGATTCAGTATGTGAGATGATTTAGAATCCAGGAAATAGCACAGGGGAAGGAAAGCAGATAACTTCTGGTACTCTTTTAAGAGCACAGTTACAACCGTAGTTATAGCTTAATATTTTCTATGTAGAGAATGCAGACCATTTTAAAGGAAACTAATAGAATTGTTTGTAAAATTAGCTTGGAAGTAGTTAACTCTGAACTACTCTTCAGCTGCTTTTGGAGTGGCTGTCTTTTTTTTTTTTTTTTTTTTTTTTTTCCGTCTTTTTTTTTTGAATGATAGGAAAATTCCCTAAAACATTCTTGATAGTTTTATAGGAATAGCTTTATTGATACTGTCATGTTAATGGATATTATTAAAACAAATTAAATTTTTGATCAATTTTTCTGAATAAGATGCTTTTAGTATTTTTATGTAGATCTAACATGCATTTTTCCATTTTTTTTCTGACTTATGCAACTCAAGTATTTTGTACTAGGGAAAGAGAGGTCAAGTGTACAGCCGGAAGTTATCTTCTGTCCTGAGAGAGTGATGCTCTTGCATATCACTTTCTCTATGAAAGTTTAGGTTTTAAGCAGTTTTCCCTGAAAAGCATTGTTTGCTGCACTTTGTTTTAGGTTACAAGCAACCTTTAACACCTATCAATGCTTCTTTTGGTCCAAATTTTGATCATTGCCCAGAAAAGCTGAGTTACTTTGTTTTGCTGAAGTTTTAATTTTTGTTGCTTATTGTGGGGATAGGAATTAATTTGAGGTAGCATTTCTTATTGCATATTCTTAAAATTTCTCAATTAAGTTGCATTGCAGAGGTGTTTATTCTTTGCTATGTGAGTAGTGTATTCTTACGCTCTTGAATTTTATTAGTTTCATAATTTAAATTTACTGCTAATTTATTTACTGCTATTAATAGTCACTATTAGTATTCAAACTGTTCTTGCAGTCCAAAGAAAATAGTGGAAGCTAGTATTTCATGGGTAATAACTGAGATATCCAGTGCTGCCTCAGGATAGTTTCAATCCCTGTAATATATTCTTTTAATGTATTTTTAATGTGTCTGCTATCAAATAGAGGTAGTTAACAAGACCTTTTATTCATATGGTTTATAAACCTGGCTGGGTAGGTAAGCGAAATGGAGCTAGCTGCTAAGCACAACAGAATCCGTCTCTTAGGCGACGCAATGAATTAACTGTTCAGTCTCAGTCTTCCATGCAGGGAGGAGAGTGAGCAGCAGGATGCAATTTAGTAAAATTACCCAAATTATTCATAAATGAACTGTAGGGTCTAGGGCTTGTACCCAATGACTTTGTCTCAAGGTAGATTTTTCCGTAGTGAAGCCATACCACTTTCATTAACCTTCTGTTGAACAGAAGGTACAAAAGGACATACCTTTCCTTTGGTACTCCCATAGATACCTTAGATAAGTAAAAATACTGGCAATTTAGTTACCAGTGAGGAAATTCCCTTCCTGATCTGGGGGAGTGAGAAGAACAGCAGGAACTGACCAAACAAATTGCATTTTGATCAAAACCAATTGACAGAATAGAGTTTGTATAGTTGGAACCCGACTGAGTTTTGAGGCAGGTGTTTGAGCACCCCTTCTGGCTGACCAGTCCGGTGGGGTGGGCAGCGATTGCAACTCTTCAGAACAACACTGACTTTTTTTTTTTTTTTGAACTACTATAATGTGACCTTTTTTTTCTCTACAAACTATAAATGAGAAAAAGTCCACTGAAGAGTCTCCTCAATTTAAATATGATGGAGTATTCTGTTTTGCTACTGAGAGATTACACAAAGTTTTGACCTGTGTTTTATGTCTGTATGTTGCAATATAATCCATTTGTTCTCCAAGAAATAATGTAGATTGAGATTTGAAGTTTCTCATTATTTTTTTTTCCATATTTTAAATGCTCCACCTTGTCTTTCTGTGGGGGAGGGGAAGAGGAGAAATCTTTCTATTTTTGTGTTGCTTGAAATTAAAGTTTCTTGTCTTCAACCTAATTATAACATTGAATCTGAATTTATTCCAATGAAACTTGAGTGGTTAGACTGTTGATAGCTTGCCTGGGTTTCATTTCTCCTCTCAATTTGATGAATGCCCATAGCTTTGTATATTTTAAGATCAACATGTGAAATCTATTGTCAAAGCTCCGTTCTGTCTTAAATAATTTTTTAATGGTAATGTATTTGTGGAAATCTCTCTCTGGTGTCCTCACTTGATTATTGGACTTACAGGTACTTTATTAACAGAATAAAATCATTTATATTCTATTAAAAATACCAAATCTGTTACTGAGAAATACTTTTTATTTGGAACCAACAAGGAAAAGCTAAGAGCTACTCTTAAGCTATTGAAAAATTCAGTTTTTCAATTGAGGTGGTATTTCTTTGTCATATCATATTTCTCTTTGCATCCCCTCGCTAGAATGTCTAGACCTAAAGTGTAATTTTCTGTCATAATTATTGTGTCGTACTTTACAGTGGACCTTTGTAATATGGAGTCTAATGGTCGATTGGTTTGTTTGGATGTCTAAGATGCAAGATACAATCAATGTTATGTTCTGTGCTCTAGGTTTTTTGCAATTGATTTCAGTTGTTGAGTCTGATCTGAAGGAATATCATTACTCTGACACGAAATTGGATAAAGAAGCTATAAAAGATAGAAACTCATACCTTGAGTACCTACTATAACAATCTACAATATGATTTCTTTGGTCAAATCGTTTATTTGATCAACATCATAGCAGATGGTAACCCTATAAAGTATATTGTCTTGTTTATGAGAACATTTTACCCTGAGTCTGTTGAAATAAGTTTTAAATACTGTCTCCTTTATCTTCTACCACCAAGAACAGCAATTTTCAGTTTGATTGTAAAAGATTTTTTTATTAGATGAACGTTTGGACCCGTTTTTTCAGAACGAATACATATGTTGAAGTAATGAGGCAGCAATATTTTTTTTTTCAGTTGTTCTCTTAAAAGACCCTTAAATGCTCTCAGTCCCACTTAAAAAGTGAGGTTAAGCAAAAACCTTGAAACCGCTGCCGAGTGCAGCCTGCGGCAGCAGAAGGTGCCTCTGGCGGGCCGGGGCCTGGCCCACGGGCGCCGGGGCCGGGGGCTGCGCCCGCCCGCCAAGCAAGCGCGCCAGCCACCTCGAAAAGCTGGGGCCGGGGCAGGAGCTTGTTAGACTTCTGTCTTAGCTTTATTTTCCTTTTTCTTCCCTGCTCCTGTGATTTCTTTTTTTGTTGTTTATTTTATTATCTCATGTTTTTCAATCTGTGCCATTGGTGCAGAAGAACCACAAGACAGTGCAAGAAGCAGAAGAGATTCCCGCCGCGCCGCTGCAGACGCGCGTGTCCCGCGCCTGGCACAGGGACTGCTGGCAGCCCTGGGGCTGCGCTGGTGCCGCTGCTCCCGGTGGCAGATGCCCGGGGGCGGCCGGAGCTCCGCTGTTCCCCTAGCCGGCTTTCGCAGGGAGGCCGCCGGGAGGGGGCTCCTGAAGGTGCCTACCCCTACTTCATGTGCAAGTTCCGGTTAAAGAGTACTTATAGATGTAAGCCTATTCTTGGTTTGCAGGGGGGAAAAAAAAGAAAGCCCCGTGATAAGGAGGAAAAAGACAGCTGGTAGAAAAGAACAGCAGTGTTCAATGTTCCTGACTCACCTGGCCCTCTCTGCTGGTGGTGATGTTGTTGGGGTTTGTGTTTGAAGAACAAACTCAGGAGACTACTTAGAAACTAATTTTCCTTCCCATCTTAAAATGTTACATTTTGTTTTAGAGTGGGTTCTTTAGACAATGTATTTGCATAATACAAATGACTTCATAAAAATGACTTTTTAACTAAACGTGCTTATTTAGCAGAACCTTTAAATAGGTTTAAATATGTCCCACTGATTTCAATTTTTAAAGGAATAATGAGTTTTGCTGATTAGGGAGTCATACGTTCAAGCAGTCTGTACTTAAATCTCTATTGATATATTTCCTAAATAGGTTTTCATAATATACCATGTCTTAGATTTTCAGAAATGCTTTGTCTTGCATTAAGACATTTTTCTTAATTTTCTTTTCCTCCTCCTATCTGTTCCTTTTGAAACGAAAGCAATGGAAGACTTGTTATGATAATCACTGCATTACTGGCACTGTTGTTTCTGACAGAAAAGAGTCAGTTGTGCCAAAAGATTACTTTTGCCTTTGTCAGTGCCAGCCACGAGTTTTTACTCAGCTCCTGGATCAATTACAATAAAACAACAACAATGCTGTCAGCTGCAAAATGCAGCAAACTCGCACAAGTTGTTGGCTCATTTGTTTATTTATTTATCCATTTCTAAAGAGCATTCTCCAGCCTTGCGGATCTTTCCTGCAGTACACAAAAGGAGTCTGTAGTTTTTATCTGGCTGATTGTTGTGTTCTTTCAGTTTAACATGCCTTCTTCAGGCTGTCTTTGTTGCAACAGTGTTTTATAGCTTCATAAAATGCATTCCTTAAGGAAATAATGATTAGAATACTATTACTCCATAGGTAGCTATTTACATACCAGCTTACATTTTCTTTATTTTATTTTGTGATGTGACCAATCTAATGTATATGCATGAAAAAATTTATAGTTGCAGTAATTTAATAATAAAGCTTGGGGTTAAGGGTGTTTGTGTGGAGTAACTTGCACTTGGTTCTTATTTATGAATCGTGATGCTACAAAGCTTCATAAAGACTTTGTACTGTGCATCAAAACTATGAGAGAAGCCTGGGTGACAGGAGGCAGAAAGTAATCAGGGGAGTTCTGCAGGCCAAGGGGCATGAAAGTGCACCACTGAGAATGGAATTGATCCACCTTAAAAATGAAAAAAAGTTCTGGCTATGCATGTAATCAGACTAATTACTGGAATAACAATTTTATCTGATATGAAAAGCTGTAAAAATCCAAATACTTTTTGTGATTAGTTGTTCTGAAGTGTTTTAAAAGATATTTTAACTAATTAATTTTGAATAAAGAGTAATTACTTTGTTGGAACAAAAGTTGGCAACAGTATTTCTAATTGAGCTAGATAATCTATCTTTTGGATATATATTCTTATGTATGTTGAGTTTAAAGAGCTCCCTATTTTCTCCTTCCCCTTTCTCTTTTGAGCTATAGCCTGCATTTGCATAAAGGGAACCGATTCTAAAAGAACCGTTAGAGTTGCCTTTCTTTTTTTTTAAAATTCTCTGAGTAGAGACGACACCACAAAACCTTTCCTCCTCCCCCCCCGCCCCCAATGAAATATAAAGCATTCTATCTTGTCTTTTACATGACACTTACATGTCATTTAAAGAACCCGGTAGGAGAAATAGTTCGGCACTTCTTTCAATATTCAAGCAAGACATGAAAACAAGGAGTAGATAACAACAACACATTTCACAGTATGTGCTGTAATATTCAGTGCTTAAGATGCAAGATAAATCAGGCCATGCAGAAAGCAAGCTACTGTGGTTGCATTTGTTTTGTTACTCAAGTTAATTTACGGATTGTGTGGACAAGGCAGTGCAAATGGACAAATCTTCCTGACTTTTTATGCTCCAGTTTTCAGCAGCTGCAGGTGTCCAGAGGAATAGGTTGCTTTGTAGCTTACTTCATTAACTCAGTCTTAACTTTTTGTTTTTAGAATTACTGCTTTTAAGTATGTGGAGGATATTAATGCTGAAATCAAATTCAGAGAACATTCTGCTTTTGCTGTCTTTTATTATAGGTCTGTACTTTTCTTTTTATTGCTAGGTATGGATGAGCGAACAGGTGCCACATCTTGGGGAGCAAGTGGTCAACCAAGTCCTTCATATGAATCTTCAAGGGTAAGGTTCCCACCCAATAATTAATGCTAAAAGTTTATGGGAATGTGCGATGAAAAGCAGATGATTTGGCAGTTTTTGAAGGGTAAGCTCCTCTTAAATAAACAGACTAGCATCTTTTAGAGGCTTTAATGACTTTAATATACTACAATAGTAATTCAGGTTTCTAAAGATTAAAAAAAAAGTAGTCATGAAAATAAACATACGTAACTGTATAGTTGAATGGTAGCATGCATTTTCTTCACTCTGTGGTCAGAAAACTGAACCAGAAATCATGCTACTTATTTAGGAACAGATTTATTGGCAAAGTGGAGGGAACTTGAGTCTCTCCATTAACATTACAGAGTTGAAGCATGTGCTGCGTCATGATGTTGGAGAGAGGCATCACTTGCTAAATACCCTCCTATCCTTGTTGTGGCTGCATCTATCCTGTTACTGATCTAAAGTTTTTAATAGCATCTAATATCATACAATAAACTTGGTAAAACTCAAATGTGAAAAAGCTTCCCCTTAATTAAATTCCTTTTCATCTACTTAGTTTTCTTTTTATGAATATCTACTTCCTAAGTCCCTGATTAATTAATCAGAAATATATAGCATAACTGAGGAACATCGTTCTAATATTCTGTTTTGATTCAGTAGCCTGATGCCAGAGAGCTGTCAGCTCTTACAGCTCTGTGGCTTGCTTTTGCTGTGGAATGATGTGGGGGATCAGTGAGGTTGTGAGATTGTGGATCTTGTCCAGCTCGGTGGATATTGTCAAAACCTGTATCTGAATTTAGAGGCCAGTATTAGAATCATTAGATTCATCCTGGAATCTTAATTTTTTTCCCCTTTGATCATCAATAAATAAGCTATAATAAAAGGATAGAAGAACTTTTGGGGTTGTATTTGTCTGATAGCTGCAACGCAGAGATTAGGCATCCTTTTTAAACATCCTGCATAACTTGAGGCATGGAGCCCAGACTTCAGATATCTGTCTTGTCTCCTTTTGAAATGGAAAAGTACTATGCAGTTCTTAGTTACTGATATTTTTACAAAGTGTATAGTGTTTTGACACTTACTCATTTCTGAAGTTGCTGGTCAATATTAATCAATCAGGACCTTACCTAACTGTAATCTGAGTTTGTTAGTCCTAGGCTGTGGGACTCTATTCATCACACACATTTGCAGGGAGAGGGTCAGCCAAGTGGAATTCCAAAAATGTGAAGTTGGAGTGCCTGGGTGTTTTTATATTTTGTGTAAGGGTGTGTAAGTGTGTAACTAAAGTTCACAAGCAGGAAATTAAAAAATGGCCAAGAATCAACCTTCCACAAGTAATACCAAATAAAATTGATAAAGGTAGGTGTTGGTGCTCTACCAGAGATATCCGGAAGAGGGTATATGCATGGGAAGAGGCCAGTGGTGTTTGTGTGTGTTGTGAAGAGAAACAGAAGAACTGTAAGTATAAGTTTGGCTTGAGCTTTATGGAAGACTTCAGAAAACAGATGTTAAGTATTTGTCGGGTTCTCCCTGCAGCAATTGTAACTTTAGACTTAAAATAGCTTATAAAACTATGAATTTCTCCTCCTAGCAAAATTTTCTTGCCGGATCATTATTATAGGACAGCTTTAGCTGAAGTCAGTTGTATTCTAGCCAAACTGAGCATCATCTTAAGAGCCAGTAGATTCTGACCCAAGAATGTTATTCAAGTATTTCTTCCTTTTTTTTTGTGTAAATGCAGAGTGTTTCTTTCCTTATGCAAGTAATTTGAGATGATATTGGAAGTTTATTCTGCAGTACCAATTATTTACTCTTTTTTTTAAAGAGACAGTGTATGAAAATCTGTATGCTCATTTACATTGAGCATGCTATTTTGATAGGTATTTACTAATTCAAGCTAAATATTGTTATAAACTACATTTAATTTTATGGATCGATGTTTTGATTTTTCAGAAGTTCAATAAATAGAAAATACTGATATATAGACTTTTATTTGTGGATGGGATTAATGATTTTATAGTACAGCTCTGTGTGCTTTGCTCTAAAATTTAGAACAGGAAAACACTGAGTAGTCATATATAAACTTTCTAAGTTTATAAACTAAAAATGAAATCATAAAGTTCACCTCTCCCTTCTTCCCCCTAGCATAATGTTTTGTATGTGCTTGTTCCATTTTAAAATTGCTTTATTTCTTGAAGTGTTCATGTGCTTGTTCATGTAACTTTGATGTGGTAAAGTTTCCTTCACTTTAGGGATTTTTTTTTTTTTTTTTTTTTTTGTCAAAAGGTAGCAGAAATCATGTGGAAAAAATAATCTAGTCTTAAATTCTACTGAAAGAGTCTCATTATAAGATGAATATTTTCAGATACCTACAGTACTTTGCTTAATGGAAAACCTGATAAATGATGTAAATTTGCTGAGAGTCTTATGTTAGCACGGAACCTGATGTTAGACTGTCCACAAAGCTTCTCTGCGGGAATGCCCGTAGCTGTGAGCTCTTGGCTCCTTGGCCTCCAAAGCGTTCCTGATGGGCTTAGGGACCGACTAGTGGCTGACCGGAGCCCACTGTGCTTGCCTTAGAAAGGAGATGCAAGTCTCTAGCGCCAGCTGTTGAAAGGCAGCAGAACATCTGCACCTCTTTGGGTTCCTGGGGCATGTGGTCGTCAGGCACAGAGGAGTAGTAAGATAGATTTGTCCTACATGGTTGGATTAGATAGTGTCGAATTGCAGTTAAGTGGATACCCGAAGGAATTCAGAGGATTTGGCCAGTGAATTTTGATCTTTGTTGAGCCCTTCATTGCACTTAGGTGGTGCATGAGGGAAAACCAGCAGCATTCTCTAGGGCTCTGTATTGAAAGACAGTTATCTGGAGTATCATTTAAATGATAACAGTTTTCTTTTCTTTTTTTTTTTTAAAAAAATAGTTCTTAAGTGTTTAAATAAATTCCTTTCCTTTTAAAGGATAATTCAAATGTTGTGTTTCCTCCAAAAGGTCATGAACACTGGAAAGTCTGTATATAGAATTAGTAATTGTTAAAAGATGCACATTAGTTCATTCCATGGCCATGTTTTTCTGCAAAAAGTAGAACAATTCTATACTGTATCGAAATCACTGGAAAAGCACTAGACTTCATATAGCAATCTAGATCAAGTTTGTATGCATACATTTTGAGCAAGACGTATTGCCATTTTTGTTATTTTTTTTTTTCAACTAGTGAATAACTAGTGAAACACATTATGCTATTGACTCAAAGTCTGGCTGCTTTTTCGTACCCTGACCAGATCAGATGACTGAGCATGAGGAAGAGCTAAAATGACGGGACAGGTCTATTAGAAGAGAATAGGCCAGTTCTCGGGAAGCAGAGCGTAAGAGTTTGTTTGCCTTTTGAGTTCCTAAACATGGTCTCGTGGTGACATATAGCCTTCAAAAAAAAAAGAAGTTGTAATTCTTTCTTGTTAATGTGTTAAACATTTATCAAAATAAAGCTATGAAATCCATACTTTTTTCCCATAGATTTTGGTACAGAATGTTACTCTTGACCTAGTTGTTCTTACTAATTTACTTGCCTGTTTACAGGAAAATGGCAGCCTTCATGGAAAAAGCTCAGACCTCTCCACAGACATAGAAAAGTTGAAACCTCAAGAGGTACTACTTACTCTTCTTATATTGTATGTGATGGGTTTTCTGTTTGTCTTTTTGTTTTGTTTTGTTATTATTTTTTAATCTCCCTGCAGCCTGCCACTGGAATTCTCCTTTAAAAGTCACGATAAAGTGACAGAATCGGATAAGAGTTTAAATTATTGGAGGCACATAGGGAAAAGCAATTTTCAATGAAATAGAATTGAAATTTGATGGTAGTTAAGTACATATTTCTTCCAGGCTAATTAGATAAGACAGTAGAAGATGGGATAAAGGAGATCTTTCTTTCCCTCTTTTCCTTGCTCCCACCAAAACTCTGTTTAGCTAAGTGTAGTTGATCTGATTGTGCCCAGTAACAATGCTGAAGTACAGGGCACGTACCTTGCTACCTTTGCCTGACGGACTCTCCTAGCTGATCCCAGCATATAGTGACACAGGAGATTTCCTGACCAGAGTCAACCTTGTGGTTACTGATAGGTTTGTTCTCTGCTAGTGGCAAAGTCTTCTGACTCTAGTTGTACAGTTGGCAACAGTAATGACTTAAACATTTTGCAGCAAAAACACTGACATGATTGTTTTAAGCGTGGTGAGCAGTGATTTAACTATTTCTACCATGTTCCTGTGTTCTGAATAATAATAATTATTACCTATGCACTTCATAATTAGTGTTGTTTTTTCATGAACACCTTTGTTTTACATGCCAATTGTCTGTCTCTCCTCTGCCACATTGAAGAATCATAACCTATTAGCCTCTGCTTGTACAGCAACTGTTACACATCTCTGATTAGTTCTTGTGCCCTTCCCTATCTCTTCTATTTATCTGGTATAACTGAGAGTTGGGATGATCACTGCTGGGTGCCAAGACTGTTCAAGACAAGAGTATGTCATCAATTTCTGCAATGGCATAATAATACTTTCATTATCTCTTCTTTTCTTATTCATTCCTAATAGTTGTCTTACGCTTTTTTGACTGTCACTGAGCTCTGAAGTGATGCTTTTTTTTTTTTTTTTTTAAAAAAAAAAACTCTGGAGAATACTACTTTTTTTTTCCTTATGGCTACAGTAGTTACCACATACTGTTGTCACTGCACGTTATTTCTTACCCTGTGTTTCTTTTGTGTTTATATTCACCAAATTATATCTGTTACTTTATTACTAATTTTTAAGAACACTCTTTGCAGAGCTTTACTGACATGTAGTTTTGATTGCTTAAAACTTTTTTATAATCAAAATTTTCCACTTCATGTACTCTGTCTTTTTGATATATTTATGGAATAGTTGAGGAATGTTGATACTACTACAGTTCTTAGGGGAAATAGGGAAAGTGCACTGGTAACTTATGTTCACTCTGAAAAATGGCCATATAATCCTGTGCTTGGGGTGGAGTGTTTATTCATGTATTTTAATCTTTTGATCAATAATTCCACAAGAGATCCTTCTCTCATATCCCATAATACCTCATCAAAAGGTAAAATACTTTTATTTAATGCTGTTTTAAACTAACATCCAATTATGAAAACAATTATTTGAGAATCACGGCAGGCCTAAGAAAACCTTATAAAAGAACTTTATTTTTTCATTACCTCATAAAGTTCAAAGTCATTTTAACACTGAAAGATCAGCAGGTATTTGTATCTCTAGAACTGGCTGTGATGATCTTAAATCTATGAAAAGTGCAGAAGCTCTGTTGCACAGGCCAAACTTTTTATTAGAAGAGTGAACCACTTAAATTCATCTATTATGGGAACTAGTTAAAAAGTAGGAGAGCTTTATTTTAGAGGAATAAATGAGGGATGGAAATTAGCAGGTCAGTGTGGAACTCTACAAAATGCTGATTTCTACCTTATTCTTGAGATTATTATTATTATGCTGAAGTCCATATACAATACTATGTCCAATTTTCTTTCTATTCTGGTGCTTGTTTTTCTTCCAGCTCTTCAGTCTTGCTTTTTCTTCTAAATGTGCAACTGTGGTGCTTTTTTTGATGGCAATCTTCTGAGTAGTGTATGCAAGTCCCTTCCTTATTTCAGTGATACGGAACTGAAGATACTTTTACCTGTAGTGATGATCCTTATACTGAAAGTGTAACCGGCTCTTTAGCATACATTGCAGAGACCTATAAAGGTACTTTTTGAAAGTTTTGCTCTATTAGGGTCTTAGAAGCAAATTCTGAGGTGCTGAACCAAATAGCATTAGATGAGCCCAGTAACTTTCTCTATAGGTCTTGGAAGTTTTGTCTCTGTTGTGAGATGCTTCTGAACTTCTAGCTTTTCCACTTTCTGTGGGAGTTGTAATTGACAGAAGAAAACTCATAACCTAGAAACAAGTTGGTATGATCACTTTTTGGGGAGATGAATGTTGTCCTTTAGGTAAAGATTTTTCTGCTGCAGTTTTTATTGCTGTGTGGATAATAGTTGTTTTTATTTTGTGAACAATACCGCTCTGTGAGGTTTTCTTCCATTGTTTTGGTTTTGTTATAATGTGTCTTTGCAATAAATGGAGCAAGTTTTTCATCTGTTTGGATTTCTTTCTCCAAAAGAAGCAAATCTAAAAGTATTTTTTGTAAGACATTTCCTAGCTAGATAGCTTTTTTTCCTTCAATAATAATTTTGACTGTAAAATACTTTGTGCATATATTAGCAGAAATATCTTGCTTTCAGAAATGGGACTGAGTGCTGTAGTTCTTTTCCAGCATATATACAGAATAAAAATGGAGTATGTAAATTCTGAGCTGATTTACCATAGAAACAATTTTCAGTATTGAGTATGCAGTTTATCTTTCTTTTCATCTACATAACTCTTCTATACTTGTACTAGAAGCTGGAGTTGGATGGATCAAGGTACCACTGCTAGATTTAGATGATACTATAACATCAGTCAAAAGGTTATGCCCTCTATGTATGTGAAATATTCAGACATGTATTTTAGAGGCAAAGTACTATACTTCATATGCCCATCCTATTCCTCCCTCCACGTTAGTAGTACTTTTATTTTGCAAAGAAGTCAAAAAATAGTAATGAGATAGCAGGTTTTGAAATAGTATTTTATACCTCTTAATCTCAGGTACATAACAAGAAAGGAAGCTGTTAAATAGCAAAACAAGACAAGAGGGACACAGAAATACAGTAAGTGTTATCAAGTCTGTTGTATTTGTGTCCTTTTTGTCCTTTTTTTGGGGGGTGGTGGTGGTGGTTATTCTGCTGGTTACTTGCTTTTCCTTATGTATTCTATAAGTAAGCAGATGATTCAGGGTGAAATCAAAGTCTTAATTAAATATCCCACATTCAGTGCGTAGGATTTTTCCCAAAATGAAGCTTATTTTTCAGTATTTTGATTTATGGGCAGCACTTCTCAAACAGGCTTCAAAATCTGAGCCTGTTATTATCTCCAAATAATTTAGGTAGGCATCTAGGTATTATCTTTAAGCATTTGTTATTAGTGTGTTGGCCATACTTGCATTACTTTCTCTCCTGGTTTATAGAATCCTAGAATCAGTAAGGTTGGAAGGGACCTCTAGAGATCACCTAGTCCAACCTCCCTGCTCAGCAGGGTCACCTAGAGCATGGTAGACAGGGTTGCATCCAGGCGGGCTTTGACTATCTCCAGAGAAGGAGACTCCACAACCTCTCCGGGCAGCCTGCTCCAGTGCTCCGCCACTCTCACAGGGAAGAAATTCCCCCTCACGTTCAGGCGGAACTTCCTGTGCTTCAATTTCTGCCCATTGCCTCTTGTCCTGTCACATGGGACAACTGAAAAGAGCTTGTCCCCGTCCCCTTGACCCCCTCCCTTCAGGTACTTATACACATTGATCAGATCCCCCCTCAGCCTTTTCTTCCCCAGGCTGAAGAGGCCCAGCTCTCACAGCCGCTCCTCATGGGGCAGGTGCTCCAGCCCTCTGATCATCTTTGTAGCACTATGCTGGACTCTCTCCAGTAGCTCCATATGTCTCTCTTGTCCTGGGGAGCCCAGAACTGGACACAGTACTCCAGATGAGGCCTCCCCAGGGCTGAGTAGAGGGGCAGGTTCGCCTCCCTCGACCTGCTGGCAGCAGTCTTCCCGATGCACCCCAGGAGACCGTTGGCCTTCCTGGCCACAAGGGCACATTACCGGCTCATGGTCAATCTGTCATCCACCAGCACTCCCAGGTCCTTCTCTGCAGAGCTGCTCTCCAGAAGTTCAGCCCCCAGCTTGTACTGGTGCCTAGGGTTATTCTTCCCTAGGTGCAGGAGCCTGCACTTGCCCTTGTTGAACCTCATGAGGTTCCTCTCTGCCCAGCTCTCCGGCCTGCCCAGGTCTCTCTGAATGGCAGCACAGTCCTCAGGTGTGTCAGTCACTCCTCCCAGCTTGGTATCTTCAGCAAACTTGCTGAGGAGGCACTCTGTCCCCTCATCCAGGTCACTGATGAAGAAGTTGAACAGGATGGGACCCAGTACTGAGCCCTGGAGAACTCCACTAGCCACAGGCCTCCAGCTAGACTCCACGCCACTGATGACGACCCTCTGAGCTCTGCCTTTCAGCCAGTTCTCAATCCACTGTCCACTCGTCTAACCCACGCTTCCCTGAGCTTCTCTAGGAGGATGTTATGGGAGACAGTGTCAAAAGCCTTGCTGAAGTGGATGCCCAACATCCACTGCTCTGCCCTCATCTACCCAGCCAGTCACTCCATCATAGAAGGCTATCAGATTGGTTAAGCAGGATTTCCCCTTGGTGAATCCATGGTGGCTGCTCCTGATCACCTTCTTTTCCTCCGTATGTCTGGAGATGACATCCAGAAGGAGCTGTTCCATCACCTTTTCAGGGATGGAGGTGAGGCTGACCAGCCTATAGTTGCCTGGGTCCTCCTTCTTGCCCTTTTTGAAGACTGTAGTGACATTGGCTTTCTTCCAGTCCTCAGGCACCTCTCCAGTTCTCCAGGACCTTTCAAAGATGATTGAGAGTGGCCTGGCAACAATATCCACCAGCTCCCTCAGTACCTGTGCATGTATCCCATCCAGGCCCGTGGATTTGTGGATGTAATTTCGTTGAGAACTAGAAAAATCTATTTTCAGTGATATAAACAGTAGCTTCTTATTGAAACTTCCTGTGATACTGAAATTAGCATTGCAATATGCTTACAAATCAGTTTCCTTTGTGGTCAATGAAATGTCCTATTTCGTATCATATTGTGTATCTCTCATACGATTTGAGAGAGATGTAACTGGCCATTTGGTTTAGCTGTTTAAAATCAGATTTGTCATTCATCATTCATCAAAGAAAGAGATTTATAACTAGAGAAAATAGTGATTATTGAACAAAGAATTCCTTTTGAAATATACTGTGTCCTCCTGCCCTTCCCCTTCCAAAACTTTACAAGGTAAAAACTATATCATGTTTTTGTTGGTTTCATATGCTGTTACTGGACACCTAGCATTCATCTGTTTCAACTTCAATGTTGAAATAACTAACCAATATTTTTTAGAGCTACATTACAGAGTATGTAACTTATAGTGGTACTTGAAGGGTTTGGGGGAAGGTCTCCGAGCTTTTCCCAATAACACCTGAAATTTAGGGCAATACTACACTTTCCCTCCCCACCCCCAAGTAGCAGGTATCTGAGTATAGGATATATAAAGCTATGTTTCTGTGTTTAGAATATTGTAATTGAAGATTAAAAATTGCCAATAGTGAAAGGGAATCAGAATTAAAACTAGGAATTATATAGCTCCTTGTCTTTGTGTAATTAGGTAATATCCATCAGGTTACTGCCTGCATGCCTCAGTGTAATAAAAGTTTGTTTGCACTGGAGACCTGGGTTGGAATGAGCGCCTGTTACTTCTCAGCACTCTGGGAGGTGGCATACGTAGAGCCTGTGGAGAGAGGAGGTGTTTCTTTCCTGGCACTTCAATGAGGCTGAGCATGGTCTCTTAGCTTGTGTGTTGTAGCAGGCAAAAGATAAATAATATGGGTATAATGATCAAAGACGTGGTTTTTTCCCTGTTTTTTCATTTCTTGTTTTGGAAGCCAGGGTGATCTTGTATTTGGTCTCTACTAGATCCATGTGTAATACCATCTGTTAGATGGTATTCTTATAGCAGGGAAGAGCAGGTCACTGGATAAATTCTTGACAGTGCTAGGTGGGAGAGATTAGTTATTGAAGAAGTTACTTTTCATTAAGATTTTTGTTCGCTTTGTCAATTGGTTGAGTTTTCTTGTTGTGTAGAGAGATTTATCCATTGTTCATTAATTATGTAAAGTCACAAACTTACTTACTCCGTAATTCCCCGTTACGTCTCAGGAAAGCATCTGGGTATGTCCTTGTGGTCCACAGAACTGGGAAATACTGTAAAGAACAGTTGCAGTGTCTGAGGTAGCAGTCTCTATATAAATAACTTAAAAATGAATTGTAAGACTTAACTTGTTTTGTTCTTGTGAACTTGACTGGCAGTTTGTAAAATTACTCAAATTGTATGAACCAGTTTATTTTGAAGTGATAGTCTGAATTCTTAAAGCAGACAGGTAGAACTCTCTTCCTTTAGTACTTCTTGTCAGAAGTATACTTCAGAAAATACTGATTTTCCTGACTGACTTTCATGTGTGGGGTGTGTGTTTTCTTTCTTTTTTTTTTTCTTTTCTTTTTCTTTTCCCTTTTTAAAACCGTATTTCCAGGGTGACTTATCTCTTTTCTGGATTTTCTGGGACCCATTCCAGATGATAGTTTCTTGCTTGTACTCTTCTCTGGATTAATTTTTAATTTACCTTCATTCTTCTAGGGTACTTTCTTAGCATGGGTGTTCAGTAGAGCTAGCCTGGCTTTGGCTCTGAACTCTTTCCTCTGGGAGCCATTAACAAGTGTGTAGACCCAAGGATTGACTCTGTGTCCTTTTCGCTTCTTCCCCCATTATTTTTTCTCTGTTTGTCTTTGAGTCTCAGATCAGTTTGGAGGGACAGATAATCCAAACTAAAGTTGTTTTCAGCAGTAGATTTACTGTTGTTGATTTAACTATTAGCCTAAACAAATGATTATGCATAATTCATAGAATCATAACATAATTTGTTTTGGAAGGAATCTCAGGATTCCTAGATTTTATTCTCTATATAGGGTCAGCTAAACTATAAGACTCAAGAAATCAGAAGCAGTATTCATTAAATTTAATCCTTTAGTCTGTAGTCATGTCAACTGTAACTGAAGTCTTTTTTTTTTTTTTTTTTTTTTTTTTTAGTCGTATTTTAATTTTAATGTCTTAAGCTTAATGGAGATAACTGAGATGCTAAATCTGGTGTAATTTGCTAAAATGCAAAAACCCACCTGCTAGTCTGGCTGTTCAGGTATGAGCCACAACTTGATCTGATTTTAGTCACCACTCAGCAACTTGTGTAGGAGAGGGATTGGATAATAAGGGAGGAGAAACAAAAAATACTGTTTTCTCTAATTTAGTAGACTTGAGTCTACGCAGTAAAAGGTATCTACTCAAATAAAAGGTTGAACTATAATAACCTGATGGGAGGAAATTATTCCATGAAGTTAGTAAGTGCATGGGAAATAGATGTTCTTGTGCTGCCTTAAAATTGTAAAGTAGTTGCAGCGCGTCATCCATTTTTGAAAGTTTACAGTGAAGTGGAATTGAGATTTTATGGTTATAAAAGAAACTAGCTTCCTTGAGCTTGGGTGAAGAGTATGGTTTTGCTTATGCATGGACAAATTCTAGTCTGAATAAAGAAAACATTTACTAAAGGATAATAGTTTTATGTTACTGAAGTATAAGTAAAGGGGAGAGGATGGATCCTACAGGAGCCATGCGTGTCTGAATTCTCCTTTTTCAAGGAGACTTGAGCTACTTGTTAGTCTGCTTTCTGTAAGTGAATCTGAATAATCTATTTTAGCCTATCCTTTGGCAGTTTGAATTAAGTTTTCACCTGCATCTGAATCATGAAGTACTGACCTTACTGAAACCGATGACAGCTTCTGTTGAATGACAGCAATGACAGGAGTTCACTCAAAATATACAACTGGCTTGGATAAAAGGGGATATAGAGCCATATGGCTTCAGGAAATAGTGCAATGAAACAGGATAGGAACAGGGAGCCAGGACATGCTCTTTTTGTTCAACTCTCAGATCAGTTCTATGATTGACTTAAACCAAAACGTTAGAACTTTAATGGTCAGTGAAAGACAGTTTTATTTTGTAAAATGGGGCACAGAGTCGTGCCAAGCCTGCACTTACAGGTTAGTAGAATAAACAAGCTAGCAGGATTCTGATTTCCCTGTTTGTTTTCTATTCTCTCTTTTAGGACTTCTAGAACAGTAAATTTTATAAGATAATTCTTTTTTGTCCTGTATGTTACTATATATGATTTTGTGAATAACTTCAGATTTTCATTGGTTCAGCTGTATGGCATGCTTGTGCCAGGGAAACCTTCCTGATGTATATGAATTTTAAATCACTTGGACACATGGGGTGTCTTATCTGGCCAAGATGCATCAAAGGAATGAAAAATGTTGCATTTGTTGATTCTTTTAATTGATGGACTTCATTTACTGAAATTTTTAGAGACTGTCACTCTAATCCAATGAAATGTCTGATAAATAGACTGTTAGAGCATTCAGCTTTGAGAGTGTCTACATTACACTGTTAAATTGCAGCACTAATTAGTAATAGTTTTTCAGTTGTTTCATGTCAGGCCTAAAGAAATTATAATACTTTCGCTTTTGTTTGCAGATATATCAGATTTTGTCTTTCTGAACAAGAATATGCAATGAGACTGAAGTCCAGGGAGAGGCTTATTGCAGTGGAACAGTTAGCCCTTCGTTAAACTTAATACGGGGCTATAACAAAAACAAAAAAAAAAAACAAAAAAAAAAAAAAAAAAAAGGCTTTGTCTGTCTTGGAGAATGTTCCAAATTCTTTCACACCTAGTACAAATGTGAACCAGAATGAACAAAGTGGTTTTGAGTTTGTAGCTATGGCATCCAGGCAATTATATCTGAAACCAGTTTTCATTCTGTAAACATAACCCCCCCCCCAACTCTCTGAGCTATAGTCGCTTTGTAATAAAGTGCACAGAACAGAAACTAACTCCTATTTTCAGACCTTTTGCCTGTTATTTTCCACCTGCTTAGGTTGTACCCTCTGTGTGCAAATCCATTGGTATGCTTGCTGGGGAGCAAAGGTGGGTAGGAATAAGAGGATGTGCGCTGAGCATGAAGCGTCTCCTTCCAGCCTTGCCGCGTGAAAGCTGTCTCGCAGGCAGTGCTAAGTAGCAATCTTCCAAAGGTTTTGGAAGCCCGTGTGTGCTCTGAAGTATGATATGATTACACATAAAATAATCAACCTCTTCAAGTAGAGTGAGGTCAGAGTATAAATCATTAAATAATCCTCCCTGAGAGAGAGAATAACTTTGAGCATAGCTCGTTGGCTCCTGTTCCACTCTGGTTGGTGGCTGTAATCAATCCCGTTATATTAGTGTCCTTTCAGAGGCAAGTACATAGTTTTCAAGATTGCCATGAATTGGAATTTCCTTCCTTTCTCAGAAATAAAGGATGCACTCGAACCATAACCTACACTTTCTTCTTTCACTGTTGGAAAGCATGTGTTCTTGAGTATTCTATAAATTTGAAGCATAGTTCTGATAGTTCTGATAGAAGTTTCTGTGCTTTCCACTGCTTTTTTTCCCTTTGTTATCAGGTACTAGCTTGAGTGCCAACTGTGCATGGTGTTTTCCCTTTGCTACTCAGTCGTATAGGTGGCACAGACCTTTCAATAAAGCATTGCCCTTTGTTTGCTTTGCAGGCAAAGGCTTTTTAAGCCCATGCTCTGCTGTATTCTCCTTTGAACAGCTAATGTATGTTTGCACTATCGTATTTGGTAAATACTTTTTTAAACCTTAATTATGCTGTTAGAAGCTTCCAAAAGCTGTTTTAGAAGCTATTTGAAGCTTCTGAAGTTTTCATCTGTGATCAGTTAAAGTTCTTTCCAGCAGAACTTTATAGCATTTGTTATGCAAGTTAACAAGACAGATGCAAGAAGAAGAAATGACATCAGGAATGCAACTTTATTTGAAGCACAGCTTAAATGTGAAGCATGCCCTGAAATAACACTCTAATTTTAAGTATTGTCCTTGGAGCTCTTCTAGTTTTGCTTGATTTCCTTTTGTAAAGTGGAAAAGAAGCTTAAGTCAAGATCGTGCGTATTTTAACTTACTTTGTATTCATTTAGTGTGGGTGTGTTGTATGTGGGAATCATCCCCAGATTTCTTATGCTAAAGAAAACCCTATTGCTTGAGCTGATAGTTCATAACTCATCACTAACTCATCTGAATAAGTGGTGACAATGAACAAAATGCCTGGCACAATCAGGAATTGAGTTAATGTATAGAATTATTTCTATCTGGAGTGCTCATATGTGCATTAGTACATTTTTTTTCCTCATATAGTAAATTTTCAAATGTTTTATGACTTTTAGTATTGTGAAAGACTACTTAGAACGTTAGTCAGCTCTATACAAATCAACTACTTTACCTATAAAGATATAACTTTGCTGCAGTAATTATATACAAGTGTACTCTGGGAGAGAAACTGAGATAATACATGGGAAAAAAAGCAGTGTAAAGAATTACTTGAAGGAATTTGGACAGCGGAAGGGGCAGCGGTGCTTTTGGGGTGAACTATCCACCCCCTCCTTTAATTCCTCAGCCCTTTTGGTGAAAGGAAAAATATACACTATTAACTTGGGGGGTGGGTGAGGAAGGGAGCATTAGTAATCCTGTACTTTTGGTAGATTGTATTTCATGATGCATGGCTGCATGTGAAATGAGTTTTACTGAGGTTATATTTTCAGTAGTTTTATTACTTATTTTGTAAAGCAAGGTCTCTCTGATGCAATTTTCTCAAGCTTGTCTAGGCACTGCTTCTTGAATCTCTGTGATATGATATGTTTTATCATTGATAGTGTCCTTTCTAGTTTCTTTCTTTTAAAAATAAAGTCCAGTTTAAGTACTGTCTCAGGGAAAAAGTTTCCACATCAACAGGAAAAAATTAATACAAGCAAAGAGCCCAATAGGAAACTAACCACTTAGCTTTGTTCTTTAGGCACTTCATGTGCAAATTTTTGCTTTTGTATTCAGCAGATTTGATTTCTTTTTTTATTTCATTTCAATGTAAAAATAAACCGCATGTGGTGACCTTAGCTAGGAGCCGCTCTGTTTCCTCGGCAGCTGCTGCTACATGCTGCTTGTCTGACAGCCGGGGCCGGGTGCCGGTTACCCCAGGACACCCTCGTGGTCATAAGCGAGTTGTAAATGTCACTAAGATTGGTTCTGGATGCCTGTCACGCGTGCAGCCCTGATTCTGAAATAGATAAAGTGAGCCAAAGATTCACTGGGGAGTTGGGACTCCCAGAAGATTACTTTTAGAGCACAGAAGCAGAAGGAGTTGTGACACGCATCCGTAAGCAGTTGTGCTGATTTGACGATTAGTTAGCCCTCAGTTAGTAGCCCTTTGGCTGAACTGACAGCATGCCTGCAAAGATGGGGAGGCCTGTTTCAGCCCCATTAATGCTGTCTTGAATGGAGCCTGCAGTCCGAAAAATGATAAATGTTCGGCAATTTGATTTTATAGTCCCCGGGGATTTGGGGTGGTTTCTGGCTCTATTTGGGCCTCCACTTTAAGTTTTTTTTTTTTTTTTTTTTTTTTTTTTTTAGCTTTTGGTTTAAAGAGGCTTAAATAGACGAGTTACCACGCATGGTAAGCTAAGTCTTACCAATTCTGCTCAAAATCCTTTGGTTACGAAGGAGTTGGGATTTTGAGCACCAAGTCTCGCTTATGCTTTGATAAAGTGTAAATTACTGAACATCTGATCAGTGTGAGTGGCAAATACCATATTCATACTTTTACTGAAGAAAAGCTGGAAACAATTTGAACTATACAAAATAAAATTTTAAGTAACTGATTTAATGAAATATGGGCATCCTAGGGCTTCTGTTGCATGTTTTCCATCTGGATGTCTTCAGAGCAAGCTTGCAATAAGCCAGTGTTTTCTTACTACACAAGAGTCATTCCAAGTGCCTTAAGTTGGCTTATGCCACTGTTAAAAGGGTACAAAATGATATTTCAGTTTGAATGCTTGTTTGAAAATAAAGTGGCAACTTTTTTTTCCCCACTTAATCAGTAGTAGGAAGTAAAAGCTTTTGTCAGTGAATGAAATGCTGTTCAGTATTGTGACTGTCAAAACACCTACTGATCTGCAACATGAATAGCAATCTTCAAGTGGAAATGGAACTTCTCATTTGCACTGATTTATTTTTTTTCCTAATGTCGATGATTTTCTGACCTTTATACTGTTGCAATGTTGTTAATCCAGACAAACTTTAGGAAAAAAATTTCAGATGTGACTTCTTCAACCTAATTTTTTCTGACAGTGATTAGTGACTTTACACTAAAAGTTCAAATATCTCAGTTTTAATTAATTTTTAGAATTATTGTTTGAGGACGCAGGTTATTTTTTAAAATGGTGTGTTATATTTTAGATGGGAGAGAGAAAGTAAAAAGGCGGTAGAATGTAATTTCTGGGAGATAGACCTGAAAGACAACTTCCGTGATGAATGACCAATTGAGACTCTGTGCATTTAATTAGAGAAGTGTCATTACACTCAATTAGTAGGGCTGCCAAATAATCTGTTTAATACTCTGGTCTTTTTTTCTCTAGGGTTTTGCAGACAGTCCTCATTACAGTGATCACTTGAATGACAGTCGATTAGGGCCCCATGAAGGATTGTCCCCGACACCTTTCATGAACTCAAATCTGATGGGTAAGTAGGTAATTCTTTACGAGCATCCCCTCAAAGCCTCTTTGGTCAGAAAGAGACATTTTTCATCCCCTTGTCTAGACCTGACATGTCAAGCATCTGGAAGTTACTCTTTCTCATAGCAACACTGACTTTGCTATTGAAATTTTATAGGATGAGCAACTGAGTAAATTTTTTCATAAATGCTGTTATCCGTGTTTCTTAGAGTTGTGTTTTTTTCTTTTTTGTTTGTTTTTTTTTTAAAGAAGGAACCATCTAGGTTTTCTTAAATTCATCTAAAAAGCTATTATTTTAATTTGATTTTTCATTTCTATTCTAAAAAAATCCTATATGCTTTTCAAAGCTATCTATTCCTGAACTTAAACCTGAGAAGATATATATAACAATTTCTAGTTTGCCCACTTAAAAAAAAAAACAAAAAAAACCTTTCAAATGTTTGAGATCCATAAACTACCAATATATTTTAGATTTTAGTTATTTATTAAATATTTTGCCTACTGTTTTCAAGCTTATTTTCTTATTTTCTTATTTCTTTATTATTTGCTATCTTGGAATACTGTCATTGTAAGAAGCAGAAGCAAGTATCTTCACTAGGCAAAAGTTGCCATTGCTTCTAGGTGTGTGGGTGTCCAACATTTTCTGCTTTTTGAAAATTACGTCTGAAAAAAAAAAGTGCATGATATTGTGGGCTTAGTCTTGACCCCTCCTATTACTAGAAATATGTTAATGTATTGGCATTGTCCATTACTGTTCTCCTGTGTACTCTCTTTTGTGGCCTAAAAACGTTAATTCCAAAGCATTTGATGTTTGACAAAACATGGTCTTAGAAATTATATAATAAAATATGGCCTTTAAACTTAGGGATGGCTTTGAATTGTGAAGTTGACATTGTTTCACTTATGTATTCTGCTTGTTGTAGACATGACCTATTTTGTGATCACAGTATTGTCCTTTTAAGACATAGCCATGGTAATCTAAGTGGATTACCTAAATCCAAATCCTGGTGGTTTGCAATTTCTTCTGGAAATCTTTATAGTTTGCTTAGTCTTTGTTTACTGCTTAATTTTCTCTGCAGCATAAAGGCAGATATAGTGCAGCTAGTGCTGAAACCAGTATTTCGTTTAAATCTTCATATATGAACCTACCAATATAGTCCTGTAATTTCAAAATGACTATAGTCTATGTTAAGAAGAGAGTACATGTTAGTATAGGTGAATGATACTTATACCTGAAGACAGTGAAGTTAGTAGTGTGACTTTTCTTAGGTACTGTGATAAAGCAGAGTAGACCTTCACTCCAACACCATTTCAATTTTTTTTTCTTTTTTTTTCTTTTAATACTGAAGACCAAAAATATAAGTAATTTCAACTGTCTGTCAAATATTTTGATCGGTGGCATGTATGGAATGGCTCTGGGCTTTATAGCTGATACTGGCTTTACTTTACAAAAATATTAGCAAAATTTGATTTGTGATTTGCATTATGAAGGACAAACTATTTGCTCATGGTATGAATTATCCAATTGCTAAACAATATATGCCTTTAAATATACAACAAAAATTATTAGTGCTACTGTATCTTCTTATTTTTCAATTTTATTGAGGAGATTAGTAGGTGATTCCCTTAAATGTAATAGAATTACATCATTAGTACAGATTTATGGAGAAGTCTACATTGAGATTGTTTTGTAGAGAGAATTAATGAATGCAAGAAATGAATGTCAATCGTTTGCCCAAAGCAGCTTTGGAATAGAGTATTTTTGCAATGCTTTATGGTTAACAGTTCTCACAGATTTTGTTTCTGCTGCAGTAATAGTATTTTATTTCTATATGCAGGAAAGAATTACAGAAAGCTTTCAGTATATATCTCAGAAAAGTACACCCCAAAATTCTAAATTATGTTTTTAAAAAATATTCCACTTGTGGTTTTTGGTTTGTCATAACAAAAAAATATGTTCACTTTGCTTGTGCTACAGTATAGAATACAGCTCCATATATCATATTTGCATATCATGAATTTTCAGAGTATATCTTAAGTTGATGTTGAAAGTTGGAGAGGGGAATAAAGAAAGCTGCGTAAAAGCAATAAGTACTTTCCTATGTAGTAGCAGTATCTATGTTTACCGAGCTTTGTCACATTAGTGAGAAAAAAGTTTTCTCCTAAAGTTAGGGTTGTTGGTGGTTTGTGCAGTGGTTTTTTTTTTTTTTTTTTTTCTTCTAACAAAGAATTGCACAGCGAGTTTGCTCCTTTTGTGTTATAGAAGCTTTCCCATTAGTAGAATGGAAACACTCATTTTCTTTGTTACTGTTGATAGTACTTAAGGCATTGATTGAGTTGTTACAGTCTTTTGAGGCTGAAAGGATGATGTCTGAGAACATAAACCTGACAAGCTTATAAGAAATACCTCAGTAGGCTAACAGGTGTGATAGAGCGCGTGGGGTTGCATGTTGAGGATTGAAGAAACATGTTCCTTCTCAAACTTATCATGATTGAAATACATCTCTGAAATAGTTAAAAACCATTAAAAAAAAAAGAAAAAAACAACAGCGTATTTCATCACTGCTGTCAACACTTAAGAGCACCATTAAAAAAAAAGAATTGTGTGTCAAGGGGATGTTGTTATTTTGTGTATTATGTTCAGCCGTAAGCATATTTGCCTGAAGAGATATGGATTATAAAGTGCCACTGTCTTTCATGATGGAGCTCTCAAATATTTTAATGATCTTGTACGTTGCAAAAGAGAGAAATTTTGTCTAACAAGAGTTGATAATCATTCAATAATGAACAATTTGCCACAGAAAGACGCATTTCCATATTCATTTAGATATTTTTGAAGTGTTTTGCAGGGGAAGTAAAGCTATTATGTTGGATTGGTTAGTGTTCTTCACTAATGGATTCCAGAATTATCCTGTTGATTGGTTAGTATAAAAAAAGACCGATCATTGCTTGTATTTTAAGTAAAACCACTGAATCCTCTTGGCACCAGCATAAGGTGTTACTATCCATACAGATATATTCAAAATTGGTCTCAGATATATTGGCTGTAACGTACCTCCATTTAGGTTTAATCATCTTTGCTTATTCAACACCTTCTGTTTTAATTACATCCCAGAAAACTCTTCACGAGGTTACGAAGTTCTTTCTCAGTAATTATGCTGCTTCATGATACTGCGCATTTGCACGTCGAGGTCGGATTTTGCTGGGACACGTGGAAGTGTGTCGTATCACATCTTCCGTCTTCCTGTTCCCTGAGCTCGATCCCGCTGAGCTGTTCTGTTTGTGCTCAGCGGGATCGCGGGGAACCCCTCGCTCCCGAACGCAGCTTACGGGCGTCTTGGCCCTTTCGGTTCCGGGGGTGACTTCATGGCAGGGCGCCGTGGGGGCACAACGTGGAAGAAAGGATGTACACAAGCGCTTAGGCAGGGTGGCCCGTGCTGGCTTTCTGCAGGCGGTGCTGTTCGCAGGCTTGCACATCATTAAAATAGTCTGTAGTCAGTGAAAAGATGATCATTAAATGTAAGCTTGCTATGCTGAGATTGAGCCCTTAAAGTAGAGGTAATGTTTGCAAGTATACGGTCGTCTTTTCTCTTTTTTAAACTACTTGCTTTTTGGTTTGATTAGGTTCAGTTTTAGAGCCGATGGTGCTTCCCGGCTAGCTGCAGGGCTCTAGGACCTGTCAACAGAGACCTGGAAACTGTCGTAATCGGAAACTCTGGATGTGCGGGAATGGCACATGCGGAGCATTTTAAATCACTTCAGTTTCTCTGACCTCACCTACTCACAACTATAAGGTTGTGCTACCAGTTTGTTCCTTCTCATCTGCTGACATTAAAACATATGTGTGTGTTTAGTATCCTCCTGACCTGGTGAACGTGCTCCTCCCTCTAACGAGCTCACTGCTGCTTCAGGGTAGTACGGTCATAATATTTAATTATAACCATTATGAGCCTTAAGAGGAGAGTATGGAGGAGGCGACAATGAATGGAAATTAAGACAAATGTAAACAGCAGTCAGTACTGATGAGGGAGGGAGCAGAAGCTTGTCACAGTAACTGGCTCTAGAAACAGTCCACACTGTTAACCAAAGCATAGTTTCTTGTTTCTGTAGCGTGACTGTTCAGTACTGTGAACATAAAGGCTAAACCTGATTCTTGTCTTGATTGAAATAAGTGTAGGAAAGAACCAAACGTGGTGGTATCTATTGAAAACAGAATAATGCATTTGGGTGTTTCGCAGTGCAACTTCCTTTAACTGTTGATTGTACTTGATGCACTTGAGTGGCTCAAGTGGTTTGCCATCAGGCCTGCCGATACAGTTAGGCCTTGCAAGTGAATTATATATGCGTACCCTTTATTTTACCATTTATTAGTGTTTAACTGTTGTTCCAATGTCGCAGGTGGTTAGTAAGTAATTATTAGCAGAAAATACCTTACAAAGCTAAGGGTGGAAGGAGTAGAGGTGCTTGATGAGTTGATGCCAAAATCCATGAAGATCTCAAAGGTAGCTCTTTGAGTTACTGTGAAATTAGGGGTCATTTTGTAGATTATTTATCTGAGTGATTAATATCTGGGTTTGGATGCCTTCTGATTTTTAGAGTTCCAGTTCACTTAATGGACTTTTGCCTCATTCTGTATGTTTGTATGTGTGGCTGTGCTTCTGTCCGTGCTACTTTTAAATTAGTGAAAATACTATTTTTAGTTTTTATTGTAAAATATGATGTCTGGCTTATACCTAAACACACTACCCAGTGACTTGGGTAGAATGACAAGTCTTTTTAAAGATGAGCTTTAGTATTTTTGAGGTAAATATGGCAAATAGTTAAAATCTCTGTAAGCTTTCCAGTATTGCTATTGTGTTTGAGCGGGTTTAAGCCTTTTAGAGCATAATTTGGGAAAATTATGTTTGTTTTCAGTTAAAGGAGGAGATTTTGGACTTTAAAAATAAAACTAAAAACTTATGCATCTAAACTATTTCTCAATTAATAATCTAATTAATCTTCAAGAAAATACCCCCCAGCTCCCCAGTATCACTTGAGGAAAAGAATTTTGAAATCAAGACAGCCCTTAACCAAATAACTTTATGATGGTAAAGGCAATAATAGGAAGCCAGCAACGGTACATAATTATTAAAATGGTAACCATTAAAATTGTACCATTATATTTTCTGCTAGGAATCCTGTTTTAATTGCATTTTAGGAAGGGAGAAGGCAGATGCAAGTAGCAAGTTTGGCAGACCTTGTAGTTGTCCAAAATAAAGGTTAGATTTCTTTGAATTATCTTCTCTAGTCATTACTGATTTAAAACATGGAATAAAATAGGCATCACAATGGAAATGATCTGCAGAGATGGGAATAATGACGAGACTGATTTGAAATAATTTATACACAGTTACATCAGTATTAACTTGGAGAAGGGTGGGAAGAGAATATTTTATATCCTTCAGAGAGTTCATTAGGAAGGAAGAGGCAAATGTTAACAGAAGAGAATTACAAAATATAGGCATGATAAAGATTATGACAAGTATTTCAATTGATCGTATTTTACCAGAGTAGGGCAGTAAGTTGAAAGAACATTGTAAAAGGATAGCTAACAAGCTTCTTGCAGTGCATAATTATCTGTCAAACATGATTGTAGGCTAAAAGGCTAGAAAAACTTCTTGTGATAGGAAAGATGCAAATGTGACAAGATGATCCATGGTTACAATAACTAAGAGTACAAGTCATTTGCTCTAAGGCACAAGTACACCCCAAGTCAGTGGGGCATAAACTTACGGTGTTGGAGAAGTTTTCCTGAACCTCACCTCACAGGAACGGGCATCAAGCAGTTTCATAAAGCTACCTTTTTATTAGATCACTTATTGTTTTGATTATTTATGCTTGAAAATACCACGACTGAAAATACTTGTCTTCATGACTTGTATATCCTCAGCTTCTTTAGAAGTAGAAAATTGTAAACAAAATTTGCAAGTCTTTCTGTATTGATCCATCTATCTGCAATCTATTACAGCTTCTTTTTTCCAGAGTAAACATTGGCATTGCTTCTTCCTGATATAGCCTCAGATTTTATTGTTTTAGATATACTTATGTTTTTGAAAAATTGCGTTTTGTCCAAATTTTTAAATATAGTGAATTTGATGAATGGAAGACTTGTTTTGGTTTAGTTTTCCTTTTAAATTATGATACATCACTGTAGTTATTTGCTTGATTGACAGGGTTTTAATAGAGTATTATAGATTGCTTGAATCCCTTGTTAACTTTGAAGTACATTGTTGTTTATAATGAACACTTTGAGCCCAGAGTAATGTTTTAAGTTAAATTTCAGTGAATTCTTCCTTTTTTCCAGATTAAATATTTCATTTGGTTCTTATGCAATTACTTAAAATCTCCATAAGTAACTTGAGGTGAAATATTCTAAATCGTTCAAGTGATCCTTTTTCTTCCCCTCTTTTTAAATGTTATAAGTGTGTGTATATCTTATTTGTTCCAGGATTTATTTTAAATCTTGTTAGGTTTGGGCTTGTACATTGAATATTGGGCAGAAGTGGATCGTGGTAAGTCCGAGTGTAAAACCTCAGGTTTGACCTTCTGTTTATTGCCAGCTCAGAGCAGCCTCTCTGCAGTCTGATGCTTCTTAGAGTTGCAATGTTTTCTATCTGTTGGTACAGTTTCAGACTTTTTTTTTCCCCCTCAGGTATTATATTAAATAAATTCAGCTCACACCAAAGAGTTGCTCTCATCTGTTCTTCATTTTCCTTTTGTGAAAGCTAATGGGTTTCTGGGAAATTAAATTACACAGTCATTTAGTGACAGTGCTAAGTGCAGGGCATTTTTACCCTTGGGTTTTTGCACACAAGAGTGTGTTAAGCGTAGTTTTCCCTTCTGTTTACAGTAATGTTTCAATCAAACAGCTTTCCTGGTGTTTCTTTAACTGCAGCAGTACCTCTGGGCTTTGCGGGGAGGTGAGGGCGGCCGGGTGCCCTTTGCAGGGCTGCGCGGGGCAGGCGCCAAGCCGCTCCGGCGCCTCGGGGGCGGCGCAGGTGGGCTCCGGCGAGCCCCGGCGGGCTGGGGCGCCGCACGTGGAGCCGGCGGAGGGGCGAGCAGGCGCGGGGCCGTCCGCCTGCCCCGGCTCCCGCTCGGCGAGCCCCTGGATGTGCCCGCGCGCCCCGCGGCTGCACAGAGCTGCTCTTACGGAGGACGGTTAATGCAGCGGAAGCTTAGACGATTCTGTAAGCTCTGAATCAGTACTGGGGTCGTTTTAAAACTTGGCCTTGGCAAGTAAGAAGGTGACGTCTGTCCTTGAAAACCCTTCCAACTATATGATTTACTGCTGCATCAGGAATAAGCTGGTGGTATCATTTCAGTAGCTGTCACCTGTGCTACAGGTGCCTTTACAGGCCCCATAGGAGTTCCAGCAAATCTATAGCCTGTCCCGTGAGAGCAGTTCTGGTTATCCGTGGGAAACAGCATTACCTTTACTGTATTGCTAACAGGAGACAAAAAGGGTTTTATAGTGACCTTGTCTTCACTGCGCTGGAGGAAGATGATATGTCGTCTTCAAATAAGTTTCACTTGCATCTAAAACCAGAATGTTCGCAGTACTGAGTACTTCTGAATTGCCAGGCTGGGAATTTAAATATGTGAGTCAGGGTGGCTTCTGAATTTGTGACATACTTTAATTCTGATACAAACTTGTACTGAAAAGATTGCTTTTGGTTAATGCAGCCTGATACATTTAAACGAGTGTTGATTTATTCACAGTGTAACTCAGACTCTAAAAAGAGGACTAAGCAGTGATCTGAAATTTTTAAGTCTTGCGTTTCCTCTATGTTGTACATGTCAGTTTAGCTGCTGTAGGGTATGTTTATCTGTTAGAAGGCTCACCAGTGCATGAAATGCTGAAAGGGCATATTTCTCTCCCGCAGTTCGTGCCATCCCTGGGCACTTGTAGATGTGTTCAGTGCATGGGATCAGCTGGGCAAAGCTGTGGGATTTTAAATTTCAGTCTGTCTGAAGGCGCCAAGCTCCTTCCTAGGGACAAGGGAGGAGGGGATGATTCTTTCTCACTCTGGTGATGCAACCTCCCCATTAGGCAGTTGCTTAGGGATCTACATAATAACTATTATCTTCTTCTTCAAATAGGAGACTGTAGAAAGCTCACTGGTGATTAAAAGATAATTTTGTAATATTTCATGGCATGTCCGTCTCTTGCAATAAAGATGTTTGTTCATCAGCAGGTGCATAAAAAATCATTTACTTAATCTCTGTTTCATTCTATTAATTTTTTTCATTCCTGTATTCATGTAACTGTAGCCTGTAGCAGCCCTTTTCCTTAGTAAATTCAGCAGCCTGTGTCCACTAATTAAATTCTGAACTGATCAACCAAAATCTTGTAACTAGGCTACTCATACTAGAGCAAGTGGCTTTGGTGATCTGGAGTATTCTAGTATTTGCTTTAATGATTTAAAGTTGTTAGTAGTTTTCTTCAGTGACTAAATTTTATATGTCAAATATTTGTTGCAGGTGGAAACTTGAGTTTCTGTAGATACCCAGATATCTCACAAAGGGAAGCAGAAAAGATTGCATTAAACAAGCTAACGCATAATAGATGTAACTTTATTTTTTAGCTGTGTGGAGGTGTCAGACTTCTAACATTACTATTTTCATGAATTGCCACTGCTGATTGCTCTGAGAGTTATAAGCTGCTGCAGGTGTGGGACATATTTTCTAATCTCTACAGTGGTGATTGGAAAAACTAACTGAAAACAAAAGCAATGCTTCAGCTATATTGTGCATTCATGGAAAAAATATCAAAATATAAAAATGTTAAATTTGATTTTGAAAATAAAATGTGTCTGGACACTTTCACTGCAGTCCAATAATGCACAAAAGCTTTATTTCTGAAGAGATCTGAAGATTTTTTTTTCTCTAACACAAAAGACCAGAAAAAATGCAACTCATTTGGTTAAGCAATAGTTATGTTTTGCCTTATTTGAATGCTTTCCTCATTGCTCTTTATTTACACTTTTCTGAAGGCTAACAGTACTGTGGCTTTCAAATGGATGTTCAGCCTCTATCATTCTTTGCATGTATCAAGAAGTAAGCTGAAAATATTCTGAAGAGTGTTTTTCTTAGGCATCTGAATAGAGAGTCACTCTGAGAAACAGAAATCTGAAGTGTTAGTCACTAGGGTGGCATTTGGGAGGATGTTTGGGTTTTTTAGGGAAAACCGCATAAGTGTCTTCCCAATCTGAAGATGAAATAGAAGAGAGTTGGTTTATGATTTTATGTAGTGTTTTATTAATATATATGATTAAAGAAACTGAGGTTGTTCTTGATGCCTTTAAGAAAAGTAATAGCCTTGAAAGTTAAGTACAGTGATAAAATAAAGACTCAATAAAATGGGAAAGAGGAAGGCTTGTAGCTTTTACTATAGAAATAAGTTGAGACTGATTTTACTGTTTTTCTAAAACTGCTGAAGACTGACTATGAGTCAGTAAGGTATCTTCTAAAAGACAGTTGAAAACCAAGGTCACTAAGATAATATAATTATATTTATTACAAACAAATAATATTTTAAAGTTCGTATCAACATGTAAACTGAAATTATAAATGCACATACAAACTCTTGACTTGGGAGTGTTCATCCTCAACAGAACTTAAGGTACATACAAGTTCTGTTGTGCCTCAACTTCCATTTCTTCTGGAGAGTGAATAAGGTCTCTATTTCTTGTAACTTGTTCTGCAAATTTTTAATCTACATGGACTTGGTTATTATCCCCCAGGATCCATCTGCTACCTTCCACTCTCTTCCATCTTCCTTAACTTTGGCTGTAAGAGATTTCTTTAAAATTTTGTTCAATAACTTCTTTCCATTTATATTTTTGTGCAAATATATTACATAAAGAGTAATTCTATTATATATATGTGTGTGTGTGTGTACATATGTATATTAAAACGCATCCATGTGGGGGTCCAACAGCATACACATATATGTTTATATGTACCCACCTGCATACATGTGCACACATATTCACGTATATATAAATCCACAGAATCACAGAATGGTTGAGGCTGGAAGGGACCTCTGGAGATCATCTAGTCCAACCCCCCCTGCTCAAGCAGGGTCACTTAGAGCATGTTAGACAGGGTTGCATCTAGACAGGTTTTTAATATCCCCAGAGAAGGAGATTCCACAACAGCTCTGAGCAACCTGTGCCAGTGCTCAGTTACTGTCATGATACAAAAGTTTTTCCTCATATGCAGATGGACCTGCCTGTGTTTCAGTTTGTGCCTGTTGCCTCTTGTCCTGTCTCTGGGTACCACTGAGAAGAGTCTGGCCTCATCCTCTCTACAGCCTACCTTCAGAAACTTATGTGCATTGATAAGATCAAATTCTAGTGCTAGAAGGCTTTAATATGTAAGTCTGCAAATGGCATGTGAAAGGCATATCAAAATGGACTTAGATTTACACTGGTAGAATGTGATTAACTATTAAACTTGCAAAAAGAGGCATAGATATCTGTTGAAGTTAAGATTCTCTTTTTCTTAAAATCTGTTTCTTGAAAAATAATCTTGCTCAGAAATGATTATTCTAAACCAGCGTTTTTAGATGTACTCGTAAATGTATAATAGCTTAACGTCTTAAAGAAAAATTCTAATTAGAAATTATATTTTAGTCAAGTGTTGATGCAAGAGTGCAATGCTAGCTTTTTGCGCTTTTTCCAATCTATTAAACTCCATATTAGTATGAGGTATAGACATGCACAGTAATTTGAGATATTTGTTTAGAAAGTGCCAAATATGTGTCCTCAAGCTATGAATTTTTAAACTGCATGTTACATTGCTGTGGCAAAATGCATATGCAGAAAAGATTAGTACTCAGGTCTCTACTCAGGATCCGGAAAGGCAGCAAGAAAGTTTTGATGGGCTATGGTTAACCGATCCTAAAGGAAGCTGGGAAAATGAGTTCTCGCTTGCCAGGAAAGTCCTGCAGCTGACTAGCTACATGTATGCAACCTTCCCAGATATTTTGCTCTACAGTTAGTCAAAGCTCCTCTCTAAGGAGTTGGGATTGTACAGACCATGTGCAAAGCCAATGTTATGGCTGCAGTAAGTGTAACAAAATTTTAGCTTGCTTCCCAGTGCAGTAGGGCATCTATAAAAGTTTTGGCGCTTTAGGAGTAATTGCAATACAAATAAGGCATCTTGCAATTCTTTCTCTTACTTTATGGGATGTAGAAAGTGGGAGTCTCAAGAGTAATGTGTGGCTTTCCTGTAAACTTCAAGACTGATCTGTGTGCCCGCATTGACTATTCAAGTGCTCGACTGCATCATAAATTAATTCATATTAGGTTTAAAAGAAGTTTTAAGTGTTTGGCAAGAATGTATTTGTATACTCCTTAAGCTGGTACTGCAATTTTAAGAACACTTTTTGATGCAATAAACAATACTTCTACATCATGTTCTGTCTGACGGGGTTTCTTTCCTATGCTATCATTTAATTGTTCCATATCTCTTCAGGCTGTTGCAAGCTGTCATGTAGAATATAGTTTGTGTAGATATTTATTCGGAGTTTTGAAGTACTTTTGAACTTGCAGAAAAATTACAGCCTGATTGATGTGTTTTAATATATATTTTTTTTTTAAAAAAAAAAGAGGAGTTCCTTATAGAACTGTGTTCCTTAAATGTTTTACCTATATTAAAAATAGTGTAGCCTTACGAAAGATTTTAGAGACTGTTCTGGTCACAGGTCGTTCCAACACTTAAGTGTCTACAGAGGTTCATATGGGTGTTAGATAACAGAAAGCACCTTAATATTTTAACTACCAGTCAAGAAATGAGAATTTTTTGCATGTTTTAAAGTATTGTTTTGCTTTCCTGTTGAATTTGAAAGGAGATTTTATTTCCACGTAATTTTGTTGCATTCTTATGCAACATCAGACTTGAAAAATATTTAAACTACTACAGATAACCGAGATCGGACACGAAGTGCTAGCTTTTTTTCGAGGGAGAACTCTGTCTTTCTTACCTTTGTCTTAGAGAAATGCAGTCCTTTCACCTGAGGTGAATTAAATCTTTCTTCTTAGTGATAGATGAGGCCTTTTCTTTCCATTTCTTTTATTTATTTATTCTCCCTGCAGCTCTGTGTTGTGATGTGAAAGATCTGTTTGATATATTTTACCATCACGGAAGGAATTTTTCTCCGAGGACTGAAGTTTTTAAGCTCGAGATAAATGTCACTAGTTTTACTAGTGTTTTAAGTACTACTTCATAAATAATAAAGATAACCAGCACGTGACGGCCTATCTTCCAGGCGCCTGAGTTTGCGTCGCTCCGCGGGCGCTCCGCTCTGAGCCGCGGGAGCCGAGGTGGGGAGCGGCGAGCCCCCGGCGGACGCGAGGGCCGTGGGGGCCGCGCTGCCGCTTTGAGCTTTGCGAGGGCTGCGAGGCGCCGCGGCGGCCGGCTCGTCTTTGTGGCGCTTGGCTGCGTTTCCCTCAATTTCTTTTTGTTCGCTGCCTTTATTCATCCGCGACGCTTTATAAACAGCCCGTGTTTCACAATGGTTTCAGCCCCGCGTGCCAAACGACTGTATGGTTTTGTTCCTTTGTTTGACAGCGCTCTGGCACTAAGCCACGCGCGCAGTTATAGTATTTTTAACTAGTATATATATGTGTGTTTCTTTATTTTGTGTATATTATTTTAGCTCTTAAATTAGAAATGTATTTTCCTAGAAATGTGGTTTAAAAAATAGATGGTAAAAAGCAACTTTGTAAAGCTATAAACTGAAGCAAGTATAAACCTGTTCCTTCAGTGTTTGGGGCGGGGAGTAAAAGAAGAGGGCACAGGAGGAGAAATACTGCTGCTGCTTTTTGTAGGCTCAGGGGCAAAATACAGAAAGCGGTATGATTTGTTGGCAGGAGAGAGCCCATGTGTTTCTTCAATGAGTAACCATTTTATGTAGGATAGTTTGCTTACACACAAACTGCTGCCTTTCAGCAGTGTATTTAGAAGAAAATAAAATGTACAGAACAGTACCATAATATATAGAAACTTTCCATCCTGGCTGATTTCGTTTTACCAGCATAAAAGAAAACTTGAAACGCAAATATCTTGAGCTCAGGATATTGACTTTTAACTGAATCTTTACTGCTGATGTTGCTTGGAACAGGACATTTCGCAACACAAATAAGACAAGCTTCACTGCTGATTATAACTCCTTTAGTTTCTGTTTTGTGAGTGTGTGAGGGGGGTGGGGAGGGGAGGGGAGGGGATTTTGTTTTGCTTTGTTTTTTTCCACAGGCATAGACACAGCTTGGTCTCATGATAGAAACATAGAGCAAATGTCAGTAAACCTATGTGAAATAAAACACCACATTGAAAGGCAATGATTCATCGGGAGAAAAGGTTATTGGGGCCCCAGTAACTCTTTTTTTCCTTTTTAACCTGTGCTCTGAACATCATTATTCCCTTGATAATTAATGTTAACCCAGCTATTGAACTGAAAGCTAAGCTTTTAAAGTTGTCTCTGCCATTCTGTTCAATCTCTTTTCTTTTTTTTTCTTTTTCCTTTTTTGATGGTGCTTTTATGTGGTGTTTCTCATTTGTTTATGCAACACAATTATGAGCCACTGGTCCATTTTATTTTCTTTGAAAATAACTGTCATAACCATCAGAAGTAGAAACTAATGTTACCCTCAATTTACACAGAAACCACCGACAATAATCTGTCCGCAAATCTATAGAGTATAATTGTTCCTTAGTTTTTATTGTATAGCTAAACCTGTATTGATATCCCTTGAATCCACACATGTGGATCAGTGGACTGTCCCACCTGAGCAGTGCGCTCAGGCACGCTGTTGGCTGCACACTGCAATTTTTTCATGTCTTTACCTGTCCTTTTTCTTCCTTGTCTTTATGGTTTTTTTTGACTGATTTAAGACAAGTGTCTCTTTGTGTTCCTGTGCAGATGTGTTGCCCTTTGTAGATTTTTCTTTTCATCTTAAATGTAAAGAAAACAAAGTTTTAAATCTGATTACTATGCCGTGTTGTTACTCATTGCCCAGTATTTATCTGGATATAGCATGTGATTGTTAAAAGTTGGAGTATATCGTTCTGCTCGCTTGCTTTGTTCCTTGGGTTGCCTTTTCCATGCGCCTGCCGCTGGCCTCTGCTGCAGTGGGAGGCCGTGGTGGAAGGGTTTTTCCTCTGTTCTGGTGTGGATGTGTTGGGCTCGTTTCTGAGACATCAGTACATTCAAAACCAGTAACTTCTAAGTGGGCTGTAAGTGCATGTTCTGAACATGGGTGCAGTGCGTTTGTGGCTGCACAACAAGCACTCTCCTTGAAAGGACCAGTGGCTGCATGTTAATTTTAGAAGATCAAAACTGTTCTCGTATCACAGTAGAGGTCCCGAAATACATCCTCTGTTAGTGGAGCTAGAAGTTGTGGTGGATGGACAAGGGAATAATAAAAGCCAATCTGGGAAAATAAGTTTGAAACTGAAAAATAATTATTCTAAACAAACCGGTAAGGCTATGATTTAGTAACACTAAAAGAACGTAAGCCAAATGCTGGAACATACTTTGAGACTCTGGAAGAATAAGTTTGAATAAAAAATTAGTGAGAACTTGTGTATGAAAATAAACAATTTCTTACTAATGTTAGCAAGACATTATCTTAGATCAGCAGCATGGCTTCAGATATACTGAAGGGGACTTTTTACTTTTCTATTGAGTAGCAAATTCACAAATACTTCATGAAGTCAAGTATTTTGTTGTTTAAAGCTTCCTTTTTGCTAAAGCTTCTGAGATGTGCCATGGATGCTTTTCAGAGTGTTTGAACCCTTGTAGCATGTACTGTGCTGCTCAAGGCAAGAATCTTTTAGATGTCACAGTCATCTTGCCACACATGATGAATCACTTTGCCTAAAGATTTTCTGCCCACAAAGCCTCTGGGGTGGCTCTGTCTCCCAAAGGCTGTACTGTTGGAATAGCAATCTGAGCTTACTGCTGTGTGACCGATTTAGGACTGAAAGTACAAAACCCAAACTTGTTCATATTTCTACTTGTAAATAATAAAAGGAGTCACATCATCTTAGTACGTATGTGGATGATGTTGCTGACCAAACTTAGAAGCAAGGCACAAAAAGAATCAGTTTGTCTTTAAAAAGTTAATACCATTTTAAACTTACGTCTGTATTTCTTTTTTTGTTTAGTTTGTTATAGGAATCACATAGTCATTGTAAGCGCCAGATAATGGTGGTTCAAAGTAGATTTTTCTGGTTTCTTTCTTTTTTTCCTCCCCTCCTTTAAAATCTTTACAAGATTTTTTTTCCAACAAAATAATGTGCTTAATCAGTTTCACAGCTTGCCTGACCGCCTATCTAGTCGGATATGTTCTTTGGTTGTACTGGCCTTTAAAGCAGGATTAGTTGCAGGATAGGTAATACAACGTGAAGCTCCAAGGAATGCCGTAGGTATCTGGTTGGCGGTGTCCTCTAGAGGATCCATTCATTTGATTTGGGGGGTGATGGAGGGCCATTCCAGGAAGAACTTTTCGAAAAGGTATCAATGCTTTTAGCATTTAAGACAATTTATGGTTTTTAAGTAGCATGTAGCTTAAATCAAAACTTAAATTCATATCTATGTATTCAGTTTGCAAGTTCAGTGCTGTAAAACAAGGAGATGACCTTTTGTTACAGCAAGATGCATCTTTCCAATTTCTGCAAATTTACAGAAGCAGTATGTCAGCAATAAGACATAGGAAGTGACAATGTACAGCAAGTCAACTTTGTTTCGAGTTTTCTTGTTTTTTTCCTCAATTACTCTATTTATATTCCAGCCCTTCCTTCCTTTTTTGCTTTTCAATGTCTTTTGGAGAATATATATTCCAGTGCTATGTTTTTTGAGTTTTTTTTTCCCCTCTCCCTCCACTGCCCTCTCTTGCTACCAGTGAAAACTCTGCGCCCTAACTTCCTGTGTAGCCTCTTAAAGGTCTGTTGCCATGAGGCTGAGGAGGAAGAGGTACCCTTCCCCATCCCTACCATCTCCCCCCCAGGAGGAGAGGCTTGTTATGACCAGACTTTTGCAATGATTTTTAACGGAGATAGAAATGTAACTGCTAATAGATGGATGGCTATCTTTCATCTTTTGCACTAGCACACAGAACAACCTTTTCTAACTTAGGCAACCTTTCTCCCTTCTGTTCCTTTGCCTCTTTTTAAATTTTTGCTTAAGCAAGCAGTGTTGGAGGAGTTGCTCAATTATTTTCAATTGCGAAAGAAAAATCTTTTTAAGAATTTAAGAATTTTATTTTTTTTCACTCATTTCCATTACATCATTCTGCAGATTGTTTTTTCCAGAGGATATTGATTTACTTTTTTTAATAACTATTCATCTTGTAGAAAATACTTTCATTATCAAGAATAGGCTTTAAAAAATAAATCTCCAAGTAGTGTAGGCACCATTATCTGTTGTAATTTAAAAATAATTCTTTTGATTGGGAATATCAAAGGAATCAATCATTTATGTACCAACTCTAAATATTGCAAAAAGAAAAACACCCTGAAATCTCTTACAAAATTAAAATATTTACATTCAGTGAAATTTTGACTTTTCTTTACAATGAGGTACTCTTGCCAATAAAATGTAAAACTTTAGGCTGTTTTTTTGAATGTGCTTTTTGTTTAAAAATGTTATTTTTTTACATAAGCAACTTTGACAATTACTGAAAATTCTTAAATATGTGCAGTTTGTGTCACATTGAAGATGATGAAGATATTGTATTAGAATGAAAATTTCATTTAATACCTGAAAATATAGCATGATTAGTTATAAAAATGCTTATTTTGAAGTCAAAGCCAGTTATGCCTCCCCAAGGTTTAATACTCATTTTTATAGTGAATTCAGCTGTGACACTTGAATGGAAATGAGGTGGCTTGATGCTAACAGCTGATCATAAGGAATCCAGTTAGGCAAAACATAGAATGAATAGTTTTTGTTGACCCTGGATGTAACTGAGTAATGTCAGTATAGATGATTAGATAAAAGGGACTAGTTAAATAGTAGCTTGTATATCAACTTCTGAAGCATTTGATTTAGGCTTTGTATGGTTTTGTATGTTTCTATAATAGTTAAAGGACAATATTAGTAATATTAGAGATTTTCTTTGAATTTGAGTTCTTAAAAATGTATTTATTAAAGGAAATGTATGCATTATTTTAGCTGTTTTCATTTTAGTTTCATTCATGAATGATTTTTTATGCTTTTTTATATCTAGTAAATCTATTAAGATGATCTTACTGTGTTAACATTTGCACTGACTGCATCTCATGTGGCCATTTTTACTCCAGAAATGAGTAAAAACCTTTCAGTCTGAGTTGTCAGCTGGCATAAGTTCTGATGCATTTCTACCTTTGTTTATTTTAATTACTAACTTTGTTAAATTTGTAAAACTGGGAATGAGGACTACTTATCCAAGTCCATTTCATGTTAAGCTAATATGCAGTTACAGTTACATTTATGTGACATGAGTTATTTTAATAACTGTTTTCCATGTAAACTTATAATTCCCTCCTTCCCAAATACAATCATACTTGTCTAATTTTTAAGTAAAAAAATCACAAGCATATATCAAATCAATAAGTAAAATCTATTTTGTAAGAAATAGCTTTGATTTATTTCTCTTGTTTTATTGGTAAGCTTACTTCTGTCTATCTTTAGAGGTAAGAATCATAGTTTAAACCTTCACTGGAGTCCTTTGCTCTAGGAATATGGTCTCAGAAATGGGGTCAGATTTCAGGAATTGTGCATTGTTTTGTTTATGCATTAAAATTAATGTTACTTCTTCTGACTCCTTTATCAACTCCAGAATGAAATCTAATTAATTTGGTATTTGTTACCCTTGATGTCCTTACAACTAGCAGATTGATTTATATTTATTGAACAGTTGGATCCCTGCTACCTATGTCATGTGTGTGAATTTTTTTTTTTAGTTGTTTTTAGAAGTTCACTCAAATTTTCTCTGGTGCGCTTCTTGCTATCTTTGTAGACTTCTTAGGAGAGAAACCCCCTTGCTAGCAAGCAGTACCACCTTTTCCCATGCTGGAATATCCTTCCTTTTGGAGTTCCTCCTGTAAACCTTACCTGTTTGTGCTCTAGTTTCCATGAGTTGAGCTGAACCATCACTTCCTATGTCTTGGCTTTTTTGGTAAGCAAACAAAACTTCAGTTCTTTTCCACAATAGTAAATGAGGAAAATAAAACACAATGTTTTGTGTCTGGGGCGTATCTCTTACCAGAGACATGGAAGCAAGAAAAGGCAAGCCTCGCGTGGTTAGTGTATCTCCTTGGGTTCACTCGGGTAGCATTTTGTCAGGAGGGAAACGGGAAAAGGGCTCAGAATGGCCTGGACACTTGTGCTAACTGTTCTCTTCTCCCTCTTGCTTAATGTTTACAGATAACTGTAAGCTTTAGTGGTGTATTTTTTTTTTCTTTTTGGATCAGAATCTCTGTCACATTCCTTGTCCTTTTCATTGTGAATGTCACCAGCTGTTCCTTCATTTTTTGCTTCTGAAGAGACAATACCAAGTCTGTGCATACCCATCAGCTTACCCCATGTTGCGTATGAAGTGTGGCTAATATTAGTGCTTGATCCATTATATCACATTTTTCATTTTTTTTCAAGAGCTTTCAAAATAAAAGTTGAACTTAATTGAAAACCTGTCTTACCAAAGAAGATACTCTGATCTTAACACTGTAGGCTCCTCAGATACTACAATAATTAGCATTTTGTAAGTGCCCAGAATAGAACTGGTCGTCAGGCCAGTGTTTCAGTGTTAATTTAGTGATTTATTGATTAATGTTTTTTGTATTCCAGTGAAGGAGAATACTTCCTGACCAGCTGCTGGTCAACATAATTCGAAAAAGGATGTGAATATTCCTTTAGTATTTTTTGTGTTTGCTCTTTAGCCTTTGTGTGCCCCACTCCAACAAGGCTGTCATCTTTTTGTCTTGTGGAGTTTTTGGATTATCAGAGTCAAAATTGGCTCTATAAAGGGATGAGCCATACCAAGATTACTGAATTAAGAGTGAAACACAAATGCTCTCCTGTTTTTTATTTATTTATTTATTTTTTTTTTTTGTGTGTTTTGGAATGAGAAGGGAGGACAATGACGACAGGGCCTGTAGTAGTATCTAACAAATCGTCAAAGGGTCTGCAGTCTAACCATATTGAGGCGGGGGGAAGTGCTTTCTGCTTTGGACATTACGTGTCAGTATTTCCAGTGAATTCAAAGAAATGATGGACTGTTCTCCTTCTATTAATGAATTGAAGTATGCTATAATCCCATTACACAGCCTTCTGGACAGGAAAGGAGGTATTGCCATTGACCTGAAGCAGCGTGCAGGGTTGCAGAGGAGGTGTAACAGTTAGACTCTACCATGCCTACCTAAATTCCTCTTGCAAGTATGACTCGACAATTTGTCATTGCATAAAAAAGCACAAAAGTTGACATAACTCGGCAGATGCTTGTCTTAGATGATTTGACTATGATTTAAGTCTTTGCAGTTCATATAATGAATATGATAAAAATCAAGCTAAGCTCTTTGCTTTGGTATCAAATGATAGAGTCCTACCTGAGCACTTACAGAATGCTAAATGTGGAAGGGCATGTTAATAATCTGTTTGATCTTTTACATATTGGCTGCGACTCATTTGACTTGGCCTCAAAGCCTAATGAAATTTTAAGAGGAGATGCACTTATGTCATATTTGTTTCCTGAATATCTTTCTAAAGTGCATGTAACAACATGGTGTGATAAACTGTGGCCAAAACGTTCCCTTATCCTTTTTTCGGTAACTTTGGATGTTTATTGTACTCTTAAGTCATCAGTAGCACAAATCCAAGTTACTGCTTGTAGCTGGCCTTCTCTGAGAACACTAGTTGAACGCAGATGGTGCTCTGGTTTGTTTTAAGTCTTGGTGTGGTCTGATCACTTTGGGTAGCAGAATTTTTCATCTGCTTGTTTTAAAATTAATCTGTGAGGCTAGATACTCTCACTTTAAAAGGAAATAAGATCACCTCTTCCATTAAGAGTATTGGAAAGCATATAGATAACTTCTTATAGTTTTGGTTGGATTTTCATTAGTGGCAGCCCTATTTGTTGCGGAGTTTTACCTGGCACGTTGCGAGTGCAGAAGCACGTTCTCCCGTTGATTTCCTCCCGCCTTGCCCTCGCTTCCTGTTGGTTAGCAGTGGCTTCGCGCCGTTCGTTTCGGCAGAACGGCCGCCGCCGCCTCGCCCGAGCCCGGCGGCCTTCCTCGGGCAGAGGCTTTTCGCCGCGGGCTGCGTCCCCGCGCTGGGCGGGCGGGCGGCCCCCGGCCGGCGCCGCGCGCTCTTAGCACGCGGAGCAGGTGCCGAGGAAGCCGCTGGGGATCCTCCGGTGAACGGGATGATGTGCGATCATGAAGTCGTCAGGCGCGGACCAGTCAGGCCGGCGGGAGCCTCCCCCGGGCCCGGGGCCGTTGATCGGTGACCATGTGTTTGTGCCCGATAGACTGTGAAATGGTGTGTTGCCGCGCGGCTGTGCCGCACCTGCGCCCCGCTGGGGTGATTGATTGGCTTGGTCATGTGGAATGTGCCCATCTGCTCCGCAGCCGTGTCAGGGCTGGCCGGGATTTTTGTGCGTGTTTTTTCTTTCTCTGTTTTTTTCTCTTCTCTCTTCCTTCCTCTTCCCTCCCATTTCCCCTTCATCCGCAAATAGTGAGCTGGGTCCTTAGAGCAGGCAGCTGCGGGAGGCAGCGCGAGCCTCTTCCTCCGAGCACAGTGGGGTTGCTGCAAGGCACAGCGTTATTTTCATGGACGTTACAAGACCAAGTATTTTGCGTTGTGTGTGTGAACGGTTTGCGGCGGCTGCAGTGTTTCAACAAAACTGGAGTGTTGGGGGTGGAGGGCTGAGCCTCCCCCTGCCCCCCAAACTTGCATCTTATTCTGCAAAAGTCTTACTGGTTTTACAAATGCACTTTGCTATTCTAATTAGATTACCAAAGTAGCAGTGCATGTGGAAGGTCTTATTTAACCTCAGAAAAGTAGTAGTTTATTTATTGAAAACTACTGATGTTGCACTTTAAATGCCAAGAAATTATTTTAGTTCCTTTAAAAAAAAATTCTATAGTTACATTGGGCGGTCTTGTTTGATATTTCTTAATCTCACTCCTTTTTCATAATTGATCTATTCATTCCACTTAATGACTAATTACATATCACAGCACATCATCAGCAGCATTCATCATTGTAGAATGTAATAATCAATGACATTTCAACAAAGGAAAAAATAAATATGCAAATAAGAACTCATTAACATTTGCATGAGCTGTTTGAATAATCACGTTGCTGACAAGGCTGTAATTAACAGAAATTGATGCTGAGTTCAGTATTTGATAGTGTGTTTTCTCAGCGTTTTATTGTTGTCACTGCGGGGGCTGGAATGAAGTTCTGCTCTACTTGTACCTTGACTTAGGCTTGATGTGATGGGTTGTGCCAGGTAGCAGAGGCTTCTGGGAGTCCTTAATTCAGCTGTGACCTACACTTAATGCATAGTGAGATACTTTACTTAAATTACCATATTGTTAAAGATGCAATGCTAAATTTTTTTGTAATTATGCAACAACTGAAGGCAAATTTTCTCTCCAAAGTCAGGAAAACTAAAAATGGTTCAAAAAGATTTTTTTTTTTTAAATTGAGAATCATTTATATGAGTCAGGCTCTTTGAAACCATAGGATTTCTTATTTGCATTGAAAATGAGGTATTGATGTAAAATTTTTTTTGTTAATCTGGCAGAGTCTATCAGCGTCAGGAGGCTTGAGCTTTATTATAATTGAAAATCACTTGCTAAGGAAGATGTTGTGTAATTATGAAACGTACAGTCTCCCTCTCCCTGCCTTTCTCTCTTCCCTCCTCCCTTCCTCCTCCTTTCCCCCCTTTCATTGCTGCAACTTTACTCCCGCCCCCTTCCCTCTTTTTCCTGAAGCTTCCTCTTTTTGTCATGGATATCAACTGACATGCACAAAAACACAATAAAGCTGTTTATGTCAGTTTTTTTGGATGACTGTAAGTGCTGATTATAACAAGTTTAAGGAATTTCCTTTGTTGAGTGTGTACCCACGCCATATGGCTCAACATGGAACATTAACTTGACAGGGATAATGGATTGTGGTATATGGAGACAATTTTGCCTGAAGCTTCACTATAACTCATTCTGGTTGGGGATCACAAGTTTATAGTATAGGATGCAGCAAACATCCAGATGGATTTACTTTACATAAAAGAGTTGCATTTCTTTTTATTTCGTGCCTGTAATTGGAAAAAAAGACTTTGTAAAAGAGAAATAAAAAGTGATAAACAAAGAATAGGGTTTTACTCGGAGAATAAAAATCTCAGTGGAACTGTGTGTGTATTGGTGGTTGAACAGTTTCTAGATGTACTGAAATACAGGTGAAGATGTTATTTACATACGCATGTACAGATCATAAGCTCTTTCAAATAATGTCTCAGCTGGTTTCACTTTTTAAAATATCCCAGTGTACCTCTAGTTCTAGAAATAAATAGTGCTCTAGGATAGTGAGGAAAATACTATTTGAAATAAATCTCTGGGTTTACTTAATTATAATTACTATTTTATTATAAGGAAAGTTACAGCTTCTCTAATGTTCTGATGTTTTAGTAATACTCTGATAGTACTCACTCAATTTTTTTTTTCTTCATAAGCTTTTTGTAATATAAGGAAGGAAAATATTGCCAAAACAGTTTGTTTATTTATTTATTTATTTACCTACCTCAGCTGTTGTCTGGTATCGTGGGAGTTGTGCAAATTCTTAGAGTATTACAAAAATCATTGCAAATCTGTTGTTTCCTACCGAATCCTCTGTGCCTGCCCAAGGTAGGGCCTAACTTTACGAGTGCTTCTACATCTGAGGGACTTTAAGCACACATAATCCCATTAAGCACGTATATAGCTGTTTGAAGGATCAGGGTCAAAAATCCATATTTAGTATTTCAAATACAGCTAAATGGGAGGGCTTTAGCATTGCTGTACGCTTTGAATTCAGTTATACTCCAAAAGAAATTGGATGGCTTATTATCTGAAAAGGAGACATCTTTTAAATATCAGTTTTGGAGACTGCCTCAAAAAGCTGGTGCTTTTAACCATTGGGACTTTTTTAGCTGACTTTCCTTATCCGGAAGAGCTAGAGAGTGTATGACAAGGTTTGCAGTTGGGGGAAGGAGGATACTGTTGTGATTACAGTAGATACAGTGTGTCTGTCCTTTCTCCCCACTGCCACTGTTGACTTCACAGTTTGACATCCCAGCTTAGCATCTTTAGCCATCATCCAAAATTTCAGAAGGTAAATAGATAAAAAGAATATGCTTTTTTTTACAAGGAAGAATGAAAAAGGAACGTTAACTATTGACCTATGGAGAACTTGTGCTAATTTAAATACAGGGTTTCTTTCAGCTTTTAGTACTACATATTACACTTTTAAAAGCTTTTCTGATTTTTCTTTTTTTTTTTTTCTGCCCTGCACATTGGACTATATAGGTGATAACTGTAGCCCTGTGGGAGTTTACTGTAGAGTTTACGACGTTGCTTGTATTCTTGTTATGAAGTCCCTTACTTCTATTGCCACTGCAACTGTGGAAGGACAATCTCAAAAAAACACACAATGCACCTTTAACATTTTAAATGAAATTTCCTGCATACTTGAAGGTGAGGAGATGCAATATCATACCTACTATGATATCAGTGTCAGATATTAGAGTCAGTGTCTCTAATTTATGGTTCCCTGTTTGGGAAACACTATGATAGGGAAATGTGCACCAATGTTGCAATAAGCATGAAGGAAGAAGAATTTAAATTGGTAGATAAGAAAATTCCTTCCAGGAACTGTAAGGAGACCTGGATAAATCCTCTAGCTTCTGGACTTCTTGTCTCCTTTTTGGCTTCAGAAGGAAAGTAAGAGTCAAAGCCTCAGCAAACACTTAATAAAAATTGAAGTTTAGAAGATAATATTTGTGTCCCATATTGGCACTTGTTAAGGAATTTCTGAGGCCCTGTATTTGCAAAATAACATGGAAGTTCTTCCTAGGTTACAATAATGAATAGCTGCAACTTGGATTACACACCAAATAATGGTATTCTGTGAATATTACAAATGGTATGTTGGCAATAAGAAAGCTTATTTTAAGCTATTTTTATTCACCCCTGGAAAAGCTGTAAGAGCAGGCTTCACTTTTTTGATACTTATAAACCACGGTGATCTGTCAGGTGGGAACTGATGATCTGGGCCTATTTATGACTTAGAGTAAGGATAAGTCTAGCAGGTTGTCAGCAGAGCGGCCATCTATAGAAATTTACTGAAGAGTAATGCTTGAGAATGAATTTGGTTGGTCTCTAAAAGTGAGCCACTGTGGTCCTGCAGGCTCTGCCAGATTGCAGGTGGTAGGCAGAGGTTTGGGTATAATGAGCAATGAATTTTTTCATTTTTATTTTGTTATTTATTAATAAGTATTCCCCCAGTCTTTAGATTACTAGCATTTTTGACTGTTGAAAGGTGTTTAAAGGAGCATGGTTGAAAGAGGAAGGTTTTTTCCATTTTGATACAGGGAAACGTGCCTAGGTTGTATTCCCATCTGTTTGCCTTTGTAATGATGTAGTTGCTCTCTTTCTCTGGGATAGCAAAGTTTATTACAATGCCAGAGATGTGTTTGATTGCTGTATGGGTAGTTCAACCTTGAGCATGATTAGAGTGCATTAAAACAGGAGGGGGAGCTCTCGGCCCAGCAGCAGCTGGGCAGAGTGCGGAGCAGGGCACGTACCTTTTAGCAGCAGAGGAGAAGGGGTGAGAGGGGGCTGTAATAGCTAAACAGTGCCAGGAGAATACTGAAAGCGCTGCAAACCTGCTACTGTCTGTCCTTGCAAATGCTCTTCTCTGCAAGTTGTTTTCATAATTTTTCAACATTTAATGCGTAAGTTTCATATCTCCTTTCTTATCCTTAACCCCACACACACTCTGAGGGGCAGGACTTAGTTTCCTTACTTGAAGAGAGTATGTTACTAGTATATATTATGGCAAAAACAGAAATGGGTTTTAGTCTGTATATTTTTTTTTTAAAAGAAATTAATTTTTATTTTAAAATAGTGCTTATCTTCCATTAAGCTGTAAAATGATTGTTACTGGTTATATTTGTATAATTTTCACAAATTTCAATTGAATTTAAGGACAAGTATGTTGACACTAGACTGAATGAAATGACATATTGTCCTTCTCTTCCAGATTTCTCTCTTTAATCAGTCTGCAGTCCACCAATATTCTCATAAGTGGATAATCTAAACCATATGAGCAGTCCCAGCTGAATTTAGTTCAATCATATCCTTATAAGTACATATGGATTTAATTACTGAATTGATACCTTAACATTAATTAAGAAATACTTTTAATAAATACAAGGAGTATTGTTTGGGTCCTGTTTTCAACATGACTTTTAGAATTGAACAGATATGGTGGAGTAAAGATGTGTGTAACAGTAGTGTGTTAAACAATTTGAAAAACTGAGTAACTGCGTACTTGATCTGAATCTACAACATATGAAAGGGTAGATAATATGGGTAGGATTAGATTATTATCTAGTTCAGGTCTTACATATTTTCCTAAAGAAATAGAAACTTCTTTCCTGATAAATATTATTCTCAAGATGTGTATGTGCTTCCGTGATGCTGTTGAGGAAAGAAGCAGGATAAAAAGTTTTATTTCTGACTTACCATGTGACTTTCTTCATTTACCCATCTCTAAATTAGTCTAAGTGATACTGTCTATTCAACAACTGTCTTGAAGCAACTATGTTTGAATGATAACAGTAGGAAAATAATTTGAAATTTTGTGGCTAAGATCTTCATAACTTTAGGGGCAACTGATAGTATTAGTGAAAGTCTTGTTTCTGACTATATACTTTGTTCGGTAATTTGGAAGACTTTAATATTGTTGCTTGCAGAGCTGAATAACTCCTCGTTTTGAGACAGAGCGCCAGCAGAGTTTGCAGTGTTTGAGTCTGGCAAGAGAAGACTTGTCTGTAAAACAATGAAATTGCGTTGGGGAAATACAGCGCCTCTGTTCAGCAGAAGCGGGTCGAGGTACACTGTGAACTGTGGTGAGCTGCAGCTGCATTTACCATCAAACACAAAGTTGGTGCCGATTAATGTTTTGTTTTTAGTGTCATGGAAACTGTGAGCCAAAGAATGGATATTCATCTGGGAAAATAGCAGTTCACTGCATAAAACATCAGTTGCTTCCAAAGCAGTTCTTAAAATAGACATTGTGAATATAACCCTGAAAGTAAAAGTGCAACGATTTAAATCACCTCAGTACTACTTTTTCTTTTCTTCCAAAATATACATTTGAACTAAATAAATGTAGAAGTAGTGAGAGTTTTGGGGATATAGTTGTAGTATGAAGCTCATGTAATTCTTCAATGTTTATTGTGCAATTTTTAATCTAAAAACAGGGAGGTTTAAACACTTCAACAGCTTTCTTATTCCATTAAACTTGTTCTTACTTTTCCTCTTCTAGTTGTTTATTTCAAGCAGAATAGTTCTGGTTATCATTCAGGTTACTGTTTCATGCAACACAACAAAAATTACAAAGCCCTCTGCAGAGCCTGGGTATCCAAGAGAACTCCCTCTCAGGCAGAACTGGAAATACAGAGGTGAAAGATGGTATGGAATAAATACATTTCAAAATACGTCAGTGTTTTTGCAGATTAAGTGGGAGTAAAGTATAAGAAGTAATGAATTAAGAGGTATCATCAGTAAGCTTTAATTTGTTTACTTTGTTTAAATTTGGCAATAGGAAAACCAAAGCAAGTATGAGATCTGAGCGTGAAGGGGTAAAGAGAAGCTACAGAAGTGTAAAGTCATTGCCCCAAGTGTAAATAAGAAACTGAGAAAAGGAATTGGAGGAGTGGAAAGAGTTTGGCTGGAGTGAACGGAAGTTGGAAGCAAAGTTGCATCTTGCAGCATTTCAGAATCAAGGTTTCTAGAATGAATGTGAGACATATTGAAAGGAGGGATGTGTTATTGAGAGGCCTGTTTCAGTGGTGGTAAAATCAATGGGACTCTTCCCGTTGACCTTATTACTTTTTATTGTTTTAATTCTGGAATGCTTACTTACAAAGTCAGCCTAGATTATTCGATGGTTTTGAATATAGATATTTAAGAAACATATAATGGAAAGTGCTGTAATGAAGGCAACAAAATTATTGGGTTTTTTTGTTTTTTTTTTTTCCCCCAAAGAGAAAATGATTGAAATCCTTCAGATTGGAAGTGGCCTGCAGAGGGCTCTAGTCCAACATGCTCAAAACAAGGTCAGCAATGAGATCAGACCTGGTTGCTCAGAGATTTACCCAGTTGGTCTTGAAAATCTCTAAGGACGCAGATTGTCGCTGGGCAGCATTTGCCATGCTTGGTTATCCTCATGGGGAAAACGTTTGTATCAAATCAAAACCTCTCTTGTTTTGATTTGTCTGTTCGTTCTTGTCCTCGCACTGTGCACCTCAGCAAGGGGCCCGGCTGTGTCATCTTGGCAGCCTCTTTGGAGGTATTGGGCGTGTTACTCTTAGGCCCCCTGAAGCTGTCTCTTCTCCAAGTCAAACAAGCCCTGCTCCCTCAGGCTTTCCTCACAAGGAAAGTACTTCAGCCCGAAGTGCCCAGTCATCTTGGTGACACTTTACTGGACTTGCTCCAGTTCACTTTTATCTTTCTTTTTTCAGCTGAGGGCCTGAACTAGAGGTGTGTGATTTTTAGATGCGGTGTAAAAGTGTTGATTAGGGCGGTATGGTCACTTCCCTCGATCTGTTATTTTGCTGTCTTCACAGCCCACCAGGTCTCCTCTGCAGAACTGCTCCCCAGCTCTGGGTCCCAGCCTATATTGTTGCAAGGGCTTGGTTAATCCACAGGTGCAGGACTTTACATTTGTTTTTGTTGAATTTTGTGCAGTTTGTGTTGGCTGATTTCTCTGGACTATTTAGGTCTCTCTGAATTGTGGTCCTGCCTTCAAGTGGATTGACTACACCTCACTGTTAGGTGTCATCTCCAAACTTGTTGTTGGCATGCTCCATCTCCTCTTCTAGGCCATTGATAAAGGTGTTAAACAGGACAGGTCCCAGCATGGACTGTAAAATTGGTAATGACAAAATTATGAAAGTGAGAGGGTTGATAAAAATGTAAATTTAGGTTGGGAAGCAAGTTCATGAGAAGTAAAATAGATGCTTGAGATACTGAGACAAGTAACACAAGTCAGAACAGGATCAAGAAAACCCTTTTTTATGCATGTTTATAAATGTTTACTATCAAGGTGTAATATGTAGTTGAATGCTTACAACAGAGATGAAGGCTAGGTATGAAACGGGAAAGAGTCTTAGAAATTATATATAGTTTATATATAAAAGCTTTTGATAATATGGAAGTTCCATGGTCCTCATTTTAGAGTTTGGGCAATTGAAGTACCTGCAGGTGAAATGGGTAAAAAGATATCAAAACCATATGGTTCTTGCTTTCATTCCTCCATACAGTTTAGACTGGTGAGGAGGACTTTCACTCTTCTCTTGCAGGTTCACTTCTTTCACTCTTCCCTTGCAAGTAAGTGCACTTTCAGGACCATGCTCAGGTGCTCCTGTGCCGAGGCAGCCACCTAAGCCCCGCTGTCTGGCACTTGGGAGAGAGCCCGTGAAGGGGGTTCGCAGCCGCGAGCGCGCTCGCTGAGGAGCCGTTGAAGCGAGCCAGTGGGAAAGGCTAGGAGAGCGCGAGGACCCCTGACCTTTCTTATCACGACCTAGGGTTTTTCCCTAGCTCCTCCTCCCCAAGATGACTCTCGGAAGAGGGCAGGAGGCTATAGGTCCATGCCTGAATGTGATAAGCATCTTTTTACGTGTGGTTGGATAAAAGGCAGATTGCCTTTCTTGTGTGCAGTTCAGAGTGCTCTTGATCAGTGACCTGTCTTCAGTTGTTTTGTTCTGCCAGCAAGCACCAGATTTCCAGTAATTGTTTCAGACAGTGAAGTTGATGATGAAAAAATTGAGTATAGGGGCAAGGTTTGAGTCTTGTTTGTGTCACTGAAAAATATTTAATGATGATTCTCTATTTTGAGTTGCATTTGAAAAACCTTATCTGGTGGCTGTCTATTAATCCCTTAATGAATTATTACACAAATATTACAAAGTTCTTTAAGATTTTTTTTTCTTCTGTCAAAACACTTTCTTGTACCAGGTCAGGTACCATACAAAAATTGGTTACTTCAGATACTAGACTTGCTATCAGAGCAATAACTTATTTGGATCATCCTCTTTACTACTTTAAAACATCGTGTTAAGATAACTTTCTTCCAGTGTTTTCTTTATCTCCTTTTGGCTATTTAAAGCAGGAGTGTGATAACTATGAAAAGAAGATATGGCCAAGCAAGGTGTAATGTTTATTGAGATAATAAGATAGAAAGTTTTATTTTGTAGTTGAATAAGTAGCACGTCATGTTTCTTGGTGCTTTTAAATCTGAGACTTGTATTCCCCTTGACTGTCTCTGGATTCAGGATGTTATTGTTAGTGTTTCTTCAGTCCTGTTTCGATGACGGTTATGATCTCTTTCTAAAGACTTTTTTTTTCTTTCTCTACCAAGAATGTCACTTTCTCACCTCCCAGAATAAACAACTAACGTATTTTCCTTTATAACAGTTTGGGGGATTAAGGAGTGGGGTTTGGATATGGCTGTAAAAGTAGTATTCATCTGTTACATGCCTTGACAGTGAGATATCAATGTTTTCAGAGATGCATGGAAATGTGTGGGATGGCCATGAGCTATATGTATGTAAAGACATCCTTATCTCTAATTATCTGTTTTAAAGGAAGCTACTGTCCCTTTTTACAGTTAGTCTTTCCTATTTCAGGTAGAAATCTCAGTTAAAAAAATGCCTTTCTTCTGCATGTATATTAGCATTATAATTACATTATTCTCCCAAGTAGTGTTTTTCTTGAGTGGTCACGGTTAGTCAAAATAACTTCTTAGCTGCCATTTTCAGTCTAAAGATATACAGATATAAAGATATAATGTTGTACTAGTACAACTTACCAGCTAGAATGACTTACCAAAGTTAGTTTTGTAGCTGAAGTTGTTATTCTCTGCTGCCTGCTAGTGCTGCTTCATGGCAAAGAAAGTAACTCCAGAGCTGGGCTTCCAGTGATGAACCAGCTCTCGTTATCTTGAGTGACAAGATAACGATACATCTCGAGACTAAAGCAGCTTTTGCATTTAAGGTGAAATTCTCCTGTAGAACCCCATTTTGGTCTGTTTTCTGTCAACAAACCAGGATTTGGGGTGTGCTTGGGTAACAGATTCTGAAGGCAGGTTAAGCTTCTGCAAATGCAGTAAATTACAACAAAAAATAACTTGCTCTGGCCGTGCTGTTAATACTTAGTAAAGGGATGAAAAAGACCAAAGCTGTGGTTTAGTTAAGCCTGGTTTCTTGTCCGTCTTCTGGAAGCATGTGGGACAACGCTGGGTTGTTTTGTTTTGTTTGTCGATAGAGTGCTTAAAATCTCAGAGCTTTTTTTTTTTTCTTCCTGTACAAGTCCTGTATTATATATAAACCTTTTCCTTGTGACCAGTTCCCATGTAGGAATACATGGTGGGAGCTCTGTCCTGGGGATGCAGAAGGGAAGTTTTGTCTTTGAGGGTTCTCCAGGATTATGCCTGGAAGGTCCTTCGTGGGACTGGGGACACAGCAGCATTGCTGCCCTAGCTCAGTCTCTGTGTGCCCTTTGCCCATACTGCTTTGCCTTTCTGTCTTGTGCGGTTATCTCTGAAGTTTGGGCTTGGTAGGTCTGTTTTCTGGACAGTCTAAAATCTCTTACTGCCCAGAAGTCACTTGAGTATTAGTTTCAGTCAAGGTGGTCAAGGTCGAAGAGGAAGGATTTGAGTGCTGGGGTGTGTTTTCTGTAAGTGTATGCAAATATCAGGAATGCAGTATAGTCAAAACTTGATGTTTAGAAAGTATCCAGAGTAAGTAAGTAATGGTTGGTATTGAAATAAGAATGTTTATTTTAAGATCTTAGGGTTCTTTGTATTTATTTTGGCTCATCTAAGCTATCCTTTTATAGGTTTTGTGTTTCATCTTTGTTTTGACTCAGGGTGTGTGCATAGAGTGCATGTGAGCAGTAATGAATTTTCAGCACCCGAACTGGAAACCCATCTTTTCAGGAATTGTTTTATGGAGTGTTTTGCTGTCTGTTTTAACAGGTGATGTTTCGGTGGTGGCTGCAGAAGTTTACTTGAAAAAATAACAATGGGAAAATATTAAATGTTTTTTTTTCTCAAAATTTCTAGCCTCTAGGTGATGGGGTGTTGCTTCCCCCCTATCCCCCGTTCAGCAGCTGTTATTAGTCTGGAGACCTTGGGGTTTATAATCTTCTAACTATATTGGGATGGCTGTATTGCTTTTGATGGGTGAAACATGAATGAGTTTTGCAAGTCATCCAAATAAGTACTGTCAAAACTTTTATACAACAGTATACCATTGTATGGGTTCACCAGTTGCCTTAAGGAAGACAGTTATAAATTTGTATTTACCATGTTTGTACATGCGTTTATACAGAGAGAACGCGGAAAAAGTCTTTCTTTGCTGACAAAGCCGGTTTAATGAGAGTGAATAGATTTTGGATAGTGAGAGGAGCTGTAGATTCCTCTGAAAGTAAATCTTATTAAATTAGCCCCCCCCCCCCCAAAAAAAAAGTCAATTGTAGCAAGTAGTGTTACAAATAGTGTTTCAATCAGAAGCAAGTGTGGTGTTCTGCTGTACAGTATGGATTCTCTGTTACTTCCCACTTAAAAAATCCTCTTGACTTTAGACTAAAGAATGTACTTGATATTCAAAGTAGCTGATGGAAGCTGAGTAACTTCTGTTCTTAGATCTGGGACCAGTTTCACAACAGGAGAGCAGCAGAACTTTTTAAGTTGGTGGTAAGCAACAACTTTGTTAGTTGCTTAAAAAATTTTAACAAAATCCTTTGAGAGTGAGATGAAGAAGATGGAAAAGAGATGTTTTAGCAGACAGAGTAAAGATACTTGCATACCCCACAAATATTACATTGGGTGGATAAAGACATGATAAAATGCCTACTTATGACTATTGTGTGTGTGGAGGGGTGTATTCATATGCATACACAATCTAATTATTGTCTCTGTTTTTTTATTATTTTTTTTCCTTGGATATTCAAATCCTTAAGTTTCTCATTTTGAGTAAATTTTTAGTGTAATAACTGTTACATTACAGCCATTTCTCCCACTAGCTGATATGTGTGTGCACAGCACATCCCTACAGGTTAATAGAGCAGTAATATTATTTAAGGTAGGGCTAGCCTAGGGTGGACATAGTAATGGAGAATTGAATACTAAATGCACTGAACAGCAATTAAAGAATTATTTGGTTCACAGATATTTGACCACATGCTTGGGGGAGGAAGGGAAGAAAGCTCTTTCTCTATTTAAGAGGTTTTTACTCCCTTCCCTGAGCCTTCAGCTACTCATTTACATCTTCCTGCTAGTGACTTCTGCCCACATAGCCTTACAAACATTTGATTTGTTAGTTAACACACTTTGAAGGATAGAAGCTTCTTATAAGTAACGGGACAGGAACTGAATTAGTATGGAGGAAGGAGCCTTCCTGGATCACCCACTGATAGAATAGAAACTTTCAGAGTTTGACATAAACATATAAATTTTGTTTTTGTAGTACAAGATCGGACAGTGCTCTGCAAACTGACAAAATATTCCATCTTCTCTTAGCAGTGCTTTTACAAATCAATGAGATGAAAGTGTCATAGGCATGTCTTCAGGAAGCAGGTTCTTTTAATACTACCTCACATACTGACGTTATTTCTTTTTAAAATATTCCATCAAAAAAGTTGTGAGAAATCCCTTGGTTGTAGTGTTTAATGTATTGATAAATACACTCTCTGACTTACTGACTGGTCAGTTCAATCAGCTGCATGCTTAAAATGAAAGACATCTACTGCAAATAGTCACACAACTGTGAGTATAAAAACTTCTGAACTTCCATAATTCTACTACTGCATGGAAACAAGAGTGAACTTTTTTTTTTTTTAAGGATCTTGTCCAAGTTTCATTAAAACAATAATTTTATATTTGCTGTCCAATGTTAGCGTCAAAGCATCAAATGCAATGTTTTTAAATTACAACAGTTATAATGTGTAGTAAGTTGACTCCAGTTGATACCAGCTGTGGATTTTCCATGTTTTGTGTTATTTAGATATAAGAAACTCCAAAGATGATGAGACAGTCATAGGATTGAATACTAGAAATATACTGCTATCTTATAAATGAAAATTTATGAGATGGAGAATACCAGGATGTTTCTGGCAGACCTGAGAGTGGAAACTCAGACCCCGTAAATCTCATTCAAACTCATAATAATCTTGTACGGTATTGGAATTGTTCCTCAGGATCATGGCCTTTCAAATTTTTGACTGAAGTAAGTAATAGTAGGGGACAAAACTCTAGTATTAAAGGTAAGCTTTGTTAAAGCTTTTCTTTTCTCCTCTGGGAAACGTGGTTTATAGAAGATGTCACAGTATGAAAAGAATCTAAAATATTTTTTCAATACTTGCAGTCTGTGTGTACTATTTCCTTATCTATTCTTCTAAAATATGCAGACTAGCATTCTTAGGACTACCTAGGACTGCAGTGCTAATCAGCACGTAGGCATCACACGTCTGGTTCAATTTTCATGTTTTTTCTTCTAATCTACTGCTTTAGTTATTTCTACTTTTTTCAGTTACATGATTTTGTTGCATACGAATTGCTCCCTTATTAATCTTAAATTTCAAAATGCATATTAAGAGTTTGCAGACAGTTCATATTCTGTAGGTTTGGCTGCTTTATTAAGAGGCAAGCCAGCGTGGACGTGTTTGCGAGACTTCAGGGATTATTGATTGGGAAGCTGCTTGCAGTCGCAAGAAGACTGAGCGAAGATGGAGCGTGTGATGAGATAAAAGCTAGGTTAGGAGAGTGATTACAACGGGGGACGTGCTAATCACTGACCTCCGTAGGGATCCTGCAGTTTATCACTAGTCTCACTCGCACTTGGCATTTTTCTATGTTGCTGCTTCATTGTTCATAGCTAAGTGAGTAATTTGGCTTGGGAGGCGGAGGTGGAGGGAGCGGCTAGTCCAGCAGCTGCGCTCGCTGGCAGCGGCTCGCCGGAGAGCGGCCGCGCAGCCGGCGGCGTGCTCGGTGCCCGGCACCGCGCGCGCGCCGCTGCGGACAGGGTGGCGGCGGCTGGTGTGAAGCGCTTGCTTCAAACTGCGTTGCGTTAGCTTTGTGTTTCGTTTGTAGGAGTTTTGGTCACAAGTAGTATAAGGAAAAGGATGTGTAATATCTTTGTGTAGATACAATGTATGTAAGTGTAATATTTTGGGTATCTTTAAAATATGTAGGGCTGTGTATATAGATGAAATGATTCCTCAGGTGTTGTGGGAAATGTCTTGATGTGTAGTAAAACTTTATGGCTACGTGTGTCAATCAGTCTTGCTTCTAAGAAGGCGGTACACGAAATACTAGAAGCAGGGCTGTTGTTAGGTTTTAATCAAATTTAAATTTATTCCGCTAGACTGAGTGAGAACTGCGGAGTAAGACTTTTTTTTCTTTAAACAACAAAATTAAAAATAAAGACTAGACCTGCACTGACTGGAGGCAGTAAAGTTGGTATTCCAAAAGCTTTACATACTTTATTTCCATTTTTGTGGTGTGCTGGAAAGCAATATTAGGTATTATGGAAAACTGCTTAAAACTTCTTTGAAATATTTTTCTTGCATCTTTCATATGCAGTTGTCGGTATAGTTTTTGCATTTGTTCCTTTTTGCAGTGGACAAGAACATGAAAAAGTACTTTAACATGTTCTGTAGTTAACTGAAATACTGATTCTGTTGTTAGAAATGAAGGGGGCGAAAGCAGTGTAAGTGATTTCTTGCAGAAGCTACCAACATTAATTTGATAACCTTTTGGGGACATGGGAACCTTTCAAGATTCGAGGAGGTAGATGGTGATTATGAAATTCTTCTAGGCATTTCTAAAATTAAGTCCTTTACTTCATCCTTGCAACTAGGAAGCTGTTCCCTATGTGGTCCTCAGATCTGTGAGGAGGTATGTGATACATTTATATGAAATCCTATACTACAAAAATGAAGAACAAATTTCCAGCCTTCAAAATAAGTAAATAAATAAATAAATAAAAACTACCTAGAATGAATCCTGAATGTTCTGTTATAAGCTGACTTTTGGGTAAGCCATGTGTTTTGACCTGTTAACGATATTATGAATGATGAAATGCTGATTAGGAAATGCAAAAGCATGCTTTAGAATTCCCTGAAAGATTATTCTTTACACAAGCAGGGTAGTCACACTTCGTGTCTCACTAACAGAGCAGCTGCCAGCTGTGGTCACCATGGCATTCGTGTTAGATAATAAACATTGCTTTATTTAAAAGCGCTAGTGCCTTCCAAACTGCTAACCAAATATATTCTTGGGAAAATGCTTAAAGAAATCTTCAGGCTGTAAAGGGTTAATTCTGTGGGCAGTGAAGTAATTTTCTGCAGAGTTACGTTCTCTCCTGCTCTCATAAACTAGGTGTTATCTGGAAGCAGTGAGAAAAGGCTGCTTTGCTGCTGGTGGACATTTGTAGCAGGTTCACTGGAGTAGTCCTCAGCTGAGTTCATGTAGTGCTGTTTTCAGCTATCACTTTGCATCTTGCCGTTGTAGTTTCATTCTGTGTTACGTCTATTTAGGCTGCACAGCTGTTGTACAGAGAGATTTATTATGGAACACTATTCCTTGTGCAGTGTTCAAAAGCTATATTAAGCTGTGAACATATCATATTTAGACAATCAAGCAATTGCAAGAGAAAAAAAATTATTCACTGAATGCCTGTTAGTACTTGAAATGGTACAGCATGTATCAATGTTTTAAGTTTGTGAAGTTATGAAATACTTGTGGTTCAAAAAGCTCAATAGGATTTGTTTTTGTTTTTGTTTTTTTTTAGTTTGGTTTCTTGTAAATCTGTAGTCCTTGGGCTATAAGCTTGTTAGGTAATGATTAGATCATTGAAATTTTTGTTATGAAACCATGTGAAACTTCATTACTTGAAAATAAAAATGCAAAACTCATTCCAAGTTACTAAAAGATTCAAATACTTTGTGAGTTGATCTGTGCAGTTTTGATTTCTGTATACAGCCAGGTCAATTCTTTTTACATACCTGTTTCTTTGATTCAAATCTATATGGCAAGCAAAACTCAGGGGTATAAAGCCACCAGTATTTAACCTGAAGAAAAGGTTAATGTTAGGCTACTTCTTAAGCAAGCACAGATTTTTACCTCAGAATGATGACACCTAAATTGTGAAACCCATAACTTGCTAGGAAGCACATGATAAAGGCGATTTAAGAAGCTGATGATTCAAATAGCCCTGTGCAGGAAGCTCTGCTGCAGAGTCTGATGGGAAGTTCTCGAGCTGAAAAAACTGTTAGCTGGATGAAGTGGCTTAAGTTGCCTGTTTGCTTCTCATGAATATTTTGTGAAAATAAAACAGGATCTGAAGAGGGTATATCATACTGAGCAGCAAGTCTTGTGCAAGGTATTTCAGGATATGCCTTGGCTTTCAGTGTCACTGTATTTTTAAAATCTGCTTGCTCATATACTCTAGTGCTCATTCCACTAAGGGTATGTTTTTGTTTTGGTTTGTTTTTTTGCAGCATTTTTGTACTTTTCTGTTGATCTCTTAAGAATCTAAATTACTAAGTTTCCAACTATGAACATGTGTTTGAACTTTATTGGAACTTTCTTGCCAGTGATTTCTCATGCATCAATGAGACAGTGTGTATGGCACTGACCCGCCTGGCAAAATCTTATGGAGAAGTAGGAGCTCTCAAACTTGCAAATACCCACACTTCAAATACTCACTTCTTATCTGAAGCAGTTGCAAAGTATTTTCTTTCTATTGATGTGTAACCACTATGTATGGTTTGCTTATAAAGCTTTAAATATTGAGAGTAGCACCTTGCCTTGACATGAGCAGCGAAAATTTTTTTGAAAGGACAACAGAAAATTCATTGTTGATACTCTTTTAATCTTCAATTATATTGATATTAGAAACCATAGGGTGGTATGACCAAGCAGCATGATAGCGTTAAACCTTTTTCATGTAGTGTCAGGTAAGTTGCAGGAGCCTTCTCATCCTCTCCTGGACTGTGCAGTTCTCAACCAGTCTGGCTGTGCTTGGCAGAAGAATGGAGAAACGGGACTCATCGTGCAGCATCACTTGGGACAGCAGTAGTGGGGGAAGGCCGTGCTGGGATGATAGATGCTCTACTCTTCAGCAGGTCTAGATTGCCACACTTTCTTTCCAGCAGCCTTCTGCCTTGCTCATCTTCACTCTAGGACTTGCATGCTTTGTCTGATGCCATAGGTGCTTCGGCAGTATTGAAGACAGGTCCTCTTCTGTCTCCCGTGCCTTTGCCTCACAGCTGTGAAACTGTGCCACTGGCAGTGCACTCCAGCTTTGCTGCAGGAGAAGGAGGTGGATAGGCCTTGGAAGAGAGAACACCAAATAGCACTTGAGATTAATAGAATTGGTGTTTGGGTGGCACGATGCTTGTTGATTTTCTTGTTTAATACTGTGAAGCTTTCACATTGTGGTGCTGCAGCTTTGAGGGTGGTACCTAAAGTGCCTCTAATGGGAATGTGGTTGGGGGAGACTTTCAGCAAAGGTGTTATATTGTCCTTCATCCCAGGTTGCTTTCCAAGCCCTGCATGGAAGAGGTTAGCCACTTGAACATAGGTTAAATGTCTATTTGCTCCACCTGTAATCTCTAAGTGCCTAGGTTGCACTGCATCAGGCAGCCTTGATTTTCTAGATGATTTCTTAGAACCAAATTTGGTAGAGTAGGTTTTTGTTCAGTTTTTTTTCCTAAAGCGATAACATTTAAATAACATGATTTTACACATTCTTATCTAACAATTTCTTTCTTGTTACATAAACCATAATTTAAATCGTATTTTTTCCAGTCTCTGTAATTGACTCTTGTACAAATATTTGTTTTAAAGCCTGCCTGGAAAACTGCATACTCCAGTCAAAGTTGTTTATCATGTGGTATAAGATTCTCATTTTCTGGAAAGAAAATGCTGAGTCTGGTTAATATGAACAGCATGATTCATACTACTTCACATAATTTTGCGTGCTAGGTATTTTGTTTGCTTGGTGTCTGATAGTTGCTAGAGGCAGAAAAATGTTAACTTTTTTCTTCTCTTTGTTAAAGTGATGCTGCGATTTTTCAAGCAAACTATTGTTGACCAGAGTACGTGCAGCTGTCAGTGTGATAACCTTGCAGAGACGTTCTTCCAAGAGTGTCAATCTCATTCAAATAACACTTTTTTTTTTTAATGAACGATTAGCTTATTTTGTCTCTTCTTGTGAAATGAATTCAGGAATTTGTGGTAGTTAAGATAAAAGCAGTCAAAGCAAAGGAAGGCCCGTGGTGGAATTGCAGTAGTACATAGCTATTCATCACTGAAATGGAATGTGCAAGAAAGGCAACTACTCTTTCTTATTTTTATAACAACTGAATGATGTACACGTTGTTTGGAAAGAGGAATTCCGTAGGTAACATGGCATTTGCTTTCAAATGTTTTATGGTTTTTTAATAGATAGGCACCATGGCTAATTAATATTTACTTTTGGATAAGAATCTGAATGGCATTGTGAGATGTTTCTTAGTTGCAAGTTTGTCATAGCTGGTGCAGGAATACGCAGTTGGTATTTTCTGTTAGGTACATACGTACGTGATGAGACTCTGATGCCTAACGTCGTTTGGCAGAGTTTTCTATTCACAAATTTAAGAAAAAGTGTTGATTGATAAACTTCTGAGCACTAGTGAAGAACTTCCACACTGCGCGTTATGATACAAGCACTTCAATTTGGCACAACCAGTAAGTAGAGCGCTAGGTACTGTTTCTGGAACTGCCAAATGACTCGTGCCTTTTGACCTCGAATAGCAACGCCAGCGAGCAGCTACTCGGCAGGCACCTCTTACTTGGCACACGGTACCTGCAGGCAAATAATGCTCATGGGCCAGAAAGGAAGAGTCTGCTCTGCGATTTGGATGGATCTACTGCTTGGGTTTGGTATCTGAACAGAATTTGCATGAAATGAAAGTTTAAGGGATGAGTGGCTGGCGTTGAATTATTTGACCAAGATTTAAGTTTGGTGTGTGGGTTTTCTTTTTTAAATTTAGGGTTTTTTTTTTCATTTTCTTGTGGTTTTGTTGGTTTTTATTTTACCGTTTAGTATATTCATCACCTCAGATGATACTGGCTTATGTGTTAGTTATCAGGAAGAAGAAGAAATATCTAAAATAATCTGTCAGCTTTTCTCTACAGTAGTGGAAGTGAAGTTGCACTGAACCTTTGCTTTTTTAATTCTAAAACACCAAGGGGATATTTTAGAACAATACAAAAATTCGTAGTTCTTTCTTGCTGATTCTTACATAACCATGGGTTATGTAAGAGGTGGGATTAGGTAAGTAAGTTGTCTATTACAGTGGTGTTATTTCCATGTGTTAAGTACAGACATAATAGAAGCCTACTCTTAATTATGCAGTTTAATTTTTGTAATTTTACTGTGATACTGACAGATTTTTTTAATTACTTGTGTAAGCACAGCTGATGCAAATATCTAGCAGATTTTAAAAATAATCTAATTTGAAATGTTTTTCTTTTATAGGAAAAGCCTCAGATAGAGGTCCATTTCCATTATATGGTAGAGATACGGGGTTACCAGGCTGTCAAGTAAGTATAGCAATAATTGAAAGCAAATGGAATAATCTGAACTAAAATTCAGTTTAAATTACTTGAACATGTCAAGCTACTGCACACCATGAACAAGAATGTAGAATGCAGAATGAATTTTCTGGGTTCTGAGTTGTCAAATTACTTTGCACTTGAGATTTTACATATATGTGTGTGTGTGTGTGTGTGTATGGCGAGATTATATATATATATATATATATATATATAAAGGGATATATGTGTGTGTGTGTGTGTGTGTACAGACACACACACACACCCCTCCCCTTAGAGGAGATTCTCTTGCTATGTGCAAGTGGAACTGGTTCTGTAGTTTATGAGAATAAAGTCCTATGTTTTTCATAAAGATGGTGATTGAGCATTTTCAACAATATGCTAAAGGAGTTATTCTTTCCGAGTCTGTCAACAGAGTTCCAGACCAGTACTGACTGCACATCAGGATTAGACCATGATACCTAGATTATTCATATATGTTAAAAATTCTCAGCATTTTACATACAACTTAACTTAACCTCGCTAGCCAAAATCTAGGTTAAGGTTTGTACCCAGAACCCTGTCTTTGGATCATATGGCTCTTGTTCCCTTTTGGTACTTCTCTGCCAGTGCAGACTACAACCTTTCAGGCCTCGTGTTCTCCAGTCCTGGACAAAAGTTTTTGAAAGAGAGAAATTGTTTTTAACAACTGTTGCTCTCTAGATTCCTAATATCATAGCCTCAGAACATGGCATTGTTGTGGCACTGCTAGGAGAGAGATGTCGGAGACAATTCACCTCAAAGCGATGAATATCCACTGTGTCTGGTCACGGTCAAGAGTCAGTAATGTACTCCTTGCGTTTGTTCTATTTATTGTGCTCCTTGCTGAAGCAAGGAATTTTTTGTAAGTTGATAATCAACTATTTATCGGTTGTTTAGCAAATGAGAGATGACAGTTAGTGTAAGAAAGATAAGTTTGCATATCAAAGAAACTGGAACGGTCTATCTTTATCCAGAAATCAGTCTGGCTGCTCTTAGTTAAAATTAGTCCCCAGAAGACTATGAAGGGGATGTTTGTTGTAAGACTTAACATGTTCCACCAAGATACAGAGCAGTCTGAAGATTTCTGGAAACGTTTCCAAAGATATTCTGCAATGGAAACTTCCAACAGGAAGATCTGTTTTATGGTGGGCTCTCTGACAGACTTCCCAATAGGCTCTCTTTTTGGATACAACCAGAAATATAAGGTACAAAGGCTACCACCTTGCCAAGAGGAACAGATTAGCTGGACAAGGAGAAGAGACTGTTCTGATGTACCCTTAGAGTGTAGGTAGGTTGTTCAGAATAGCAGTGGTGGTCTTTTCATTGGTGATGGTTTATTTGTTCACCTGTCTCTCTGTATTTATGTTGACTGGTTTGGGATGCTATGAATTAAATACTCTTATTTCATTTTAGCTTCAAATTGTGTTACTATTATTTATGGTTACTGAATAACAAGACTTAAAAAAAAAAAAAAAAAACTAAGAATAATAAAACCTACTAATCTAGTGCTTCAAATACTTTTTTATATCCAAAGAGTAATAGAAAGGGTCCTCATTTCAGTTGCATGGTCCACTGGAGAGCTGACAAGAGGAAGCTCAGGAAAGTATACTACTACTCTACTGACTGTTTGCAAGTAGAGGACTCACTGTGACGCAGTGAGATACTACTGGATTTCATGCTTGAATCATGAGGCTCACAAGGAACTTGGCAGTACCTCTCCAGTGTCTTGGAGAGTGCATCCAGGAATTGGTGGTCAGAATGACTAGTGTGAAAACCTAAGCCTTGTCTTTTTTTTAAATTCACCTGATTAAATTCTGTGCATCAGTAGACTGTATGAAGTACATCTTGGACAAGTCTACCAGGTTCATTTTCTGAGACTGCCAAGAAAAAGGGAAGATCAATATAATGTATTTTAGGCTCTGCTGTTGCCATGAATTTAATTGATTTGGACACTGTTGGCAATAAAATTATGCAGATGTTGTTTTCTTCCTTAATTATTTTGACATAATGAAGGATTGTTATCAGTTCTGCTTTGACAACTTAGATCCCAGTCATTTTCCAGCCCTTCTTGAAGAGACAAGATGATGATTGTGGTCTTGGACCAAGACACTAGCAATATCACTTGCTGTTTCTTAGTTTCTTTAGTGATATCTTTGCCTAAATTCCCTTTAATTCAGTGGGGCGAGTCCCTTATATGGAACAAGTGACAATAATAGCCATCCTTCATCTGCTGAATTTGCTGGCTTAAATCTAACCCCCGACATGTGGGAAAAGCTAAAACTGTGTGTCCTGAATCACTGAGAGTGGTATTGAAGAAAAAATTCCTTGGCCTTAAAGAGAGGAAAAACAGTGCCCATCCACCATAAATCAAAAGTCTGTCAAAATTCTGCTCTAAGAGCAGAATGCCCTGGAGGGGCAGGGCTTACATACTATCCGGTAGGGATTAGCAGCGCTTCCGATTCCTGTTTTTCCTTTTTAATGTGATGCTTTCTGACTTTTCTCCTTTCATCCCAGGCAGCCACTCTTCCCTGAGTAAGGAATGGCTGTCCAATATGCCATTTACTTTTTTCTTGCTAATAGAAATTGAATCCTTCTAATATGAGATATAATAGATGGCTTTTTTTTATCCCCCCCCCCCCCCAAATACTAATAATTGCTCAATATAGTTCATTAAGTACCCTGCTTTATGGAAAAAATGTCTTCAGAGTTTTACTATTTATAATTAGATTATCCAGTGCAATCCTGCATTATTTCTTGGTTTTTAATGTTATGCTTTTAAATTAAGCTGAGAATTTTTTTTTTGCCTCTAAATGCTCATTTTAGAGTGAAGATTTCTTGGAGACTTTACCACTTCTGTGCAACACAGGTGTGACACACAAAGATGTATTTGTGACTGAATGGGTGACCTTTCAGTAATGTGCTCACAGAAAGCAATATACCTCTTTAAACTGAAATTACGAACTTCGTGTTATTGCCAGTCTAAACAGTAAAACATTGTATTAATGTTATTAGTGTTACTTAAATAACTCGGTATGTACAGTGTTTAAATATACTAGCTTAAACTTGACATTAGTTTGGAAGCAAGCTAATTTTCTCATTAACTTAATGTTCTGCCTTGCAGAACAGGTTTATGTTAACTTTATGTAAAATTCTGGCTTTTTGTGGTAATGAGTGTGTAATTCCTGTTGTTTAGCTTCTCATTGTGGAAGATGCTTTTATATATCCTAATTGTCTGCATCAAGCGCTGTTTTAATCATTACATGTGGCTATTTCAAAGTAAATATCTTACATGTATTTGTTTCTATTAACAGTGCTTTTTAGTCCTTTGATCCTTTCCTTAATATTTCATCTTCCAGTTTCCATATACTCAAAATGTTTAAGAAAGGGAAAAAAATGTTATCGTACATTATCTTTTTGTTTTTATATTTAGGAAAATATAAAACAGACTAAAATATCAATCAATTCTGTGATAAGTTGCAGTTCATACTTTTAATTTTATCATATCAATTAAGTATATGATGATGTTTCAACTCATTTAATTGGAGGTAGGAAATGATGAGGGGGGTTTTGTTTGTTTCTAATATGTATCATAAATCTCTGCCAGTGCCTTAAATACAGCTCTCACTGAAGCTCGCAATGCTGAAATAGCGAGAAAGGTCAAAAGGGATCTTGAGACATCATTTTGTCAATCTGAATGAAGAAACATTGCATTGCTGCTGGTAGGCGCTCGTCCGGTCAGCTCTTAGAAACCTCTAGAGATGGAGGAGACTCTATCGTGATGATAGGTTCCCGCCCCGCCCCACATCTCCAATTGCTCAAATAATAATTTGTCTTGGAAAGTCTTTTTGATGCCTTATCTAAGTATTGCTGTAACCTAAGCATCTAACTCTTTGTCTTACAACAGTGGGCGCAGAGAAGAACTATTCTCTATTAAGTCAGCAGAGTCTGCAAATCCAGTAGATGATGAAAATGATAGTAGAGCCTTTAGAAAAGATAGGACTGTAACATAAACTGGTTTAACTGTAAACTGATTTAACTTTTGCATTTGTATTTATTGTGGAAGAGCTTAGGGTTCCCATTGCAGAATTATTTATTTTATTTATAATAGGAGATACATTAGAAGAGCTATCTGAGATACTGGTGTATTGGTAGAAAGGCTTATGCTTTGCTGTAGGTTTTTATCCAGCAGGTTCACACTCCAGTTGAATTCTGGTGTTTTAAACTAGGTGCAGTACCTCACCTAAGACCTCATCGCTACCAGATAAACAAAAAAGAAATTTCTTCTGACTTTCTGATAATACGGTTAATTTTTACTGTACGATTTTCGCCTTTTTCATAGCAAACATAATCTTTTTGGTGTGTTTAATTGATGGTGCTCTAAAATTTCCCAATTAGTTTTCTGCAGTAATACTGCTCAGCCTGTCATTGCTTAGCCTGTATTTTTTATTTTATAGGTTCCATGCATAGGTAAGAATTTATGTACATCTTACCACATTGCTTCTACCTCTTCTAAATTTGTCAGCCCAATTGAATTCCAGTCTTGCACTGCGTTTAGAGACCTTTCAGGATTGTTTACGCTGAATTTAGAAGATGTGGTCTTCATTTTTCATCCAAGTCACTAATTAAGACGTGGAATGATACCCAAGACAGATTCCTGTGAAATCTCACTTAATATGTTCACCTAATGTGATCCTCAACTCCTAATTACTGCTTTTGAACCAGCTATGCTCTCTCTTGAGCAGTAGTTTCAGTTGTCCATGTTCCCTTAGCTCACCTGTGAAATGTGGAAATAGTAAAAGCCTTATTAAAATACCTCTTATGCTGTCTAAAAAGGAAATGGGATTGGATTTGCATAGCTTTTTCTAGCTGAATCCATGTCACTTCTTTGTTATCCTCTGACATGCGCAGTCTGCTCGCTCCAGTGTTCTCCCAAGGCGGGAAGTTTAAATTGCTGAGGAACTGCAAGCCCCTGCTTTTTTGTTCCTTCCTTAAAAAAAAAAAAAAAAAAAAAAAAAAAAAAAAGTTTTCCAGTCTCTACCTTCTTTCTGAACCACGAGTTTTTAAAATCAACCACTAATGTTTCTAAAATTGAAAGAGCCAGTTTTCTGAGTATGTCTTTAGGTTCAGACGAACTGAAAATATCTAACTTGTCCAAATATTCTCTAACCTACTTTCTTCTCACTGGAGTTCTTTCTATCTGTCACTAGTGTAAACTGTATTAATACATCTGATGTGGAAATATGATGAGTCTTTTCACCCGTTAGTGAAAATGATCTCAGCAGTAATTTGGATGGAATATTAGGAACCTAAATACTTTGTATTTATGCAGTAGAAACTTAAGCTCAGTTGATTTTCAATGTGGCTTAGAAATCTAAGTGACTCAAATACATCTGGAAATTTTAGTGTGGATTTAAATGTGAAGATTATCTTCATAGAACTTCTACCGCCAAAGAAATGCGAGTCAGATGTAACACTGGGTCACAAGAATGTAAATACAACTGTAACTTGTAAATATTTTACCAAACAGGAGGTACGTACTTTCGAGGTTTATTTTCATCAAGTGTTTGAAAGGGACCAAAAGGGAGCTTGCTAGCGCAGAGCATTTTCCTTTAGGCCTGTTCATGTAAATAGCACTGCTGAATAAGGTACTTGTATTTGTCTTTGTTTTTATGTGGTTTAGGGTGAATATTGGTAAATGGTGTCTGTGTGCTATGTTAAAACCTGTGCTAGTCTAGTGCTTTGCAACTAAGCTCTGAATCCTCTTCCATGTGCGTGTGTTTCAGAATGGCGCGTAGAGTACGTACGCCCTGAAAGCACACGTAAAATCGCATCGAGGCTTATACAGAAATGGTTTAGATGAAGGTCAAAAACTTTTAACTACTCAAAGAACTGATAGCTCTTTAGAAGGAATGTAAAAACTATTTTGCTCTCAGAATGGAATGTGATGCTATATGACTTGACAGAAAGTCTGCTGTTATGTCTTTGAATTGGAGGGGTTTATTTGTGATTTTGTGTGAACCCCAGCATTCACGTTGGCTGTGTATTTGCAGGTTTGGGAAGGGCATTTTTTTGCATATCTTAAACTGTATATAGATCAAATTTTCAGAAAGCTTCTTGTAATAAAGTAGTTCTTTATCTAAAATAATATTGAAAATGGTAGCATATGTAAATGAAATGAGATTAGACTGTAGAGAGTGAATGGGTAACTATTTTCAGTATCATGAAAAACGTATCCAGCTGTCACTGCGTGTTCCTTTGACAGGTCTGATAGCTAAGAAAGCTGTGAATCTGTGTTATTTTTAAATTAAGTTGGGCTAACTGCGAGACACCTGACATTTGTAGCTGTTGCTTGAATACCAGTTTAATTGTTTGTGTGCATCTTCACAAAGGCAAACGTGATGCTAGGGAGGCTGCTGCCCTGTTGTGCCCAGTCTGGTTGATGGAGCGGGGGGCTCTTCTGCATGGCCGTGGGGAGGCACTCCCCCAGCAGTCCTGGCGGGGTGCAGGAGCTTGGCTTCCCTGCACTGAGGATGATGGGAGAGTTGCAAATAATTCACTAGTTTTCTGTTTCAGTCCTAAGTGATCATGTGGGAGAAATGGACATTATGGATTTTTTTTGACATGTGAAAATAACACATTCACCCTCTTTTGATAATGAGTAATAATTTTAAGTCTGTATAGTACCCAACATGTGAGAAGGGAGATGAAATCGGGTGCTAAGTATAACGGATGTTAGGCAGTAACTAAAGAGGCAGCATGTGCCAATACTGTTGTTTAAAGTACAGCCTTTTAATAGAAAGACTTAATTTTCTGTATTTCTTTAACTTCGTAATCTGTATGGTCCTGTATGATGACAGGGCAATTTTCATGTTATACAAATCATTTGGCAAAAAAGTTAATTGATGATAGCCATTTAAATCTGAAGCACATGAATGCTGGAAGGAGTTATGGATTGTGTATGACTAAATACTATTTACTTGTTATATGTAAAATTATAATACTAAATGAAATATATACCACAAAATGTATAGTATATGAAATGTGTACATATACTTCTATATTTATATTTCATGCAGTATGACATACAGAAATATGGTACAATATAAAGTATACAGGAATATATCTTACTGTTTATACTATATATATATGTATGTTTTATTCAGTAGCGACATGGATTTTTAACTCATTTCTGGCTACTATTATTACGCAAGTTGTATGCCTATTGGTAATAAATATGGCTCTTTAGAAACTTTGTATTTTGGATCAATGAAAAAAATACGATCCATCAACATTTCCAGTAATATTGCTATACCAATTTCCCTTCAATAGCAATCAGCTATGCTATTGCCGTGAAGCTAATGCAAGGTGACTCATTTAGCAGCATATTATTGCATCATTGGAACATGATGTAAGGCACATCAGGTATTATTAAATTAGCCTGAATTTTGTAGTATGACAGTAACACTTTATGCATGTTAGCAGTATAGCTGGTGTTTCTTATGGGAGTTTACTTCAAATAAATACATTTAAGGCGTAAGTTCTTAGTTCTTCAGAATTTCCCATTTTTTTGTTTACCAGGAACAAAAAATATATGTTTCAATAGAATATTAAACAGATGGAATTGTGCTCATGCTTTTTCAGAGCATGTTTTGTTTCATAACTTACCCATTAAATTACTTGAGTAAGTACTACTCATAAATTACTTAGGTAGTACCTTGCAGGAGAATGTAGCTGATTTCTCGCTGCTTGTTAAGCTTAAACAAGCTGATCCATCCTCCACTTTTGCTATGATTTAACGTGGAAATGTCCCCCTCTGATGGGTAGCAGTCAAAGAAAGCTAGTCTTGTAAATGTCTGACTCATATGGGCTAAAAGATGTTGCAGAACTTAATATACTATTGGCACTGAGCAACTGAAATTCATACTGTTGATCTGGGGGTGATGGTGAAAATTCGCGATCTTTCTGTGTTTGATTTATAACAATTTTTTTAGGATTTATATTGGGATTTTAAAGGTTTTGAATCTTGTTATCTGAAACATTCTTTTTGTCTAGTTAATGGGAAGCAGTTCCATTCAGTAATGTACATTGGAAAATAAATCCCATGTTATAAACTTTCCAACACTGTTATTCACTGCCTACTTAATCGGTGGGAAATTTAGGTTGTCCAGGAAGAATACAAAAGTGCTCTCACTGTCAGCATAGGCAAAAAAATGGCAACTTCTTATGTTGCTGGTGAAGAGATAAGGAATATGCAGTCAAGAGAGAAAGTGGGTATCAGTAATAGGGTAACAAAAAAAACAAAAAAACAAACAGCATAAAGAAACAACAAGAACAAAAACCTTGAACAAGTTCAGGCAATATATCAATAGCTAATATTTTTTTAAATTGTCTGGAAATCCTGATAGATTATTTGGAAAATTGGGAATTATTCAACTTGATATTAATGTTTGTATAATGGAGAATGAATAACAAACTCAAAAGCATTTTTAATGTGTTCGTAAACTATGTAATGACATAAATAGTATGATGCAGCAGATGATTTGTTTATTTTTAGTAAAGTGTCAGATGGCATTTAACAACTGGAAGAATAAACATTAACAGAAACATGAATATTGGGAGGTAAGAGCATGTGTAAAATGTATGTGTGAAGCAAGAAGAGATTTACTGGGGGAAAATGGAAAAATGAAAAATGTGTATGAAAAAATGTAATCTGGAAGACACATTTAATAAGAACAAGAACCATGGGAAGCATCAGGAGTGAAAGAAACATGAATGATTGTGAACGGCAGAAGAGAATTGTGTTTTTTAGTGGTGCCTGGCAGCAGAGGCGTTATTTAAAATGTATGAATCAAAAGAAGAAAAAAGGTAGTGGCAGCACATCTCATTTTCAAATGTGGTTAGAGGCAATTTTATTCTTTAAATGTGTATGAAAGCTTTCAGACAAGTCTTTCCTAGTATGCAAGCGTAGCGCTCCAAAAGCAACGTGGCAGTGTTTCCTCGTAGTTGCTCACAGAAAGCTTTGCTGAGTTTTTAGCAATTTGTTATACTAATACCAGGGCCATTCAGCAGACCACTAACACATGGCACAGAGCACCATTCCCGTGGCACTGCGTGGCGAAGGACAGCGAGCACTAGGTGTCTTGCTGGAAGATGGAACAAGTAAAGGATGACTGTGTTCAACAAACATAAAGGGAGATGTTTCTTCTTAGTCCCTTTTGTTAGCGACTTGATATATGATCTGCGGTTTGTATGTGCAAGCCCTCAATCTCTCTCTCTGTCTCTCTCTAACACTTTTATATATATATATATATATATAAATATATTCACAGAGAATTTAGTAGTTTTCTTTCTGCAGGAATTGAGTCTTTCTTTCTTTTTTTTTTTTATTGTTTGTCTCCAAGATTTCTGTCTCTGCTCAACTTCCTTGAGAAGAAATGATTAGGGTTATTTTATGTTGAGGATGTACCATCTGTTCATATGGTATTATAGTATTATTAAAAAGAAACAAAGGGAACACACAACAAAACTAATGAAAGGAGGTAAATTAAAAGAATAGAAAAGTGTAACAAGCTTGTCTCAGGAATGATTGAGAGTAGGTGTATTTAGACTACACTTGTGTGCTAGACCAGTAGACAGGAAAGCAGGAAATACTGTTTAAAGTGGCAAAAGGAATGCTAGAATGTGGCTAGTTCTCTCTGAAGTAGGTTGGACTAAACGTGATAGTGAGCCTCAGATCCCTTCAGCTTTTTGGGTTTTTTACCTCAACTTTTGAAATGGCTATTATAGAATGAGTTACTATCTGGCTTTATTAACTTTTAAAAATCTAGAATACATCAAAGTACATGTGTGTAATAAGAAAAATTATGTACACTTTAAACTTATGCTAATTAAAGAAAGCATATATGCTATAGAGGTTATTCTGTAGTTTTACTTTTTTTTTTAATTACAGCTGTGAACACATGATTTTTAATCTGTAATGTATATATTCAATAGCAACAAGGAAGCTCTTTCTACTTAACTGTTGACAGTGTATTTGAAGCTGCTTTAGTTGGATCTTTGCAAAAAGGAAGGAAAATACATCATATTCTAGACCCTTCATATATGTTACTTTTGTACCTTCCTCACATAGTTTTAGGAACAGTATAGACACCGTAATGTCTGTTTAAATCCAAATAATACTGAGGTATGAAAGTGTATAAATTTTAGGATGTCCTAACGTGGGAGGTTTTTTAATACTACTGTAACTTTAAAGTTGACAAACTAACTTTATTTTGTAAATTTCCTCTTGTTAGTATTCTCTTCTCTGACACCTTTGCTGTCAGGTGTCTCCCCCGAGCAGATTTTTGCAGCTGAGCTGTCAGTCTGAGAAGCAGGGCTCCCAGGGGAAGGGGTGACAGGCTGTTAACCGAGGCAGTGACTCTGGCTCCTGCCAGCTGATGCTGCCTTAGAAGGAAGGGGTGAGGAAAGGCAGACGGATATTAAGGGCAGTTGAGATGTCCAAACTTGAGTTTTATTTTGCTTTACCTATCAAATAAAATTAAGAGATACTAACTTTCTCTTGATTGTGACTTATTACAACTGAATTACTTTCTGTGCTATTGGGAAAATCTCTTTCACCTTTCAGCAGAGAGGGATTCTGCTTGTAGACAGAACCATTTTAGAAAGTAAAACTGTATGGTGCTCAGGCAAGATTTCTTTTTCCAGAGCTAGAGGTGACCACCTGAAGTTAATCAGGGAAGACATCCCTGAATGCAGTGGGTAGCAGGTGTTAAGACTTAGCTGTAGTTGGAAGAGGGATGCTATTAATAAAGAGGAGCAGTTCTGGGAGGAATCCTTGTGACTGCTTAAAGAAGCAGGCAAACTGTTACTTGTCTTTGCCCTTCTCTTTCCCACACTAAGACTGGCAAGTTTTCTTACCCCTTTTTAATTTCTGATTATGTGTTTGATTGCATCTAAGGTAATGAGTATTCTGTGAATCAAATGTATAACTTTTTACGTGTTCCTCTATATGGTAGTAAAGAGCCTATCAAACCATGGAGTGCAGATACTCCCCCTCCCCCACACCCCCAATAATATTTGTCTTTAACCAATATTACCATCTTAGAGCTGGGCACTTTTCAGTTTCAGATTCATGAGACTATGGGAGGATGAAGAAAAGATGAGCTCATCTCCCAGCCATACCTGAGTTGTCGGTTTTAATGATCTGGATTGACATTTGTTTTTTCTTGAAGTATTTAGCTCTTTTGACTGTAGCTACTGTAACATGCCTTTACCTTTCTTTCTTCCTCCACAGCTTTGTGAAAAGTAGGTGAAATGCAGTCCCTTCCCAAAATTTGCATGGATTACATGCAACAAGCATGGATACTGCTCTTAAGATGAAAATGGGCCCTGCACGGAACTTGGGAGGGGGCAGATGAGAATTGAGTGAGCAACCTGCTACTTAGCATTTGCTCCCTGGGATGGGCTGGAGAGGTTGTAGTTTGAACAGATATTCTGTGGACGAATAAAAGCAAAAGACTTGTCAGTGCCCCTTCGAGATTTGCCAATTTTGATTCCTCTTCCCAGGAACTAAACCATTCAGCTTGTATTGGTTCCAGATGTGTTGCAGAGTGCTGTTCAGGATGATAGGGAGGGCTCCTTGTGCTAGTTTTCTAACGACCAGGTGGAAAAGGATAACATTTTTTTGTGGTGGTGTTTTAGCTTAAGATAAATATTTATTTTAGGGGCTTGTCTATCTGTTTGTTAGCATCTTAGTATTGGCCTTAGCTTTCACCTGATCTTTAATGCTGTCTAACCTAGCAATCTGGTAGAACAAAACCTGGTCTGTTGTTCTGTCATTATGTGTTTTCATAACCAATGGTTTATATAGAGATAAAAAAAGCACTGCTATACAGATGCAGGTGACAATTATGATTCAAGCTGTTGTAGGGATTTTGAAGTGCCAGCAGTGAACAGCAATGGGTACAACACAGTTCATCCATCCTTCATAAATGAAAACATACAGATTTTGCATATTAAGCCCTAAGATTTAGCTGGTCCTTTTTTGCCATACTAATGACAGTTTTTTCTAACCTCATTGTTTTGCACTTTGATTTGCTGCTTGGAGGAGGTGAGATTTTTCTCTCGATTGTGTGGAGAGAAGAAACAGCTTCCATACCATGTTGACCTAACATACTACAAATGGTCTCCCCCACCCCCCACTTTTTCAGTCATTGTGCTGAAGATGCAGAAGGAGGAACAGATGCAAAGATAACTTCAGTTTTATGATATCCTTTGCACTCTAACTTCTGTAAATGAGATTCAACATAAAATCTTTGCTATAATGTTGATTTTCATCCTCATATATAATTGTAGAGAAAAGCAGCAAGGCTGGTACCAAAAAAATTAAAAAAGTAGATGAATAATGCTTCAGCTGCTTCTCTTCTGACATTTTGCAGTTCTCCACAAACCTTCTGCTTTTGTATAATCACAGTAAGGAAGCTGTTCAAATTACTGTTTTTATAATGTAGCAGAAAGATTCAAAGGCAAAGGGAGGGGAGTCTGACCTGTAATCACAATGCTTAGTAATGCCTTCCTTGCATTCAGTGAGCAAGACAAAAATACCTTGCCTGGGGGATGAGCAAAGACAAGCTGAGCCAGCATATCCTCGGGGATTGGCCATCAGCATCAGCAGGGAGGGGGCTGCTTTTTTAGAAGAGAAAGACAGAATTTGTAATCTTGCCAAAATAGGGTATCAGTGCAGAGAAAGCACTATCACATCAGAGAAGGAAAGTATTCGTTCAAATAGTCATACTGCTTGGGTGCTTTCAAGTGATTTAGGTGCAGAAGAAATACCAAATATTTTCTTCCCTTCACATTTAATCTTCCTTATTCCCACTGCTTACAAAAATTGGTTTGGAATCTTGTAAAAACTTACTGTGATACTTCCTTCTCCGTCCCCTGTTGCTGTGCTTAGTCTGTGTGTGTGTGTGTGTGTGTATACACATACATACATACATATATATACATACACACACACATGCATATGTGCATGTATACATATGCATTGATAGAATTATCCGTAGCAGGTGATTCTACTTGTGTGCACACATTGAAGAAGAAGTTCATGATCAGGAAAAAGCTTTGCAATAAGAAAATATATTGATAACTTGATGTTTTTCAGTATTAATGTTAATTAGGAAGATATTAAAACTGTCTCTTATTTTGTTTATGATGTTGCATCACTTCAGTATTTAGTACCCTAGGTAGCTGTTTTTTTACTCCAGTGAGCTAGATTAGCCTGATTACACTGGCAGGATGCAGTTGATGGATGACTGTCATTATCTTCTCAAACCTGCATGATACTTTAGGTATAGGAGATGATAATTAAATTTTCAAGAGATTACATTGAGATTATAAGATCTGAGTACATCTGAGTACTTTTTTTTTTTTCTTTTTAAATGAGGAATATGTTTGCAATTATCAGCATGTTGTTAGGGGATCCTCTCCTGAGGTGTTTTATTAGCAACCCTTGCTTTTCTTTAAATTGATCAAGAAAAAATGTTCAAGTTATCGTGTAATACTTTAGGCATTGTTTTGTTTTGGGGGGTTTCTTTGGTGGGAAGTATTAATTCTGATGTTCTTCCCTCTGAAACAGACAGAAAACATATCTGATCAAATCTATTGGTAATGGCTTGAGGATGTATAGGTTAGCACAATATATTTAATGAAACCTTGTTTGAGACAAAACACTAGAGAGGATTGTAATTAATGCCTCATTTTCTGCCAGTTGCTATTGATTACTCATTCAGGGTCCCTTTGTTCTCAAAATGGTGACACGGTATTTCACATTACTATTTGATATTCTCAGGATGAGATTCTTTAACAGCATGCTGATAATTGCAAATATATCTCTAGGATTTAAATTTAAGATGAATTTACACCATGTGCCAGTGTTTTTTGAAGTTCATTTTCTGTCTTGGAGTTTATAGTCACAGAGTTGCCAAACATTCAAGATTTGAGGAATATGAAATTCAACATTTTGCATCTTGGTTATTTTTCTTGACTTAAATTGAATGACACGCAACTCAGTTGAATGGCTTTTTTTGCAGCCAAAAACTCTGTGCAGTACAAGGATTTCATTTTGTTATTTGTCAATATTTTAATTTTGTGCCAACTTTTCCTTTGGAGTCACAATAACACGTACAACTTCACTGGGGGACTGCACAAGTTTAGCAGACTTTTCGTTTTGCCACGTACTGTTAAATTAGTGCGTAAAATTGTGTTGTTTTATCCGTAAGACAAGACATTTGAAGTACTAAGACAGATTTTAATCTTCATCCAAATATCTCAATGAATAAAAGCAACAGTGCATTAAAACCTTTGCTCTGCCCAGGGGAGGATTTCGAGTTTATAGTGAGCTGAAGTGGAATGCTGCTCTGCGTGGTTCTGAGAAATTTAAAAATGCTGAGAGAAGCTTCTATTTCATGAAGTTTTTAAACTGTCTTGTTACTACTAGTCAAGAAACAAAAGGATTTGACTGAGATGAATGCTATTGAGTTATTTTACTTTTAATTACCAAAATAATTTATCTAAGTCTCCTATTGCTAACTAAGCTCACTAGCTACCTTTTTCTCCATCCCACTTTTCTTTTTTTCTTTTCTTTTTTTTTTTTTTTTTTTTAACTTTCTACAGTTTGATTTCCTTAAATAGAGGCAGCCTAACTACAGAGAAGCAAAGTGTAAACTTTCTGAAGAGGAAAGTAACTCCAAAAACTCAGAAACATGGGTAATATAAAGTCTATTTGGTTAGTTCATGAGGGAAAATTTTATTGAGATGCGAGTTCTCAGTACCTAAGTTGCAACTTTCATTTCACTTCCGAAGATGAACTCAAACAGGATTTACACCACCACAAACGCCGATTGCCTGAGAAGCACTAGGCCATCTGCCTATAGCAAATATACTTTTGAAGATGATAAAGCCTTATACACAGCAGTGTTCAGAAGTGCATTTATTAAAAACATTAGTGTATTGAAGGACAATTTGGTTTTTTTTGCTAACTTACAACCTAAATCTTGGAGAGCTTCAGCAGATATCATATAAAGGCATATGTAGGCCTTTACCTGTCTACGGTACTTTTTTTCTTTAGTTTTTAATCAGAGTAAGAAAATCAAAGAGCAGTTTACCAACCGGTTAACATTCTGCTGGCCAGCAGCCTCGAAGCTCACTGAAGGCAGAGCAAAGTTTTAACGTCAAATTGTGTCCCTGGGATTGTAAAGACTCATGCAGTTGGGCTGAATAAAAGAAAGCACAAACTTTCCTTACTTTTAGTCTCAAATTCTTTGAAAGAAGCGATTTTAAAACCATCTAAAAATATGTTGAGTAAGAAAGTTTGGGTCCTCCCCACGCCCCCAGCCCAGGTGTTCTGTTTGGATCTGGGCAGGTGGCCGACGAGCTCGTCAGTGCCCGGATGGGTAGCTGCGATGGAGGTGCATGTTTCCGCGGCAGAGATGTGTACGCGCGTAAGTACAGACGTACGATCCCTCCCCTACACCTTGCCGTATTTGAGTAGGTGACTCCTGGGCGGCGCATTTTTCTGAGTTTTTTTTTTCCTTGCAGAGGCACCCTTTCAAAACATCTGTCCAGATTGTAGAAACCTTAGTTTTGAGGGGTCAGGTCATACCGTTTCCCCTTAGGCTGTCAAAACTGTTCCCTGGTTTGGCCGAAAGGGATTCGTTTTAGAAGTAAAGCAGCTAAGTTTACTACTTTTCTCCTTTCCAGCCTCTTTGGATCTAAGGTTGTTGTGTTCTTATGCGAGTGGAATAAAAGCGGTTTTAGGCTAGCTGTGGAACGCCGTTCCCATGGGGAAGTACCACTTTAGATAACTTTGAAGCTGGGCTTACGTCTTACAAAATCCAAAGAGGCATGTTTTGAAGGGGAGTGCGCGTCTATCGGTGACAGGAGTGCGGGAGCGGGTGATGGTCAGGGAAGACCGGTCGCTGATTAGCCGCCCGTAATTGGGTCCGCGGCGCGCAGATGCGGTTCCCGGCACGAGCCCGGCTGCGCCGCGCCGCGAGCTGCAGACCAAGCCGGGCCACGGAGGCGCCGCCAGCCGCAGCGGGGCCTCGGGCGTCGGGCAAAGACGCGCCGTGCTGATAACATAAAGCTCTTTTGCTACTCATTGAATCCTCAGTGGTATTTTTGTATTCCTTTCTTTATCAGATGCCCTTAGGAAAAGATCAGTCCCAATCAATATTGCTTCTCAATTGGTTCAGACAGGCAGAAAAATCAATAAGATGAACTAATGACATCTATTTTTATTTTATTTTGGAAGACTGAAGAACAATTATAAAATTTTAAACAGACTTACCGTGTAAACCTTGTTTAATTGTGGCAACGACAGAAGGATTTTGTTGAATTCCCTACCAAATGCTATTTAGACAAGTAGACTTTTTTAGAGTAGGTTGCACAGTTTGAGTTTTTTTGGTGTGTATTCTATTACTTTTCCACTGTGTTTCTAACTTTCAGGTCTGTGAATTGACTCTGCTAGTTATTCCGGTGCCTCATTGCTGGAGTCACTGACTTAGGTAGCTGCACCAGCTAACTTAAAAGGATGAGTATGTTTTTGCTTTAGTTTACTTGTGAAGAATTAATCTTCAATGCATCAACACTTAGTTCATGTTCTTGCAGCAGTCATACTGATTTGAAATAGGGTTCCGATGAAAATGTCAGGACCTGGAATACTTAGGAGGATGAAAGCAAGAATAGCAAATGTCATTAGGTGAAGGTTGGAGGTTAAGTTTGGAAAAGATATAGATATACGGCTTTGGGATGACTTGGTGGAAGTGTTTTGTCTCTTCCTCCTGCACCCCCACGAGTAGTGGGGCTGAGGATCTTTCTATCTCTTTTTGGATGTCTGTATGGATCCCTTTGCATTTCCAAAATCACTGCCAGTGCTCAGAAGGAGATGCTGTTGGGGAGGATCTTTAGTGTGACTGGGATGTCATTTCTAGTGCTGTTTAGCAGCTGCTGTGAGTGAACAGGATGGACAGATTTGGAAGACCTCTGGCGGTCCCTTCCCACCTCTGCTCTTCTCTGCATGGTACCTTGCTTCTGCTGCTGGAAATGATAACCATCACAATGCTGCTTTCCCTTCCTCGAGGGCTGTGCAAAGAAATTTTCCTTCAATTCTGTGTATTCTTGGGCCAGAGGCCAAGTTTAACCTTTTGATTAATTCTTAGGATAAGTACAGAATTGGTTTCATTTATTGGTTTGGAAGAGCTGGTTTTCACTTGTAAAATACTGTACAGTTTTCTTGTACACTGTTCACCACCAAAACTAATAATAGTTCAAGTAGCATCTGTGCTAAATTCAGATTTATACTATGTAATGCCAGATAGTTTAATAATCATTGTGTTCTACAAAACACAGCATCTGCCCCATGAGGAATGGCTGCGAGAGCTGGGCCCCTTCAGCCTGGGGAAGAGAAGGCTGAGGGGGGATCTGATCAATGTGTACAAGTACCTGAAGGGAGGGGGTCAAAGGGACGGGGACAAACTCTCTTCAGTTGTCCCGTGTGACAGGACAAGAGGCAATGGGCAGAAACTGAAGCACAGGAAGTTCCGCCTGACTGTGAGGGGGAATTTCTTCCCTGTGAGAGTGACGGAGCACTGGAGCAGGCTGCCCGGAGAGGTTGTGGAGTCTCCTTCTCTGGAGACAGTCAAGGCCCGCCTGGATGCAACCCTGTCTACCATGCTCTAGGTGACCCTGCTGAGCAGGGAGGTTGGACTAGGTGATCTCCAGAGGTCCCTTCCAACCTTACCGATTCTGTGATTCTCAACTGTTTGTCAAAGGCAAAATGAGCAAATCTTAAAGCCTGATCTACAGGCAGATTTCCCATATATTTGCTGTTTACCTTGTTTAAAGATCACCTGACTCCTTATAAAGTTTTCTAATTTCAATGAGTGCTATATTAAAAATTCTGGCAAAGAGTATTTTGTCATAAAATGATATTTTGTATATAGTCTCTAATTTTATATATAAATTCTGGATCTCTTGCTAATCCCAGAGTATTGCAAGTTAAGAGGTTTTTAGGATCTTGCTGAGAGCTGTGTGATGAGATAAAGACTCATCTTTCGGAAGTCATCGCAGAAAAAAATTTAAAATGATGTTGATAATTTCAAAATAGCAAATACACTAAAATATAAATCTTGAAAATGAAACAAGTCAAGGGTTCCTGATGGTGTATAGAGTAGAATATATAGAAACATGAAAAGAACCAGCTTGAATGATATAATTTAATCCAAAAAATGTGTACACATATTTACAAATGAGGGTATTTAGGCTTCAGAAGGAAAGGTGAAGAGGACCAGGAGCACTGGTGTCTGTGGATATTGCAGGAGGCTGCTCTGGTCTCAGGAAGCAACAGCATGTGTGGGCAGCTCGGGCTGTAAGTGCGCTTGCTTGATCACCTCCGCGAGCGCAGAGAACTTGTCACCGGTGCCTGCGGTTTCAGCGGAGGGGCAAGTCGGCCTGAGAACCAGGGGTCTGAAAGGAGGCACCTCCTGCTTTTCGTTTTCGCTATGATACAGATGTTAATCCAGTCAGCAGTTTCATCATCTTGCGTGTCAATGATCAAGTAACGTCAGCGCAGCTTGAGCACAAGCAAGCAGAGCTGTTGTCCTCCATGCAACAGCCGTGTGCTTTACCTCCATGATGCTGAAGGCTATTCTGGGCTTGTAAGTTGTAATAGGATGCCTGCCCCAGCTACTGACTTAGCACAAAGAAATGAAGACCAAATCATTTGTCTCATAAGGGTGGCTGGTTCCATGTTGACCTTAAAACACTGTCTGGTTTTGTGAATAGTATAAGCAAAGTGCCTTATGCTGTGTGTAAGGCGGAGCGGACTATTGCCGTGGGAGCAAAGTTGAGTGAAGCATCCAGTGTAATGCTTGGTAGCACTGTGCTTTCTTTTGAAACAATTGTGTGGGTTTCATTCCAAGTTTGTTTGTTTGGGGTTTTTTCCAGACTAAAATAAGGTTAAGCATGAAAAAAAAAGAATCTCATAAATTGCTAACATTCATTCAATTTTCGTAAAAAATCGAAATATTGAACCCAAACAATGCCTGTTTTAACTGTTTAATATATGCTTGTATCCACTGCATTGAAACTACATTGTTGGTTTGAAGATTTTAAAATGTCACATTTGTTGTGTTCTGTGCTTTAATCTCATATGTTGTCTCTTGTGTCTGTGTTTAAGAATGATTTTTTGGAACAATTATGCTATGTTTTTATGAATATAATTTAAGTCTTGCTTTTACAGTACATGCTAAAACCTAATATCACGCTATAAGCTCTTAGCAGTTTTTATCAATTCTATTTATTGTACAATGGACAAGGTGTTACATTGCAAACTGAACAAAGTATTTTGATTTTTGTTTATAGTTTGAGCATGAATTGATTCATTCAGACCTTTTAAACACAAATGGTTATGTTTTGGGGGCTCACAGTCAAACTTGTTCTATCTTTCTGAATTACGCTATAGTATATTTTCTGAATGTTAATTTTAACAAGTCAACAATGTTTTTTGATCTCCAAAACCTGAAAACCCAATAAATGGCTCTAACTGCCAAGAGCAGTGTATGTAAATAATAGTTTATGAACATTGGAATATTAACAGCTTAATTTTTTAGAGATTAAATGTACTTTACTCTCTATATTTTGCAGTCTAGTCTGCTTCGCTCAGATATGGGACTTGGAAGTCCAGGTCAGCTGTCATCCTCAGGAAAGCCTGGAACACCCTACTACCCATTCTCTGGCACAAATCAGCGCCGAAGACCACTTCATGACTCACCAGCTCTTGGTCAGTACCGCAGTTTTTAAACTTTAATTCATGGTGTGTTTCTGCAAACTTTATTTTCCTTGACAGCTCATTTTATACAACTGAAGTTGATCTGCACTGAGCAATTCAAATTACAGCAAGCAGCTATGTAAGAGCTAAACTAGAACTACTAAGAGTTTTGTCTTAACACTGGTTTTGGGTTCAGCACTGATCAGTATTGCTTATAAAACAAGAAACTCCAATAAAACCCTTAATTGCAAAAGCAATAATGACAGATGGATAGGAGCTGATGACCAGCTGAGTGCCCTTAACCCATGCCATCATTAACTCCTGGAAATGCCTGACCTTGAGGTCATTAGCATTATTTAGCAGGGGAAAGACACAAAGGGGAAACAATTATCTTTTTATATGCTAAAAGTTACTTTGTTCAGGGTAATATTATAGTTCATTATAATTGGTTCAACATGCCTTTAAAGTTTGTAGCAATTGAAGACTAGTAGATTAACCTAAAATAAAATTACCTTGTAAAATATGCACACAGGAACTTGCTTAAAAGTTGTCACAATATCATAACAGTATTTGCATTTTATTCTGGATATGCTTAAAGATAAATGGAGTCTTTTCAGTTTCAGTCACTAGTAATATTTGATGCCTCTAAAGACTTCCTGTTGAGTTCAGGAATCAAAAATGAGCCAGCTGTTCAATTGTTTATGCTCTAACAGTATTTCAAATAATTGGACATCAAAATTTTTAAAAAAATTATTTTTCTAGTACCAGAAGAGAGACTGTAACCTGATATTCCAAGTTAAAAGCTACCATAATTCAGTATTACTATCTTACATCACTATGGTTGCTCTATTTTTTTTTATTTTTGAATGTTCCTCATTTGTATAGCACTTATATTCCATATTAAATTTTTCCTCATTGGAACTGTATAACTGAAACCATAGATTATCGCAAAACCAAATTTCATCAAATGCAGATTGTTTCTTGAAATAACATCAGTGTTATCTAGAGATGTAAACTCCTAGTATATTAAAGTCCTGAATGCACTTGAAATTGTTTTTCAAATCTTTATTGATAGAAATTCCACTTTAGAATTATATATATGAGTGTGTGTGTGTAGTACACACGTATTATTTTATTATGTATTACATATATATGTGTATTTGCTTAAAAACATTGTTTTTGTATACCTTTTTTAACCTGTTGCCAAGACAACTGTCATTTAATAGTGAGGTTGTCTTTACAAATATTTTTGAAAGTATTCATGCTTCTTAAGATGCGAGAATTCACTGAAGTTCTTCGTATCTGTTTCAGAAGAGGAATAATCTAAGGAAAATTCAGTGAAATATTTTGCTTGGCAGTTGGAAGAATGTTTGGAGTTTAATAGAGAAGACTTGAGTTTTTTATGTTTGAGCCCCTTTGAAGCACTACTATAGTAGTAACTTGCCAAGTTTTTGAGTAGCAGAGTGCCTGTTACAACATTACTTTCAATGCTAGACAGGGAGAGTGATATTAGCAGGGACAGAAAGGCTGAAGAAATGTATGACGTAGGCATTAAGAGAGAATCTCAAACCAGATTGTCTGATTTCTACTAACTCAATACTTGGTTAAGGAACAGTTTCTTATGGAAAACTCTGCAGACTTTGGTATGTTTGCTTATTTTTAAATTTAAAAAATTAAGTCAAGTATGGTGTTTTCAGAGGAGTCGTGTTCCCCTATATTTTTTTACTTGAAAGGGAATTTCAGGGGGGATAGCCTCTCTGAGCTGCTAACAGCACAGTGTTTCTCTTTCTATCATGACTGAATCTGGAGGTTTGTAACCCTAGATGCAAGCAGGTGGTAGGTACCGCATATACAGAAAGGGAGAAAAAAAGCGGCATTCTGATATCTCGAGTCTTGTTTCCAATGACTTGACAAAATGTCTTTTTTTTTTTTTCCCTCCCTAGTGGACAAGTTAGATGTCACTAAGCTGCCAAGAATTTAAAGTGAAGCTGAATTATGTCAGTTTTATCCCTGAGAAGGAGTTGCCTATCCAGGTTTTTAGCAAACTTTCTTTAAATTCCTCCCTGAAAAATGTTCATTCAAATCTGCCAATGTTGCCTTCTAGGTCATGCTTTGAGTGCAGTTTAAATCTCTCTTAAAAATCAAAAAAAAAAGCCTTTTATCTTTACCTGCAGTTTCTTGCCTTTATTGCACAGGGGAAGGAGTAATTAATTTTCATCTTGTCATATCTTATACTCAAATTGTGATTATACATTCTGAACAAAAATGGAAAAATAAAAGTTCTGTATTTTAATTAAAAACTCAGTCAACTGTAGAAATGATAATATTGCCAGATACTTATTGGTCTCCAGAACATTAGTTAACTCCTAATTTGCATGCATGCTATCCAGATGGATTTTATTGGAAGACAACTAAACTAGTTAAGATTTTTGATTTAAGCAGTGATACTGGCTGCCTATTTTTGTGATGTGAAGGTAGTTATTGGTAGAAAGAAGCAGGTATCATATTTCTAAAAAAATGAAAAATTGAGTTGTATTATCTTTATGACTTGACTGTGACTTTCTGAAAAGTAAAAGAAATTATCAAAATTCAAAAATGGATTTGCTATTATTTGTAGCTTTTGTATTGCCTAAACTGTGTAGAATTTTAGAGTATAAATCAGATTTTAGTATGTCATAAATTTGTCCTTGATAGTTCTACGTTTACTCTAAACTGCAGAAAGGGAAAGCATCTCTGTCAATAATCATTCCCCTTTCCTCCTTATATATCTCAAAATCTGTGTTTCTTAGTGAATGTGTAGTGGCATCAGTGTTCCCTGCAGTGTTAGTGTTCTTAGGAATAACTGTTTTCCTTATGGAAAGAATCAAAAGTAATTATTTAACAAAGCTTTATTTTAGACAGGACGTCGGTGAGTTACATATTTAAACACCTACTTGTACTGAGGTTAAAGACAAATTTCGTTGGTGCAGAACAAAAAGAAATGCATGAAATCAGAAAACAGGAAATCCATTGTGGAGAGAAAATAACAGTGTAGGGTAGCTGTTCATCCTTTTTCATATGTAAGACAGCATGCTTGATGAAATGTGTTGTTTTTCTGTGTGCAGATCCTTTACAGACAAAGAAAGTAAGAAAGGTGCCCCCCGGTTTGCCTTCTTCTGTAAGTACTAAAATTTTTACTTGTAGTAAGCAAATTAGGCTCAAACTATGCTGTGCTTACCTGACATACAAACCATTTAACTTACTGTTAGGAAGGCTATCTGCTGGACGCGAAGAGCTAGCTAGGTAATTGGGAGTGGTTCCTGAGGACTAAACACACATTGGATGTGTAATTTTCAGATTTCATAGCAGTGATTTGTAGCTTGCTCATATACTCCTACCCACTTGTCCCTGTCATTTGAATTCCTCTCTTGGGAAGAGAGCTGGGCCAGGAGCTGTCAAAGAAGATCTCCTGTACAGGTCTTTTGATGTTTAATTAGTCATTATGTTGCTGAACAGGAGGACAGACAGAGATTAATAGCTGAGAATCTTAGAAATTTACATTTGTAATAATCCCAGTGGAGCTGAAGACATTAAGATTCGGAGGACATGTACAGCTCAGCTTGCCTCAGTAGGACTGAGGTTATTAATATGCATAAATCACTGAGTCAGATGTTCATTGTGAAGCCCTGGTGGATTTTAAAGCCTTCATTAAGCCTTTCCTAACTTCAGCCTAGCATCAGGAAAGCTTTCAAGCAACTAGTTTGTTGATCCCTCTTTGCTTGAAAATTTATCCTTCGAGAATAAAGGGCTTTGATGAAAAAGGTTGGAAGGGTTTTGGTGGAAAAATCATTAATGGCTGTGATAATCTAATGCTATAGGGGTGTTTTGTGGTATTAAATATGCTTTATTCTTAAAAGGAAGAAAATTGTTTATAAATGAATCTACATTTAAAAATCTACGTGAAGTGTAAAATCCCCAGCGAAGTGAAGGACAGAATTATTTTTCTCCCAGGCAGAGCAGAGCAAACCGGCGGGGAGGGGGAAGCGCTGCTGCCTTGCGGGGTACATCTCTTTGTTGTGTAAATGGATGTTGGGCTTTTATTTGGCAGTACTTAACACATGGGCGCAGGTGCACTTGGATGAGTCATAACTCAAAGCCGGATAGGCTGAATAGAGCGTACTGCGCAGGCAACTGTAATGTAGTGGGAGCAAAATGGGTCTGATCTTTTTATTCTGTATCAAGCCTGAAGTATGGATGGTGTCTCCTAGTCCTTGCATCTCCCCCCCTTCTCTCCTCCCTCTCTTTCCCCTCGCCCTCCCCCTGCTCCCTGCGAGATGCACAGAAACCTGAATCTGAAATCCTATTTTAACCATACTTCCAGATGGAGCTGCGATAGTGTATAGATAGCCCGGGGCAGCTGTGCTCTGAACCTGCAGCCTACCTGGAAGCCAGGACTGCAGCTGCAGGCACTCTTAAAAGCTTTTGCTTGCATAAGCACTTGGGCCCCACTAGAGGCTGAATAGCTGCTTGATAAACAAAATGAACACAAAGCCTCAAATCATTATTCCCGAGGCCAGGAATATTCTTCTTCTTCTTCTTTTTCTTTCTTTTTTTCCACCCTTCAGCAGTAGCTAAAAATAGTTTGCAATTTGCATTTTAACAGTTGTGTGTTATGTAGGGTGGCTTTGCAGACTAGCAGATGATTTCTGCTAGATTAACAAAAATATATTTAAAATGTCAGAGAAGCTGAAACACATAGCAGTGCAATTTTCATGTAATTTATTACTGTAATTCTAGGAGAGTAATAAAACTTACATTACATCTTTAATATTTAGTAGCATTAGCCAGGTAAAGGGATCGTTTTAGTAAATGAAAAATTTATCTCATTTCTCTTACTAGGCATTAATTTTAAGAAGCAGTATTTTTCTAATGTTTTACATTTAATTATTCTTCTGAATGAAGAGTGAGGACAACAAAATGCTGATTAAATTTTTTTATTAAACACTGTTCCAATCTCAGCAATAAAGTGCTGTTACTGTGAATAATCAATGATTGTTATGACGCATTTGTAAAGTACTGTTTCTCTACATTTAAATGCTTTCAGTCCTGAGTATAGCCTTGAAGTGATATGAGAGATTACAAAAAAAAAAAAAAAAAAAAGGAAAAGTCATGAGAGATGTGCTCTGTTTGGAAAGTAATACAAAACTAAAAATTACTGAGTATTCTGGGAAATTTAAAATAAGCAGATAAAATTTTAAGTGTTTTCTTATTTTTAAAATAGCTTGATAAAAAAAAATCAGATTGTATTATGGCAAAGATTAAAAATCGATCTAGCTGGTTTAATTGTAACATAGAAAGTCACAAGAAAGATAATGAATGTTAAATAACATACAAATCTGATTTAAAAAAAAATCATTTCTTCCTGAAAGTTTTTTGCAGTATTTTGTTTTAGTATAGGGCTCCCATATCAATTGATATTTCTTAGGTAATTGTAATTTACAATGTACATATTTTTTAAGAATAAGGATTTTAAAAAAGTCTTCCTCCAGTGTGTATCTTTTTCTCTTGGATGTGTATGATATTTTCAAAAATTGCTTGTTTTGATATTACCTTTCCTCTTCTGCTTTTGTAGGGCCTAAAATAAAAATAGTTATGTAGAAAAATGTTAGCAAATTCCTCAGTTATTTTCAAAATGCAACTGGAAATCTAAACTTGTGCTTTTGCTCTATTTTTTTTTTTTTTTTTTTTTTTTTTTTTTTTGAAATGCTCCAGGCAAATGTATTAGGTTCTCCTAACTTAAGTTGTCTAAGAGGCAGGTCATTGCCCCCCAAAGCTTTTAAATGTTAACATGCAAGCATTTATGTTAAATTGTAACCAAACTACTAAATCTAAAGCTTTGTAGGGAGGAAAAAAACTAAACATCTACTGTTTATTTCTTCTTACTGTTAACTTGAGCGAGGCTTGATTGAACGAAAGGATATCTATGTGCAGTTTATACTACAGTAGCAGGGGAAAAAAATCCTATGTAGTGACAGCTACATTTTCTTCAGCAATTCGAAGCTCCTGTGTTATTTCTGAGAATTTCTCTGATTGTGGAAGTTACCCTAACTGAGCCAAGAAACAGCAATAACATCGTGTGACTTGAAATCAGTACGTAATCGGTAAAGCACAAACTGTGCAGAGCGTAGAGCCGGTGTTTCTGGAGAGCGGCTCCGTCCGCAGCGGGAGAAGGGAGAGGAGCAGGGCTCAGCGGAGAGCGCGCCGGGAGCCCGCAGGCTCCTTGCGGGCGTCCCCGGAGCGCCAACGCGGCGCGCGCGCTTCCTGCCTGTGCACCCCGAAAATATCCCGTACGGACTACTTATGATTAGCACCATAACCAATAGCTAGCATGCAGTAATCACTCCAAGAGAAATCCTGTAAATGTCTGTGATCGTTCTTTTGTCATTTAATTGGCCTCGTATCAACTAAGAAATAACCCGAAATACATGCTGTGTTGATGCCTATGACAGAAAATCAGTTGTGGTGCACAGGCACAAATACCTATTTGTTTTCTGTGTAGTGCCATTTCTAATAACTATTTTGAGATGCAGAATATTTTAGAGTTTCCATAGCACTTGAGGCTATCAGTTAATGTTCAGCTTTTGATTGCCAGTTATTTGATAGGAGATTGTCAAATGAACACTTTCCAGTAGCAGAGATCTGTTTCTAAATTCAAACTTAATAGAAATTAGCAATACATTTAAGATAACTTATTGCTTGATTATAGATGTTACCCATATATCACCCTCTACAGTATGCATATATATTTTGGGTGTGTGTGTGCGTGTGCGTGCGCATGCTAATTTATTGCAGGAATTCTTTACTAACAGAAGCTGGTAAAATGTTGGTTTGCATGCACAGAATTATCTCCTAAATACTATAGGCATTTTTTTGTAGCACATTAGTTTTTAAAGAGTGAGCTTGGGAAATGTATTGAGAGATCTTAAGATACCAGTGGGGCCTGAAGGGATCAGAAGGAGAGTAATGGATCTTCCATGCTCCCTCCTTCCTCCACCCTTCCCCAAGCAGCAAGGGGAGATTATTTGAAGTGTGCGTGTGTGGGGGGGGGAAATGATCCAGACTTCAAGATATTCATCTGAAGCCCAGTTTTTGATACGTTAATAGTTAGGTTGTATTAAAAATAATATAACATTCACCAAGGTGAGCAGACTTTCTTTAGAGGATTATCCTCAGTATTAGAAAGTTGGATGTGTATTGAAGTAGCCTGGTGTAAAGCCGCGTTCGCAGAGTAATCTGACGAAGTCTGTGGTTCTCCTCAGAAACGCGCGTCTGAATGAAACCTTGGGAGCTTTCTGGATAGTCTCGTTCTGTGGTGCTTAACTGACTTTGTGGTGGGGTTTTTTTGTGAGATTTGTTTCATTTGTTTCCTCAGGACTCTTTCCATTGGCTGGCAGTGGTGTCAAAATATGAAAGGCAGTGCTGAGCGTTTGTTCGGAGCTGTTTTGAACTGCCTCGTGCAGTCAAGCGATACTCTCCAACTAGCATTCATGTCTTCACACTTGCAAAGACAGTTGTAGCTCACCTGCCCCTTGTCTTTGATACTGTGCTGTGTTTTGTAAGACAATTTTAAATAATGAAAGCAGGTAAACAAAATCTGTATGGACAACGTAACACAACCACAGACCTTGTGGTTTTTGGGTTGTGATCCAGTCTCTCCTCTTCCAACTTCTGCTGCTCTACTCTATCCTTATTCTGTGGCCTGATTCAAAAGGCAGTGTCTTCAGCGAAGGCGCTTGCTCCTCATCCGGAGGTGGAGCAACAAGCAAATGTACAAAACCAAGCCTTAAGTCCTGTTACAAATTAAGTAATTTTTGAGACTTTACAGTCTTCTAAGCAATGATTGTTTCCATTATCAAGCAGTTTCTTAACCCATTTCTTTAGGACCTGGTCTTCTGGTTATATTATTGTAATTCTTTTCAGTTTTGGCTTTATTTGAAATTGATCTGAAAACAGCAGTAACTTCAGATTATAACATCTCATCATCTTTGCTATAGAAGAGAAGTGAAAAGTTTTTAGCTATCATTAAACTGCTAAGTAATTCATGGCAAGTTCTGTTAGAGTTAATAACATTAATGTTACTTGTTTTTAAGCTTTCTCAGCATACCAAAGTGAGCATGTTAGATGCTCATCATTTGAGTGGAGATCTGTATAGAAGAATCTTAAATCTATACATAGCTCTAAAATTGCTATCTGAAAAAATATGAATAAATTTTACAGAGAATTTATACGGAACTACAGCAACTACTACTTCACCTCAAAGATAGTGCATCCGTTACCATAAATTAATGTGGTGTTTTGTAACAGTAGATAAGGATAAGAGCTTTTTTGAAGACTGTTTTGTAGTATCTTTTGCTTGGTAGTGCTTGTGGTCTTGGTGGGAAGGTTTTTGGAATCCCTGAAGTCAGCTGGGGAAGCGAGCAGCAGCGTCCTGTTAGGCTTCTGCGTGTGTCGTCCTGTTCAACGGAGCTGCTTCCTTGCAGGTGCTTGATCAGTGCAAATGCTGGACAGATTGCTTTGGCTCTGACTGTGCACTCTGGCATCAGAGGCAATTTAAAAATTATGTACATATATACATATTTATATATTTAAGGAATAGTGCTGAAAATAAAGCACTGCATCTTCAAAAAGAATTGCAGATGATGATGTTAATTTACACACACAAATTGAATTAAATTATATATTGTTTTAGTGTCACTTAATTAGTTGGGAAGTCAAAACTTGTAAAGAAAACAGGCTGTGCAATCTTGGGAATTTAGTTACAGGATTTAGACACAGGAAAATACCAGCTGGATTCCTAACTGTGGATAGCAGAAGGATTGCTTGTTTTGCTTTTGATCAATCTTTCAGCTTCATTTGCAACAGAGTTTTTCCAAGCAGCAAGTTGGAGTACAAAAGAAAGGGGGAAATGCAGAGAAAAATGTATGTGGAGGCACGACTAACTACCTGCATTTTGAAATACAGTCTTCTAAAGCTTGTCTGAGGCTGAATTATTTAATAAATTCAAAAAGTGTGTGTACGGATGCAGATTTTGACTATGGAGCCATCTACAGGGAAATGATATAAATGCAGCTGTAGCTGCATGTTAACCAGTTTAGAGAGACAAGAAGTGCAAAATATGCTGTACTTCAGTACAGAAATAAAAGTTAAATGATACTAAAGTTGGACCAGCAGAGGGACCCCTCAATCACGTTCTAATTTTGCAAATAAATTTTCTTGGCCATGTTGAGTTGATGTGAAAAGATTCGTAGTTCAAGTTCTCTTTTACAAGTTTCACAAACAGGAACAATCATTTCAGAAAGCTGTAAAGTTCTCTTAAAGTCTAATCACGTTTTCATATTGACCAGGTTTTTATCATGTTTAAAGTTGGTGATTATTGGGCTTCTAGTGGAGTAAGTTATTTTCTCAGGATAGCAAACATATTTACTTTTTAGTTAAGAGTTTCCTATAGGGGTTTTCAAAAAAAAAGAAATAAGTACTTAATATTTTCAGCACAATAATGAAACCTATCATGTGTTACCTATCAAAGTGGTATTTGAAAAATTTTGAAACAAATTTAAAAATTTCTTCAAGTAAATAGTTTGGGGTTTGATTCGGAAGATGGTGGACAGTGCTACCTTTTTTCCCCCCCTTTTTCCTCATTTTTCCATTCCAGCAAAACTTCTATGTAAAAATGCAATCAACTAAAATTCAGTATTATTTGGAAAACTGCTTTCTACTAGCTTGGTAGTAGCTAGTTATATATCCTGTTAAATAAACTGAGTATATTTTTATTCATTTGAATCTGTCATATGTGACTGGAAATTTGTATTAAAAAAGACCCTCAACTTATTGACAGGTAAAAACAACAGATGGCATTTGATACTAATCACACTCAGGCTACCAAACCGCTACCTGTGGCACAGATGAGCTAACTAGTTTGCTTCATACTTCCTGTGGATTTTGTGATCTTTTGTTTTTCCTGTAAAAATTTACTTGGTTGTTTAAAATTGCCTGCCATAAAGCTCATCTGGTGCGTCTTTTAACTGGGCAGTTTACTTAGTGGCTGGGTGACAGTGGAAGGAAATACTTTCAGGGCTTTGAGAAAAATAACATTTATGTAACTGGGGGAGTAAATAAAGGACTGTGCAATAAACACTCTGTTTTCTGCTCCGAGCAGCTAGATCCGATTCCTAAGGCCTGAAAGCGAGTGTTTTCGTGGCTACGCGAACGCATCCTCGCTCTGCCCGCGTTCTAGTTAATCATCATAACCTACTCTTAAAACACAAAATTTACGTTGGGATTTCTAACACTCCTAGAAGTTACTTCAGAGTTGTTGCAACAGAAGTAGCTCAGTCGAGTTACTGTGTGTTTCTTAATGAGCAGCAGGTGGTTCTGCAGTGGGACCAGTTTCGTGCGAGCTCGTGTGCCGTAGGCCCCGTCCTCGCCGTTATCCCAGTGGGGCGGCAGCTGGGGTCCGGCTCCTCTGCTCGGGGCCCGGTTTTCTTAAAACCGGTGAGAGCTGGATCGCTTGTGCAACCTCTGTTCCCCTGTCCGCTGCGGCCGGAGAGGCGCGGGGGGCTTGCGCGGGCGGAGGGCCCAGCCGCCGCCGCCGCCTCCCGGCGTGGGGAGCGGGGAGCCTCCCCGGAGCCGGGCAGCCGGGCTGCAAGGGGGGAGAGCTGGCGCCCCGGCAGCAGCGGGGCTGGGGTGCGGTAAGGCACCGTTTTTCGGAAGGGTTTGGGCAGGCAGACTCTCCGTGGGACCCTTGTGTATCCTGTCTAACATGTGACAGCAGCTGTTGGTGGGAAAGGGACTTTAAATTTTAGTTGCAGCTAATTCATTGTAAAGGTTTTGCCCCTTGCTGTGGTCAAATAGACCGGTTTGCAGCAATAACTGTGATGAAAAAGCAATAAGCTTGTTAAAGTATAGTGATATTTTAATTTTATTGTGGAATATATTTGGCTGGGGATAGCTCTTGGCTGTGGAGCTACTAGCATGCCTAAGTATTTCTGGCACAGCAGGAAGATGATTTTCAGTGGTCTATATGATCTCAGAAAGGGTGTATGTTTTGTTATATATGCTTATTGTGTATTTGTTTTGTGGCTCCGGCAAGTTGGACAAAATTTTATTTGACATAAAAGCTTATGTTTTTAGAGTGAATATGTAGTTCATATGAAAGATCTCTAGTCTGCAAATGATCTTTGAAAATATTCTTATACAGGTGGTTTGGTTTATAATTAGGTCAGTATTTCACTTTGCATCAGATTTCATAATCTATATACTTAGTGAAACAGGCAGTTTATTGTTTTGGACACACTCTACAGGGTCATGAGTGGAAACAATTCAGGCTACAAAGTGCATATCAGTTCAGTGCTCCTCTGCTGACGACATGTCTGTCTGAAATCAAGTTTAAAAAATTGGCCGTCTCCAGCTGACTTGTTTTGTCAGGCTGAGTCATAAGATTAACCCTTGACTTGTCACCAAGGAAAAATGGAGTAAACAACTGTATTGAGTACAGTATCACTGATCTGGCTATGATTCATTTCACTGTAACATGATTCTCGTAAGAAAACAAATTTCAGAGCAGCTGTTGCTCAGCTTAAATGGGGATTAAAAGAAATTGCATCCAGAAAACAAAAAATTTTCTTTGGACTTTGGAAGTATTTGGAATAATTATGTGGTAGCACTTCCTGCACATACAGAGTTTTTAGCAACAACAGCATCAGCTAAGTTTTTGTGCAGTTTTTCAAATTATTCAGCCTTATACCTATTTTTCATCCATTTTGGTGAAAATAACCTTCTGTGGGGTGAAGTTTGATATGCTTGATGGAGTTATGACTTGATCCTGTAAGTTGAATAAACTTCGTTAACGTACTGTGAGAAATAGTATTTTAGTGCTGTCTGTGTAAAGCAGATACAATGAAAAATTCGCAATATGGTACGCTAAGATGTTATTCCCATTCATGGAACTGTGAGTAAGACAACTAATTTCCTTTTCGGTGAAATGAAATTGATGTCCTTTTGATTTGTTGGGAAGTAATTCAGGAGCAAACTCGTTTATCGAATCGTTATGAAGGCACCTGTCTTTAGGATAGTTTGTCTACAGATGTAGACAGCGTTTGCAGTGGCTTCGTTCAGTCAATTGATTTATTACCATGCATGATGGTAAACGTCAATGATTTCCTTGTACAGATAAAAGCTAATTTTGTTAGTAAGTATTCTCAGTCAGTGTTATGTATATATTTTTCACTGCAGCTGCTCTTTAGAAGTACGTAATGAGCAGACTGCTGTAAGGAGGAGAAAAGGAAACACACTATGTAGTACAGTTAGGTTTTCACATTGTGTATTTTAACACTTAGGCAATTTTTTAAAAACAATTGCATGCTGCTCTAGTGTTTGAGTGGGGACTGGATCTTGCCCTTCATCCCAAGCACAACCATTTTGAAAACTGAGCACGTGTGCATGGAGGTGCACTAGCAATTACGAATGGTGATCCTAATTTTAAAGAACTGAATTTAGTTATTGTGGAAGTATTTTTAATGATTTGAGTCCTTTGCATGCTTGAATTATTTCAGAAAGAACGTTCTCTTATTTTGCCAGCTCTCATGAGCTGAAGGCACCTTTTTCAGTATTTAGAGTTTTTTCCTCCCTAAGTTATACAGTAGTCTAAGTGACGAGTTTCAGTCTAGCCTACGATGCAAAGCGGCACGTGCAAGGGTCTGAAGATGTTGCGCTGCCTTTCATCTGTGCACTCCCGAGTGTTAGTGAGAAGATGGAAGGCAGGGCCTTGTTAGCCGCAAATCAAAGCTGCTCGCAGATTCTCCGGGGCCTGAAATGGGTCTCTGTGGTCCCCAGGGGAAGAGGGAAGCCGCAAGTCGCTCTGCAGGCCTGGCATTTTAATAGTCTCAAGTACAGGGATATTCTTTTCTGCAGCTGCTGCTATGTCTTTTGTATTGGCAAATGGTTCGGTTCAGATAGCACATGCTTTTAAGGCACTGCGTAAACAGCTTTAGATGTATAGCTTTACTTGAAGTAAAAATGCAATTTTTTTTCAATTCATTTAAAAATCAGGATATCTTTGTCAGAATACTCTGACGTTGGAAACGGTAGTTTTAAATGTCATATTGATTGGAACAGTTCACTGAAAAAGTGTTTGAAGACAAAAGCGTGAATGTTTTGGGGTCAGTATGCGTAACTGCGTGCGCTTACAGATGTGTGTACTTGTGCATGCTTGCAGACCATGCAGCAGCGGTGTCCTGAGGACAGGCATTATACAAAAGACCCACTAAGAGTTTTTTACCTGATCCTGACATTTAACTGTAGTCTGTTACTCTTTCAGACCTCTTAGTTTAAAAGACTTGCAGGACATGCAAAGCCTTGGCAGAATGACCCAAATTTGGGCGGCTTTGCTGGCTCTCCCCGCGAAACGCGGGGCTGAACTTTGCCCGTGTTCCTGCTCCCGCAGCCTTTCCTGCGGAGGAGGCAGGCGGCGCTCGGCATTGGCGGTCCCCGCGGGCAGAGGTGGGGAAATGGCGTTTTGCGTTAACCCCTTCTTGGCCGGATCGGCGTCCGCATCCGACCTGCTGGAAACTCGGTGAAGCGCCGAGCGGGTTCCTGCGGAGACCGCGGTTCCGCGGCGCTCGGAGTTGATTAACGCCACTGCGCGGTAACGAATGCGAGAAAGACCTGGCGGTCGCAGATGAGGTGCGAGCACGGAGGGGTTTTTGCGCTGCAAGTTGCCCTCTGTCACACTGCGCGATGCGTCTTGGGGAGCGCTCGTGTTTTGTTTTCCTTCTCTCGTCCTGCGCTGCGTGTGCAGGCGCAGGGGAGCCTGGGCTTTGCCTTTTTTGTACAAAACTGCGTTGAATGTGCAGGGGGAGCTGGGCTCCTGCTTTCACCCACGCTCACGCCGATGCGTGTTAAATTTCGGGCGATTCGGTAAAGTGAGAACGCGTGTGATGGCCGGAGCCGTCGGGGCTTCCGCTAGCGCAGCCGCGCGCGCGGCGCCTTTGTTCTTCCCGGGGCGGGCGGCTGCGCGGGGGCTGCGCGGGGCCGGGGGCTGCGCCGGGGGCTGCGCCGGGCCGGGGCCGGGGCCGGGGCCGGGGCGGGCCCCGCGCGGGCCGAGCGCGCCCTGCCCCCGCCCGCGCGGTGGTTCCGCCCCGTTTTGCATACGCGCCCCCGAAGCGGCTCCGCGTGTGCGCGCCGCGCGGCGGAGCGGGGGCGCGGGGCGGCGCGGCCGCTCAGTGCAGCCCGCGGCGCGGCCGGCGGAGGATGTACTGCGCGTACCCGGTGCCCGGCGCGGGCGGCAGCTCGCTCATGTACTACTACAACGGGAAGACGGTGAGGGCGGCTTTGTCCGCAGCAACCTGTTCCGCGCGGCGCGGTCCCGGCCGCGGGCGGCTCCGCCGCAGAGCCGCCGTGCTCGGCGCGCCGGCCGCTCGGTGTAGCGCGGGGGGGGGGGGGGGGGGGTGCTGAAAGTCCTCCCGGTTACTTATAAAACCAGCAAGTCTGAGTCTCTGGGAGTGATTAGGGCCGCAGGCAGCGAGGCTCGTGTTTCCTGCCCGCCGGAGGCTGCGGGCCGGCCGCGCCGCCGCGCCATCTGGTCCCAATCACGGCGGCGCTCGGGGCCCGGCTCCGGAGTTGCTCCGGTTCGCAGACCGGCGTGGCGGCTGGCGCCTCGCCGCGGCGTCTGCGCGAGCGCGGAGCGAAGTTTCGCTTTTCGGCCTCTGGCCTGGGTGCCTCCCGGCTGGCGCGGCGCGGCGCGGCGCGGCCGGCGGCTGCTCCCCGGCGGGGCCTCTGGCCGCCGCGCTGATGGCGCGTGGAGCCGCCGCGCTGATCGCGCGTGGAGCCCCGAGCAGCGGGCGGCCCCCCGCGCGCCCTAGCGCGCCTTGCCCCGGGGCTTGTCGCTTCGCGCTCGCAGGATTCTGCAATAATCAAAATCTTACTACATCCACTGCAGGAAAAAAATGTTGCAGCTCCTAAAAAGGAGGGGGGAGTATAATTTGATAAATTTACTACAGCACGGTAGTTTGTTTCAGCGTTTGTTGCATATGGTTTTGGCTTTCTTCTGTTATTAAAAATAACAGATTAAATAGGAAGAGGGAGGTGCTGATCTCTCTCTCTCTCTTTTTTTTGACTGATGTTTTCCTCCCATGGGCCTACATATGAGCTTTTCCCCTATGAGTAAACTTTTTGCCAACACTTTTGTTCAAGGTTAATTAAACTATGGATCTTTACATTCATTAAGGATGATCTGTATCAGATTTTTGAATCACGAAAGATACTGGGAGAGGGGTTAGGAGAATAAGCAAAATTGCCTGGTCTCTATTTCATTTCCTTTGGTATAAATGCCAGCTGTCTTTCAAATATGAAATTATTTTTCTTTCATGTCTACTCCTAAGCTAAAACAGTCTGTTTGAAGTTTTATGTGAAGATATATATAAGACTTAAGTAAAATTAACTATACAGTACCCCTGGAGCAAAGGGAATAAAACTTGCATGGAGTTTTGATTTTATTCTTTCTCGAGCACAGATCGCTCTATTACAACATTTCTCTTTGTTCTTGTAGCAGAAGAGAAGGCTTTGATCTTATTAAGTATTTCCAGGCATATAGTGGATGGAAGTGCTGGTACTGTAGGGGAGCATGGCTTGAAAATTGATAGCATGTGCCTGTTATGGGTCAGAGGTGACCTTTATGAGCTTGAAGAGTTAGTAAATAGATGACAAATCATATGATGCTCCTATATCATGTTGCCTGAGGTTTTATTTAAATTTTTATTGTCTCACTAGCTTTTAGCATTTTCTCTCCCAGGAATTTTGCAAGTTCAAATAAATTATTGATTAATCTAAATAAATAGAAGCAGGATATGTGATTTGGGCAGTCTGATTTTTTTATTACTGTTTTTTAAGCACATCTTAGTGTGTGCGTCAAATCTTTGTATAAATCTTTCCCTACTTAGAAAACAGTACCTACCCTGATATTGATGTGTCTTACTTTTAGTTGTACTGCGTGATCAATTAGGAGTTAATGGTATCTGCTTCATTGTTTAAGCTTTTTTTTGTGTGTGTTTTATTTGAATTATTGTATTAGATTTTGGATATCAACATCCCTTGATATCCACTGATGTACATAAAATCTGACTTATTTACAAGCAAAACAAGTGGGAAATGACATATAGAAAATGCAGTGTTTCAAACTTTTTATCTGATGTTACATTCTTTTCAAATGTTAATTTTGTAAGGTGTAATATAGCTTAATATTAAACTAAAACCCAAGATTCTAAGCACCCTAATAGATGGTTTCATGTGCATTGACACATAAATTAAAAGTTTTAAAAGTCCTCTTTTTTTTATCTGTTAGAGATCTAATTTATGTAACAATTGGTAAGTTTTAGATTTTAGAAGAGACATATGAAAGTGAAAGCTATTTTTTCTTGCAAAACCCTTACCAAGAAGTAAAATTCTACCATTATATGCATTAGGTATTATAAAATGCATATATTCCAAGAAATCCTTCCCAATTTAAAAAGAAAAGATCTTAATCCCTTATGGAAAGAATATAAGGTGCTTATTACACTGATCCAGAAAATTCAGTCTTTTTTTTTTGCTTCACTTGTTGATATGCACAAAATTATTTTCTTAATTTTTCAAAGGCCTACAAGAGGGAAGTTTAATTCATGTAGTTGACAAATTTTGAAAAGTACAGAAAAAAATTTTTAAAGTTGTACCTTTAATTTCTACAAAACTAGGCTATAGACACAAAATCAAAACTTTCAACTCATGTTAAAAAAAATACTGAACAGATGTTTGAGGAAAAATAATAGCTCACATTTTTGAGGGGAAAATAATAGCACATGACACTTTTTAACAGTTCAAAGATCATTCATTTTTTTAAACTGGTAAATAATTAAGCAAATGTCATCATTCAGTGTTGTGCGTTTTGTTTAAATTTTATAGTAATCAAGGGCACCAAAATAATATTTAAGTAGGAAGCTTTTTTTCCTTGTTTGTGCATAAAGGATAAAAGTTAAAGAATAAGAGAGTTTTCTGCTTTCTCAGCTCATTAGAGCATTTAAAAATAAATTGTTTATTTTCTAAATGTATTTTTGAAGAGATCTTACAGTCCTACCATAGCATTATTTTAAAATTGATCCCAATGAGTAATGTCAGTTATCCCTTCCAAAATCAAATCATTTTAAGAAACAGTATTGATTATATTTTTAATGACCTATGACTGTTGTTTCATATGAGAACAGACTAGTGAGTGTATTACACAGTATTATTGCATTCTGTGCATAGCATGGGTTAATTTGATACACTGATCTACATGCAATTGTATTTTATTATTGAATAAATATTATGTTTTCTCAGCCTAGGCAAAGATTTCATTGAGCACTTTACTCAATGGAGTTATTGTATGTATCATAGTAAGTTGCCACAAAAACTGTTAAGGAAGGGAGTACAAAATTCACAAGAGGTGCACTTTTGAAAATATTTAAAGTTTAGTGCTTTCTGTTTTGTAAGCTAGCTTACATGGAAATGATTGGAGAAATGTGGTTTCTTGAGAGTTTTTAGAGCATAGAAGACCACTTAATGTGTGTGTGTACGCCTGTCTATGCATACACGTGTATGTGGGTGTATTTTTAGTAGATGCAATGTGGCCTGTTCTGCAGTCGTCATTCTTTGAGTTATAACATTGAGATGCATATTTAATAACACTATAATGCTTAGGTGACATGACAGTACACTTTTTTTTGTAGCTGTTATGCAATAAATAACATACCAAGTCTTTTAACATCAATATGAAATGTTTTCAGTTTGTAAGTTTTAGAGTAACCAGGTGCTAACAAGAGTGATTCAATTCTGCTTTTATTAGTATCGGACTAGTTAGCATACAGGGAGAAAAGTACAATTAAACGTGTTCTGTACCATATGCTGCCCACAGCAACTTAGACAAGGTCAAAGCTAACATTTGTAAGTCGGGACAAATACAAGATCATCTGGAGAATCTCTAGGGGTATGCTGCTGCGGATGTTGAACAAGGAGCTGCTGTAAAACCTGGTCAGCGAGATTTTCTTCTGCTCTGCGCTGTCCTCGCCTTTCCCCTCCCCGCTCCCCCAAAACGCGCCACGAGTTGGGATGCGTCAGCCCAGAGCGTTTTCTGAGCGCCGCTGCCAGCGTGGGTGAGCGGTCCGCGGGGCCGCGGCGCGGCCAGCGATGGCATCAGGTGCCACGCGGGATGGGGCCGCGTTTCCCTAAACGAGAGCACTGAAGAGCAGCGTGCAGCCGTCTGTGCAGCGTGTTTGCTTTTGTAATCCCACCTTGCGTGTTGAAGTCGGTCTGTAAAAATGTAGCAACTGAGTTGCAGAAACTGAGAGTATTGGAGAGTTCAGAGAAAAGATAAACAAAAGCTAAAGACTGCCTCATATCTACTACTGCAGTCAGTATTGGTGATAGGCATTCCTATCACAGCCATAATAATTTTCTGATAAATGGTGAGCAGGTCGGGAAACAGGCAGATTAGTTTAACTTATCCTCATTTTTTGTTTTCTTACAATTTCTGAATTTTAACAGGAATTTCTAAAGACTCAGCTGTATGTGTTAATTAGCGACAGTGTAGTTTGAATCTGAAAAGTGGGAGGAAGAGAGCTTGCTTAGCAAATATATTAGAAAAAGACTCTGCAGACATATGCAAGTATTTATTTCTGGTGATGTTCCTTCTGCCCCACCTTCTTGTCCCTCCCTTCTCTGCCCCACACTACAGTAAAAAAAAGAAAAAAAAAGACAGACAGACATGTTTCTGTATACTGCATTTGGATTTTCAGCAAGTTGGCCTATCACTTTTTAATGAGACTTTAAGGTTGTTGTTTACTGCTTGCTTATTAGGTATCATTACAGTAGGATTCTGCATTTCAAAAATACTCAGATAGGTGTGTATAGCATGCCTAAACTGCATAAACATTTATTTAAGGTGGTATTCAGTCTAGCTACTTCAAGGAATTTGAATTTTATACCATCCCTAAAAATTATGGGCGGATTTGCAGATGAGACTGTTCTGTGCTCTCTGAGGAGTGTTTTATTTTCCTTCTGGGCTGTGAGAAGAGGATTTAAACATGTGAACCTCACACCTGGTACTGGAAACAGAAAGCAGAATTTAGGACGTGATATGCTGGATCTTGTTTATTATGGTGTTCTTCAGTTTATTGTCTTGCTTAAATATTAGCTAACCAAAAATGGATTTTTTTGGCAACTTCTGCCTCTACTTTAAAGCGAAGAGTGGAAAACTGTAGCTAGCATTCTACATTCCTGTAGCTCATGCTTTCAGCAGAAGTATAATAAACACGAAAATAGTGTTTCCTTTTCCCAGAGCTGCCTTTCAGCAGAATTAGTTTTTGCCACAAAACCTGCAGATAATACACTGTAAAATTTTGCCACATGTACAAATCATTCATCAGCGCGCACTTGCTCAGTACATGACTGATGCAGCTGGAATGTAGATAGGCCAGTTAGCAGAGTCTGCAAGCTGCAGAATTGGTTATCCATTTCTGCTGGTTTCAGAATATTGTCTGTCTGCAGCTGCGTGCTAATATTTTCCTGAACTTCCAAGAATTGTTAATAACTAGACTTAAATGAGTAGCACAATTCCTAATTTCATAAACAGCATGCATGATGGGAGACTTTAACTTGAGACAGCATGAGCTCATCTGAAGTAAATTTTGATTGCTTCATTCCTACTTTTTAGTGTGCCCTTAACATTAATATTAAACATTGGTAAATATTTAAAAATTTGAAACAGATTAAGGGAAAATTGCCTGAGAAAAAGTATGCCAATTGGAGGACTGCAAGTGCTATATAAAGTTTACTTGTAACAGAGCAAAATTTGGTAAACTCAGATCTTCAGAGTAATGTTCGTGCTATTGGCACCTATAAAGTAAAAGCACATTGCATAATCCTTTGATACATTTTAGATTTGTTAAGTCTTTAAATGATTAGCTTTTATGATAGTGTTCATTAAATATGTTAAGGATAACTGCAGGTTTGAGAACTAGATGTGTATGTTCTGTTTAAACCTGATCTAGCAGGGATGATGCCCTTTCAGTCCTACCTTCTGGAAGTCAATTTCAACTTCCAAAAAATATATATGTATTTCTTGGCTATCAAGCCATCATCCTGCCTTTCCGACTGGAGAAACGGGAAACAGCTCAGGCTGAGAAGGAGGCAGAAATGGATCTCCGCCTTCATGTCCTTTGCAGCTCATTTGTCCACTTCCCTCTGCTGAGGCCATCTAGCCTTCAGAAATATTAACGGCTGGAGGATTAGTGTATGTTCTAGCACAGCTCCAAAAAAGAGTCAAGTCCTCCACTTGATCAGTCTTTCAAAAAGCTGTATTTGGCATGTGTTTTTCTGGAGGAAATTGCCCATTCATAGTCGCAGAGCGGTGTGCCCAGCAGTGTGGAGACCCATCCTGTGCCCTGGGGTGTAGCGTGTGGAATGGGTCGGGAGATGGGCTCCTCTCCAACCTGTTGAAGAGAACCGTCTTCCAAGGAGACTTTTTAGATGTGGTGAACTTCCAGCAATGTTCCTTATCTTAACAGAAGCATCAGCCAGGAAAAAGTGGTTTGCCCCATGGATGTCAATGTTATCAGTTTAACAGCTAAAAGAGGACGTCTTGAGCAGCCACATCGTATTAGTAAGTGCTCAGCTGTAGCAAAGCAGAACGCCTCCAACTTGAGCCCAGGTTCCCTCGCACCATAGCCACTTTGTGGGCCTCCCGTGGCCAGCAGCCGAGGCGGCTCTGCTCGGCTGGGCCCGGGTCCTCGTGTGCACAGCACTTCGGGAGGGAATGAACCCGCCAGCCTAACGCAGGTCTTCCTAACTACAGAATATCATTCCTCTGTTGTCAACTTTTTGATTTTAAAAATTTGTATTTTGCATCTTGTGGACCTTAGTTTAATCTTAGCAAATTTTCTTCTCTGCTTTTGAATTTTGTTTGTAGTAACACAACTTTAAAATTATGATTAGGTCATTAACCAGAAAAAAACCTGGCACTCATCTGCAGGTGATCAGATGACATCAGAGGCCTGGTTTTAATTTGTGGGTAGTTCTGATTGTAACTAGAAGAGACTTGCTCCTTTTGTGGAATTGGCTGGCTGTTTCCCCACATCTGGAGTTAATGAAGTCTTTGAGACCACATCAGTTGTGTTTTGCCGCAAGAACTCTTTGATCTAAAAAATCTAGACTGGCACAAGTGCAGCTTCATAACATTGCAGCTATGTTTTTGCAAGCTATAGTTAAGGTACCAAAACAAGTAGAAACTATATGAAGTTATGCGTCTGTGCTACAACTTTCATGTAGCTGTTTAGAAGGGCCTCTTTAACATTGATATAATTCATAACATTTTTATTATGTTAATGGCTTGTACATGTGTATCTGTAAAGGGTATATTTATAGAAGTTGTGTTTTTTTAATTTCACTTTTGAGATGCTATTTAATCACTTTTTATAAATCATCAAATTATATAAAATGTTGAAATTTCAGTTTGTATTTACAAGTTTTATTGATAATGTTACAGTTTAAAAGAAGTATAATTTGTCACTGTACGTTATTCCACATTAATCAATGTGAATCTTTATGTCAATGCTGAATGTCATAAAGCTTTGTTTCCACTGCTGTCCTGTGACAGTGATAGATTAACCGTCAGCTCTAGCATATGCTGTGTTATTCTGCACAACAGAGAACATGTAAATTAAGTCCAGTTTTGTCTAATATGTTTGTAGTCTTATGACTATGAGTATTTACAAATTGACAGACTGACATTTCTGTTAAAGTTTGTCTGAGGCATGGAATATACATGCATTTGTCCTATGTAGTAAATACATATGTACTGTTAACTTTGCTTATAACATATTGTCATTCTGTCACTCAGATTTGGTAAGCATCTTTATTTTAAGTGTATTCCAGAAATTTAAAATTTCCAAGAAAAATATTGGACAAAAGCCACCCCCAAAATGGTCTTTTTCTTCTAAATTAACACTCCTTCCCTTTGTTTTGATGCAAAAATCAAACGTAAAACCAAACATGTAATTAAAGATCCTGTTTTTTCCACCTGACTGCTCTTTTATCAGGTGTCTTTTTACCTGCCACTTTCACCAGTTAGCTGCTGCTGGCAAATACGCCCCAGCCTAATTCCTGTGTCCTCGTAGGGACCCCCCGGGCGAGCGGGAGGGAGCGGTAGGCCAGCCCCCCGGGGAGTGCCGGGGCACCCTCGGCCCTGGCCGCGCTCGCCCTTCTGGCAGGGCAGCGGCTGCCTGGCACGAGTCGCAGGCGTTGCCGTCGTTGGCTTGTCCCTTCCCTCGACTCGGAAACAGCATGCTGTGAAGGAAAGGGAGGGACTTAAATGTTGTAGGTCTGGACTTATGCCTATATTTGCATAGGAATGGATAAAAATATTCACTTCAGAATTACGCAGTATGTAGGTTGCACTGTATAAGCTTGCAAGTTTAAAACTTTAAAAAATGTGTTTATCTGAAGCACTAAGTATGTAAAAGTAAGGTGAACAATACAAAAATAAAATAAAAATACCACATTTTTTGCTTCATAGCAAATTGATGCTTTGCTTTAAATGTTCTAGTTTGGTGGGTTTTGTGTGTTCTTTGTGGCTGTATTTGTTAATTTGCTTTTTTTTTTTAATTGATATCAAGTATGCTAATCATGTTGCAGTATTCAATGTATTGTCTGAAAGTACTCCTATAAGGAAATACCATCTTTTAGAGTGACTGCAGTTAAAAATATGTAATCATTATCTTTATTTGGCCTCCTGTGTAGTTCAAGGTGTTGAGAAAACTGGTTGTTTACAAGTTCAGAATGCTCATTCCAAAAAATTTAACTAAAAATGAGTATTGCACTGATAAAAATGGATGATGCTGATTTTCTTTAGGCCAGCATAAAAAAAAAAATTCTGGCCTAGAGACTGCAGTTTTAAAATTTTTCCACAGGCCGTGTGCTTACGTTACATACATTTTGGATGAGTTTACAAAGGCACATGAGTTCCTGAATGGATGATACAGTAGTTGCATTAAAATCCTCCCACTTGCCATTGGATGTGCTTTTCCTTTCTGATTGTGGGGATGCCAGCTAATTAAATATTCAAACAGGCATGTAGTTGTTTTAAAATAAAATTTGTGGGGGGGGCCAGCTGTTTTATCTTTTTTTTTTTCTTTTATCTTGAGCAACAAGTCTGTGCTAGTTGTGCGCTTAGAAAGCAAAATCAGCATTCAAGCATTTATCAGGCCACCTGGGGGTGTTGGCACACCAGGAAGCGTGGTGCTAGGATCGTTCTCCTGTAGTTCCCCTGTACTGCAGCAACTTGCTAAAGAGCAAATAAAACAAGGGCAACAAATGCTGCAGCTTGCTCTACTGTTCTTTATTTTTATTTGGTTCTCTGTGCCTGTATGCTGTTTGTTGGATTTCTTGGCTCATGACACCCAGATATTGCTAAAAACGTGCTTTTGCTGGTCTCCAATCTTTAGGTGTATGCACCATCCCCAAGTTCTGATGATTTCAACAGAGAATCTCCAAGTTACCCATCTCCTAAACCACCAAGCAGTATGTTTGCTAGCACTTTCTTTATGCAAGGTAGGTAAAATGAATTTTAAATATAGATATATGTAGCTTGTCCTTTCAGCAGGAATCTTAAGATTAGCCACTGCTACCCTGAATGAATGGCTGAACTGCGGCTAAACATGTTGTGCTACATCTTGTGGCTGAGTTTTATATACTTTTAAAACAGTTAGATGAAGGGAGCTGTCTGTTGATTTAAAGTTTTCCGTGTGACATTAATTGCTGACTGAAATTTAAGAGGATTATACACCAGGCCAGATGGACAGAATCCCTCATTCTTTGATTTGTAGGGGCTGCAGAGCAGCACACCGCAGTGAGAGAGAAAAATGAGGTGAGGGCTTCTCGACTGCTCAGGAATTCGGCTGTACAGTATCAGCTAACAGGCAAAGTTCTCAAATGCCTGTATGTCCGGCATGCCAAAAAGGGAGGGGGTTGAACTGAACAAACCTAGAGCAGAATTCGTTTCCTCAGCTTCAGGTCATCAAAGTAGCTCGTACTGTAGTCTGATGAAGTTCTGAGTATGTTGGGGGTCTAGTCCCTGAGCATGGGAACGTACAGAGCGCCTCAGTTTGGGCTGCTAAAGGAAAACTATATGGAAACACATGGGTTTAAGGCTTATGTAATATAGTCATTTCAGTTATTTAAATCTGCTTATGAAATGTTTTTTATGGTACTGAGGTATTTTAAACTATAAATTGCTTATTTTAGGTTAATAGATGTTTTGCACTATGTGTTTATGGTGAGCTCTGCTTAACCAAGCATCTGTCCTCTCCATCCCCTTTTTATTATTTCTTTTACTCTGGAATTTTTATCAACTCTCTTGATATAAATCTGGCTCTACTGAAAGTCTGTGTAATTAGCAGAAGTACTTGGTATTTTCTCAGCTGTGGTTGGATTGTATTTCAGCTATAAAGCCTCTGGTGGGTTTTTGGGGGGAGGGTTGGAGAAGGAAGGGTTGGTGGAGTTTTTTGTTTATTATATAAATACAGCAAGTGTGGTAGCAAAAAAAGAGACAATATAAACGATTCAGTATTTCACTATTGATGTTTGTCTGAGTAGCTAAATTGTGTTTTCTTATAAAATAGTTTTCTAGAGGAAAGGAGAACTCAGTGGTTTCACATAAAATATATTTTTCTTTTCTTTTATTAAAAAAAAAAAAAAAAAAAAAGATGGGACCCACAGCTCTTCTGACCTCTGGAGTTCATCCAACGGCATGAGCCAGCCCGGTTACGGAGGAATGCTGGGGGGCTCGTCTTCCCACATGTCCCAGTCCGGCAGCTACGGCAGCCTGCCCACGCATGACCGCTTGGTGAGTTACCCAGCACCAGTTACAGTGCTTGGGCTCCTACGTGCAGGTTTTACCTACCAGAGTTAATTCCTTGTTTGCTGCTCACCAATATCAATCAAAAACTCTGTTGTCGGAACTCGCAATCAATACAATCACAGTATATTAGATTTATGTCCTTTTATTTATGTCTACTGTGTAAAAAAATTGTGTGGCTGTGTAGTTAGGTGGTCCATTTAAAGGAATGAGTTACTTTCTTAATGATGGATAAACAGCTGGGTCTTGTATATAAGGTATCTTAAAATATCAGTGTCTATTTGGAGGCTACTAAATTGTCTTATGTTTGTTTCTTTTCTCTCTAGAGCTATCCCCCACATTCAGTCTCGCCTACAGATATAAATGCCAGTCTTCCTCCAATGTCTAGCTTTCATCGTGGCAGTACCAGCAGTTCACCTTATGTAGCTGCCTCACACACTCCACCTGTCAATGGATCAGATAATATTCTGGGTAAAAAGTTCATCATGTCTTTTTTATTATTTTTTTATTACAGATCATTTTACAAGGGAAGGAAATTAGGGCTGTACTGTGCACAGAATTAATACTATTTAATTTATGGGATGCTTGTATCAGGAATATCAAACCACTATGACACTTCTGTCCTCAGTGTGGCTGAGGTGTAGCAAATTGGTTTGCAATCAACTTAAGTCTTACTGATCGATTTGCTTTCATGGCCAAGTCTGTGCTTAAGAAACTGTATTCATTTAACCTAACAGTGATTATCCTTCCATAGCTGAGTATATGTACAAATTGATTATGGTGGTAATGGTATTACAGTTTTCAGAGTTGCTGCTGTATCACTGAGATACTGTGCAGGAGAAAAGCAGGAAGAATGTTTCTTTGGGCTTTAGGGAGCTTGATAAACTGTATCGTAAATTCTTCCCTTAACTGATTTAAAGATTAGTGACTAGCCAGTGTGGTGGCTAGTTTAGGCTCTTTAGTGCCTACCTAGAAAGCACAAAATGTAGGATGATGATCTGTTTCTTTTGCATCTTTGATAAGTATGGAATGTCTTGAGCTCTTTCCTTCCCTCTTGACCAACTTGGGAACTGGCAGCAGAAATGAAATGCTGGCCTCCTGTATTCAAAGTTTTGTTTTATTTTTTTCTTTTCCTTAAGATTTTAGGTGTACTACATCATCTCTTAAGATACAACTATAGAAATTAAATGGCTGTGGATATCCCTTTTCAATTTGATATGACTTGTACTTAGCTTCATTTTCAGTAAGCAGAATTCAGTTGGAGTGACTGTATTGACTTTGATTTCAGAACATGTTTTAGAGTTGGATCTTTAAACAGAGCTCAGTTAATGAATCTGCATGTGAAATTCAAGGCTGGAAAATCCAAGTCTGCCGCAAACATCAGATGAGCATTGCATCATTTGGATTTCTAGTGTGAATGTCCCACATACATTAAAAAGTTGTTGACACCAGAAGTTGATTGGTGCAGAAATAAGCTTTATTTCCGGAGGATCTATCTCCTACAGCGAAGCCCATATTTCAGGGGTTCAGGTCTTTTCTGTGTCACCAGTTAGTTGGGCTTTAGACCTCCACTTGGTTTAATGGTGTTTGCAGTGAAAGAGCACACAAGGTTGCTGGCATATGACTAAGTGAAGAGTTATGGCAGGGGTGACAGAAACCTTGATGTATAAAGAGCCTTTCAGGGATTTTCTAAAGTGAAGATGAGAGCACAGCACAGAATTAGAGGAGAGGAGCAAGGAAACACACAAGGAGCTCTTGCATCTTCAGTGAGTTCAGCTTCTAGCGTTAATGAAATGTGCAAAGCACTGTAATGTTAACTTACACTTTAGGAGTCAAGTGTAATAATAAAAGTTTCTTAGTATTTTGGGTTTTGTTTTACATGTCATTGAAATTAATCTGTGATACTACATATAGTAATTTGTCATCTTAATTACCTTAACATGTTGGTCCTCAACTTGTCTTGGTGATACTTGGTTTGATTTTTTTAAGAGGGGAAGCACCTAAATTTAAATCCAGTTGTTTTAATTTTTAAATATATATAATGAAGATTGATTCTGTTGACATTGACATCCTTAGTATAGTCTGTTTTAAAAATGGTTTCTCACTGTATGTAATGAATACAATAATAAAAGTGGAGTAAAACTTCAGCTTTAAAAATAAGTGTTGGTTTACTTTCCACATCATAGGAAACAGAGGAAATGGTGCTGGAAGCTCACAGACAGGTGATGCACTTGGAAAGGCGTTGGCATCTGTAAGTAGTAATTAGAATATATAGATCTTAAACTTACTGATCATTGCTTCCGTTATTTATGTTTTCGTTCACTTTCTAGTATCAAATCAGTAGTTTTGGGTATGAAGAACTATGATGCAATGCTATATGCTAGACAAATGTCCATAAACAGGCAGATGAGATACGATGCTTTTATTTGTAGCAGACTGGTTCAGACCTCCTTTTCCATGTGATCAGAAAATTCAGGATGAATATAGTTTAGAAAGCTGCATATACAAAGTAAAATTCACAAAAACTTCTGTGTTTGGTCTAATCATAAAACAAATCTTTCAGGTTTTTTTCCTATACTGTTCTAGTTAAAGTCAAATATTTTTAACATTACTCTCAGAGCAGATCCTGCCTCAAGGTTTAAAATATTTTCTCAGTGGCCTTGTAAAATGGAGAAATTTTGAATGCTGTGTTGTACAGCTGTAATTTATGGAACAGATTTTAAAAGGCTGTATATGCATGAAGTTTAAACCTTAACTCTCATTGGAATATGCAGGTAATGCAAAACATTGCAAGTATTTTCATTCTGTTAAAATTACTTAAAGCTCTGTTTACATATTGCACAGATGCAACAATTATGTTGGCATTAATAAGAAGAGCTTTTTATGAAACAGTAATTAATACAGATTATTTTGAAACAGTTATATTCTGTATCTGGCTCAATTCTCACTATAGTAGAAATTCCAGAGTTACAGGTGGTGGCTGGTGAAGCACTTCAGATTTCCTGTGCTTAGCAAATAAGGGACTCCTTTCTGATTGAAAGATAGAAACGGGTACTTCGCAGCCGCAGAAGAGCACCCTGGTTGGATTCTGCTTCTCGGCCCTCAGACCGCTGCATGCGAATGTGCATTTTCCTGCAGCTCCTGTTACTCCTGCTTCCCTCAAAGGGTTGCGTGTTAAAAGATCACCAGGGCTGATAATGTCGGGAGACTCCTGTGACGTCCATAGTGGGTAGGAGAACAGTGACCTATGAGCTCTGAGGAGAAAAATGTTGTCCCTGCTGCCTTTTGGGATCCAGCAAGTAGATAATTCAGAGTACAGAGGGCAGTTAATGCTCTCTTCTTTTTTCTGTTTAAGGTCTGCCAGAAAAGAAACGGGATCATTTTGACTCTCAGAAGTAGCCCTGCTTACATACTTCAGGCTGTTCATTACGGGTGTGTTAGGATGTCTGTTCTGCAGGCTGAGCAGAATTTGTTTGACATGTTGGCTGGTGAGACCTCTGCCGCTCTGAGGTTTTCCATTACTCTCTTTTGTTTTTTTTTAATTATTCTGTTGTCCTTTTTCTATTTGCGAGATCCTCAGGTATTTATGTCTGTGCTGAGAAAACCAGACTGATGTTTTGAGGGAAAAACTAAATATATTGCGAGTGGAAGTCGGGGCAGAAATGTTTAATGTAACTGGTGGGTGGGCTTTGGTCGTCAAGGCAACGCGGCTGTGTCATCCGCCGGGGCTGCCTGGCAGGAGCAGGCAGGTCAGTCCATAAATCACTGCTGTCAGAGCCGAGGGTGATGCTTTCCATCTGCTCGAGCGGTGCGTGCCGCGGGTGCGCGCTTCCCCTCCCTCCTGCGTCCGTCTGCTCCCCCGCCCGCAGACAGACGGACGGAGCGAGCACCCTTCCCGTGGCTGCTCCCTACCGTAGGGGGAACGGAGGTGCTGTGTCCTGCAGGTGCAGGTAGTGCATATGAATTTCGAATATTGAAATTGCGTATGAATGTTTGAACAAAAACTTAGTTAAATGCTCTTTTTTTAAGTGCCTTTTTGTTAGTGCTTTAGACACTACTACTGCTAAGAGCAATTTCTAGTTCTAAAATAATGTTGATGCACATCTTACAATAGGCCTTTCATGTGCGAAACATCAGAGGATACGACATTTGTTCTTCAGTTTAGGTATTAAAGACCGTACAGAATAGTATGTGATTAAACATGTAAGGCCAGATAATACATTTGCAAAGGTTCTTTTATTTTAGGTTTAAGCCTGGATAATTGTGGTCTTAATCTCAGGGTAGGCAAGAAAGAGAATTGTACATGAAAGTATTTACACAAAGTTCCCAAAGCCCTGTGGATTATGCATTAGTTTGGATAATGAACTAGTATAGACCGAAAGAAAAGAAAATCTGGGTATTCGTGCCATTTCTAATGTGTTTCCCTGAACATTTGCCAAACAATAACCCTTTAAGATTGTGCCCATGGAGGGTTGTATGGCAGGAGAAACATCTGGTTTATTTCATTGCCTAATGCCAAATCAAAACACTTGGTCTTTAATTTAGAGGAGATCAAACAGGAGGACTGTTTAACTTTGTTGATTATATCAGCCCTCTTTGTGATAACTTATGTTTTGATTCCTACCTCCGCGCCGGGGTAGCGGCCTTTGTGTGCTCCCGGCGGCTAAATAGCCGCTGGTCCCCTAACAAAAGAAAAGAAAATGTAGGGAAGTTGACTTCTAAAAGTAATTCATGAATTAAGTTTTTTTTTGTTGCTTTAGACTCAATAAGATTAACATAACAAAGGCTGACTGAAATGTACACTGCAGTGTTTAAAAAATCGGGCGAGCAGCTCCGCGGTTTGGCTCGGGGGCTCTCGCTTGCGCCGCCTTTGTCCCGGCGCCTTTTCATCGGGCGCTGGCGTGTCGGCCCCGCCGCGGCCGCCCGAGGGAGGGGGCCGCCCGGTCGCCCCCGCCGCGGCCGCCCGAGGGAGGGGGCCGCCCGGTCGCCCCCGCCGCGGCCGCCCGAGGGAGGGGGCCGCCCGGTCGCCCCCGCCGCGGCCGCCCGAGGGAGGGGGCCGCCCGGTCGCCCCCGCCGCGGCCGCCCGAGGGAGGGGGCCGCCCGGTCGCTGCAGCGGGGTGGTGCGTCGCCCCCGCCGCGGCCGCCCGAGGGAGGGGGCCGCCCGAGGGAGGGGGCCGCCCGGTCGCCGCAGCGGGGTGGCGTGTCGCCCCCGCCACGGGCCACCCGGTCGCTGCAGCGGGGTGGCGCGTCGCCCCCGCCGCGGGCCGCCCGAGGGAGGGGGCCGCCTGGTCGCTGCAGCGGGGTGGTGCGTCGCCCCCGCCGCGGCCGCCCGAGGGAGGGGGCCGCCTGGTCGCTGCAGCGGGGTGGTGCGTCGCCCCCGCCGCGGCCGCCCGAGGGAGGGGGCCGCCCGAGGGAGGGGGCCGCCCGAGGGAGGGGGCCGCCCGGTCGCCGCAGCGGGGTGGCGTGTCGCCCCCGCTACGGGCCACCCGGTCGCTGCAGCGGGGTGGCGCGTCGCCCCCGCCGCGGGCCGCCCGAGGGAGGGGGCCGCCTGGTCGCTGCAGCGGGGTGGCGCGTCGCCCCCGCCGCGGGCCGCCCGAGGGAGGGGGCCGCCTGGTCGCTGCAGCGGGGTGGTGCGTCGCCCCCGCCGCGGCCGCCCGAGGGAGGGGGCCGCCCGAGGGAGGGGGCCGCCCGAGGGAGGGGGCCGCCCGGTCGCCGCAGCGGGGTGGCGTGTCGCCCCCGCCGCGGGCCACCCGGTCGCTGCAGCGGGGTGGCGCGTCGCCCCCGCCGCGGGCCGCCCGAGGGAGGGGGCCGCCCGGTCGCCGCAGCGGGCGAAGGAGCCCTGTCACCGCTTAAGCCCGGCTGAAGGTGTCCGGGTTGTTCATCACTGGTCATTCAACAGCGCAGCAGCCGGGCGCTGCGTGTGGAATGAAGCCTGACGCCGTATTTTATTCGTGGCTTTCTCCTTGTGGAGGTTTTTCCGCTTATGAAGCGTAGCAAAGTAAAACTGGCATGTGGAGTGATGGAAAGCTCGAGGTGGCTCATCCTGGCACGCTTTTGTTCTTCAGTGTCGTAGCTGTCCCCGAATCGTTGACAGTTCGTATAGAGATGTTCAGAGTGGCCTGACCAAGGCTTTGCACTTTGAGTTGTATTTGAGCTGATGTGCAATGCGTTAATTCCTGCAATGTCCTGGAAATCCTTTGGACTTTATATATATAATTTTTCCTAGCACGTATGAAAATGATGCGGTGTTTTCGTTAGAGAGGTGACGGCGTTTTCTAATGCAGAAGTGTGTTAGGCCAGGAAGGAGCATGTGCTCTAACAGATCCTGGTTTTGTCAGTTCAAAAAATGCAATATGTAACTTAACCAAGTTCCAGTTTATTGTCAGCTGAACGTTGAAATGTCAGATTGTCTGTGTGAAGAGACATCAGCCACACTGCCAGTGAGGATTTTTTTTTTTTTTTTTTTTAACTACCATCTGATGACTAACAAATCCTGGTCTCTGCTCAAGTAAAACAGGTTTGAACTGATGACCTATAAAAATATGTTCTAAATTCACAGTCAGCTGCTAAACCTAATTCCCTTTCCAAAATGAATTTTCAAATAATCTTGAAATTCTACGTTTTAATTAAAATTTTAAGCATTGTTTTCTAATTTTATCTCAACTTCTCTAATATATTAAAGAATAGCAAGGGATAATTTACTGCAAGTGGAGGTTTAAAGAATAGACTAGTATCTTATGGGAGTGATTGAGATACATATGTATATACATGCATATATACGTGTATAAAAAGAGAAAAAATTGTATTTGGTGTAATATGTAGTAACAGCAACAAAATATCATATGGGTTTAATATGCTAGGTACAAACGAACTGGAGCTGAATATTTTCTCCATATTTTCCTTTGTGTAAGATTAATTTTTAAAAGGTAACCAACTTGTGTTTACTTTGATACAATTTTTTACCTCTTTGAAGATGAGGCGGTCCTTATTCCTCTGCATTTTGCTGGGTTTTTTTTTGTTACAATTATCTGCGTACTATTAACTCTTAACATACACAGTTCCTGTTGATAAAAAGGCTATAATTTCTATTGTACAGGTAAGATCAATTATATTTGTGTCACTATGCTTATTTTGACAACTATTTGAAAATGAAAGTTCTCTGGACATTTTTAGAACCTTACATATAATAAAATTGGACTGTGATTGATGGGCCAAATTATTTTTATCAGTCCAGTGTTAAGCATGAAGAGGAATCCAAATAGCTGCTTTTTTATTTATTTTTTTTTAAACTGGATATTGTGACATGTATTGATATACAAACTTTTTTTGTCTGTTATTAGATTTATTCTCCTGATCATACCAGCAGTAGCTTTCCATCAAATCCATCAACACCAGTTGGATCACCATCACCTCTAACAGGTAGAAATTAGCTGTTTGTGAATAACTTGTTTACTGTTTTGAAAACATCTTCTTTGCAATAACAGTGAAATTGGTAGTAACTTCCTTGCATGTTTTCTTATATATTTTGTTTATTTTTCTGTTGCAATAAATCCAAACTTATCCAAATTCTCAAGTGTTTTGTTATGAACATTCATTTAAGTTTTAGCAACTGGTTCTGAAAATTGGCTTATTAAAATAATATTTGAAAACCTTGGGTAATGATACCTTGTCCCAGCTATTATGAATATTTTTACTGATTTGTAGCACTGGAGAAAAACAGTGCACGTACGTAAAAGCTGAGCAGCAGCTTTCAGTGGCAAACACAGCAGATGTGTGTGCCCCCTAATGAAAATACAGTAGCATGCGAGACCCTTCGATTTTATAACAGGAGAGCTTTTCATTCATGGCTTTCATGAATGCTTTCATTCTATGGGAGAAGAATTTCTGGCATTTTTCAAAGTAAGTGCCGCGTGCTGCAGCCACCTCTGTCACCTGCGCTTTGTGCGCTGGCGGCGCGAGCGCGGTCGGGAGCATTCCAGCGTGGAGATGAACCGGGGGCAGCTGCCTCCAGCTCCTAGCGCCAGCGCAGCTTGCGCAGACACCGTGGCCTCAGCTGTCTAGTAAAAGTTGAACAGCTGTTCTCCATATAGAGAGCACTGTGAAAGCTCCATTGACTTAAATTTGTTGTTTAACAAAGAACTAGAATTACAAGTACGATGATGTAACTTTAACCCTGTTCTTTCCTATAGTGCAATTTGTTGAATTATTTAAGGTTCATACCACGGTTTTCCCGCTCTTTGCTGTTGAATGTATCCCTGCAGACTCCCTGCTGGTTAATTTTTTGCAAGAGCTTCCCCCCCCCCTTTTTTTTTAAATGAAATTAACTCATAGTGAAGGACAGAGAATGAGCTTAGCAGAATGCCTGTGTGATCTGCATGAATAAATTAATGAAGTTATTGTATGTAAAGTAGCATCATATGCATATGTATGTATATAATGTCACTCAGAAAGCTTGCATTGTTTAGACTTCTCTCATGTTTTATGGAGACTGTTCTGATTTTCTGTGGACTTCAATGGATTAATGATTGTCTGACGTGGCATACCTGAACAGCTGCTTTGGGCATTTTTTTTCTGGAACCGAAAAATCCATATTGAATTGAGTAATGAGGGGATTACTGGATTTTTTTGATTTAGTGATTAGCTGATGAAAAATGTCTTGTATATCCTTGTTCTATTAAAAAGGCAGGTCAAACCAGAAAGTTGTTGTTCTTTTCTTTTTAACATCAAAACAAATATTGAAAAGAGCTGTATGGGTGGAGAAAAGAAGTGACTTTTCAAAGTATTTAAAGATCCCAATTGGAACTCCCTGATTAGATGTCACACCTAACTTTCTGCATGTGAAAGAGCTACCTAATTTATGTTTTTAGAATACAATTTTGAGGTCTTCAGAATGTATGTTTTCCCCACGCCTACCTGTTGCAACCTCTGTCAGATGTAAAACTCTCCACAATTTGTACTTTGATTTGCATTTCTTATTTGGGATTCTAGTGGTAGATACTAGTAAGTAATATAGAAATCCTGCTCAGGCACAAATTTAGCATCTGTTGTACAATTACACTCCTCCTCCCCACCCCCTTTAATTCCAGTGATACAGAATGTATCAAGCCTTTGGTAAATTGCTCCAGTAGTTAATTACCTTCATTTATGAATCTGGACTTTTATCTTTATTCCCAGATGAGTCACTAAGAACACAGTGAAGCACAATGTAAAGTAATTACTACTATATTTATTGCTATTTATACTCCTGGTATCCATTTTTTTGTCCTGACCCCCCAAAATTATTATAGATAAAACAAATGTTTTATGTATACTAAAATAATATATTTTGGCGCGTTTTAGCCTTCGTCTTGATTGTCCTCTTTTGTAATCAGCTCTTTGTTTATATATCAGTCTTATTATTTTAGTTTTGACTAAGTCTTTGACTTACCTATCCTTTAGTTATAATTTAGAGTAGGAGCACCCTGCTTCCCATTTAAAGCACTGAGAGATTGTAGCTCCATGAGACATTTAAGTGTAGAAGTTTACATTTGAATATTTGGCCTTTTCATTCCTGGGTACGTAAGGGCTAACAATACTATTTTTGTTATTTTAAGCAAAAAACGTTGGAAACAACGTGATGTAAGCCTGGATGAAAACCCCCACGTATCGTGGAGCAGTAGTGTGTGTCTCATCTTTCCTCCCCTCATTTAATTTCTAATTGTACATGAACACGTCCAAAGCTGAAGGTCTCGCGTGGTTTCAACGATCCGCGTGCGTACGTGAAGCTCAGACGCAGGTTTGAGCGGCCGAAGCCGTGGCGTGTTAGGAACGGCCTCGCGGGTCGAGGGGCCGGCGCAGCCCTGTGCGGGCGCCTGCGCGGGGAGCGAGGGGGTTAGGGCCGGGGAGGCGCTGCGAGGAGGCGCAGCGCTGCAGCGGTTACTAGCGCTGACCCCTGTAAAGCTGAGCGCTTGCCTGGCTTATTTGTTTTTTCATGCCGCTCTGTTGGTGCTGCGCTAAAAGCTGCAGTTGTTAATTGTGGGGCTCGCGGTGCCAGGATGCTTTCGAACATAATTGGTGGATTTCATGCCCCGACTTCCAGGAGGGGGAGTGGGAGGAGGAAGGCAGGAAATCAGTGCCATCTGGCAACCTGCGCAGGCATGGAAACACAATACGCCGCCCCTAATGAAGCGCGCTAGCATTGCTAGAGGTATGATTAAAAACTGCAGGTTGCAGTTGAGTTGTTTGAGGGAGAGGAGAATGAGTATTTTTTTTTGTTTCCTCTCCTTGTGAGAAATACTGCTCAAATAATTTTGCTCTGGGCTTACTTTAAGGAAGTAGTACTTTTTCTATTAAAACAGGTCATCAAAACTCGGTGCGTGGGCTTCAAGTCACTTCTAAATAAAGGATTGGTTTTTTTTTCATAATAGTTTGCCTTTCTGCTTAATATTCAGCTGATGCTGTGTTGTAGGAAGTAGCATGCTCGGTCCTCATAGTTGTAAGTGCTCATTAAAACCATAACTTTGGTCTTGTCTCTAGAAGCGGAGTTTTGGCCAGATAAAAATTTGAACACTCAGCTGAGCCAAAATAGTCTGAAGTTGTTTCATTAATGCTTTGCAAAAATAAGTTGGACGCTAAGCATTATTCCCAAGTTTGGGAGTGATAGTAATGCAGAAGGGACTATAGATCCAAGACCCAAAGTATCTGTGTGAAAATTTGTAATTATAACCTTATTCACTGATGCCTTTATTTTTTAAAAGAGAATTCCAGCACAGTTCTGGCAGCTCTGGGCTTTTAAGAAATTGGAGATGGCTATTTTTTTTTTAATTAGAAAGGAAATATTGGGTATTTTAATAGGTATGCAAGCTGTACTCTTTTAAATAAAACTCTTTCTTTAAAAGGTAACTACTTGCAGCTCTCTGAACAAAGGATCTGTAATGTTATTAAACCTTTTCCCAGTTTTCCAGACATACAGCTCTGGCTGTTACTGAAAGAACAAGCCCACAGGCTCTTCCTTTAATGAGCTACTTTGGATTGTATGTCCATAATTTATTAATGTAATTGCTTTATTATTACATTTGTATGGCTGAAAGGAAGCTGTCTCTAATGGACATAGAATTTCATGTAGTATCTTCATAAAAGATGCATTATTAGTTGGTGAGAAAAATACATGTTATACTACTTCAGACTTTGCTCTAAAAGTACTGCTTTATTAGTTGCTATATTTCACGTCTAATTATTTCTAAATTTTACATGGTAATTAGGTATATTTGGTAGGTCAGATTAGAATGGTTATATATCTGAATTGGTAGTGTATAAGTAATACGGATATAATTGCTGATTTGTTGCATAGTCAATATTTCTTTAGCTGAAATGAGATCTGTTCCAATTTACCTTCAATATACCTGATATAACAAAAGGAAATAACTTAGTTTGTTTACTCTTCTAAACTTCACATGCATTATAATCTAGAATTTTTTTTCTATAATTGAAATTTAAAAAATGCAGAGTAAGGCTAGACAAGATAAGGAAAGCTTTTAAATCTGGTTTTAAGCTTTGCTGTTTAATAGAGAGATGTCACATAAAAATGTTTTTCCAATTATCCTTAGTTTTATGGCTTTTTAAAAATCCATAATTTGCTGTGTATTTTCATGCTATTAAAGAAATACCTGTATATACTGAATATAATATCAAAAAAAAAAAAAATTCATCAATGTTTTTATCATGACACTTAACAAAAGGCGATTCAGATATGGTGTGTTTAGTCTACTGTTACTTTCTAATGTTGAAGTAGTTTGAAGATGTCACTGCTTTGACATAATGATGTGACTGAGCTAGAGGTGCCAGAATAATTTGTCCCTCAATAAGGTGGAATGAAGGAATTTGTCCCCCTTTGCAAACGCATATGTTATCTTACCTTTGTGCAGGATATGTTGGTGTTAATTATGTTTTTTAAAAAAATCGCATTTGTGCTTCGCACTTACGCCACATAGATCCGTGAGTTAACCTAGACGATTTTGACAGGTGCCAGCCAGTGGTCTAGGAGCGGAGGACAAGCCCCCTCGTCTCCAAACTATGAAAACTCTCTACACTCCTTGGTAAGAACTGCTGAAAGCAACATACTACTTTTATTTAAGGGCTGAAGGCTTGTTTTTGTGTAAATCCTGCATATCATTAAAGGAAACAGTAGGATAGCATTACAAATGAATTCTTTGCTAACAAATGGCCTGTTCAGTTGAACAATATCAGACGTGCAGGGTGTGTCTTTCACCATCTGTTCCCTGGGCATCAGGCTTCTACGCTAAGGACAGCTGGTGCTAAAGCGCTGTTAGGAGATTTTGGTACCTTTTCACAAATCCATAGCTAATTCTAATCTAAAGTTCAGTCTGGAGAAAAGATAAAGACTTCATGCCTTTGCATTTGCTTGTCCTTCCCCTTCTCTCCCTGACATGGTAATCTCTTGGGCCTGTTGCCATTACATTATCATTAAAGTATTACTATATTTTATTTGTCATTATTGTGTTTATTACTGGGAGATGTTCATTTATAAATAAAAATATTTTAGAGAAAATTATACATGAAATAATCTACTATTGGAAGCTTTCTGAATTTGAAGATGCTGCGGAGAATTTAAGTTGCTGACTTCTTTCATAAATTTCTGCTACAGCATTGGGAAGGAAAGGGGAAAATTTTGAGGGAACACCGAGAAAGTTTTCGATTACCTGTTAATATTTCTAGTTTCTACACACATTTCTATTTTTTTCCTGACTAACAGGAATAAGTTTAAGCTAAATCAAGTTTCGTTTCTTCACAATTTTTGCAATAAATTATGATTGATATGTACATCTTAGGATTCTAACAACACTGCAGTGTTAAATATTAGCCTTTTCTTATCTTAATATTATCAGATTTCTGTTGCATTAACTTGACTAACAAATTATTGCTGACATGCACATCAGCTGTTTCCTCACCTCTTTTTTGGATTAATCTTAACCTGTGCTTTGCTTCCTGTTCTGTCTTGACTTTGCCAGAAAAATCGAGTTGAACAGCAACTTCACGAGCATTTGCAAGATGCAATGTCCTTCTTAAAGGATGTCTGTGAGGTACTATTTCTCTTTAGATGGTGCCTTTTTGTGTTTCAATTAATGCTTCCTTTGGATTCCCCATTAAAAGCTTTTAAGTAGTGTAGTGTATGACCCATCTTTTTACCAACATTCTGCTAGTTCAGTTTGTAGAGAGATGCGATGTGAGAATCAGTTTTGCTTTGGTTTTTTTTTGTCTTTTTTAAAGAAAAACGAATCTAAGGCATAGAGACTTGTTTTATGTTAATATGTAGAACTTGTTTTTTTTTTTCTGAAATACCTGTTTATAGATCGATATTTAGAAAATGGTAACTTAAAGTTTTGTCCAGTCTTTTTGTAATGCAGGTTCTCAAAAAGCCACTGCCTCTCTTAATTGTTACCAACGTGGTGAGGCTGATTTTATGATCATTCTTTCTCATCCTATATTAGATAGTTTATTTTTGTAGTACATCTTTTTTTTTTTTTTTTTTTTTCTTGTTCATGCTATGTAATAGAAGCTAAGTAACATTAACCTTTATAATAAGCTTCACTTTAAAAGCTGCCACCTATTTGTGGAATGAGTGCTATCTCAAGCAAAATCTCGAGATATCTTTTCTTTTTCCTGTTTGTTTGTAGTGCTGGTAGGTGCTTTCAAAGTCTTTTGATACTACGTTTCATCGTCTGTCTGTAATGTCTCCAAGGTAGACGCTGTTATGAGTCCGCAGCTTTATTCAGCGATGACTGTTAGTGTTCCTCTTAAATCCCAACAGCAGTCGCGAATGGAGGATCGCTTGGACAGACTGGACGATGCCATTCACGTTCTACGAAATCATGCCGTGGGGCCTTCGACGAGCCTATCGGGTGGCCATGGAGACATACATAGCTTACTGGGACCATCCCATAATGGGCCGATTGGAAGCCTGAACTCAAATTATGGAGCATCCAGCCTTGTAACAGCCAACAGACAAGCATCAATGGTAATGATATTTTTAAACGTAGACATGCACAGTAACTGCAGCTGCTAACTTTGAATTGTAATAGAGCCTAGTAAGTTAAAACCAGACTGTAAGATTAATATTTATTAAGGCGAAACTACTAGAGGCTGCTGTGGAGGAGAAGATGGCAGACAACTTGCACCTGCTATGGGTTTCCAATTAGAGGGACTGTGGAGGGGGGTGGGCAGAAATGAGGGGGAGGAGAAAGATGGGAAAACTTAGACTTTGGCCTGGTCAGTGGCCCATAAAATCCTGCTGTGACCATATGCAGAAAGCTGAAACTTTCTGCTGAGAGCATTTCAGCTTATACATGCATTTTTTCCAGATGTGTAATAATTGGCAGAACAGTTTTCTCCTTGAAATGGTGAATAGGGAGATTGAATGGGAAAAGCAGTCAAGAAGGACTGAATTTCAAGTGTTCTGGTCTGGAAAAGCTGTTTATTGTAAATTGGAACTAGTCTTCAATAGCAGATGCTGGCAGAGGACTGGGAGGAAGCTGTTGGAATGTGGAACCATAGTGTGTGCAGGCTCAAAATTTAAACTTTTTTTTCCAAATGAAAAGGAGTTTGAGCACAGCTGTAGTGTAAGTAACAATGAAGAGGAAACAACTTCTAGATTAATCCCCAAGAAGAGCAAAATAATTCAATCCATCTCTCTCAGTTTCTTTAAAAATGTGAACTGTTCTGAAAAAAAGGGAGTGAAGCCCTTCATAGACCAGCAATATGTTAAAAGCATTATATAGTAAATGAATTCTGTTTGTAGTGTTTCTCATTCCCTTTTTCTTCCTTTTCATTCCCCTCTTCTCAAAAATACTTAAAGAGCTTTTTTAAGGCATACTTATTTTAGCAGTGCCATGTGTTTGCATGTTTACAGCGTCATTTTAAAGACCAGTTACATGCTGTGAAATTTTCTGTTATAAAACAGATTCACAGCTGGGTACTGTGTGATCAAGGCAAAATTTCACCTATCATCAAAATAATTAGGTACCCCAATTGCTGAAGGGTTTGTATTCTATAAAACAGAATTAGTTCCAGGCTCTCCCATTCGCACGTCACACATCCATTTATATTCATTTCAGAACTGCTGTAGTAAACATCAAAAAGAGCCTGGGTAGTTTCTGTGAGCTGTGTGTATGTTTTGGGGGCTTGGAGACGGGGAGTTTCTAATGACATATCCAGCTTTAGGCTTCTCTGTAAGTTCACAGTGGCTTTTAGTAATGAAGGAAGTGAGATATAAATACTTAAAACTAGATTTTTTTTTTTAATGCTGCCTCCTATTTAATATTTAAAGAAGGCTGTTAAGGGGAAAGTTTTACAGTATTTCAAGGTAGACTGAAATTTAGTCTTACAAAAGAATACTACTTTTTTTTCGTAATGTTAAGAGTGTGGGATAAAGTGAGTGACTGAAATTGCAATGACAAAATTGTTTTCTGCCTGCCTTGTGGAACCTTATGATACTGCTGCTAAGTCAGAGACAGTCAAATGTAGATAATGCAAAAATATACGTAAATGCTCTGTGTTTCTCTTCTAGACTAAACTGAGATAAATGTGTTACCAACTCAGTTTGGATTAAAATAGGTGACAGTGGAAAATGGCTCTCCAAAATGAATAAAGGTTCCTAGGTCTGCTGTAGTTTAATGTAGTTGTGTGATTTAAATATAATATAGACTTGATTTACCATATAATGATGGATCTGCAGTTCTGACTGAGGGATGCTTGCTATCTCTTAGGACTAAATGTAGATTTAGGAAAACAAAAAAAAGGGGTTACTTTTTTACTTTTGTATTTCATTCTGGCTGCTCAAAACAAACTTTTGGATCAGTTTTGGCTTGAAAATAGAGAGAGTTAAGAATTTCTTGCCTGAACCCTAGTTTTGTTGCGTGGGAAGAGGTGGCTCCACTGGCAGGCGCCCTGTCACGGCCTTCCCCACCCCGGCGGCGGCCCGGGACGGAGGGGGTCCGGGGGGCCCGCGGCGGGACCGGCGCTTGGGCACGGCGCCGATCGTCAGCTCCTTCGAAAAGATGCTGCTTTTGCGGTTTGCTTTTCTTGAACTTGTAAATGTAGAAGCACACAGAATTCAGCACAACCTGAATTTGTAAGAGCTATGCTTTCTTAGGAATTAAATATCTCTTAATTTTAGAGGACCTCCCATAATTTTAAGCAAATGATGGGTATTGGCTAGCATGATGAGAAAAGTCAACATTGATAAGGTTGTTTCCCTGTATTAGCTTCTGTTTTGGGTGTTGTAAGGGATTTTTGATCAAGAAATGTTCGTTGTAATTCAGCAATAAATGAAACTTCCTTGTCAGAGAATAAAAGATCTTTATACAAGACGTTTTTGTTCTTTAGCAAAAATAAAAAAAAGAATAAATTAAATTTCCCTAGAAGATGATGATCTTGGCAGAAGGAGCTAGGAAATGAGTAATTTAACTCCTTTTTATGCAATTAGTGTAACCAGACATGGTTTTATTTTAACATTTGCTTAATTTTTGAGCCAGATTTATTTTAAAACTCTAGTTGACTTCATTTCCTGTTCAATCTGAGTGGTCATGTTTCCTTTTTAGCTAGGCTTTCCATTAGACTCACTTAAACAGAACTTTAATACCTCAAATTCATCAAATATTTGCTAAGTGGCCTTTGAAGTTGATTTGTATTTTATTTTGTGTATTGTTGAGAAGTTAAGAAGTTATGCTCTTTTTGTTCCTCTTCAAGCTGCTTTTTATTTGTCGTTGTAATACAGCGGGAAAAGAACAGCATGAATTGATTAAAAATAAATAAATAAAGGCCTGGAAATGCAGTTAAGGATGAAACTCAATCCTTCAGCTGCATTTTTTTTTTTTTTTTTTTTTTTTTTTTTTTTTTTTTGCCCAGGTACAACAGGCATCTAAGACACCCGGCAAGCTGCTGCCCGGAGCCCCCGTGCCGGCTGCAGCAGGAAGCCGGGCGGGCAGGGTGCTGCTCCGCGCTCCAGCCCGGGGCTCCCTCCGGCAGCCCCCGGAGCGGCCTCGAGCGCCGGCTCCCCGCTCGTCCGTCTTAGCCAAGCCCGGATTAACCGGCTATGGCCAAATTGGCCAGCGAGGATGGCCTGAAGAGCGTGCGCGGTTTTAAAATGTGCTTGGCTCAGTCCTAGAGCCAGCGCGAGTCAAGGACGCGGGGTTCGGGCCGGGGCGGTAAGCGCCGCGGGGGCAGCGGCGCGCCCTGCGTCTCCCCCTCGCAGCGCCGCGGCCGCACGTGCGCCGCTTTGTCTAGTGTTTATTCCACTGCCAAAAATACTCTTAACTGCGTTTCTGCTTTCAGATACCAAATCTTATCGCTTAAATCAGCTGAAATAAGCTTTGTGCCTTTCTTCTTACATTTGATTATGCAAATCTTTGTCCCTGTGGGTGCAAGGAAGTGCCCCTTATGCAAGTTGTCTGTGAAATGCATAAAAGTAAATGCAGCTTGCCTAGTGATTGCATCAACTTTGTAGTCTTACGTGCTTTGAGAAAACCGGTAGTCCTGTATGATCTTCCTGGCTGAGATGGAACTTTTTTGGTTTGCTGTGGATCATAAACATGCATTAGACTGTCCTTGCGTAGCCCCCCGCATACACACACACAGAGCAGTGAATGCGCAAGTGGCTTAAAGGCAGCTTTAACAAATGCAGTTTCTGTGCTGGTTGCTTCTCAGATTTTTCTAGAGCCGTTTTGGTTTTGCAACTGAAATTTTAGGTGTTTCTTCTATATGATATGAACCCAGCTTTGTGGTTTTTCATCCATTTTGTGAGCTCAGGGAGTGTTCAGGGTTTACCTGAAAGCAGTCACGTAAATGAGGCTAAATTAGCTCATGAAAGAATAAAATAACTCAAAAGTTTGTTTGCTTATAAGATTAGATCCCTCAAGCCGTTATAAACGGAGGGCGGAGGTTGCAGCGGGCCGGCCCTGCGAGCGGCGGGCGGCCGGGCGCAGGTGTGAGCCGGGAGGGAGCCGGGGCCGCCCGCGGCAGCTCCCGCTCTGCCGGCCGGGGCGGCCCAGCGAGCGGCGGGGCGTTCTCGCGCCGGCCGCCGCTTCCCGAGGGGCTGACGGCCCCGCGAGGGTTAACCGCCCGCGGGCCGGGGGCGAGGGCTGCGCGGGACCTTGGCCGCAGCCAGGCAGCCCAGCGGAGCGGAGCGGGGCGTCCCGGGGCAGAGGTGCAGGGAGGTGCAGAGGAGCGGCAGCGCCCGGCCGCCGCCTGCCCCCCGGCAGGCTTTCGAGGGCTCCGCGAAGGAGCTCGTCGGGTTAGGAGTCAGGTCTGCGCGGCGGGGGGAGCCCGTCCGCGAAGGGCACGCGCCTCTGCGAAGCCTGCGCCGCGGTCGTGCTCTGGCCAGAGCAGGTCTGGAGTCCCCTTCTCGGTGAAGTGGGAGCGGAAGGGAAGAAAAGCTAGATCTTCTAGACTGGACGAGTGTTTCACGTATTAAACGTGTAGCTCAGTACCTTTAAGCAGTAGCTGATGCACTGTGTTTATATATTTCTGCACAAAGCTCTTGGCCTTCACGAGAGATGCAGTAACTTGCAGCGAGTCTTTTGGTTTGGAGGTTTTGTGTTCAAAAAAGGTTTTGTCGGCTTTTTTTTTCTTTTTTCTTTTTTGATGTACATCATAGATGAGAGTCAAATCAGGAATTGAAATTCATGTTGTGGCTGATTTCATAACATTTTAACTCGTAAGATATTTTTTAATAAGTTGTTAATCTAAATTGTGTGCTTTGAACTTGTAAGCCTGTTTCAAAGAACTGAAATATGGACTCAAATTCAGTTTTTATTTCTAATCTATTTTCTGCCTCTATCAGAATTGAACTCTATCACTTTCAGATTAGCCCTACATCTCAAATTTGCCAGGGCTCTGGTAGCTGTTACGTTTGTACGCTGCTTTAAGACATTTTTGCCTTTTTTAAGAGGTGGATTTTGGACGCAGCGCGCCCCCGAGGAGACGGACCTCAGCGTGCAGCTGGCGCGAAAGCCCCCCCGTGCGTTAGCGCCGGGAGGAGGCTGCCGGCGCCCCGCGCCCCCCCGGCACGACTGCGCTTAAAAACCCCCACAAAGGAACATGAAATATACTTTAACTAGCAGTACAGGGCAGCACCGGCGAGGTGATTCTCTACGGCACAGCAGTGCAGCGCAGTGGCGGGTGTTTCTCGTGGGTTTGGGGTTTTTCCCTCGTTCCTTTCTGTTCCTGCGCTTTAGCTTACAGGAGCGAGCGTGTGTTAAACAAAGGATAAACTTGCATAAGGGTATTTATCTCTCTCTGGGTAAAACCCGTGCTAAGACATGAAAGGTAAAAGCTGCATTAATTACTCAAGAGGGATTCAAAGCTCAGCAGTTTACTAGGATTGAAGGATTTATTGAAAAACAGTGGTTCTCATGTGTAACTCCAGGCAATAAACCTATTTAATTAAAGGCTTAATCTTCTAGTTGACATGTTTGCTACTGTTCCAATAAAAAGCTTCATCTGTAGCCAATTTTTTGTAACTATACAAATAATAGTAGAATCCTTTGTCTTTGTTCTTTTCTTGTTTTTTAACTGTTTAATTGTATTATGTTGTATTATAAATATTTAAAGGACAGTTGCCTCTTTAGGAATCAGAGGCGTTAATGACCAATGTTCCAAATTTTTAAACTCAGACAACATCCTTACCTCTTCCCTTCTCAAACAATTCAAGCATCAAGTTAGAAAAAGAACAATCTCCTGACCTGTTCCATATTGAGCAGCAGTCCTTTAATAAATTTGCCTCTTCGAGCTATGTATGTGCATTTATTGCTCTTACATAAGTAGTATTCATTCAAGTTCATGCAAAATTAGGTTTTTTTTTAAGACTCTTCATCTCAATGCTTGCTTCTTAGTCATGTTGTATTATGAAAGAGCAGTTTTAAAAATACAGAGGGAATAGTAAGAATAGTTAAATGCCTGGATTATTTTTATTTGATTCTGTAATGGGACTAATATAAATGTATTTAGCTGAGAAAGAAAGAAGAAGAGAGAATTATTGAAGTGAATTGAATAATGATATTGTGAAAGTAGATCTATTTGTTAATCCTGTTTCAGCAAACAAGAAGTGAGAGGAAAATGTTGTATGTTGTGTGTGTGTGTGTGTATATCTGTGTGTGTATACACACACACACACACACACACACACACACACTCACTCACTCACTCACTCCTATATCTCTCTATATAGACACACACACACATCTTGCATGAAAATCATTCCTCAGGGTTTTATTTTAAGGATCAAAATGTTGCGAGTCCTACAGTTCATAGATACACTAGCTTAAGTCTCCCTAAGGTTAAGCAAAACTCATGCTTCTCAGGTACAAATCAAGAAGAAAATTCTGCTGTATTCTATGATAAAACAATGAAAAAAATTGCTAGGCAGCTACATTATTACAAACAGGTGCTGGTCACTGCTTGAATCACAGCTTAATCCAATATGGTATAATCCAGTGGTTTAGTATAACAGCATCTTTCAGCTACATCTTTGCTGAGCTAGATCTTAACTCAGGTCTCTAATCCAACAAATACTTTGTCTTTTAAACTTCTATTTTGGGATAGTTTCCTTCAATCACATCTTTTAATAGAAATTTAATAGAAATGTTTATTTTGCTGCAGGTCGGGACTCATCGGGAAGAAAGTGTCAGCCTCAACAGCAACCATTCAGTTCTTCCCAGTACAGTTTCTGGTCAGAGCACAGAACTAAATCATAAAACACAAGAAAGCTATAGAGGTAACTTTCCTGCAATATTAAAAAATGCCGAACAAAAAAGGTCTGTGATAATCTAGAGCCATTGAGGCTGTTGATCTTGATAAACTGGAATCAACATGGACAGGGAATAGTGATTTGTATAATGCTGAAAAATGGAAATTACCTTTTTTAATTTTAAATCCTATAAACTGCCACTTTTAGAGATTCCTGCAAGAATCCTGAGGGCATCCCTTTGTCAGACTTATGCCAGTATAGTTTGAGCAGAAGATTTTGCATTATAACCATGCTTTTCCAGTTTGAGCAGCCATAATGCCACTTGCAGTACTTGGCTGCAGTGGGCTGACCCCAGATTTCAGTCTAGCCAATAAAAAGAAGCCTTTCCGCACCAGTTGATGATGCTCTCTTTTTTTAACCTGAAAACAAATTACAGAAAAGAGAAGTCAGGTTATTCATTGGCATGCTTGCATCATTTAGGAACGTATGGTTTGCAAATTTGGCAGAGGCGTAAGCCTATATCTTAGTGTAGATAATGCCCTTAGTTTTGCAGCTCAGACAAGAGATGCAAATTTTCCTACTTCGCTAAATATATTTTTGTCTTTTACAGTGTCTTTTTCAGATTTAGCCATTAGTTACTGATCGATCTGCCCTATGAATTATGATCCCTTTACAACCCCATGGCATGTGTCCAAGTGCAGCAGTTTTGTCAAACTTCTGTTTTGTTGCTAAAGCTCCTTGCGTTTGCTTCCCAGCTGCTGCCCTGGCCTCCAGCTGATTCATTCCCTGCTTGATTCTCTTGCCTGTACGCAGGGGCAAAGCATCACTCTGGTAATACTCATACAGCTCTCTGCTACCTTGCAGCCTTGTCCGGCGGCTTGCAGAGCCAGTCTGTGGCAATAGGTCCAGCAGAAATCAAGTCTGAACACAAGGAGAAGGATGAAAATATACATGAACCCCCCTCATCAGATGACATGAAATCAGATGATGAGTCCTCCCAGAAGGATATCAAGGTTTCATCTAGAGGCAGAACAAGGTGTGTTACTAACATCAAACAGAGGGCTTGTCCTTAGTTAGTGTTCTGTGTAAGTTGCATGTTGCTGTCATTAACTTTGATAAACGTATTTTGAAGCTTGTTTGTGACCTTATGCATGTATTGTATGCATACATTAATAGGCAGCTGAAATTGGAAGATTAATAGTCTACAATATATCTATCTATTTGAATATAAAATGAAGGATTTTTCTGTAAAATTAACTGAAAATCGTACATTTACATATGGGGCCTAATACCCACCTATTCAGATAAATAGTGTAAAATGTTCAAGGGTCTTGCCCCGTGCAGAGGATATGAGAGTGTCAGAGATCTGTAATCCCTGGTACCTGTGCCAGGGTTGTGCTTCTAGAATGCAACCTCTACTGATGGAGGACAGCAACCTGATATCTCAGGTACTGGGATGAATGTGATATGAAAATGTTGTTGTAAACATTATTTCTTCTCCCAAACTGTACACAAATAACCTGGACAGAATACTGAATAAATACTTCTGGATAGACCTGAAACAAGCTTTGAAATTTTAGATGATGATAACACACAAACAATCAGAATGTTGTGACTATAGACAAAATATAGAGCCTGGACTATCATTTGTATCTAATAGCATTTTCATGTATTAATTTTAGTAGACAGTTCTTTTTTTAGTACAGCTTTAGTCCTATGTCCAAAAAAACCCTATCTAACTTAATATCATAATTCTACGTTAAGTGATGCAAGAACTCTTAAGTGCAACTGATAACTTATATTGAGTATTAAATTCAGCATTAAAAGAACAAAATATTTTTAAAACTAACCAGGCAAATTTTTAGTAAAACCAAAACCTTCTTGTAACTGTATTAAATTGACATTATTTGACTATCTTTCTGCATGAGATGAGTTTTTGCTGGTTTCCAATATCTATTACTTAAAAATGCACTTATTCTTCAACTGAGAAGGTGGCTGAGTAACTACTGGAACAGCCATGAATAAATGAGTGCAGCAGTAGTTTGAGTTGCAGCTTCTTTTGCTTCTGCCAGGGGCAGCTCATTCCTGCTGTTGTTCCTTGAGGAGCCATCTGTAGATAATATATTGTGGAATTCTCCGGGTAGAAACCATTGAATACTTATTTTCAATAAAATCCAGGAATAGCAAGAATTATCTTGAGTCTTTAAACATTAATAGAGACCTAGCTTTTTTTGGTGAAGATATAGATGCATTTGTGTTATGTAAATATATTTTAATATGAAATAGATTAAATGGGAAGCAATTTAAATTCATCAAATGAACACTTGGATCCAACAGGGACACTTGTTTGAATTCTAGTGATATTTCAGTATACTTTTACTTTCTTGCAGCAGTACTAATGAAGATGAGGATTTAAACCCAGAGCAGAAAATAGAAAGAGAAAAGGAGAGGAGAATGGCAAATAACGCTAGAGAACGTTTGCGTGTACGAGATATTAACGAAGCATTTAAAGAACTTGGCCGCATGTGTCAACTTCATCTGAAGAGTGAAAAACCACAGACAAAACTGCTTATTCTTCACCAGGCTGTGGCAGTCATCCTCAGTCTAGAGCAACAAGTGAGAGGTGAGCGGCCTGCGGCTGTGCTGTGGCAGCTGCGGGGCCCCTTGGGTCATGGCGCAGTTTCAGCCTCTTTTGAAGTGTGCCTCATAAGGAGATGCACGGGTTGCTAAAGTATTTGATGTTCTGCAACATTTTGATGTTCTTCAGGGAAAGCGGGAAAATTGTTTTACGAAAAAGGAGGGGAGGTTGGCTTTGTACTTTGATCCTTTTTTCCCCCTATGCAGTTAGCCATCTTTGCCTGTGTTTTCAAGGTAAATTGGTTAATTAAAACCTTGACATATCTTGCTTTCAATTGTAAGAAATGCTTATTAAGTAGTAGAGAAACTTTAGCAAAAATAAGAGATCTAATTTAATAATTTGAATATTAAAATACAGTAAACTGCATTTACTTCAGTTTTTGCATAAAACATATACTAGGAAGGAGGAAGGAAGCCTACTGGTACTTGAATTGAATTGAGGGGGTTTTGCATGTATTCTTTTTTCCTAATTCCTTTAAATTTTCCAGAAAAGAAATCATAGGCTCTATTGATAGCTATAGAAGAGGAATCTTGTGTAGTTTTCTCATAGCTTTCCCTTAAGGAAAGCTGCTACTTCTAGAAATCATGTTGAAAATACAGTTCTTTAACTGTTCTATCCTTGTGCACTGTTGACACTATTATTGACCTTTAAACCCATTTTAAATTTGTGTTTTATTGACCTGGCTTTTACTAGATTGAAATTCACTGTCTCAGTTTGAATTCTTCCAAGGTGTTGTGCAGAAGCAGAAGTTACTCTGCAGACGAGATACCAGCTAATGTCCTGGTAAAGCCCTATTTTAGTCTCTCTGAGACTTGGATCTTGGGAATTGTTTTGGTCTGAAAATGCTTGTATTACTCTGAGATCAGGTGAATATTATGAAGAAATCAGACTTTATTTTTCAATGATTAAAAGCATCAGGTCTGTATCCCTGCTCGCACGGGGTATAGAATCCACATAAAGCTGCATGTTAAAATTAAGGAGATTGTTTTTGCCTTGGTCAGAGGTTGGCTTCAGAACCTTACATCTCTCCGTTAGAAAGCTTCTTCTGTATGTACTGCAGTTAATTTAGACCTACTTTACAGGCAGGAGTTATCCCTTGCTCATGTTGCCACCACAGTTTCTACTCTAGGTGTGTTTGGAGACTGTCGCAGGCACACAACCCGCCTCTCGTGAGGGAGGCTCTGCCTCCCCACTTTATCTCACCCGTCTTGTTTGCACCTGCTCTGCTCTCGCTTAAGTTTTCTGAAACAAAGTGGCCAGAGTTTTCTGTGCTGTTCCAGATTAGTTTTCGCCAATGCTTTATACAATGGTATAAGCAATTTCCTCTCTCGGCTGGTAATGCATCCTCTCACTCTCTGATTGCTGCTCTCCAAAATAAAAGATCTTAGATTTGAAACTTTAAGTAGAGGCTAGAACTTTTGTCTCCCTTTGCTAAGTAACTGAAATCAGCTTCCTTTCAAAGTTTATACATAATTAAATCTTCTTGAAAACTTCTTCAAGGCCAGACGTATTTAAACAAAGAAAACTAATTAAGAAAAGTTATCGTTTTTTATCTAGTAGACTTTTGGGGAGTGATCATGCTTGGGAATTCCAGTAGGAGGCTTTTGTTAATGATTTGGGTGAAAGCAGAATTAAGTCTGTGCAAAATTGCCTTTGTCAGATTAGTTAGAGAGACACCCTGTAAAGCGCATGGGGTCACCAAAACTGCAAGCACTGAAGGTGCATCTAAGTGAACGGAAGAGAAGGACTAAAAGTTCTTGGGCTGAGCTTGTACTGTATGCTTACAGTGTTGGCAGGCTCTTCACAGTTAAAATTGTATCCACAGTCTTAACGTGCAGAAATAGAATTTACTGAGAGCTAGAAGAATACCTCAAAATGTTGTTTAAATTCAGCATGCACTGAGATCTAAATTGCTTGTTTTAATTGACAGAATATATTACATATCTTTTGCATGTCTCTTTCTGACTATTGAGATTTAAGTCTTTTATTTCTGAATTCATGAAAAGCCGTTTTGAAGAACAAACAGTTGACTTTTAGAAACTGTCATTATTTGAAAAATAGATCCAAATCTATACCTATGAAGCTAACTGGGGAGGTGGAATCATACTGATGGAAAGTATTTTGATTGCTAGTACACAGCTGGCAATCACTGACTTTATAATATGAAAGAAAATACGGTAAAAATTCCTTTTGCTCTGGATGAATATCCTCATATTCCCTCGATTTTCAGTGAGATGGGCACTAGATCATTTCACAGACTTGAGGATATAAAGAGAATCAAGAAATCAGAAATTCAGAATCAAGAAAATCTAGTTCCTGCATTCTTACAGCAGGCTAATACTTGGGATGAAGAAAGGAGCAGTGACATTACTAGAAGTAGTGTGATGCCAGTAGGATTAATATAGCTTTAACATGGCAGCAAAACACAACAATCTCTCTTTTATTACATTACAAATCACACAAGATTTCTCTGAGTTTGCAGTTTAGCAGCTTTCTGGGACAAGGAGAAGTTTTTTTTTGTTGTTGTTGTTTTGTTGTTTTTTTTTTAAGGTTTCCTGAAGATTTATGTAGGTAGATATTAAGGGGGTTTTGTTTACTTGGTTTTTTAATACCTGTTTAGGAGATGCTTGGTAGGATTTCCAATAGTGCTTGTTTGCTGCTTTAGGCACCTCTTTTTTTTGTGGAGAAGCCATAAGTGCTTAGGGAATGGAAGCTGCATAAGCTATTTTTACTACAGTGATTAATGTATCAATATTCCCTTTGGTATTCAGGTAGGACATTAAGAATTATTTTTCTATTACAGAACGAAACCTAAACCCTAAAGCAGCCTGCCTTAAGAGAAGGGAAGAAGAAAAAGTTTCTGCCGTATCGGCAGAGCCGCCAACACCGCACCCAGGAAGCCACCCTGGCCTGAGTGAAACTACCAACCCTATGGGTCATATGTGAACACCAGCCAGGTACAGCTCCAGCTCCTGTCCGGAGGCGTACGGCTCTCGCGGCGTGCGATCGGATTGTTGCTTTTTGTTCGCTAAAACCTGAAAGTTGTTGAAGATGTAGATATGTTCATTCTTGGAAACTGAGCTGCCACTAGCAAAAATTTCTTACTGCCACTAAGTACTTTTGTACCTCTGAGCAAAAGCATGCGGATTTGCATGGTTTTAAAATAAAACAAAAACCTAAGAAATTTTAGTTAAATTCTCTGTTTGCATGCATTGTTGCTGATGGCTACATCTCTTGGCTCAGGTGGCCCCCTTGGCATGACATCAGAAGAATAGCTAGCGGCTCTGCTAGATAAGCCAAGAATAATAGAGATGAATTATACATCTTTTAGTGGTCCAAGTATCACATTAGTTCATTTAAAAAATCCATGTATTGTTCCTAGTGCTGATTCAAATAAACAGACTTCTCACCTCAGACAAAGAGATTTGCTGTCTCACTTAAGGCTAGATAACAAACCATGATTTTAACTCGTACTATTTATCCAATGGAGATGATTACCTTAACGCGATCTGTTTTAGAGAAGATAGCTAAGATATTTAAAAAGCAATGCTTTCAGCATTGTAAGACAAACCAGTATTTCTAAGTACTCCAAATAGTCACGTATAAGAAAGTATAAGACAAAAAATTCCTGAAAATCCTGTATCTTCATAGCAATACAAATTTCCCACTTTTTTTAATTAAAAGAGAGATGTTCATATTAGGTTCAATGGCTTTATTTTGATACCTTCATAAAATTCTACGGTGCTTTGGGAAAGTTTATTGTAGTAGAGTGTAGAGATTGTTTTGCTTCTATTTTAACTCCAGATAAAGTCATGCATCTTGCCAGAATGTATCCCATGGAAGTTTATTATTCCCTGGTACTCTTTTCAAAACAGCGAAGTGGCATTTAAACTGACCCCGCTGGAGTCGGTATTTGTAATTTTTTTTCTCCCATTTCTTACAGCCAGCTTCTTGGCTAAGTGTTTTTAAGGAAAACAAATACGCTTCAAATCCTTTAATTAGTTTTATTTCACACCAGTGCAATAGGCTACTTCCAGTTTGTCAGATAATTCTTGATTTTAGCAGATTTCTGTATTGTGTTTTAAATGAATCCTGCTGTATTAACTAACTACTTTAAAAAGTTTGACTATATTGCTGCTTTTACAAGGCACTTTCAAGAAGAAAATAAATATCAATAATTTTGTTAGGTGACTAAAGGGCAAGATTAACATGAAAAGATTGTAGAGGATTGTTAGGTATATTGCAATGCAAAGTGTCAAAGGCAAATCAAGTTATTGTTTAAGTCTGAGTTTTGCAGATTCTTATTCATCCCATCTCTAAGAGAGTCTAAATATAATTTTCCCGAGTGAGAGTTCAACCCCAGCAGCTCCCAGAAGAGCACACCATGAACAAGCTTTTATTAGTATCGTTTACTTCTTGCATCCTTGTTAGAACTGATATGTAGCAGTTGCTTTTTTTTTCCTTTTTTTCCATAAATGGAACTAAGTTGGTGAACCAAGGAATTACAGGATAGTTCATTCTTAATAGCCTTTGCATTAGAATAGTGAAAATAAGGTATTCCTGTTTTTGTAATAATGATCCCTGATATTTTAGCATATGAAGATTCTAGTAACTTCTTGGTGGTGTAGATGGAACAGGATGGTTGATTTAAATTCAGTTCATAGCAGATAAATTGTTAGTATCTGAAATTTCATGAAAGGTGCAGATGGAGCTGTCTTATCTTCCCCACCAAGAGATCAGAGAGATCAGATAGTCTTTTGCAGTATTGTCATCTGTGCAGGATATGCTCTGGGAAAAAGGATTTCAAGTCTCTCAGTGCCACTTTCTTTTGCACTTAACTGACTGAAAATGCCATAAATTACATTTCAATTTGTTTTATAGTGCTGATGATATGTTTCCTGCTGATTTTTTTCCTAATAGCACTTTTTTATCCCAAATTTCATGCTAGAATTCCAGAATTATTGGTAGGATACACAGAAGGTGACCTTTCTTCACAAGGACACAGACAACTAACATTATACGAAGACACAAACCTGACAGGAGAAAACACTTGAAGCAAGAAACCCAAATGCAATCTTATGATCAAAGCTACTGGTCAACACCTGCATCAGGACTGAAGATACACGGTCTTCAGACAGAATTTCAGCCCATGAAATACTCTGAACATATCATTCTGTTGCAAGCAGTGTGTCGCTTCTGCACAATCAGAGACTGTTGTGATCTCTCCACTCGTTGTGGAAGTTGCCTTGTGCCTAAACTGAATTGACAAATGCATTGTAACTACAAATTTTATTTATTGTTATGGAACTGTAAAGGTCTACATATAAAGGGAAAAGTTAACATGTTAAAAGCTGATAGAATTTCAGCTGGATGCCAGCATTTAGTAAAGCTGTTCACATTCAGAGAACAAAGCAGTGACAACCGTCGACCCGTAGCATTCCCAGCATACCTATTAGTGTCTTAAAAAAGGAAGGGAAAAGTCTTTTGTTGTCCTTTCCTCTCCTTTTGCCATACGACTAGTGTTATCCATGCAATAGGAAACTAATCCTTGGTATAGCTTTTTTTTTTTTTTATGTTATTTTTGGTCTCTGGTAATCTGAACAGTTATGGTCATAGTTACCCTTCCATACTGAGCTCTGTGCTTCAAGCCAGTAGGAGGCATAGTGAAGGCTTTGGGCAGGAGCAATACTATGACCATAACATTTTTTTGGATTTAAAAAGTGATTTTTATTTTCCCTCAGAATTTCCTCAAACATTTCTTTTCCTAATTATAAACAAAACCTTTTTAGGCTTCTAGGCTTCATAGTAAAGCTTGTAATGTGAAGTGTAAATTGGGTGGGGAGAATCTACTTTGTTAGAGTTGCTTTGTTTTCCGAGCAGTAAGTACTACATATAGTACATGTAAAGTGTTAGCTGTACGTAAGCACAAAATGCATTAAAATACAAAGGAGATTTTTTTCAGGCTGTAATTTTGGTGAATAGTAAAATCCTAAATTCACCATGGCAGGTAGTGTGATGATACAACCACCAGTAAGGTGGACTACATACATAATGGAATATAAGAGCAATGGTCACCAATCTTTCCTTACTGTATACATTAATTATCTCGTCATTTTGTATGGCTTGTCAGTGGAGAAAAAAATCAGTGTGAATCAAATGCAAGCAAACGACCCCCTCCCAAGCCATATTAGCATTAAACCATTAAATGTTTCTCCACCAGAACAGTGTCCATAAGTATTCCTTTGTCACAAATGTATTGAAATGGTTAAAATCCCTTTGAACTTCCATGGAAACTGTCTTCCACTGCAATGACCATGGGAGGAAGCTTACTAAGCCAAGGTTGTCGGAGCTATTGTTTATATATTGCATCTTTCATCACTGGCAATTGGTTCACACACACACAAAAAAGAACAAAACAATAATTTTTATGAAGTCATTTAATTTGAAAGAACAAAAGATGGATTGTTGAAATAAACTACTGAATTTAAGTTCATGTTTTGGATGGTTCCTAACAAACGAGTTTGTGAAATTAGTGGACTCATTTCTATCACTTTAATTTGCATATACCATCAAATAACATCTGATTTTATCTGTGGCCTTGTTCTTCATTTCAGTGTTTATCAGCTAAACAAATTTGTTGCTTATGACGTGTGAAAGTGATCACGTGCCACTGCCTGGCCTTTTTCCTTCTAAGCTTGTTGTCTTTTTGGCTATATTAGACTTTGCAGTATGCCCAGAAGCTTTCCTTCATAAAATAGAAAGAAAAAAACATTTGGCTTATTTTTCACTGTAGCTAGTCTTTTATACAATAATCTTGTAAGAAAATTTCTTGAATTCTAAATATTACTCTTTCTAGATTTTTGAAATCGAAAAAGTTTTCAGTAAAAAGTTTCTTACTTTATTTTACTATATTAGGTAGTAAAAATGTAGGGTTATTTACCATAACCTGTTCATTAATATCAGAAATTTACAATAGCATTGTAAGACCATAGTAGGGTTCTAGCATACCGTGTAGTACCTATGGAGTATTGTAAGAGCTAATTGTCCGAGATGAATTGCTTCTCATCTTGTTCTCCAGTTTCCATTGTTGGTTTATTGCAGATTTGTACCCTGTGTCAAATTTCAAGGTATTGCTGATAAACCTTTCCAACCAGCAGCAAGAAGTTCAAAAAAATTTCTGTCAATGTAACAGAAAACACTATGTATATAACATTTATGTAGCAATAAATGTGCCATCTTTTTTTAACATGGTAAATCAGTGAGTTTTTTAAATTTCTCTCTCCTCATAGGTAACGTGTTGCTTGAAAACTACTGGCAGAACAGCTTCCTTTATTTGAATAAAACCTAACATACGTTTTCAAACAGCATTTGTTTATACAGCGTAAGTTGCAGGCACAAAAAGCTCTTGTTGCTGCCGAGCAACAAGCCAATCCAAGCTAATACGAGAATCTCCCCCCACACACACCCCGGTTCAGGTGGAGCAGCAGATACCCTGCGCTGCCGCTGCACAGAAAGGGGTTTGCACAAGCAAGGAGCAAGCCAGGAGCAGAAGCGGCTCCCCCATGCACATGCCTCCGACTGCCTTGTGGTCCTGGGCTTCACTTGTGCTTAAGGAAGGTTTCTAAGACTTGAGCCCTTTTTGTTCACTGAAGAACATGCTAAGCTGCTTCTGAATTTATTGATGCACCTGTGCAGGTCTTGAAATTAAAATTTTTGCCTTTTTTTTTGATTTTTTTTTTACCTCTTCCTGACAGTGCAAACAAAAGAAAATGGTAGTGTACAGTGTTCAAAGCCTACATTCGAACAGTGATGAAGTCTTCATTAGAAGTCAAACTTCTAATTTGCAACTGTTTAATGGAGAAAAATCAAGTAACAAGCAGACTTCAATTTTGTAGAATCTTCTCTAAAGATGATGATACCCCCAGGAAAGGCATATCAAAGAAAAAGGCAAATAAAGCTATATAGGGAGCTATATGTATGTATATATATGTATTTTTAACTGAAAATGTTGCGTATATTTTCAGTCAGTACAGCATTTTCAGTCAGTACAGCTCCTGTGTACTGCATTGTTTCCAACTTTGATAATGTCCTTTCCATTGTGATCTTGGAAAATCTTATAATTATGTTAAGATCTAGGTTACGTTATAAAAAGACTTGTTGGCATGGATATATTGGTGAGTTTTTCTAACCTACAGCATTTATACCACAGGCAGATCCCTAACATGGTCTGGCCAAGTGTAGGAGGTGAGACTCGGTCATGTAAGTACGTCCTTCAGTTGTCAACTTTTATTAGCAACTGTAGAAGAGATGCCCTGGTACCTTCCCCTGCAGTTTTTCAATTTTAATGTACCATACGTGATTCTAAACTAGACTTTAAGCATTCATCATTAGCCCCATCTCTCCCTTTTTTGAATGCAAAACCTCCAAGTTTGTCACATCTTTTAGAGAGAGTAAAAATGACATTTCCTCCCTTCATCTTTTCATTTCTTACAAAATTTGTGCTGTCCTGTTTGTATATACTGCCTCATCACCAATTCCTCATTCTGCTTTCTTTGTTACAGTCCCTTCTTTTGTTTTCTCTCTTTTTTTTTTTTTTTTTAAGAGTGTAAGAAGTGCATGTTGGGATTCCTTTGCTAAACAATATTCCACTATGAATCTCTGAGCATGTGGGAGGAATATTGGGAATATTGTGGGAAAGCTCCTAAAGCATTGGGAAAGACAAAATAAACTCTATCTTTCCTTCTGCAGCACCAAGTAGATACAGTTAAAAAGAAGAGTCTGGATTCTTTGCAGAATTAACATTCCCCCAAGAATTAACATTCTGTCCATTAACATTAGGAAATCATGGCAGAACATAATGCAACAGTTTGTGAAAGACAGTATAGCAGTATAAATACTGGTAGATAAAGTTAGTTTTTGCTTTTGGTTTATAACATACTTTTTGCTTTTTAATTATATTTAAATTGTGGGTTCTAAAATGTCTTGTAGAAATAATTTGTCCCAATTTTAGAACCTGGAAGCATTTCAGAGTAGGGTTCAAACAGGCCCAACAGGACTGAATAAGCTGTTGCCTTCCTGCCTCCATGCAGACTCTGGTGCCCTGGTGGAGCTGCCCTGATCCCAGGGCGTCGCTGACCCAGAGAGATGGTGGTGGGTGCTGTGGTGGGGCTGCCCTCATGCCAGGGCACCTCTAACACAGGGATGGTGGTTGGTGCAGCAGCAGGGCCACTCCCATCCCAGGGCTTCGCAGACCCACGGATGGCAGGTCAGAGCTGTGGTGGGGCTGTCCCCATCTCGGAGCATTGCTAGCCTGGGGATGAGGCATTGGTGCTGTGCTGGGGCTGCCCCAGACCTAGGGCATTGCTAGTGTAGGGATTGCACATCTGTCCTAGTCACCACATCCCTGGGGAGAAGCGTAGCCCCATCTCGCACCTTCCTGCTTCTCACCTTTTCGGTGCAGCAAGGCAGCTGCTCTAGCGAGCGTTTCGCTGCAGACAACGTGGATGGGGCCTTCTCCCCGGCAGGAAGTACGGGAATGGCGCTAGTGGAAGACTTCAGCCGTCCTCCTTTCTTTTTTTCTCTCCCTGGTTCCTTTCAAAGAGCAGATAAGTCGGAAGCCATTGAGGAGGCCTGGGGAGAGCAGTGGTTTGCATTGTTACAAGATCATTTGTGTTACTGAATAATTAATCTCACCTTCAACACGGATGCACTTAACACTATGCTTAAGACGTGACTATACCGATCAATTAATATTCCAAACAGCTCTATACTCAGTAGGGCTTCAGCTCATTTAACCAATCGGACTGGTTGCTCCAGAGTGCTCTGAGACGATATTCTCTCACCACTGAAATAACTGCTTTCAAAATCAGATAAATTCTTTGTGGCATTTGTGTGCTTGGTGTTTATCAGCCTCACCCACTCAGACTAGAACCTCAGTGTGTTAGAATAAAAACTTCCCATCTCAAAATACTGAAAATTCATTCTATAGAAAAGAAATCTTACTATAAAGTGATGAGCAAGGGAAACTTTTTGGAGCATGTTTTGAATTGTCATCAGAATGGTCAGTTTACACCTGTAAAGGCTGCTGCTGATAATGATGTAGGGATAACTTATTTCTTTAGAGGCAATGAAGAAAGGAGGTAAGTCTTGAAGATATTCCGTAAGTTGCATTTGTACAACACCTAGCACAAGAGAGCTTAGATCCTCTCTATGCTACAGAGACATAAATGATAATGTATCTGATTATAAATACAACAGCTAAAATACATTAATCCCCTAACACTACCTGGCTAATTGAAATAAATGCATACAGTACCATTTTAAAGTGCCTGGGCTCTGCTTCTAGCTTTAAAATGGTAACATTTAATTAAATGCCCATTTAATTTGTTTACATGACTGATTAATAGCAAAAAGTGTAGTTAACTGCAAGGCTTTCAAATGCTCATTCCTCTCCTATCATGTAAGAACATTAAATGTTAGCATCATAAAATGCAAGTACAACAGGGGGCAAGAACGCTAAAAAGGAAAAAAAAATAAAGGAAAGAGGAGAGAGACATAAAAAGTGACAAACTACAGAATAGGAGGATATCAGCCCAACATAAATTAGTGCCTGTCACTTTGCCAGATGGTCATTATCCCATGTTATAGAAGTATAACAAATGTGTTAATAAAGATCTCATTATAAAGTTTTCATGGATATAAATACAGATAATGCATTTATAAGGGAAAAGAGTATGAATGGAACCAAAAATGACATGTGCGTTTTTGTAATCTACTGCCTATTTTTCTAGTTTGGCTATTTTGCATATCTGGGATATCTGTGATCCTGTGGAATAACCACAACCACACTACCTAATTTTATCATTTCTGTAACTGTTGAATTTTTAACCAAAAGGCTTTACTTGCCACCTCCCTCTCATTTCCACTGCAGGAAATATGATCTCCAATTTTTATTGGTCATAAGGAAGCTTAAAATGTTTAAATTCCAAGTACATGCCTCTGCTATTGAACTAATGGAGCGATTAGTGTGGTATGGCTTTACTGCTCCGATGTGAAGAGCAATGGTAAATTCAGAAATGCTAGGTTCCCTCCAGCTTTCCTCACCTGGCTTCTCTTCCATCCAGGTCCCTTGCAGGGGCTGCCCCCGTCATGCCTCATGCGAGTAAAAGCCATAGGTAACTTTTCCTCCTCAGCATGGGGGAGTGAGCACTGGGGACAGGAGGAGATCTAGTCTTCCTTCTCAGTTCCAGTATGCGGCATTGCAGTTGCCTCGAGGACTGGCTGGAGTAATCACAGTGGAATCTAAGGAGTCTATACTGAGCATAAATGAACAAGGTAGTTTGGTCAAGCACAGGCAATTTTCAAAAGGCACGTGCCTGATGCTAGGACTCAGAAAAACATATTAGAGTCTATTTTCATTCTACTTTGTGAGCTGTAAATTCTAATATGTGGGCAGTAAAATTTCTCATCAGTAGCAAAAAAGGAATACATACAAATCAGCAATTTTTCTTAGTCTAATTATTGAAAAGGCCTGATTATTTTTGCTAACAATCATAAAAGATTTCAGCCTAGATTCTCAGGAGAGGAAAAATTGTTACAGTTAAAACTATAAAGTAATAGGCTATTAAAAGCAGCTGGTGAAATTGAAAAGCATCAGGCAAACTTACCCATCAGAAGTGTAACCATCTCTAACTGTACAGCCAAGGGTGCCATGCTAAACTAACACAGAGGAAATGGTTTGGGGTATTTGGGTTGTTCCACTGTTAAAGTGCATGACCCTCTTACCAATAGCTGTCCTTTCATGCACTCCTGCTCATGCTCACGCTCAGTGATTTTCATACACCTTGTCATAAATCTGTTCCTGAACTCTTTGATGTTTCTGCTTCCTTCCTTCTCCCAAACATTGTTTTAATGCAAAAGATTGACAATAATCTGCTCATTGAAAAAAACATAGTCACATTTGTTTTAGATTTATTTCGTATTATTTTTGTAATGTTTTAAACTCCATATGGAGCAATGAGAAGGACATCTGAAGGAATTTTCATCTTAGGTCCAAATTGCTGCATTATAACCATATAATTTTTTCCTTCTACTCATTTGCTGGAGTAATGTTTATCCTCCCCTCTTTATCCTATTAATATTCCCTCTGCACAAGGGCTCTTGATCGCATGAAGTATGTACACACAGTTTTGTCTTTATGCATAGGATCCTCTTTTCAGTTCAGTGGGCATACTTATATACTTTATATTGAATTCATCTTATTTCTTTGCAGGTCCGAAGTCTGAAGCTTATAGCTCTTTCTGGGTTTTCTCCAAGACACCAGGTAGGAATATGTGCAACGGAACAATCAAATTATTAAGCCTCACTGCTACTTTTCTTGTCAGAGAACTGGAGACAAAAAACACCAATTTAGTGTCTTATCTATTTCTCTGGAAGTGAAAGTAAAAGCAGTGTTCAAGGCAGGAAGACAGGTGTGGGAAAGTACATTGCCTGTGAGTTGGAGATATCTACTTTGCAACAACTGGAAAGTAACTGGGTGGGTGGTGTAGAGGAGAGGGAACTGTGAAGACCAAATGTTTAGCTGTATTCAATTGTAAACAGAGTGGTAGTCAGTAAACAGCCTCTCTGAAGAGAGTAATTAAAAGGCACATGTGAAGAGATGGAAAAGAAGATGGATCCTTGTTCATCAGACATCAAAGGGCTGGCTGGACAGTGAGAAATTAAGCATACCCCATGGAAGCCGCACAGCTGAATGTATGTAAGCTAGAAAAAGGAGGACTGAGGGGGTAAGACAGACAGTGAAAAGGAATCCTAAAGCAAAAAAGAAAAGGAGCAATGTGCTCTGCAAGGAAGGAATCAGGAGTAAAGAAGCAGGGTGGCCTAAATAGGGCTGTTCTTTTTTTGAGGGGGCAGAGGGATATCAAGTTGCAGAGAACTTTTGCAGGATTAGAAGGAGTGATAAGATAACGCAGTAGGTAGCCTTAAAATAAGATAAGAAAACAGAGGAGCAGCCACAGAAATGAATGATGCTTCATGGTGATTCTCCTACCTCTTGCTACATCTGAAAGCAGAAACATGTGGCAGTTGGCCAGTTAGACTGGGAAGGCGATAAAAATAAATTACATCCTCTGTTTCCAATACAGACCAAGATGTTCCTAAAAGAATGGAGGAAGGGAACTTCTTTACAGTCCTCTGTAAAGCAGTGTCACGATACACATAATGTACACACTTGGCTCCAAACAGGAGTTGGAACGATCCATCTCTGGGACCGGATGCTTTCGCAACTGTTCATCTAAAAGAGAAATCCAAGTTCAAAATGAAGGAAACACTTTCTTTGCCTCTCAAAGGGCACACATGAAGCTGAAAAGAACAAATCAGAGAACCTGAGGCCAAGCAGTATGAGATTCCCAGTGTCCTGGGTGGTCCTTGCTGTTAAATTCTATTAGTGTCATCTGTGGAGAATGTTTTTCTTCAAAACCTGACCGAAACTGGGATAAGAGATTTTCCCATCTAGCTTGATTTACAGTTTAGCATGAGCAGAACACATTTGTTAGCAGTATTTTTTGGTTGCAAATCAGGATGTGCCCCAAATTTAAATAGAGGCTAAAGAAACAGGCAGGTCTTATTTGAGTTTCTTAGCTCAGGTGGATATGTGTTTTTGCTATAAAAGCAGCTTTAACAAGGACTACTACTGCCTCTCAGAAACAGCACTGCAGAGACTGTTTTTGCAAGAAGCAACAGAAACCTATGAGAAAGGTTGGGATGGAAACGTGTAAGATGATACATACTGAGCCTACCCACTTGCATGAGCCTTCCTCTTAGGTTTGGCATCCGCTGTGTGGTCTGTGGAAACTAAAGGAAACTTCACCAAGGTGTACCTATTGCCTTGACTTCTCAGTAACACATAGGGAAAATGTGTCTTGTACCATAAAGGGACTGCAACCGTGGGTCACAGAAGGCAAAGGAAGTATTTTGCATGTTAGACTTCTGTCGTGTGCTTAGGACAAAGCAACTGTCCTGTTAGTAATCTTCTATCACCTTTCCTGGTGGGAAAGCAGCCCAAGTTCGTTGTTTAACCACATATTGTGCAGTAAGCCGTCAGTTCCCTGTGAACTGGAAGTCAAAAGTGGATCTGTTCTTATAGATTCAGAGTAGAATCATAGAATGGTAAGGTTGGAAGGGACCTCTGGAGATCATCTAGTCCAACCCTCAGCATTGCCCATTCGGGGATTGAACCCACAACCTTGGCATTAGCAGCACCACACTCTAACCAACTGAGCTAAACCAAGTACATTATTCATCTTACCTGGCTCATTTATCCCACACTACTATCGACTTTCCTAGAGACAGATTCTGCATATGACTAATGGCATTTTTGGGGGGTTAGATATTCCAAAGTTGTCCACTCAAAGCAAGAAATTTCATGTTTTAGCAACTTAGAAATGTTGGCTGCAGTTACTGCAAAGAATGAAATTATAATTAATCTTCTAAGATCTTTATAGAGATGCCTGAAAAACAGAGAAGTCAATATTGGAAGTTTGAGAGGTCAGTAAAACAGCTGACATACAACAGACCCTGCCTCAATGCTCCCACTTGCTGTGCTGGGAGAGATAATGCTTTCTGCGCTGCAGAGCAGCGCGAGGTCTAGGGTGGGGGTGCTGGCTGCCTCCGCAGGTCTTTGGAATCCTCTTTGCCGGCAGGCAACCCTGTATTATCCTCCAGAGATCCGCCAGGGCTGTGCTCCCATCTGTTCATGGAGCTGCACCTGTTTTTCATTTCACCAGTGGTGGCTGCATGGAGAAGAAAATGTATGTGCGATTCAGGCACTGGCCTTGGCTTCAGAAGTTTTGGGTTCAAATCCTGACTATGCTGCATAACTTGAACAAGTCCTTTAATTCCTACCTGCCTTAACCTCATCTGCAAAGGAGGTGAAGGGAGTCATTATTGTTCTGGGGCCTTCTATTCCTTTTTTTTTTTTTTTTTTTTTTTTTTTTTTTTTTAAGGAATTATACAAAGGTTGTTCTTTCCTGTTTGCTTGTATTTCATCTGGCACAATAGTCTCTACAAAAGGGGCAGCTCTATAAACACACCAGTAATGGTTATGAAGACCAAACATGTCTCCCATCCATTTCCTTTGCACTATTAAAGACAGAAGAGAAGATGCCTCTAAAATCTGCTTAGTTTCTGCCTGTATAAATGGTGATACCTCTTGGCCACGACTCTATCAGCATAGAATTGATACAAGGGTATTTTGAGTGTTTATCTGCAATTGGAGTGTATGAATTCAGTGTAGTGACTCTTTGCTGAACTGAGGCTGGGTCATTCTGCTACATTCAGCTTCAGAGACAAGTAGAAACAGTATGCACATGTCTATTGCCTGCTTCCACTGCATCTTGGACTGGCCATGCCTCATAGCTGGCATTGTACTCTTATTTCATTCCTTAAACTTGCTTAGAAAGCACAGACAAAGTATTTGCCCCTTCTGCCTACTCATGCTATTTATTGCTTCATCAGCCCCAGCCTGTATGTTTACACTGCAGTACAGTACAGTGTCTGACTGCAGCTTGTGTTGACAGCCTGTAGATAGATTGAGACTAAATAAAGAGCGTAACTGCTGTTAGGTCCCATGTAGGCTCTCAGATGGCCAGGCTATGGTAATGCCATGCTAACTGGGGAGATGGTAGCCTTGCCAAGCGACATCAGCTTCTGCTAAGGTCCCTTAAAAAGCTTGGTGTCAGAGATCCTGGCAACTTAGTCTATGTGAATTCTCTTCCCAGCCACCATTCATGTGAAGCATCCTCTCACATTTTTTCTGTCCTAAATGGAGATGAATTGATTATAACTGGTCTCAGAGTTGTTTTTCACCTTGAGCCTGACTCAGCTTCTGTTGAAAGCCACTGGTGTTTGCCATTGACTTCGGTGGAATTAGGCTTTGGTCTTTATCAGAAAGTTTGTTGCCAGTTTGATTTCCATGCAATATATCTGGAAGCTTTCAATTATCCCACTGCCTTTGAAATGGGAACTTGACAAGCTGTTATCTCTGGGAGCCTGTCAGGTTCATACTGGTTCCACCAGATCATGGGTAAATTTGTGCCAAGCAAGGTTACTATTGAGTTCTTTATGTTTGATCCTAATTTGGTGGGAACTTCTTATTTCAGTTCTCCTGTCCCTTTCCTCATTAGATAACTGCTTTACCCTGGGTGAGAGGTGCCAGGTTATGCATATGTCTTTGAGAAAGCAGTGCTGATGTAGATGTCTGTTATGTCCTTGCCTCCTTAGCATTCATAGCTCCTGCCACTTAAGAGACAGGGTGGCAGGGAACTCTGTCTTGAATTTAGTTCATGAAATACAGAGTTACTGATGATTCTTGTACTGGCCATCAGCTTTCATGTGTAACTGAGTGCTCTGTTAACTGTTGAGAAACTTAAAAAGCAGATTCCTAGTAGCATTACTAATTCTCATACATTCATAAATACTTGGCTGATAAATGTCAAACAAGATTGCACAGCTGCTATTTTCTTATCCAAGGCCTTACCTCTCTCTTTGTTTGTTAGTAAGCAAGTTCCTTTGCTTCCCTAAATATGAACACTGTTACTTCTTCAGAAATGTTGGAGGACAAAATTTAAAGGAGCAGAGACCTCAGACCATGGCTTATTTTTAAAATATAGCCTCCATATTCTCTTGCATTTTAGAGCTGGCCTTTAGATCAAGTTATTAATTATTTTAGAATTATAAGAGAAGACCAATTGCATATACAGTCGTTCTCATACTCTACAGAGATAATGTACTTAGGTAGGAACCAGCAGGAATCAGGTAGTTTAACTTACAGCTCAATTCCCTCTACCAATCTTTCTGCTGTGATGAAGAATATTTTCCCTTTTCACATTTGACTCTTGGTATTGCGGCAGACCACTCTTCCTGTTTACTCTTCCCCTAGCTTTGGGTATTTCAGTCCTGGCTGTATAAGGGGACTAAACAGTCAGCATTAGACTGTGGAAAGTGCATGCATCGGTGGGAGCAGGGAAGGGGTGGTGGACAAATGGTATGGTGCGGTGGGAAATGAGGAGAATAGTAGATGAAGGCAGTCAGAATGCAGCTGCTCTTCTGGGGAAGAGAGTTAAAGAGGAGAGAGATTTTTCCAGCCTCTAGGACCTCTAGTTATACCAAGATGTCTTTGCAAGTGAACCAAGGGCTGAATTTTGCCTTTTAAAAACTCTGCAGTCCTTTGCAGACATACATTTTCACAAGCATTCCAAAAGCCAAAAGGGAAAAAGGGAACTCCCCACATTGCACAGGCAAGAGCTTATGGTCATGGTGGTTATGATTAGGCTTGCAGTGTGGAAGGGTGCCCCATCCAAACAATCCAGGAGTCCTAATCATGATATGTCAATCAACTGTGCAGAATCTTCATTAAATAAGATTTATGATGCATAAATAGGACAGCAGACACCCACAAATCTGTAATTTTCACCCATTGTAAGGAACATGACACCATAAACTTAACAGTGCAGTGTGAAATTACATTTTCTTCATAAATTAAAATCTGCCTGTTAGATTGTTCTGCGCTTGAGAATATCACTTCTTGGTTTTGTGTGAAATACACAGCAACAAGAAGGGCAGGTATTTTGCATGACCGGCTGATTAGAAGTTCTGTGTCAGCTTAAGAAAATCTCAAGGGGCTTGGGATGCAATGTTACGCTAAACACTACAAATACACAGGTGCTGTGGCCAGAAAGAATAATTATGAAAGAGCAAAATTTGACCTTCTGCAGGCTACAAAATACATTTTATAGCTGTTACAGAAGTCCATACCTTCCATTTTAAACAATAAATAGTTATCACAATTCCAGGTTGATTTCATTACCTAAAATTATGGAAAATCAACCTCAATCTAAGGTAAATTATTCCAGGGTTACTCTTCTTCAGTGTTTAAAATTTGCTCCTTATCTCTCATCTGAACTTGTTTACCTTTTGTTTCTTGTCACTGGATGTTGCTCTGCCTTCAGCAGTGCTTAATATTTGACTGAGTAACTCCATAGTATCCCCATATAGATACTTGCACACTGCAGTCAAACAACTTTTTACTTTTCTTCTTCATTGTCTTCTGAGTCAGATATTTCAGCTCTGCAATCATTCCTAAGTGTTGTACCTACCTTTTCACGATTCGGATTATTCCAGTGGCAAGTTATCCAGCTTCTAGTGACTTGAATCATCCATGCTGTTCTTGTTAAATGTTGGCATAACTAAATATTTCCATTCAGACTCCTGTGCTGGTTACCTAGCACTGTAGATATTGCTGTTTAACAATTTGCTGTATTCCCGTTAGAATAGGAAGAAGTTTTTCCTTATTAATGTAATATAGAATTTATCTTCCAGCTTTCTTTGACATTCAAAGAAAGTTTTTCTTCATCACTACATAACTCTTTATTATCCATAACCACTAATGGATTAACACCATTACTAGGATTTCTTGTGCTCTGAAGTACCTATGATCATTAAATTAATGCATTATATCTGCATATTTTAGGACATTTTACATTTTGTCTTACATATAGAAATTTTTTAATTAATATTCAAGTTGGGTAAAAAGGTAAATTTTCACTGCAAGAAGGACCTTTTTGTCATTTGGTGTACACAGCCTTATGGTCTCAAGTATACTTACAGTGTATGCCTTACCCCTCATGTGACACTAAGAATTCATGGTTCCCACACATAGTGTTCTATAATCTTGTAAGCCTTATTTACAGAATCACTTCTTTCAAACTCAGATGTATAGTCCACATTGGACTCAATGGAAATATCTATTTTACCCATGATGGCAAGATCAGACCTTAAATCATCAGACAACGCTGATATAATGCTAAAAATGAGGAGGTTAATCTTAAAAGAGCCCACTAGTCAAATATTTCCTTTTTTGCACTTTTGTACTCCTTCATGGCCTATTTTTCAGTTATTTAAAGTACAACTTTCTTTTTTTTCATAGAATGATTTTGGAAAAAAGCATACTAAATCTAGACCCAGTGCTATCAAATCATAGAATAATTAAGGTTGGAGGGGACCTCTGGAGGTTAGTTGTTGCAAATCCACACTCAGCGCAGGACCAATTTTGGAGTTAGAGCCATGTGTATTGACAAATACAACAGTGACATTCACCTTTTAAAAAGAACTACCCATGAAGTACACGACTTATCAATGTTATGACAGGTTATTGCAACAGAGGATGTTGCTTTTATATTTTTCATTCTCACAATTGCTTTGTATCAGATCGTATCTCTCAAGGTAATGTCTCACTGTGCATCCTTAACATACATTTTGGAGCATAACTCTGTTAGTCAATTTAAAATCACCATAATCTCTCATGGCAGTATCCAAATGACTTTAAAGTCTTCTATCTTCTCAAAAGCTCAAGCATATGTTTAACGAGGTGATTTAATTTTTTTCTTTAGGTATATGCATTTGAACAATTACTCTTCCTGCTTATGAAATGATCTTAGTAAAATTAGCCTCTGGATGGAAAGATATTTAACAGAAATCTGTAAAGTAATTTTTTTTTTGTATATAATACGCTGTTGTAACATTTGCTCTTCTGGTCTTATTCTCTATTTACTATATTTTTTTGACATCTGTCCCTGTCTCTTTTCATCAAATATTTATCTGCAGCAGCTGAAAGAGCCTCATTTGTTTTAATTAAAAAGAAGACCACCAAGCTGGGATCACTTCCTCAGCACTTCACTGGCTTGCAGAGACAGACAGTAGATCTTGTGAGGTTTTCCTGAGGGTGGCCCACTGACAAGCTTTCCCTCCTCCCTTTATCCTTCCCTTTTGCACCATGTTTATTTTTGGATAGAAAAATGTAATCAGAGTCACATTCCAGACAAAGAAACTTCTTACAGTTAACACGCACGAGAAAAGAGGAAGATCATGTTGTGCTGGGTTTGGTGTTTCATTATAAGAAACCATTTTCTAATTTGTGGCTTCTGGAATGGAATTATCATTGCCACAGAAACATAGGAATTGTCATAGCATTGAGGCTTCTAGCTCAGCATGCCAATACTGACATTGGCAGCAGGCACTTAAGGAAAAAAATGCAGAAAATCTGAGAAGAATAGCCTACTGATTGAAAACATTTTTTTTATACTTTAAATCTGTTAATACCTGTCTCCTGTCTTTATTATTATTTTTTTTCTCAGTGCTGACTTAAGAAGAGAAAAGAACATAGAACAAAGAACAAAGAAGCAGCTTTGTAGCAGTAAAATAACTTCTGAATTTCTGTGTCCAAAGCTGGTATTCTAAGGCCATGGTGCAAGTTGATGCCTATTGGCCCTGTAGCAGTTCTAGAACATTTGGGACATACTATTTTCTCTTTTACATGTCATAGACAAATACTTTCAGCGTGCACAGGCAGAGTGCTCATGACTTCCAGAACTGGTAAGATGACTTTTAGGCTCAGGATCCCAATTAAACTGCATTGCACCACTAACCTTTCTCAGCCATCTTAATTATTTTAGTTTTTGTTACTGAGACAAATTTTAAATTAGGCTTTTACTTTGTAGGCACAATCAAGTAAAACTTGTTTTTTCCATGGACCATCTTCTTCTCATTCTTCATCTTACGTGAAAAGTAAAAATAAAAATAAACCACTCCTGTGAATCACCAAATTAAAATGGTTATATCTTCACTTGTCAAAATTAGTTTCAAAAAAGATCCTGCTTTAATCTTCTCCGACAACAAGTTACAGTAGAGTCATCCAGTGCTTAGACAAGTATTTCTTATCATGTTCAGACAATCTTACAGCTATCTGTTAGATACAATGATTAGTTGTAAAATGAACATACATTTTTCCCTTCTCCAGAGGTGTAAAGGCCTAGTCAGTGTAAAACTGTACATTTGAGAAGTTGGAGTTTTTTAAATTCTAAAAAAGCTTATCAATTAAACTTGAAGCCTGACAGTAACTTTTGCACCTCTTAGTTTATTCTATAGGTAAAGTAGACAGAAAAAAATAATTGAGGTGAGCTTACATGTAGAAAATTACCTCATTACATAATCCAGATGAAAAAAATGGGTTAAGGTGATTAAAAGGTAACATTTTTTTTTTCATAATACACTTAAGCAATAAATACACATATAGCACATTTCAGAACATGTATATAAAAAGCTGTGGATTTACCAAGAAGTCAAAGGAGATTTTATCTCAGCATCCCTTCCAGTTCAAAGTATTAGCTCCTGTGCCACATAACACAGTGTTATTTTTGTATAACCTTCTAATGTAGATTGGTTCTGAATGGGATATATGAGTAAAACTGACACAGAATTTTAAGGGCAAAGATTTCAAAAATAAACATATGTAGTTAAGAGACCACATTCCACTGAAAAGCAATTGATTCCTAATTTATCTTATACCGATATTTACTATTTCAGTAACTCTTACAGACAATAATTCACTGTATTATAGTTACGATACAATACTATAACTTTCTAAGATCTCATTATGATGTAAAGGAAAACAATGAATTATGTAACTTGGAATCTGAATTTAATCCTTTCTTTCAAAGACAGGAGATAGCACCACAGCTTAGTTTAACTGAACAAAAGATTGGCAGTCAAGAACCTAGATTTTCTCAATCCACTTCTGCCACTGGATTGAGGGTGACCTTCATCAAATCCTGTTTCTACTCTGTTATTTTAAATGAGATTGTACTATAAAAGTACCCTAGTTTTGATGACGATTGTTTACAACGGTAAGTGAAATCAGAGTTAAACTAATTTAAGGGAGATTTTATTAACTAGAAAGATTATGAGCTTGTCAAAAAGATATTAATTAAAGTCTGGAGACTGCTTGCTAATGTCATTCTAAATTAATAGCTAATGGTTTACTCTAAAAGTGGAGTGCAGCTGCAAGAACATCAGGCTCAAAGGAAACTTGATTTTGTTTATCATTCATTTTTACTTTGTTTAGCAAAGGATTTCTAAATCCCAAAGAAACCTGAAACTGTTTCTGGCAAGGATATTTTTGATTACAAAAATCTTTTCTATAATCTAAATCACAAGATTCAGGCACTAATTACAAGTTTCTACAATTCTCTGTTTTTCTGCACTTCTCTGCTGCAAGGGAAAGCAACTCAGAGCAGTCCAGAGTTTTCTCTTAATTTCAAGAATTTCATCCCTAAAATACAGGAAGACTTGGGGGAAGTCGATGACAGTGATTCAGATCCAACCCTCTCCTTATTTATAGGCCATGTTTTCTAGCTTTTTGTATATGTGTCTTGCTGCAATATCTCACTTGCAGAAATAAATGCTTCTAGAGGATATGTACTGAATGAAAGGCTGCAGTCTGATCATGCTTAGACTGGTGCATGTGAGGACTATTCTTTGAAGTTGGTATAGTTAAACCAGTAGAAAATGAAGGACAACAGAATAGTACCTAATGACTGCTGTGTCTACTAACAGGATGTGAGCTCATAATGGCTAAAGGCCTGTCCTAAATTAGAACTCCCTTCCTGTCACTGATAGCGAAATGCCTTCTCCTGACTCTTTGAAAAGACTTAGAATAATCAGGCTGTCTCTTTGATTTAGGTAGGCAAAGGGCTTTAGCAGGTACTTTCTTTTCATTTCAACAATAGTGAGGAGGCACCAGTAATAGAGGGAAAAAAAATGTATCCCACTGAACATCTGTTAAGCTATTTCCTTATTTTATGCCAGACAGTATAACTAATTTATTTTAGTCCCTATATTAAACAGAAACACAGATCGCTATTTTAAAGGAAGTTGGACAGTTCTGTGCTACTCCATCTAATCAGAAAATTTTGAAATAGTGGGAATTTAGTGAAAACACTTCTCCTTGATAGGGCTCTGTAACCAAAGAGGGAAATCATTGAAACTGCAGGTTTTTTCATTCCTATTGTTTTAATTTGGAAATATGAAAGCTATAAAGACATATAATTCAAAAATATGCTAAACCTTGACAAGACTGACAGACACAAAGAGGAAAACTCTTGCTTTGTAGAAGTTAGTGACAAAATACCGGTTGATCTTAAAGATGCCAAAATTACATCAAAGTATTTCTTGTGCCTCAAATGATAAGAATGTGATTTACAACATCCTGTATTGATCCTACCATTCAAATATTTCGCATACTCATGTTCACCGTATTTTGTCTTTATTTCGGATGCTGTCATTCTGATGGTGCAAATATTGGAATATAGTACTTTGGCGTGCTGACGGCTATTCTGTTAACAGCTTGGGACTATGACTAGCACTGCTGGTTCCATATTGCTGGTAAACAGAAATCCTGTTCTGTAGATGTCTAAGGCTTCACAAAATTTGATGACAAACTGTTAGCAGTAACTTTTGAAATTCTTTAACATACTAATTAAAAGTCATCTTCCTAAAAATTACAAAACCAGCTCAGTAATGGCAAATTAACTGTACCATTGGACTCTAAACGTATAAGCTTCAGAGCCCACAGCAGGATCTACTAGATATTTATGCCCAGTATTGACATGACAAACCTCATAGTATTTTTCTTAAGAGGGACCTGAGCAGGTTCCCAGAGTTTCCCTCCCCATTTGATAATCTGTACATCACTGCACCCTTTCTTTTCCACTCATAGACACACATGCACAGTCTCTCTTGTGGTTTCTGTAGCCATAGCTGTGACATGCAGCATTTAGGACCAAGCAGAACTTGCACTATAGCTGGAGACATTCTCTTTATTGCAGAAACCTTAGGGAGTGAAGTACTACATGTCCTTTGGAACTGAGATGAGCTAGAATAACTGAGTGATATTTGTATGCCAGGTGTGGAGACTTTGAACTTGCTAGTGAATCTGCTGTTGCACTCAGAAAAAAAACAGGATGGCCTACAGCTGACCATTTTCTTTGGGAATTGGAGATATTGTTTAACCAATGTAAAATGCTCTGACAACAGTGTTTCTTTTTGACATAAAAATTGTAACTGTGCTTACTGATGGTAATGTAATTAAGTGATAAACATGCACCAAAAGGTAGATGCTATACCCTGGCTGGTCAATATCAAGATTCCTTCAGTAATATACAGACAAAGAAGCTTAGCAATTCCCAGCCCATGCTCCGAGTAACTACAGCAGCCATGGCTACATGAAAGTTGGCGATCGATTCTCAGGCAGAAAGGTAAACAAGTTCCTTAAAATTAAGATTAGTGTTTAAAATAAAGTTGGGGAGGGAGAGGGAGAAGGAACAGAGAAAACATAATTGCTGCCCCTGTGTCCTAGCATGAAAATATCTTTGCTCTATTATTATTGCAGCTGATACAAACTGAGAGGTTTATAGAGACATTGTACTCTAGTTTGTGAAAAGCCTTACTTTACCCGATGCTCCAAATTAAGATTTCCAGGCATCCAATTTAATCTTCTAATCCAATAATCCTAAAATCCAGTAATTAAAGAATGTTTTGACAAAGCAACCTGAAGCTCACTCCTCTAATTATGCTGCGTAGTTTAACTGCCTTCAAATATACAGATTTTTTTCCACGTAAAATATGCATGCAGTGCAACTAAACATACTGCATTAACAGACACTTCTTGGAGAATGTAGCTTTCAATAGCTTAGTTGGAACTGAAACTAGAGCAAGACATTTCTTTGCCAAGGAAGAAAATTCCAAGAGAAATGTTCTCTTAAACAGTTCCTGTTTCCTTGCTGAGAATGAATGCAATTATACCTGTAACTGTAACTGGTATCTGAGACCAATAAGATATTTTTAAAAGTATTTAATAAACTGTTTCTAGAAAGCCTTCTCTTGTGTCACTGTGGATTGGATTTGTCTTTAAGGACTGTCATTTTGCTGATTTTTTCAATCAGAAAGTGCAGAATCTGATGCTTTAGAATGAGAGACAGGCAATGTTGTTCAAGTACTGAAGCCATGGAGAGACTGGAAACTTCAGTGATGCAGGAATTCACACTATGTGGTTAATTTAAGATAATAACAACAAGACCTCTGTGTATTCTTCCTGTGCTGGAATTATACTTTATCAGGACTAACAACTCTTCCCTGCTCCACTCCTAAGCATTAAATCAAGCCTTCCTTTATTGAGCTGTTCTTCTGAGCTGGTAGCAGGTATGAAGGTTAGCAGAGGTCTGACTAATCTCCAGACAGTTCCTCTCTGATAAAGGACCAGAGACATTTCCCCTATTCTAACAAGTTGCTGCTGTTGGCCCTGCTGCCTGCACTGCCGTACCCAAACTAGACAGTGCAACTTCCATGCTAGACTCACTCTCCAGCAGGAGCTCCCAATGGCTAAGACCCATACTGAGTTTTTTAACTCATGCTCCACTCCATCTCCTGATCTTCAGTCTGCTTTACTCCTTGGGCTGTAATGCTTCTGTGGGCTGCAGAAGTGAACAAGCTAAGGAATTAATTAGGAGCTTGACTGCTAATCTCTGAAATGGCAAGTAGCTTGTATTGTGGGTGAGTGCATTTCAGGCACCATACCAAAAATAAATAAATAAAAAAGAGTAGAATGAGGAAGAGGTGGTGTGAGGGGCAGCTTACGAGGCCTCAAATGATACCCAATCCATCACCTTCTCTACAACTGAAGCTGCAGCTTGATGAGGATGGAAAGACTCATGAATGAGAGGCTTTAGAGCATGGAAAAGAATTATACAGCAGGCCTGGGAGATGTAAAAGCATCTGGAATTGTGGACAGGAGTGCAAAAATATTTGTGTGATCAGTTAATATGTAAGAAGAATTAGGAATGTATAAGATTTGCCCCGGTAGCTTAAAAAGAAACTGAAGGATACATTTAATTTATTGCAGCAGAAAACCAGAAATAATGGTTAAGCAATACAAATACAAATTCTATTGTCTAAGCTGCAAAGGCCCTGGAAATGACTTGCTAGATGCTTAAAACTAGTTTAAAGAGCACACATTTCCAGCAGGTTTAGGGTTGTATGTTTAGCGTTGCATTTTCAGAATTCTGAATTGGGACCCAGGTTAAGCATGAAGGCTGCACTATTACAAGCTGATACAGTATGTGTCTCTGTCAAACTACTAGTTTGCTAGCAAAACAAATCACAATATTCTTTTTGTGAGCTCTGTTGACCTCCAACCTGGTAAGAGGATAAAATGTTAAAAAGCACAGAAATAGACAAGAGCATTTTTTACAAGTGAAACCTTTGTAATAGCAAGACTGTGTGTGACAGGAAGGCTTGGCTTGTTTGTTGTTTGTTTGGGGGATTTAGGGAGTAATGAACAAAGCAATTGCAAGAGACAAAGATATGCAGCTTTTGCATTGTCCCAGCAATCTAGGGGAATTGAATCCTCTGGAGTGCTTTGAGTTCATTCTTGTAATCCTCTCATTTACTCTTTCATTCAGTTAGCCCTGAATATTCCACCGGATGTGAGCTGCAGTTGGCTTGTGTTAGTCAGTGCCCATGTTTTGCTTTTAATTTTTTGCTGGGCAGGAACCCTTCTCTTTAGTTTTTGCTTCCTTTTAAATGCATCATTTTATTATCAGGCCTTCTCCAGCTTATCCATGGTTGACAGCATTATTATTAAGGAATACAGTGAGATTAATCAAGTGACATACTGAATATTCCTTTTTTTACTAATGGTCTCCTATAACTTCACAAACTTAAAATTTTTATGTTGGTATTTTATACATGTTTTTAAAAATCTAACAATCCAGAGGCTACGAGTCTTTTTTTTTTTTTTTTTTTTTTTATCAGATATATGTTGTATAGGCTGAGACAAAAGCCATGGATCAGCAATGTTTCTTTTGCCTAAACATGCCTACTAGCATTAAACACCACTCCAAAACAAGGTGTTGCTATGCACCTGCTACTTTAATTCATATTAGGTTATTAAAATGGCAACAAAGTGTCAGATTGGAAAAAGGAGCATTAGGATCTGCTAGAAGACATCAAAAGTAGACAGATTATGAATCCTGGTATGCTACTGGAGTATTGTCTAAATTTAGATTCTTTGTGGATAAAATTTGTAAATTATAACCTCTGAGATAAACTGCCATACTCCTTTGAAGTGAACAAAGTTGTTTTAGTTTATACCCGCTGAAGATCTAGAGCTCTTTTTTCTTGCATAAAACATGAATGACTGGCATTTGCACAACTGTCCAGCCAGTCTGTCTCTGTAAAGGACAAGTATGAAGGAAATTGTTTTTGCAAGGAAACTGAGATACCTTTTCTTCCTGCAAGGCACCCTCCCCAGACACTGTCCAAAACAGGATACTGAGCTAGATAGGCTTTTGGGCTGACCCAGTTCTTCTTAACTTCTTACATATTCCTACATTTTATCTGGACCCAAAGCTGTTGTTTCTCTCTTGCTTTTAGGCCCTGTCAGGCAGATCTAGGTAAGCACAAGACTGTGCCCCACTCAGTACTGAAACAGTGTGCTGAGATCTAGTCCCTTTCTGTGAAACACTGGGATGGATCCTTTCTGTTCGTATTTACCCAATGAGAACTTGGTAAGGCTTTGAATGTTCGTTCTGCCAAAAGGAGAATTGTGCATTTTGTCAACTTTACAGGGGAGATATACAGTAAGCAAAATGGCTGCTTTATTTCCAAGAACTACAAAGTGGCTGCTATAATTGTGTGTTGCAATGCTGCTGACATCCTCCTTTGTGTCCCAGGATACAGGGTAGTGGCATGTATTGTCTCAGCTGAGAAAAGATGAAAAACAAAACATTGCTGATCCACGGATATGGGACAAGCTGGTTCTTGAAAATCAAGTGCCCTGAAACCTTGCTATAGCAACTCTAAGCCTTTGAGAAAAAGCTTGCATGCGTTTTCAGAATTTGAACTGCACATAAGTAGAAAATTTTAAAGGTTTAAGACCAGCAAAGAAGACATTTCAAAAGTAAAAAAGCATCAACCATGCCTTGAGCACCAATAGATGCTTAATTGCAATGAAGAAAGGAATGAAATATAAATGTTGAAGTTATATGCAGAATACTCTAGGAATATCTGTGACTACTTAGTGAAGGAACTGAATATATCAGATCTGGTTTCCAAGTCTAGAAATTCTTTAGCACACAGATGGTCTAGAATTCAGTGGAAACAACAGTATTACATCATAAGTCAGTTGTTTAACAAACTCTGTGTTTATATAAACCACGGGTAGACATAGTATTACTGTGAGACTGTGGTTGAGAAATCAAGCACTCAGAGGTCAGAAAATGCAGCACAGGTCAAAACACAATCATAATTCTCCCCTTTTCTTGCTTATATGTTAAAACATGAGATTGAAGGCTACACTGACTCATGTCAGAGCCTTGATTGCAATAACAGGCTTTAATGGCCCTTACTAGCCTCACCTGTGGCCTTCACCCACCCCGGGCTTTGGGCCCAGGAGCACCATTTAGGCTCAGCCTGAGGCCTTCAATTCTTGCTTTAGCTGTGCTATAGGTGTGCTACTGCCTGGTTACAGACCCTGCTGACCTGAACCTGGACTCATGGACTGATTTCTCTGCAAGACCTTGGCTCTGCCCTGTCACTATGGACCTGTGATCCAGTGACTACAGGGCTGTGTCTGGCCCTGGTTAGTCTCACCCTGACCTATAAATTGACTTCCTGGCTTGTCCTTGGACATGCTTTTTCACCACAGAATTGCCTGATTATTAGCTGCTGTTCTCTGGGCCTGCCCTGCTCCCTTCCTTGAGTACTGTGGCATGGATGGGTCTGGCTGGCAAGACCCCTGCTGTGCTCCCCAACCTTTAGAGAGTATTATACTTCATGTTACGCTTTTCTAAAGCGTGACAGTTTCCTACAAAGACCCACCTTCCCCAGCAAAATTTGGAGACTAATCCTGGAGTTAATCTTCACAGTTATGGATCACAGGTAAAAGAATGAAAGCAGTTATTAAAATCTTACAGTTATTGCAACTTTTTTTAAGGAGCTAATGAAATCAATGGATTGATTTCAACAGATGCCTTTCATAAAAAGTAAACTTTCAAAGCCTGGTTAAATATTTTAGTGGGGTCTTGTATGAGACTTTGCAAAAACACTTACTGGCCTTCTAACATTTAACTTCTTAAATTTGTTTTCAAATTTTTCTAGACTTCAGTTTCCTTCAGGAAATCCTGAGACTTCCTTTAGGAAAAAAAAACCAAATAACTGATTCAGAAGATACTTTTACTCTTGTGTCAGAGACACAAGAGTGTTCCACCTCTGCTACTATTTTTCTAAGATCAGAATTTCAACAGAAAATGTTGAGAAAAGGCTGTAGCATTTTTAAACTGACAAACCATTGCATGCTTCTAGTCTTAAGCATTTGTGAAGACAGTAGGTGAAAATACCGGCATCTTTGAATTCAGTGGCTCCTGTTGATTTCTAAGTGGAAATGACCAAGATTTTACCCAATAGCTAAAACAGGGAGACCATTCTGCCAAATTAAATGTTTCCGGGGGGGGGGGGGAGGGATGAGTCAGGAGATGTCTCCTGGCAAGAATACAACGCACAAGAGAAATTGAACTGACAGAAAAGATACTGCGCAAAGACATTCTCATGGATAAAATATGTTATTTTATATAGCCAAGGAAACTTCAAGTATTTAAGAAGGGGGGCTGGAGGGAGCAGGGGGAGGGGGAAGAGAATCTTGATCTATTGTGTATTAGTGTGGTACAGCCAGAAAGCAGTGCTCAGTGGCTCTGGTGTTGGCAGTATGAAAGCTCAGGCCCAGCACCTGGGTGTTTTCTAATCTATTGAAGTTCATTCACCAGTTCCAAGATGAAATTGTAAAGATGTTCTAAGAGCTAGAAAGACTGAAACCAGGTGAGATTTGAAAAAAAGCATCACAAGGGTAAAAAATTGGTCTTTTGAAGCTTTACATTTAAGGAAAGAGTTGGGTTTGTGCCTTTAAAAACAACCTTCCTGATACTACAAATTCAAAAATTTGCTATAGCAAGCCACATGGCATATACTTATCTTCGAGAGGAAGGGGAAGATAGATCATTTCACAAGTGAGAAATGGCTTTCAGGTGTCACTCCACTTTCAGGTTCCAACTTCAGTGAACAACTTGGTCAATATGGTCCCATGGTACTGGGTTCACTATCCCCAGCTATCTTGTTTCTTCTCAGGGATTTGGACTACTTATGTGTTATTGCAGCTCTTCTGCTGGTAACAAAGCATAATCCTGGTGCTGAAGCAGTGTTTGAACTGCTTGCAGGCTGCAGGTACTGAAAAAGTTACAGGTGGGCATTCCCAACCAAGGTATGAGTGTGTGGAAACATGCTAGGTACATATACATGCATCTGTTTATGTCTAGATGCTCATACTCACGCACGTGAAACTTGAAGCACAACAGCTGTTTTTGGACAACAAAATCAGTCACTCCATTTCTTGGTATATTGTGGAAGAGCTTAAAAGAGCTCTCTATCCCAGCATTTGTCTTATTCTATCTGCTCCATTTACTCTACCCCCAATACCTTTCTTTTCAGCTACAGAAACACTTTACCATTTGATAATATGCTTTCCTTGTGCAAATACTGTAAGAAGAGCTCTTTTAAACCTCTTTCCAGGTTGTGAGTTAAGAATATAATAAGTAATTAGCTTATGTATCTGAAACACAGAAAGGAAAGTTTGTTTTAAGTAGTACTGTTTAAACATTCTCTTTTGGCCTTGTCCTCATGCAGAAGTTTGAACTTACAGTATTAAGTGGACAGGAAAGTACTGCTACCCACTCTCCTACGTTATTTACATCAGTATGAGATCATGTCATGATGCAGAACAGTGTCTTTTCATTTGTGGCAATTAAGCCGCATTCCATATTAGTTAACTTCAATGCTTTCCAGTTAACCTTTATAAAAAGAATCAATGTAATACTCAGCAGGGAATGTGACATCTTAAAAACAATTAATGTAAAAACAAGAGTCATTTTACTTTGATTGAATATATGGTGTCACCAAACAATGAGCATTTATTTGTCTCCAGAAACAATGAATAGTTGCACTCTCAGTGCTGATGAAATCTTTTCTATTGTCCCAAGAGAAACTGTTTTCTCTGTGCTCTCTGGAAGACCGTTCTGAACAAAACGCTAAGGGTCTGCATTCAGGTATAAAAGTTTTAGTGAACGTTTTCTTTTTAAAGCTAGATTTCCTTAGCTTGGTAAAAGCTATACACACATAATAGTAATATCAGCTTCCTTGTGTAAAAGGATGGTGGAAGTTTTGACTCTGACTTTGGACATTCCAAAAAATATCTATCATAGCAAGAAGTAGTCTGAACCACATGAATTGGCACCATATTTTGATGTCAGGGCAAAAAGGTAGGAGTGATGGCATGACAACAACTAGTAGTTTTTCATACTCTGGCTTTGACTGTGAACTGTGCAATGGCAAACACAAATCTGTATTGTGGAATCTGTAAACAATTCACTTTCTCTTCTTCTGTCACTATATTTTTGACAGTAAAAAAAACACCCTGATGATACAATGCTCCTCCATCATGTTATGCTGTTTAACCATGCTAGCACTATATTCGGCTGCTGATTTTTGTGAAACTCTGAGATGTTTCCACATGGGATTAGGATCACACTTCTGTTCCTATTGTTCCACTAAAGTTTTTAGTATTGCAGCTTTTTATCTATATTGCTCAAGTGAAAGAAGCCTTGAAAAGCTTGAAGATGTAGTCCGCCAATATTACTGTCAAAACAGCAGAACTGTCTGGCACAAGATCTGGCTCTCTGTAAAGCCAAAGTTACATTACCCACTTTTTGCCTAACTACTTAGCCTCTTCTCAATCTGGCTGTTTCAAAATTAACCATATTACTCCTGCACCATATGTTCAGATGCCCCAAGGGAGAAGGGAGTTGTCTTTTAATTGGCTCACTGTCTTCTAATGAGGCAGGGGACTTGTGATCTCAGCATGTTGTGGCTCATAAATGGTAGGATGTACCCATATATGCTCACTAAAAAACCTGCAAATGCTTTCATCTTAACCATTTCACTGAAAGGTTTGATTTTTTTTTTTTAATGTTAACAAATATTCAATTATTGTTTTTATTCCTTAAAATCTGTTTCAGTTCTCAAGGATCTGAACTAGTTAAAGATGTTGTACAAGCTGTTGAAGAGAAGCCTCCTGCTCTTCAACAATAACAAAAAAGTTACAAAATTTATACAGAATAGTATCACGTGCTAGCACCATTATGTTAGGATCTGATCAGATAAGTGAGCTTTGCTTTCATTGAAGAATCTAATCTTGATTGTATCAGGTAGCCCCTAAATGACAGCTTTGGAATTTTTCCTCTATAAAGGATCCTTCATGCTCTTGGTCTGGAAATTTTCAAATTCCAGAGGTTTTTACTGAGAAATCAAAAGCAGTATTTTTTCCAACCCCCCTCTGGTTTTCAAAGTAGCAGGTTGATCATGGAAAAACTTCCCCTTGGCTCTCAACCGGGGGTTATAAATATCTAAAAGCTAAATCCTAGTTTGGGGTTATTTTTATTTTCTTTCTCCAAGATCTCTTTTCTGGAGATGTTTTTGAGCTTTAGATCTTTTACTTGCTTTGCTACAGAACTGATGAAAGTCTGAGATCTCAATCAAAGGCTTAACAAAACAATAATCCTCTATTGCCCTAATTCTTCTCAGAAACATCTCTGACAAGACAGTCCTTAAGCTTTTACTTCTTTTGCTGCTTAAAATTACTTTCCTAATTAGAAGGAATTGTTTCCTTCCCAAGTCTTTTTGCCTGAAGAACATTGTATTTATTGGTTAGCATCACTTGGTTATTTAGCTGCCTCATGCAAATAGTGTGACTGTGATAACATCTTACATCCCTCAAAGATTTCAACTTCCTTCTTTAATGCGTCTTCACAATCAGTGCATTTCCATTCAAAGTAAAAACAAAACCAAAATAAAACCCCCAGACGGTAAAACAAATAGGGAAAAACTTGAACTACATAGCTGAATGTAATCACTAGCTCTCAAGAACATTACAATTTAAAACTAAATCTTTTCCAGGTTTATACACTTCCATACTAATTCTGACTGAGTTTACAGGCAAGGTTTCTAACAGGAATTAGAATATGTGAAGGCAGAATAGATAAAGCTCAGTGTTAGACACTGAGCAGAGAACGTAATCGGACTTTCATACCAGAGAAATTATTTACTATTTTTTAACCTAGCAGCTGCTCTAGCTTACAGGTGATGAAGGCCCCCATTTCAGGAAGGTGCCTACGCAGAAATAGTACTGGTAGCTTCAGGTATGTGAGTAATCCTGCATATCCAGGTTCAACACAAGCTCAGATGCCACCCTGACTAGGTTTCAGTCATAATGAATTTACCTGCCAGCCAATTTTAGTGTGCAAGCTGTTGGCACAGACTACCCCATTGGAAGAAGTTCCTGACGTGCTGCAAGCTAAAATGATATGGTTAGCCAAGATCATGGGAAGAGAAGATCATGAAGAACTTAGACACAGGACAAAAAAAAATAACTGTGCATTATTAAAGTAGACAAATTTCAGTCCAGTTGAATTAAAAATAACTAACACTAAATCAGATGGCCCTATTAACTTGTGTTGAATTGACTACTATTTGAATGGCATTTGTTGGTACCTTTACAAAAGGCTGCTAAGTGAAGATATAATGCATAGCATGTAAGAAGAAAAAAATAGAAATTAAGATGGAAGAAATTATAAGACCTATTGCAGGCAACTGTGTGACTAAGTAGTTGTTATCATGTCAAACAGCTAGTAGGTATGCCTGCAGCTGATTTGATTCCTTTCTTCAAAAGTGAGCTGGAATAGATGTTCAAACAGCTGAATGTCTCCTCCTATGCCTGTGAATGCCGCTGTGTCAATCTGAGAGAAGTAGTTGAAGCTGGAGCAATTCTCTCTCCTCACTCACTCATAGCCCAGCATAGAGAGACCACCACTGACCCATGACAAGTTAATTCCTCTCCCCAGGGTACCGAAGTCTGGGAACAGACCATTTTTCCTCATTCAAATTCCCTTCAAATTCCATTGAAAGAACCAGATAAAATATTTTATAAAATATTTCTTTCCCTCATGTCAGTAACTGAATGCAAGGGGATACTAATTAATGAGATTTAAAATATGACTGAATTGTTATATGAATAACAATTCCTGCTGATTCCACTCTTTAGGTCAAATATCTTTCTAGACCAGAAAAATTCTTTTATTAGTTGGAAACACGAAGATACCTTTCTCTTTGTTTTGTTGCACAGTTGGCAAAGTACTTTAGGAAGTATTTTTGCTTTTGGATCTTTCTATTCAAGAGAGTACACAAAACTTGACAAGGCATTAGTTTGTGCTGTAAAAACAATTCCCACATACTTTGGCACACGTTTTTTTAATTTAAAGAAAGACAGTGATTTGTGGAAATAATCTCTTTACTTTGAAGTGAAGTATTGCATGCAAATGAAATACTCTCCTATTCTTGACATGTGAAATATTCCTGAGATTGCCTCTGAAAATTCTTGAATGAGTGAGTGGTTTACACACTATAGTTCAAAGCTTTGTTTAGATGACAGAAGCTACTTATGCACCTCTTTTGATATCAGAAGAGGAACAGAACAGGCTGGCTTTATTTGCATTATTATTGGCCACAGTTCTGCAATGGAGTTTTATATTTCTGATTAAAATCGAGTTTATATATCAGTAATGATGAACAGAGATCTCTGTGGTCTAACAAGATTTTCTAAGTGAAGGGTTGTTACCCTAACAGCTTGGTATAGGCAGGTATGCAGTTGAAACACAAGAAAAAGGAGAGACAGGACTCTTCTTTCTCATAGTCCAAATCTGTAAGGGGCCACTTATTGCTCTAATGAATCTAGCAGATATTGAGAAGATAAATTTGTACAGCTGGACAAGCAATTGGATCAGAATAAAGAAATGCTGAACTAACTTGATATCTAACAAAATCTGGGAAACAGATCCGATCTCTTGGAAAGCAAGTGCAGAACAGCAGAAATGAAAGAGCACACAGGCCATGCAGAAAACTTCAAGTGTACACTGACTACATAAGCAGCAGTCATGGCAATGAAAAAAAGCTCTCTGATTGACAACAAATAAGCTGATGAGGCAAAATAAACTCAGCTGCTTTACAGGTCCACATGCAAATGTGGAGGAAGCTGAAATGCATAGCAGAGCCAGCTGGCTGTTCCTGAGAGTGGGCCCACTGCCAGGCAGCTGTGGCAGAGGGAGTCAAAGCCAGTAGCCACCTCTCAATGACCTGAGCTACCCTGATACTTTCTATTGGGAAGGGAGGAGTTGAATATATTTTGTGCAAATAAGCATGAGTTTTGTTAATTGTTATTTAAAAATACCTATAAAGTCAGTGTTCCACAGTCTGTTCGTATTCCGAAAAAATCAAGGGCAGAAGAACCTCTCAGTATAAGGACAATAAAAAGTTTAAATCATTTTCTTTATCCTTGGAGAGAAGTAAGAACGGAAACTCTACACAAGGACTTAAAGACAAGGTTATCTTATCAAAAGAATCTTAGATAGTGAGATTGACCTCTTTGCTGCCAATTTAGTAATTTAGTTTTGAATTTCTGTTGTGATTTTTTTTTTCACTTTTTCTACACTTCCAACACTTCTATTAATTAATATACGCAAAACTGTGCCCAGATCCGGCTGGTCAAATTTTAAGGACACATTTTAAAAACAAGCTAATGTTCTGTTTGCAAAAGAAAGCTGACTCTCAGAGCCACTGCATTATAAACATAGGTCAGCACATTTGCGAAACTAGGTATTTGTCCTTCTTCAAAGATTAGTGGTATCTCTTCAGTGTAGTGTTAGAAGATACATTAGTGCAAACGCTATCAGCTGCCCCTGCTATTCCAACAAAACCAAACAAGTATTTTCATTGCACTCTGAAAAAGAAAAATCACTGAACTCCTTATCTCTCTCACATTTAATTAGAGGATGTAAAAAAACAAACACAACAACTATATACACAATACGGTCTCTTCTTGCATTCTTGCATTTAGGAAAGGAAAAGATAAGTTTTTCCACATATTCTTGTTTTCATCCTAGTGAAAAGAATGAAAATCATTTTCAGTATCCAGAGTGTCTGCACCTGGGGCCTAAATGAAGGGAAGTAGGTAAATAGTTCCAAGTAATTAATGTAATGGCTCAGAGGGGCCACAGAAGGAAAGGGGAGTTTCTCCAGTTTAAATGTTTGCATTCATGTCTTGCCTAGAGGAGAAAAAAAAAAAAAAAAAAAAAAAAGGAAAAAAAAAAAAGCTGTCTCCTGGTTTGCATTTCCCCAGTGAAAGGTTCCATTTGTCTTACTGTCATTCCAACATGTGCGTCATTCGCAACTTTCCCTGCTTGAAATATGTAAGTATCGTACAAAGCAAGATTTTTCTTCTGATCTTTTAGGATTTTGCTAGAATTGTAGAGTGTATTTTAAAAAGTAAACCAGTAAAGGCAGATTGAGTTTAGAGTGTGCTGGGTAGTTTTTTGAAAGTGGCTGAAGGCTAGGTCCCCAGAAGGTTTGGTACAGCAATGCTTTACCAACCACTGGAATCCAAAACCGAGAATATGGTGCACTGGCTCCTTCCATGCTGGGGGAAAGAGGGTCCAACACAGAAGTGACCAAAGCTGATGGGTAACACCCCAACTGGCCACCAACAAAGACTGAAGAAAGGGTGATGGAACTTGAGTCCCATCTGTTTCTGATACTCAGGTTCCTTAATGCGAGCTGTAGAGATGCAACAATCGCCAAAACACAATTCTGAACCCTATTCTGGAGTTAGAAATGCCAAGTTTTTTCCACAAGACAGGAGAGGGGGGCAAAAAAAAGTAGCATTACTTCTGTTTCAACTAATAGTTTGGTGAATAGTGGGTTCAGATAGCAGAAGTCTGGGTTCAAGTCTTGACTCTTCCTGAGAGGATTAGATTTGCATTGCTAACTTTCCATTTCGAGAACTCCAGTATAAGGATGTTTAGGGGAGGCACTTCTAGTTTCTCCTGTGGAAGTGAAAATACTTCCCAACAGAAATGGTATGATGACAAAAGATTAAATACAGCTATTTATCTGAATAGTTTGTGCATTCATCAAAGTTGGGGAAGCCTAGATCTCTGTCTCTGTTGAAATTAGTACTTAATGCTTAATCCTGAGGAGGGCAGGCCCCACAAGACAAACTTTCTGTCTTCAGCCCATCTTTGTGTCCCTTTCTGTCATATGACTTGGAGTGTCAGAAATATCTCCCATGACGGGAGCTCAGGCATCATCATTTCCTGTGTTGAAAAGATTTGCCTAATGCATGAGATAGTATTGCCAACTCTCACAAGAACTGCATTTCATGTTCACATGGCAAGTCTGCAGTCACAGTCCTAGGTAATATAAATTTCCTTCTGTTTGATGCAGTATATAAACATGTAAGGGACATACACTCTCCTGCAAGTTGATAGTGGTGGACTTGATGAGAAAAATGGAGATTGCAACATGCCAAATTCATCTGATCAGAAGCCAGCAAGCATATGTTAAGCTTGGTCTGCATTTAAGAGGTTTCCTAATGCAGTGATCTTGGCAAAGACTACCAAGAGTAGATGCCGCTCAAGTTAGACAAAAAGCTTTAAGGGCTTCCCCAAACAAAGCAAGCTGCACTGTCTGCTCTAAACTGTGCCTATAGCAGAGCTGTTACCAAGTGTGGCAAGTCACAGCCTTAGTTTCATTTTGATACATAACAAGTATCTTCTGTTGACCTGGTCTAGAAAAGGGTTAATTTTAAATCTCTACCATGCTGGCTGGGTCTCAAATGAGTGACCACCGACGAAAGTCTTACTAAGTGAGGTCATGTCTAAAAGTACCTTCTCAGGTTAGGCATACAAATCCGGTATAAGAAGCAGAGTAACTGTTTTTGGTACAAGATTGCTTTGGCAAAACTCTGCTTCTTCCATATAGTATGTTTCAGCTCCTATAACAAGCTACATCATAAGAAAAAATGTAGTTTTAAGTTTCCCCTCAATACAGTGAGTTAATTCCAAGTTAATTCTATATGCAGAGCAAGTACATAGGGAAGCAATTCACAGAAGGACCAACAAAAGTAATAAATAAATAAATAAATAAATAAATCCTCCTCAACAGAATTCCAGATAGCATAACATGGGAGCATCAGCTTCACATAACCGAAGATTTTTATTTTTTTGAATATTTAAATGATTTTTTGAACAATAAGCTCTTATCCAACTCTCAATGGCCTTGCAACTAAAAATATGCTCTATTTAGTATTTCTTTCAATTTGTTTTAGACAGCACCAATCGTTTTCTCAGAAGATATGATCACTGTTTGGCAGAAACACACTTGCAAAAATAAACTAACCCCAGAAAAGTTTGAAGAGATGTATTTGGATATAAATGTGGAGACTGACTCTTGCCTATATCCAAAATAAAACAGACTGTGCAACAGTTTTCTTTGCTAAAAGTAAACATCCTAAAACTGATAAGCTTTACAGAAAGAGAAACTGACTGCAGGACATAACTACCATCACCAGTATTTTAAGAGCACCCTCTACAGTCACAAAATACTATCTAACGAAGAAAAGCTCTTTTACCTAGAGAAAATAGTATTAACTGAAACTGCAGCGCATTAGAGTCTCACATCTATATGAACAGCTCTTTTTGAGTGCCTGGAGCCCCAAAAAAGACTAGCAGGCTTTGCATGAGTGCCAGAAATAGATCCCATTTCATCATTAAAACCTCCATATTTGAGGATTTAAAGCATCTTAAATGTTCTGAGATGATTCAGTAGTAGGCTTTAACTACTTTTCTCTAAGAAGAAGTTGTGGGATTTGAAATGCAAGCTCTAAAGAGTGCTTACAATTGTCCATAGAAAGCATGAAAATAACCATAGTAAAGCCCATGATGAAATAGGTCCCCCCCCCTTTTTTTTTTTAGTTCTTGTAATACTTTTTGTAAGAATTGTGCAAAACAAAGCACTTCCTTCACTTCACAGGCTGAACTGGAAAAAAAAAAACGAAAAAAAAAATTCTCCATTAAGTGCTTATGCACATATACATTCTATTGTACAAATACTTAGCTCTTGCTTGGTTTTGAGCTTTGCTTAACAGCTCCCATAAAGCACATGGCAAGTCCTTCCTGGAGCTTCAAACTGAGGAGAGACAGGGTAGAGTGCCTCTGAGATCTCTCTGAGACTCTGACTCACTCTCTGAGAAGTGAGTAAAAAACTACCTCCATTTTTTTTTCCTTGAAAAAAAGAAAAAGCAGTTTCCAGATCACTCATCCATTTTTCCCTCTTCTTTCCCCACTTCGGTCTCTAAATGTTATGTTATATCCCTGAGTATTTTTCCATGTTTAATTTTAAGTAACTGTCCATTGAACTCAACGGGATTGAAGAATGTATTTTAAGATAAATACATGCTTAAGCAGGTTTTTTTTGCACCAGATCACTAGTCTTGACAAAACAAACCTGCGAAGGTGAGAAATTCCAATCCTCTAAGATGCATCTTTCTTAACATGTATTTCTGAGTATTGCCTAGATTTAGAAAGACATTGTTATTCTCTCCAGCCTTCAGTGAATCAGTGGTTAAGATACTGCAGGAGTTTCAGGAGCAATGCTTCACCTTTAAAAAAGAAGAACCAATTTCTGCTTACATTATTTTTGTGAGTAGCTCCTTAAAGTCTCTTATATTGGCCATTACTGAAACATTTATGCCTTTTCTGGAGCTTAGCTTCACAGAGCTGTTTTGATTGTGTCCCCTCATCTGATTAAGAGAGTGTGGGAGCTGTCTAAAGCTAAAAACATTCTTAAGAATATCAAAGGTAATACTTTCTTCTGGTCTTAATTTGCATATTACTGAGATGTATCAGAATAGTTAAAACAACTATTCCCACCAGGTGGTGCTATTGCACAACATCATGAATTACACTGCCTAAAACATCAAAATAAAATTAGGTGAAAGGTGTTTGATTAGATTTTTATAGGCTTCGATTTTTTTCCTCATCTGCATTCAAAAGCAGGAGAATGAAGCACTAACTAAGATGAAAGCATTCCCATAAGAAAAAATTGTTAATGATTTTAACAATATATTTTTATATGTGATATAGATGATTTTATCTCTGTTTCAGAAGCCTAAATCTAGAATATCCAAGCCAGGTCAAAATCCAAGACTATATTTAGATTTTTAGCTCCATATAGAAAACGTGGAGCCTACATTTTTTGGGTGGATATTGACCCTAGTTCTTATCAAGGGCATATGCAAACTTTCATGAAAACTGAATATAAGATGCAATGTTTGTGAATCCCCATGCAATTTAAGGGACTAATTCCTAGATACAATAAACTAAATCAACTTTGTACTGCTATATTTTTCCTAAACAGTACATTTTAAAATACAAAAGCATTAATTTTTTCTTGTGTTCTGATATCATTGTTATGCTGACTACATGTCGAAGTGCTTGTATACCTTAGAACAAGATCATCTTTGATACGCACTTAAACAAAAGGAAGCTACTGAAAGGGAAACTAAGATTTGAAATTAGTATTTCTGAAATACACAGAACATGTTTGTCGCCAGGATGCTCATTACATGCCAGTCTGAAGAATTTAGACCTTAATTTTGCAAATATTTATATGACACACTTATCTTTACATATATGAAAAACATTTATATTTGCTATACATTAAGTGTATGTGTGTTATTTCAGCATGAAGGACTGAGCTTTTAAATTACTCAGGAAGTCTCTGCTATATCTTGCCATGAAATCTGTTTTTTCATTTTAACATAGTGCCTTCTGTATTCTTTTTTTTCTGATTAATTCTTGCACCTACTTAGATTGTAAAGCATTTTGGGGAAAGGATCAGTATCTGCATGAAGCTTGACAATGCCTCAGACAATGTCCTAATACTAAGGGCTTCATTATAATATAAATAAGACTAATGACTCTGGAGAGCTACATCTATGTAGAGCTATGTAATTTACTTTTTTTTTTTTTTTAAGTTATTCATTGTTTATGACAGTGATGACAGAAACAACTCTCCCTTTAAGTCTTCTTCAAACAAACTCATTGCTAATGCTACCAAATTACTAACTTTATATAATTTATGCACAATGGTGACTCAGTGTGTGCCACCCCCTAAAAAACAGATTGTTTCTGCAGTGTTGACATAGCTGAATCCTAGAAGGCTGGACTTGTCCAAGAGCAGCTACTGAGATGGGGGTAACAGCAGCGCAGATAACAGTAGCAGTGTTTTCTGGAACTTTAATGTAGATGTGCTTGGTAGTATCTAGGCTTTCTGCAGATTTTTCTTGGCAGAACTTTTTTTGTCTTTAATAGGATTGCATGAGTAAGGCTAGTGGGGCCCAAAAATGTATTATTAAGGTGATAAAAGAAAATTGGATATAGTTGGAAGTTGCCCAAGCAGAATGGGAAGCCAAAAAGTCTCATGGAGGCTAGACAGAACAATGTCAAAAATCTTCACGTTTGTATCAGTATTAATATTCAGTTAAATACTAAATTATATCCAAAGTATTAAATTAATACTAAAACTATCATACTATATGCAATCAAACTTTGTGTTGTGTGTATTTCAAGTAGCTTTTAAAGCCACCCACCTCCCATTCGCTTTGCACCCTTGAGTATCTTATCTCACCCTTGGTTTCTTCTGTAAGATTAACGATTGTCCAGTACTTATAATATAGTAGGAAGAGTATTAGTAAACTTGAGCTAACTAAAGTGAAGCTGCAGATGACAACTTATGGTTAGATCTTGATCTGCTAACGTTTCATTTAGCATGCATTAACTAACTTGAAGTAAAAGCTTGCATTTTTTCCTAGTGAAGGCATATCTGAAATTACTCATCTCATTCTACAATTTCTTCTGTCATTTTAGGTATTTTATTTGACACACCTTTCTGTGGAAAATATAATAAAGTCCTGCATTGTAAATACTTTCCTGGATAGCTGCTCTAATGACTGTGATTATTCAGACTTTTTTAAAGCATACTGCCTCTCCACATTGTGTGCATGGGTAGTATCAGCAGTACTCTGGACATTTAGCAGCTGCAAATGGAAAAATATGAGATGACAATACAAAAGACAGATTACAAAAAAAAAAAAAAAAAAGAAAAAAAAAGCTAGGAAAAGAAAAAAAAGGAAAGGTGAAAAAAGAAAAGAATGACCTCTCTTTCTGGTAATCTTTGGAGGAAGCAGAGATCATATGTTAGGAAAGCATCTGGTAAGAGTGTAAAATTAAATTTCTTCAAATAAACCAAATCCTCCTCTGGGAGGAAATTTACACCATAGTAAATTTAATGCATAAATATGACAGTTTCTTAGTGTTCTGTGATAGCTAGCGTTCTAATTTTTATAAAAGGGTATTTTTTCATGCTTGTATAACTCAAAGGTGCCTTGTTAAGTTCATAACTTTATAATCAACTCTCTAAGCATTCTGCTTAGGTAAACTATTTTGAGAAAAAAAATCAAGTAGGTGAAGATAATAGTAGAGACTAGAAAGGAGACCTGAATTTTGAAGATTGTATTTCTTGGGGAAAAAATTGAAAATGTCTATTACATACTTCATTGAATACAGTGATGATAATCTTGTCATTTCCTAAACAACAGATGTCTAACCTTTTATAATAATTTAAGAAAATCACTAAAACCCTTGCAATATATATTGTAAAAGATGTATCACAAGCAGTGTTTCAAAGTATCTGTATGCTGTGAGAAAGAAGGATTATTTCCTTTCCACTGTGAGAGAAATGAGTGACTCAGATCCTTTCCTGTAAGGAAATCAGGAGAATATAATAAAGTCATAATTCTGTTGACTATGTAGGTGAATAGTAAGAGATAAACATGTATCTTGCTAAGGCACTTTAAAATCAAGGTCTCCATACAGTCTAACTCAATGGCAAAGGAGAGCTGAATTTAGGGTGTGCTACACAATACCTGAGGTGTGCTGGAGTAGCTAGCAGCTGGAATTAATTTACAGCAGCACAAGCTGCTAGGGCATTACTGTTTGTTTTTGCTTTAGCTGCTTACTCCATTTTGTATTGTATTTCACAAGTGCCTGCTAATACACTGCCTGGACTGAGAGACATTAATCATGGTGTCAAGTCAGTTTTGTAAACAAGGACCAAAGCCTTCATTTAAAGAGGAGAAAGAGAAAAGTAGGTGGATGAGAGTGGGACAGGAAATTACAGTCTGCGCTGAAATGATATTCTGTATATGATCCATCTCTCGTCTTCCAAGCAATTCTATCTTGTTACTGTGTTTGTATGCGTTCCTTCAAAAAATTCAGACCTGTTTGGATGATCTTGAGCTTTTACTGAATTACAGATGAATTGTGACTCTAACTGAATAGTCTTAATGTTTGCAACATTGTTACACCGAATACTCATAAAACTAATATTCAGAATATACCAAAGATCTGCAAGAAACTTTTTGACAAAACTTTAACTGAAAACACCATTTTCATGAAAACATATAGGTTCAGATTAAACTTTCCTCAAAGGCTTATAAAGCTTAGAATAAAACTGTTAGTCAAAATCCAAAGGTCTCATTTTCAGTTTAGGATTCACATAGCTCAACAGTTTTAGTAATTGTGCTTCTACAGTCCCACTTTTTGTTTCTTTGGGTTTTTTTTTTTAATACAAAAAAAAAAAAGATACAAGAAGAATCTTGGCTTTATTCTTATGTGAAACTATTTTTCTGAAAATCTCAAAAAATGTGGGACAGGACAACAGTTTCCCAAGCAGTGTAATAAGGAGCATGCCACATTACAATTCAATTGCTTCCTGAGCTGTTACCTGATGGGTAATGTTTAATGAAAAAAATCAATTAAAGACTACATAATAATGACTAATAGTCATTGTGGCATTGTTGGTTTAGAAAGAAATGAATCTTATATTTTTTCTAGTTTACTTCTAAGTGCAATGGAAATGTATTATTGTATAACATTGTTGGTTAACACCCGTATAATTTCACCTCTAACAATAACCTGAAAGTTACAGGTTTATACACCTCTTTAGTAAAACATTTTGTTGCCTACTAAATTCAATTCCTTCACGCATTACAAAACTGGGGTAAGAACTGAACAAACTGTCAGCATATTTCTTCACACTTCAATTGTAATAACACATGGCAAAGTTGACAGTCAATTGAACTCACAGATATGCATATGGCCCTTAATTTTCTGGAGTATTCTAGATTCATGTAAGCTTTTTTATTTTTTTCTAGTACAGAGCCTAACACTGGATATGGTGCCCCAGAAATGAAGGTTGCATTGAGAACATTTGCTTTTCTAGTCACCCCCCCTTTTGTTATACATTCTAATTAAGACAGGTATTCTCTACAGCAAACTTGCACAATATCCTAGTGTACATTGCAGGTGTTTGCTAACTAGGCTTCTTTTAACAGAGACATAGGAAGTAGCAGAAGTGCATGGGAAGTGCCAAAAATGTGAAGAGCATATCCAGCACAGCTGGATTTAGAAGAGGATGTGTGCCTATACATACTGCTCTGTAGAACAACTTTGTAAGTGGTTTTCATGGCTCATACACTGAATTCTTCCTTCTTATGTTAACTGCCTTATGTTTCCCTCCCTGTTCTAGATATAAGCCTATCATTAAATTTTGGACTTTTTTTCAGTGTACTCACTATAGCCATCCCCCCCCCCCCCCCCGGACAATGCTGCTGTTTGTTTTATCTGGTTCAATTAAACTCTGAGAACAGATTTCTGAGGGTGGAAAGGGTTAACAGAGGCCCGTATCCTTCGAGATGCTTACAGTCACTCATGGATGTGCTGTACGCCACGCTTTTAAAAAAGCACGGCAGCGCCTCAGGTCTCTCCACATAGGCAGAATTTTCTGGAAATCTGGGAACACCTTTCGGCGGTATTTCTGGCCCGGTGGAACACGTTGCGAAAACCACCCAAACCGCTGAGGAGAGCCCGGGCGCGCCCGAGCAGCCGCGGCTGCCCCAACCCCCGCTTACCTCCGCCGCGCTGCCCGCAGAAACGCCCCTCCCCGGGCGGGAGCACCTGGGCGGGGGCTCGGCTGGCCCCCGGGGCACCGGGCGAGGTGCCACGGGGGTTCCTCGCTCCGCCGGCGGTTGGCGCCGGACGGCTGCGAGGGGCGCGGCCGCGGCAGCCCGCGCTCCCCTCAGGCGCGCCACGGCCGCGGCAGCCCCGCGCGCCCCGCTCCCCTCAGGCGCGCAACGGCCGCGGCAGCCCCGCGCGCCCCGCTCCCCTCAGGCGCGCCACGGCCGCGGCAGCCCCGCGCGCCCCGCTCCCCTCAGGCGCGCAACGGCCGCGGCAGCCCCGCGCTCCCCTCAGGCGCGCCGCGGCAGCCCCGCGCGCCCCGCGCTCCCCTCAGGCGCGCCACGGCCGCGGCAGCCCCGCGCGCCCCGCTCCCCTCAGGCGCGCCACGGCCGCGGCAGCCCCGCGCGCCCCGCTCCCCTCAGGCGCGCCACGGCCGCGGCAGCCCCGCGCGCCCCGCGCTCCCCTCAGGCGCGCAGCGGGGGCGGGGCGGCCCCTCGCCGGCCCCTCGCTCACCTGAGGGATCCCGGCCCCGGCGCGGCGGCTCCAGCGCCCCCTCCCCCGCAGGAGGAGGCGGGCAGTCGGCGCTCGGCTCCGGCTGCGAGTGAGCGCTCCTGGCCCGGGCGGCGGCGAGCGCGGCGCGAAGTTGACGGGGCGCCCGCGGCACAGGGCGAGGCGGCCCGGGACGGGTGAGGAGAACGGCGGCGGCGAGGGCAGGGACAGGGGGCGGCGGGAGCTGCGGGCGCCGCGCGGGGACCCCGCGACGCCCAACTGTCCCCGCGGGCGGCCCGGGGGCCGAGTGCTCTCGGGGGCCGGCAGCGCCCCGCGGGCGGGGGGGTGGCGGTGGGGGGCTCTCGGGGGCGCCGGCGCCTCCTTCCCCGAGACTCCAGCGGGAAGGTCCCGGGCCAGCCCGTGGCCGCAGGTGAAGGGAGCCGGGCCGGGCCGGGCGCCGGCCGGGGCGGCGTGGGGGGCGCCGCGCACATTCCTCCGGGGATTCCTGGCATTCCTCAGGCAGGGGCACCCTGACTTCTGTGCCTGCCTTCTTATTCCGCGTATCAGCGGGTTCTCCCCCCCCTCCCCCCCCTTTTTTTTTTTTTTTTTTTTTTTTTTTCCCCTCTCTTTTTTTTTCCTGCTGAAGGGCGTGCCCGCGCGGTGCGTGCTCGTTTTCCCGGGAAGGCTCCGAGCGGCGCCTCGGCCATTTGTGCCTCTTCCCGACCCGCTCGGCAGCGGGTGTGACTTGTCTCCTGCCCGGGCGATAACAACTTTATGGGGAGATCAGGGCGGCGATAGAAGTTCTGCCGTGAATTTAGATTAATTTGGATAACCACCTGCAGTAGACGGAAGAATAGTTGTTACATTTTTTTATCATTCTCCTGTTTTTTGTTGTTTTTTTTTCATGTGATTTCGCTTTACAGTCTGATTTCTTTTTTTGAGGGAGGGGCAAAACATTAAAAAGATCACTGCAATATAATTGGAATAATTATCAAAGTAGAAATATTGGAAACCTACCCTTGAAGGTGGTTTTTGTGCATCTGAACATCTACAGTGTGTTTGACTTGGACCCAGTCATGTAAGATGAATCCTATAGATGAATCAGAAAACCCCCAGGATATAATGATTTGTGGTATATCCATGTAAGTTTGACAGATTCAGTGTCTGATGCTTGTTCTGACAACAAACTCTGTCACATGACTCATATTAAAACTTTTCTCTATAAAGCTCATTTTAACAGAACTTTGAAACTTTTGTAAAAAAGTAATTAAGATGAAAAAAGAAAAAAGGCAGTGATTCAGATTAAATATTTTATGAAAGAATTGATAGCTTTACATGTATGCATGTATGTATCTAATATTTAGTGGTGTTTTTCAAATGTATTAATCATTAGAAAAATTCCTTGATTTGCATATGACTAACTGTTTCCAAATCCCACTTCAATGCAAATACACACTTGAGGGAATTCAGCAATGTTATAATAGCAATTAAAAGGGGGAATAATCATTGCTAACCTGTTTACTTACAGAATCTGTGGTGCTCTCCCAAAGAGACTGTATTCTCTATGGGTGTGTGTAACAGAACTGTTTTTATTCTCAGTATCTGACTTGGTTGCTTTATGCTTATTCTAGATCTAATAAATGTCATGACTGTTTAGGCTGCCTGAATTGTCTCCAAGCAGTCGAGCATTTTTAAATTTCTGCTAATTGCATTTTTAGATTCTCATTGTTGCTAGTAAAATGTCGGAGAATGCACTTAGGTTTCCCCTAACAGAGTATATATGGAGGATGTGGAATTCAGTTTCCTGCAAGCCTGGTCTGTGGTGCAGTTATGGATCCTGTGTAAAGAATTTTACCTCAGTAAAAGGATGGCAAAGCAGAAAAAAAGAATGGATGACAGTATGCCTCTGTTTCTTCTGTTCTGTGTTGTGTAATAGGCAGTTGATATTTCTCAGGATATTGGTGAAACTGGTTTGTCTAGTGTCTGTAGTGTCATCTGAAATGTATAGGTGAAATGGTATGACCTAAACTTAAATATCTAAATCTTTTCTCATGGAGTAATGTGAGATGCACATTTTTGCAAAGGTTTGTTGCAAGGCGTTCATTGAGCCTGCATTATGGTGGGGAAGTTATTAATTAAAAATAGCTATCCTGTGTAGCCAAATATTTCTGTTGATGTCAGAAATTAACTGAAAATAGACCAGTGTAGTTTCTGCAGCTTGAAGTTTAACCATTTCTGCTTTTTGAAGTTACGCTCATGAGGATGATGATGTTTTTATTACCTGGCTCTTTCACTGAGATGGTCACCTGAAAATGTCTGTATTAATGTCAAGCACATAAACCTGATTATGCAAAATGATTTTCAGTCCAAAGCAGAGCCTACTTGTGTTGCTGGAGAGGAATTAGGAAGAATCTCATCAAGATAACTGATGCCAACACCTTTCTGAAAAGTGGCAATGAAAAGTTTAAAAAAAAAAAAAAAAGTAGACTAGTTTCTTTACTTCTGCAGCCTGACTATGAAAATCTGAACAGCAGCAGAAATTTTGGAGTTGCATATCACCTTTGTATTCAGATTAAGTAGGCTTAGAAATATATGTCATCCTCCCTCTTCTCTCTCTCCTCTCTGCCCTGCATCCTGCTCCTTTTTTTTTTTTTTTTTTTTTTTTTTTTTTTTTTTCAGTGGAAGGAGGTTATCCTCTACCTTACCAGTTCAGTGACGTGCTTCACAATGGGGCTTTACAAAAAAGCTGCCTCTGTACAATGTAGGCATGAAGAATAACTGCATCGTGAGTGGTCAGGATGAAGTGAAGATTGGTAGAATTTCTCTAGTTTTGTTGCTGAAGCCATGATCTCAATAAACTGCATCACGAAGGAGATAGTAGTTTAACTCATCCTTAGCTTAGGTTTGGCAGTTTAGATTTTTTTTTTCCCTAGGTCTTGAAGGCTGTGTTGGTAGTACATATGAAAGAAAATTTGTTTATGTGTTTTCTATCTTCCTTCAGCAAAAGGATGTTTCTAACCATGTTGGAGAATGTAATCTTACCAGGCGGCTGCCTGAGAGAAGGCATTTTGTGTTCTCGTAAAATGATTGTTTTGGACATATTTATTTGGAAACATCAACACATTTCAGAAACTATTTTGGCCTTGCCTCTCTGAGTGGAGTTAAATCTAAATGGTAATATTTTTTCAGTGTAGCTGAGTATGACAATTTAATGTTTAAACCTGAGAAACTAACAGGCATGGGTTGAAGTTTTAGTGAAGTGGTAGTCATGGAGTCACCACTGTTTGGGATTAGAGCTCAGTGCATTTGCTGTGACCTTGTACCATCTCTGCCAACATTGCTGGCAGCCTTCTTGAAGAAACTTATCCAAGTGTAGGTGTAATACAAAACTTCTGTTTTATGTAAAATAGAATGAAAGGCAAAATCCATAGCTAAACATTCTAAATAACTAGTATAGTTTTTCCATGTATGCTTTTAACTGATTTTTTAGCCAAGATGAACAGCTTTTTAAATTAAGTTGTTGCATCTTTTTGTCTTTCTGAGATATGTTAATCAGATGATAGTATAAAATCTAAAATGAATGTTCTGTAGTACCTTTTTCAGTGGTTGATCTTGGTGAATTCAGAGAGCAGCAAGGAATAACGGTGACGAGAGAAACTTAGAAAACACTTTCACTTAAAAACTGTCATCCAGATTGGTAAGGCTGGAACATGCCTAAATTATTAGCACAGCTGCCCCTTTCTGCAAGGGTGCCTGTGCTTTGCCAGGCAGGCATACTAGGCATCATTAATATTCAAGTGGCTGCATGACTCTCAGCAGTCTTGAGCATGACAGGAGTGTAACTTCAGGCATTTGCAGAACTTAAGAATTCTCAAGTTTTAGGTAAGTAACACTCACTTATTTTGATGTAGCTAAAATGTTGATTTTAGAACTGTATAAATATACTACAAAAATGACTTACTGGCTTGGCTGCCCGTGCTTATGCATTCATTCATACATATTATGTATGTACATGTATTTCTGTGTGTGTGTGCATATACGCTTGCAGAAGTCTTACTAGCTGTTAAGAATGTTTCATCCTTATTTTAAATTATAATGAAAGATGTTTTTGAGAGCTACTGAATTTTATTGGGGAGTGTTTTGTACACATAAAAGAACTCAAAATTAAAAGTGGAAAATACAGTATGATCTATCTCAACACAAAGCCTAATGCAAAAAGGGGTAATTTTTCAGATTTTATACGGGTATAGGGGAGTGCTTCCAGTGGGATGAATCTAGCTCAGAATATGTTGTTAGGCCTTGCTGAAGCTGTTGGTGGGTTTAGAGATGCCTTCATGCAATCATTTGCAGATCATTAGCTGTTACACCCAGAGAACAAATGTCTGGCTCCTGTAATTGGTCCAGCAGTAGGAGCCTTTGTTGGCAAGAACAATTAGGATATAACGTTACATTATAATTCCACAAGCACTTCAAGCCTCAAAAACAAGCAGTCCCATCTCTCTCATCTCTCCCCAGCTATTCCAGTGTGAGGGTGAGAAGAGTGGTAGCGTGTGGAGCTGGTTAAATTTGTGCTCAGTGTGCAAGGATGGTCTACACCAGGCAGCCTTGGCTGCACAAGCTTCATAAAGCCTTTGCAGTGCTGCATCTCCTGGTGGACCCTGTGATGCTCTGTGCAGTATCTAGCCTCTGCTCTCTACCAGCCTCTGCTTCCCAGACTGAATATGATGATATCATCTTGTTGTCTCATGGTGGCTGGGCTCAGGGCCCACGGCGCTGCCTGCATATTTAAATTTAAAATGCATGGTTGACTTAGTTGAAAGAAACTAGATGGGTATGAAGCCAAGTGTTTAAAGAATACAGTGATAATTAAGACAAAGTTTAACAATAGAAAAATTGGAGCCATGACCAGCTTGACTATACATGAAGTTCTGACTCTTATCTTGACTGTATAAATAGGACTCCTAAAGTCTATTTTACCTATAGTTTTTGTACATAAGTAGTTGCATTTCCTTAGAGATTAAACATTTTTCATTTTCAACCCTTGTCTTCATGTAGGTGTAATAATACACCTCACTCTACATGCAGTTGTACTAATACAGTTCAATCTTATTTCTGTTTGGGAATAAGCTACACTGGTATAATCAAGTTTACACCGATTCACTGATTGCACCTATTTTAGGTCAGCTGGGTTGCTTTAACTGTAATTAGCATAGACAAGATTATATTTTTGTTGGATGGAGGTACTGTGGAGAAGGTCCAATGATGTGTGGCATCTAAAACCAATGAATAGGTTTCTTTTTATTATTATTATAATTATTATTTCTTGGTTAGGGGAAGATCATATTAGTTAATACTAAAAAAGAATTTTGTGTCCTTGAAGTACTGGCAAAACTTCTTTAAGAAAGGTGGCTCTAACGCTTCCATTTTTTTTGAGAAATGCTTCTAAAAGACTTTTTTTTTTTTTTTTTTTAACAAGCTTGAGGATTTTGCCACAACCTTTAAAAATATGCACAGGATTCTCTTTATTTAAACAATAATGATATCATTGGAATGTATTATGTTAATTTCCTTTGCAACAAAATACAAAGTTTCTAATGCTGACAATTAGAGGAAAATGTAGTAAAACAATGTAGAATCTCATGTGGAGTAACTATAATTTTAGATGTTTGGATACAAACCAGCTATTGTATTTGAAATCACAAGGTGCATTAGAACCTCTGAGTATCCGTGTGTGGCTCAGTTGATGTTTCTGAATTTCCCCAGTAGAAATGAATGTTTATGATTTTATAAACTGGAGGAAAATATATAAAATAAAAATTCCTCTTCATAATTTTGTTGGTATGCTTTTCTTTCCATTTCTTTTGCAAATTTGTCATAAAATGAAGGAAAAATTGAATGTTGTCAGATCATCTGTATATTATTAACCTTGGAGATAAGTATTACAAGGTTTTGTTGTCTATTTGTTTTCTGTATTTGAAGTTTATAAATGCTGATTGTACCATAATAGTGTCAGTATACTTAAAATGCAAGTAGATAACCCCAGTACATTGGATGCAGTCATACTGGCACAAAAGAGCTTGTACAGGTGTATATTATTCTCTGTGAAAGATGGAGCGGTATAGTTTTATGAGACTGCTTATAGAGGTGCCTGTGCCCACAGAAGACCTGAACCAATATAATGACTAAAAACAAAACAAACTCTTCATCCTCCTCCAATGACTTAACTGTATACCATAGTATACATGGTCTGAGACTAGTGGAGGCAGATGACATGAATTAGTCTTTTAGAACTGTATTACAGATACAGATTGACTTCTGTGTTAGTAGAATTTTAATTTGCCTTTAGTTTCTGATTGTGTCTTTTTTAGAATTTGGTAGAATCTATAAATCCGTTATTTTAATAAAGAAAAAGAGCTTTTTAACTGATGATACAAAGTATATATTTCAATGGAAATACAGTTTAGTATATTGTGGAAGAAATGAGTTTTCTAAACATTTTTACAATTAACAAAAATTAAAGCTTTAATTTTTACCTGGTAAGCAAGGTCAGTAGGTAATCCTGTATTTCTTCTGGGAATAAATCCTGTAAAATTTTTACTAGTTCAATTAATATATAGCAGGTTAAGAAAATAGGGTATATATTATTTCCTTGTCTTCAATTAAACTTTGACAATTTATGAGACCTGAGGATCTGCAAAGATGTCTCATTGTTGACTTACAACCACTGAAACAGAATTTCCTTTTGGGGAGGGGGAGTAAATAAATAACAAAGCCTGTGAATTGTGACACAGCTCAGCCAAATACTTGATCTGTCACATACTTTTCATAGGACTAACAAAGTGTTTTTCATTTTGAGAGAGTGAGATTTCCTCACACATGACACCCTTCAGACTGTAGGAACATGAACAAAGCTATTAGTCAAAGGAAGAGTAGTTTTAGGCCCAACATTTGCTCTAACTGCTATTAATGTTTCCTTCCATTCGCAGTCTTCAGTAATCACAATTCTCTTCCTATGCTTGAAGAGGTGATTGTGAATCTTTTGTTTTATAGGTTGGGCATCTGAGTAAGGTTGTTCAATATTTTGGCAGAACTGGAACCAATGTCCTCATCTCTTAAAAAAAAAAAAAAAATCTAATCAAAGATTCAACCACTTTGTTATATGGCTTTTCAGGAGAAGTTGAGAAAATAATTTGTGTAATCTGAGCTAGCCTAAATGTTACCATTTGCTTCCACTAATGTCGGTGAAAGAAAAATTATATTTGGAGTTTTCATCCTTCAGGAAATTCTGACATATCATCCTTTGTTTGTTATCTGAAATCAATATAAGAGATACGTGTCAGAATTCTTGGCTAGACTTCATTTTTCATTATGTACCCAGAGCCATGTAGCTACTGTATGTAATCGCACCTAGGTCAAAGTTAAAAAAAAAAAAAAAAAAAAAAGTCGTATTTATGGGAGGCATGGACCTATATGGATCCTGATGTGGATGCTGGAATTATTCCTTTCATAAGGCGATATTTGTTTGTTATTTCTTGGGTTTTTAAAAAATATTTTAGGTAAGAAAAAGTGCAATGTATTCTGTTTTGAATTAAAAAAAATCCCGAAATTATTGTTTCATTTTGGCTTTACCCAACATAAAGTTTTGGGAAAAAACATTTTTATAGAAATTTTTGATTATACAGCAACTGCCTCTTTCAGTGGATTATCTGACTAGCTTTAAGTAGCTGGATCTCATACACATGCTTCTTGTCACCCTATTTATTTGACCTTCCTTCTCAACCTCAGATGACCTTTTGCCCCAGTTTATACATTTATAAATCTATTCTTTTGAAGAAATACAAGACTAGAACAGAACAGGCTCACTATTACTTCCTTTGATGCCTTTCCTGGTCTCTTGTTGGCTAATATGAACTAGTCCAAAGGCTGCAGTTTGACTTGCACAAAGGACCTGTCAACTGTGCACCTAGGTTAAATTCCCCTGTGCAGTGCCCTCATACCAGTTTTCCATATTAGAGGTCAGGTAGTAAGCTATGGGTATGTTTTCTAGCTTTGATTCTTGTGCCTGTGGCGATTACTCAGACAGCAAACTTCAGAATTAGCTGACGACAGAAAAGCAACTGGTACCAGAAATGTGAATAAATAATGCCGGAGTACCTGATAATAAGTGAAGGGGCTACAAACGCAGAGGACTTACTGGCCAAAAAAAGTAGTAATGAGAGCTGCATGTTCCTAATTTGTTGTGCAACTACATGATGAGTCTGCATTTTGTGATTTTGTACTCTTAAGGGGTTCTGTGTGGTGCAAGCATATGTTGTACCAGTTCCTGGGAGTCTTATGGAACATGTGGAAGGGCAACATGGCAGTGCTTGAAGTAGTTTCCTTCTTGAGGTAACCAGGTTAAACATTGCATAACCTCAGTGACCAGCTAGAGTGTCCATATGTAATATGGATGCAAGGTCCTCTAGCATTTACTTCTCTACACAGGGACTGCAGACACTCTGAACCAACAACTGGTATAAACTTCTCTGCTGTTAATGGTGAAATTTGAGTCTGCTAATTCCGGGGTCCATAAAGGATTGCAGCAGATCAAGCACTGGTTCTTTTCTCCTTGCACTGCGCCTGCAAGGAATGTAGATGCATGCAGGGACTGCGTGGGGACAGACACTATCTAAGGTGGTAGATGGAATTTCAGCACTCGGTCTAGAATAGGTTGTGCATTTCATTCATATATAGCATTTTAGAAGAATATAAATTGCTACATTGCTTTGAAACATGTAGGATTTATTCTGTCTGAGTCTTCAGGGCTGAAAAAGTATCTTGATTTGGTCTCTTATGCCTATATGATGCCAAGTGTAAATCTTTGTTGTATAACACTTCCACTTCTTTGGAGCTGTGAATAATGCATGCCATATGGCTTGGGATGCCAGCAGCGCATGATTTTTCAAGCATGGAATTTGTCAGTGTTTTTCATTCCACTAGGTAGGAAGAAGAGGTGGGATATAAAGCCTTCTGGCTGCTTGTAAATGGAGTGAATGTATTAAAGCTCAGTGGTCTGTTTTCTACTTCTTCATGAATGACCTAGCCTTAGCTAGGTCTTTGATGCTGTCATCACAAAAATTGACTAAGCATAAAATAATTCTCTCAGGTTCATTCTATTCCACAGCTGCCTGCCAGAGGCCGCCATAATGAGTTATTATGTGATATATTGCAGAAAATTCTCTGGGTATGTCTTTTGAAATTCTTGAATTTTCACCATTAGGAAGCAAACAGTAGTTTACAGACTGTTAGCATAGGGACAAAAAGAAACTGAACTGGAAGTTTTCTTGTGTTCTGTAGCTCTTACGATTTACTTTCTAGTAATTGCAGGGAGTGGCTTCTAGATATCAAATATAATTTTATATAGACTGAAAATATGCTTAAAGTGGAAAAAAAACTTAACTGGGGAGCAGGAATATATTGGAAAGATTATGAACTTGTCATTTCAGAGGACTGTCTATTGCTGGATATTGTCAGCTTGCATCATGACTATGTTTCACCTGTGCCATTTTACAGATGCATACCTGGAACTTTCAGATTTCACTTTTCTCTATTCTGCTTCCCTGTAAGCAGAAGATCAAGTGAACTCAGCTGCCCAGAGCTATCTTCCGTAAAGACTAAAAGGAATAGACAGCAACCAACCCCATTTTCCCATTGCAGAACCCTCCAGTTGTAGGTAGGATTGACAGTGATGCAGCTTTCCCTCATGTGTGCAAGGCATATTTGTGAGATTGTGTTTTATCAACTGTAAAAACATTACAGCATTTGGTCTTTCCATGAATTATCTTCTGTTTCCTTTTCTCTGCCCTCACAGTAGGCAAGTTTTCCTTCCTCTTCTCTCTCAAAGTTATTTCCTGTGCTTTTTTTTTTTTTTTTCCCCCCGTAGCACTGTCGTTTATTATTTACCTAACACATGGGTTGTCTTTGTGTGAGGTAGCTGCTGCTTTTTGAATAGTCAGCTGCACAGAGGATCTCTTAGCTTGGAGAGCAAGCTCAATTTTATGTAAGGTTGGAGGACAAGTTTTATAGTTCCTTCCTGACATTTTTCTGTGTATGTGTGAAAAACCTGGAGTAAACATCCATACATTGTTACATCGCTCTTTCTTAAAGAAAAGAAGAATGGATAAAGCTGTGTAAGATAAATTTTTCTGTTTTAATTCTACAGCTTTCATATTCTTTTTCATCAGTCCAAGATCAAGCATTAGATAAAGAGCTAAATAAAATGAGGGCAAGGACATTTGATTAAATTAGTAGCACACAAAGAAACCAGATATTTATACATTATTAATAAATGAATTTGGAAGGTGGTAAACTATTAGATGAGTGACATTCTGAAAGAGCCTTCAAAGGGGAATGTGTGGGTAGAGATATAATAAAGCTTTTAAGATTTTAAGTTAGTGCTACATAGACTTAGATGAAATGTTGTGTGGAGTTGTCTTTGATAGTAGGCCCCCTATGGGTTTCAAACATGTGCCTAAATAGCGTTGTATCAGATTTACAAAGTCATCTGACATTTAAATGCTGTGCCTGAGTTTTAAAAGTTAACAGTAGTTTTGTTCACCTGTCAAGATTAGATTATTCAAATCTTGTACCTTAAGGTATTTGTTGCTAGTAAGTATACCAATTGATTAATATGAGAGACAAGAAGGAATTATACTCCTAAATCAACATTCCATGAATATATCAGTTGTCTCTTCCATCATATTTTTCACCAGTGCCAAATAAACTCTTCTGTCATAAGAGGGATAATTACTTTCAGAGGTGGAATACTGTTCTTGATTGATCAGAAATCTAATCCAGTATAGTAAGTCCAGTTTTAAATCACTGATTAAGTAGTATGGGCAGCAAATTATTTCATCTTTGTGTATGTGTTTTTGGTAGTAACTTGTGTGGAATGAAAATGTAATTTGATCAGTTAGCCTTTAGTAACTTGAAAATTTTGGAATTACACAAATTCTGGAAAATACTGGTATGCCCTGATCTTTCTTTACTGAAGAATCTTTGCCTGGTTCCGTTTTAGGAGTTTCAGGATTATGATATTGGAGACAAAGGAGTTTCTATTTTCTGTCAACAAGAGATGATTATCCTAGTGCAATCGAAAAAGTGGAAAAGTGAGATTCTTTATATTTTTTTTCATATTTCTGTATGTGAGAGAAGGCTGGTGCACTTATGCTAAAGAACATACACATTTGTGTGGGCCAATGCTTATGAAAGATCTGTGGCTCAAGAAGGAGGCCAGGGAATATGTCTGCTACTGCCCCCAAATGCTGATCAACACCTTTGTTTATATAATATTGCTGACTATTCAGCGCTAGAAAAACTAGTCAGCCCACATGCTGGAAGCAGAAAGAGTGCGGGGCGCTTTACTGCGGATGTGTTAGAGGCACACTTGGTCCTGAGGGTGCATGAGGCAGGGGACTGCTGAGCAAGCTGCATATACTAGGCATGGGATTTGGAAAGCCACATTTTTTGATAAGTCTAGCTTGTAGATTTGGCTAGGGAAGAACTGTTGCTGATGAGCGGCTGCAATTCTCTGCCTCTCTGATGCTGCAGTGTCAGGAGTGCTGTAGAGCCGCCAGGGAGAAGGGACATCTCTGGGACAGGAATATGTTTCTCAGAGGCGCTCTTTTCAGCACTTATTGGCAAGGAGAGCAGTAGGATTTCCAAATTACAGAGATTTTCTTTCTTGTAAGGCAGGATCTCAAATAACTACTGGTAGCTAGCTTTTAAATAGGTGATAGCAGCTGTGAAAGGACATGTTTTGCAGGCATTTAAAAATGTTTTTGACCTGGTAAACCTTCAGTGTTCCACTCCCATGGTAGTTTGTAAAGTATCATATCACCACTGAAGAACAACCCGTTAGAGAATAATGTGCCTCGCAATGTAGAGTGTTGGGTTTTCAGACATGACACCCTCTACTGACAAGTTATTTTTATAAAAAGAAAGTAGGGTTTCTATTTTTGGCCAGAAAAATTTGTTAAGAAAAATGAAGCCACTTCTGAAGAGTGATAAAATATGGGACTTTTATATGCACTGGAGGGCAATATTTTCTTTTAAAAAATGAATATTTAAGACCCTTTATGAAAAAGAATTTTTGAAAAGAAATGCTTAAACCCAAATGCCTAAGCAGCTTTCCAAGGCAATCTTTTGTTTGTGGGAGTGCTTAGTTTCTATCCCCTGAAAAAGGAACTAAAACAAGAATTCAGTTTGTGATTTTGTGATTGGCCTCAGGCTGTTCTGAATCAGTTTTGCTGATGAAGTAGATGATTCCATCATCCCCTGGTGCCCTACTCACTGATCTGATAGAAAACTGTCCATATTTTGTTGAATCAGTAAAGGTGATCTGGGTGGCCGTGTAGCTGCACGGTAGCTGACACTATCATTAGTGGAGCTGGGGGAAATGTGCAGCTGAGAGCAGTGGGGTGCCAGAACTATGGCTTTTGGGGCAGCACGTTGTGGCCTGCGGTGTTTGAAGTCGAATGGGAAAATGCGAAGTTGAAGTAAAGTATCATTCAAACCAACATATTCCAAATTTTTAGGCAACTTGATCCGGTAGTCTAGTGAGGCAGTGGGTGTGATCATGCAGGAACTGCACGCAATTTTCACTAGGTTTCAAAGTGAGGAATGGTCTCATATGTCTGTATAGATACAAAGACCTGCAAGCTCAGGCTGAACTGATGGAAAATTCATTTTTGAAGTCTGTTTCTTTCAGGTCTTGCCAGTTTTCAGGGAGGTATTTGATTGAAAATGACTTTTTGTCTGAATTTAAAAAAATGTAGGTATTCAGGGAATATCCTGTCCAATGAATGATACCTGTAGAACTGTGCATTACCTAGCAGAGTAAGTTTGCTTCGCTTGTGTCTGACTAGGTTTTTTGACTGGATCTTTAATTCGGTGTTCTTTTAAACTTCCTTGAAATAATGACTGGATTTACTGAGCTTGGTGATTTAGTAAATCCAGCTGCTTAAGTTAATACCGTGTAGCTGTAGAAAGTCAGGCTATTTCTTTTCCTGGACTCTTCTCAAGTTTTCAGGTGAAACTGTTGCTCAGTAAAATTTGGCTTGCTGTGAACAGCAGATAAGGTTACCAATGAGATGGCAACATACCTTCATTGTTCTAAATTGCAGCTGAACTTTCAGCTTAGAAAGTTATTGGTGGTTATATGTTCTTGACTATAAATATTTCTCTATCATTTTAGCAAATGGAATTTTCAAAAGAAAATTATTTGCTAAAGTAGTTATTTCTTATGTCCTGCTTAATTGGTACAAGCTGTTGTGATAACGTTTACTTCACAAATAGAAGATAAAAAATGTTTTTCTAAAATAATAGAAAGACTGTTCTTTTAACTAATTAAGAATTTTTGCAGAATTACTGCTTCTGTATTTTCTGAAAATCACATCTCTTTTTCTTTGTTTTTTCTTAAACTCTTTTGAGACTGCAAATAAAATTACTAACAAGACTCTAATTTTAACAAGTAGTTGGTATGGCAGAAATCCCTGCCTTTGAATTTATCTCCCTCTGTTAAAAACAAGTAAATACGAGGAGACAACAAGCAGCCCCGCAAATAGGGAAAATCTCTCTTTAAATACTGTTAAAGTATCTAACCTCTTTTCATAACACTAACAGTAAACAAACTGTTCTCTTACAAAATTTGAGGGCTGCAGCAGATTTAAAGAGCATTAAAAGCAGACAGTTGTAGCTGCCAGTGCACCCAGCTGCCAGCTCCTCCCCTTTGTCACGTATCAGAATTTTAGTCATTTGTAGTACAGAAAACGAGTCTGATTGATTGCGTTTACCTTAGCCTGCCAGGCTGAAAATTTTGGTGGCTAAGACGTAGATTCATGAATGATTCAAAGGCCTCTGTTTTTGAGATGATTACATCCATCTGAGGAGTGGGGCAGGCAGATAGCAGAGTAATAGCTTCAGGCCTCTTCTCTTAATCTGTTGATGCATGCCTGCCAAAGCCTGAGATATATTTTGCTGTTTTCATATACAGTAAAAAGGACACTTTAATAATACGTAGTTTGTGGGATGTTATCTAGTGTGGCTTGACATCTAACAAAATATGAAGCATAGGTAAAGTCTCCAGATATTTGAATGGCAGGACTAGTAGACATTTTCTGAACCACAGTGGTTTTTCTTGTCGATTTTAGTCTGTTCAGTTTGAATGGCAGTATCAGTCAACATAATACATTTTCCAACATACCATTATAATATAGACTTACTTCTTATGTTTGAAGTACATACTCTATTTCTGCTGTAGTGCTTTTATCCAGTAAAAATTCTGTAATAGGTCTGAGTTGAAAAATACGAGGGAGAAAAGAACAACCCTAGAGTTAGTTCAAAGTTTCTGCTTTTAAATCCTTTTTAAGATATGTTGATGGCTGTGGTGCTAATGCTTAAGTGAGTTATATATGGGAAAGACATTTGGGAATGAGGACATGGAGAACTGTTAGAACACCTGAAAATGGAAGAAGCAAGGAAGGAGTAAGGTACAGAGTATATCTCCAGAAAGTTCAGTGGTGAAATAGTTGATAACAAATACATATTTCAAAAATCAAAATTATGAATGAATATTTTTTTTCTCCTCAGTGGTTTTGAGCTATGATCAGGCCTAGCCAGAACAGAGTGCATCTTTTTACATTCAGACTCAGCATGGCAAATTATTTCTGTCACTATGTGAACTGGAATGTAAAGCGGGATTTTTTTTTTTTTTTTTTTTTGTAATATTGGAGTCTAAATTTAGTTTAGCATCAAAAGATGGATTTAATTAATGGAATCTGAATTTTAACTAATGATGTAATTGTTCATATAAAGTATATGCTGTAACAGTAGCTGTAGTACTAATTTTTTTAGATGTACTGAAGATCATTTTTCTAGTTTTGAAAAAAATAAGAAGTTGTTACTGTTTTAGAACTTTAGATCATGCCTTGTGGATATGGATTTCTTTTCTTTCTTTTTCTTTTCCCCAAGAAAAACATAGAGATTAGATTAAAAAAAAAGAGAAAACTTATTTTTAAATTTGCTGTTTTGCTAAAAGTAGTAATGAAGTGAATATTTTATAATATATCTGTAGTAATAACTCTAGATCAACATCTTATAAAAATGTTTGAATAAAGCTTCAAAATGTTTATTTTATTCAAAAGCACTTAGGAATCTTTTAAACTGCTTCATTTTTGTTACTTTTGAAACAAAAAATTATACCTAGACATTGATATTTCTGTTGGGGGGGGGGGGGAAAGAACTGTTAATTTGGATCCACTCTATAGTTTAAAGAACAGAGTGGAGAGCCTGCATTCTTTTTTCCAGCTTCAACAAAACCATTTATTAGATTTGTGTAGCCTGTTTCCTTTACAGTGTATGTCTTTTTTAAGTTACAAAGACTTACACGGTGGGGCAACTACAAAATTGTAAGACAGCTCTGTACAGCGTTATCGGTTTTTCTTTCATTGCTGTCTTAGCCAGCATCAGTGCAGCACCATAGCAGATTTCAATGTGCTGGTCAAAAATGCAATGAATCAATGGAGGTCTCTTCATTGATTCTTGAGTGGTTAAAATCAGCCTCTGCTTTTTGCCCTTTTTTCCTCTGCCTGTTCGCAGAAACAGTGTAATTAATGTGAGATACTGTAACTAATCAGAAAAGAAGGTTGACTAGTACAGAGAAACTTACAGAATGGAGACCTAGGACAGGGAAGTGCATTGGTACTTGTATTTCCTTCCATTGTGCTTCCTCTTTCATTTCTGCACGTTTCCTCGGCCTTTGCTGGCTCTTCCGCACTTTTCTTTGTTCTGTTTCTCTTCCTACTGCAGGAAATTACAGATTCAGATCAGATTCATGGCATCTATTTTATTTCCTTCTACTAAGTGAAGTGAACCTTTGTGATAACTAGTTTACCAAATGTTTTTGTATCTAGGGATCTAGACCTCCCTGCCCCCTTTCATTGAAACAATCGATGTCTATCCTCATATCTTGAGAGGAACATGCTGATTCCTTCAGATGAAGGGAATTTGCAGCTGAGGAATGCCTGGGGTTGTTTTTCAGGGAGAGGAGAAAGCTTTTCAGGGGAGCTGACATGTTAGAAAGAAGAATTGGCTGGAGACTAGCATGTTATTATATCAAGTGAAGTTTTTAAATTCAGTATGAGAAAATAATAATTTTGCTGCTGGTTAGAGTATCTGAGGGAGATGGTTCATGCTGAGATACATAAGAAGAATGGAACAGGCTACAGAGGCTTAGTTTTTAAAGAGTGATACTACCGTTTCAGTTTCCCCTTGGATGTCAGTTATTCACCTTTTTTAGTGATCTGGTTGTCAGGCTGCAGTAATTACTGAAGTTTCCAGCTTAGTTCAAAACTCCTTCCAAGTCTGATATCAGTCTGTCACCCTCTTCTGTTCCCCTCTTCTATAGACACAGCTCCAACTGTTGCCACATTACCTCTGCTGCGAGTAACTAACCAGTTGGCTGTTTGCTCGTAATACACAACTATCAGTGATATAAAACCACCCACAAAAACAGTGCCTACAGAAAGAACGAATGAACAGGATTTAGTATTTAAAGTGGAAGTGGGGTTTAAGTGATTGTTTTCTAGATTTGAAACAGTTTTGGCACATACAGCATTGAATTAGCGTTTCTGTTTTTTCCTGAAAAATGAACTATCAGCTTTGGAAATACTAAAAATATTTTTAGTACTTTAGTACTGTTGCTCAACAAAGTATCTGTTTTAAATTTTAAAACATCCAGCTGGAGTTTTCTACAAAAAGCCCACAATCAGATTGTTAAATTAATTTGTAGGATGGTTTATGATTACGGATGACAATAATAGATGAAAAATTTATTTTCACATGTGCTTAGATACAAATAGTATTTTTAATATAAAATATGATGGTGACATAAAAGGATCTAGAGGACATGGGGAGACAATGTTAGAGGAAACAGTGACACATTTCCATTTCTGAAAACAAAAGTTGAAAAAAGAAGATAAAAAGCACAACTTAGAGGCATAAGGATATTGACCTTCCTTGCAGTGCTTTAGTTACCTTGAACTGGTAACCTGAAACTGCTTGCTTGTTTTACTCTCCTGTGCTTACATTAAATGTAAGCGTGGCTGATACTAGTGACTGGCTGTAAAATGACCTTTGGCTTGTGAAGGTATGCTCTTTCAATAGAGATACCCAAAATAAAAGATGTGTTAACTCAAAAAAAAATTTTTTTTGCTTGAATTTGTAATACTCTGATTCCAAGGCAACTAGCAGCAGCTATATGCAGGTAATATTGCACCATTGTTACTTCATAATATTTGCATTCATAAGAAGTCATTGACCCAGAATCTGTCAGTCAGCTGTTGGTCTTTGATTCACGATGTGTTCACTTTGAGCTTGTGTATTCATTTCACTGCATGTCACTTAATTTTCATAGTCACACTAAATAGCTGAATAAAGCAATTAAAAATCAGCTAAAGAATTTTAAACAATTAACTTAATTAAAATGTGTTTTTTTTCTGCACAGCTATAATCCTTTGATGATCATGGAGCCATATATTGCTGGTTTTAAGCACGTGCAGCAGGACTATGAAGTTTCTCTTGAACTTGCCAATGAGGAGACTCAGAAAACTAGCAGTGCACAAAATTCTAAGGCAGGGTCTTATGGTGTCAGTATTAGAGTCCAAGGAATTGATGGACATCCTTACATAGTACTAAACAATACAGAAGGATGTTTTTCAGAAAATCCTTCTCCATCTGGAAAAGGACAGCAAGTCATTTCTCAGACTCTAAGTAGGCCAGCCACAGACTCTAATACTGCTTTTCAGTTGGAGGACAAAAACAGTGAGCACACAAAGTTTCCTGGAACACAGCATGTGCAACCCTGTATGTTTAAAAGCCTAAAGATAACCAATATGGATGAAAAAGAAAATGGAATATTGAATTTTAAAGATGGGACACTGAAATCCTCCAATTTGTTGAACTTTCAAAGACATCCTGAGCTTTTACAGCCTTATGATCCTGAAAAAAATAACTTGAACTTGGATACTTACCAATCTTCTATGTGCAGTAAATCTAAATCTTTTGCAGATAAAGGTAAAACTGAAGCAAGGCCTTGGATTTCCTCATCCAAAGTAGTGTCCCTGCAGAAAACAAATCCCTGTCTTGAAGAGTCAACCAAAGCAAGTGCAAAAAAATTGCACTTGAACAGGTCACTGGAAGACCAAAATAAGCAGACACTGGATTGTCCCAGTAATGTGATCACTTCCAATGAAATGCATGTTTCAGATTCGTTTTCATTTGCAGGGGGATCCCCATGTTTTAGTCCTATTGCTCATATGGAAACAAGGAAACCTAGACCAGATGTTCTTCCTTTCCGCAGACAAGATTCAGCTGGGCCAGTTTTAGGTGACTCACGAAGATCATCATCCTCTTCAGCTACTCCCACTTCTGCAAACTCCTTGTACAAATTTTTACTTGATGATCAGGAGTATGCCATCTATGCAGACAATGTTAATCGGCATGAAAACAGAAGGTATATTCCATTTTTGCCTGGAACTGGCCGTGATATTGACACTGGTTCACTTCCAGGAGTAGATCAGCTAATTGAAAAGTTTGATAAGAAAGTTGGTCCTCAGAGAAGAGGTAGGATGGGAAAAAGGAATAAAATTCATCCAGACGATCGTAAAAGATCAAGAAGTGTTGATAGTGCATTGTCATTAGGTCTTGAGGTAAATTCAAATTATTTACATGAATTCAGTAAAAGCTTGGGTAAGTCAACAGAGCACTTGCTAAGACCATCTGAAGTTTGCCTTCATAAGCAGTTACCTACAGATCAGAAGCTGCCTTCCACAGAGATGAAAAGTTTGTCTCAAAGTACTGGAAAATTGCAAATGCCTGAAAAAGACATTCAAAACAGCCATTTCAATTCTTTGCAGTATCATAAGCAAAATAGAACTAGTACTGAGAGCTTCATGTTTAGGTCATCTACACTCCCAGGACAGAGTAAGAGTGAGGAAGTTAAAACAGTAACTTCTACTCTGTTGTTACCAAACCGATTTACAGTTCCACAAGATACAGGAGCCAAGAAGATTTCTGTAAAAACATTTTCATCCATCCCCAGTATACAGGTAATTTTGAATTTACTCTTTTAAGTTGTATTTTGTGCTGGAGTATACTAAAGCTCTCATATTGTTAGATGCGTATTTTTCTGTTCTTCATTAGAGCAATCTCCCATCATGTAATACTTCTGAATGGGATAGCAGGATTGTTCTGGAGAATTTTAAATACTAAAAGTAATCCCCTGGATGAGGCTGTAGAAAACATTTTCGAAAGCAGTCTCATTTTTGTTTGAGTGAATGAATATGGTGGGGACAAGGAGGTCCACAGTAAGTATATTTCTTCATAATAGAATAGAACAGAGACTTTTGACTGTAAACCCTTATATGGATGGGGTTTTTTTTGACATTTTATCTTTTTCTTTCAGGCAACTCCTGATCTCTTAAAAGGCCAGCAAGATCTTGCACAGCAAACAAATGAAGAGACAGCTAAGCAGATACTTTATAATTACCTTAAAGAAGGGTTAGTAAACATAGTTAGCTCCTACGGAGGAAATTGTATCTTCTCAACGTTTATTTTCTACTATGTTTAGGATTTAAAACTGTAAAATCAAAACTATAACTAAATGAAATGACTACTCCATAATTGTGTATCTCAGCTTTGTCCTTTAAGGACTGTAGGATCTTGACATACCCATGCAATTAGGACCTACATGAGGTATTGTTCCGTATCTGATTAAAGGTAATTGTTAATCAGGATCTGACTTTTTCTTTTAAATTGTTTTGGAGATGAACTTCCTGTAATAAGCAGGTTCGTGAAGAGTTTGAATTGTACCTCATATGAGCTAAGCAGTTAGAAAAAAAATTAAGCTTCCTTTTAAAAAGAATGCCTGTATTTCTTAGTTTGACAGAATTTCTCTTGTTGTTGTGCACTGAATCCTTTCTCCACCTGTACCTTATTATTATTATTATTGTGTTTCTAATGATAACTTATATAAAGATGAGGAAGGAAGGAAGGACAAATGAATAAAATACATGTGATGCACTTAAATTTCTGTGCATCCTTGAAGTTTTTTTACTGATGTAGCACTTTCTGGCAGCTGTTTAAGAGACATTTTATGGTGCAGTAGTCAAGACTTGAAGAACCTAGTAGTAATTACTTTTAATTTCAGTATGTTTCTTGAATAATACATGCTGAATACTTGTCTTTTCACAGCCATCATCTTGTAGAAAAGATTTGTAATTAAAGAGTTCAGTGATTTTTTTTTTTTGGGGGGGGGGGAACATTTGCAATTAAAAATTTTAACAACCTTCTTTTAGATGATTTAATGAGGTCATGGTTAAGATAATTTCTTATTTGTTTGTAGTAGATTTTCGTGGTGGTAATTTTAAATAGTTTGGATACTTTGAATTTATTTTCTTTCTGCCAAAATAGTGTCTGGTCATGTCTTTGCACACTTACACTGTGTCTGTTTCAGAAGTGCTGATAATGATGATGCCACAAAGAGGAAAGTCAATTTGGTTTTTGAGAAGATTCAGACTTTAAAGTCGAGAGCTGCTGGAAATGCACAGGTAAATAATTAATTGTTTGGCTTGTTTCATAGAGTTCAAACATAGACCTTTAGGTTGTCTAAATTTGGCAATTTACTTCAGATGCTTTGCAGATCTCTTACAAGGATTGCTTAAACATGTCTGGCTTCAAAAATTTGAATCCCATCACTGATTTCAGTGAAAGTGTTCTTGTAGCCCCTCAGTAGTATAAATTAATGATAATATTGCACTTAGTTCTTTACTGAATCAGCCTTGTGAGAAAACTTTCTGGTAACAGCTAACAAAGAGTGTAAAGGAATCTGCCATGAGGGTTATCTCAAGGTTCATTTTGCTTCTACATATTAGACTAAGAAAGAGATGAAAACTTAAAAATAAATCTTTTACATCAAAGGGTGGTTGAACCAAAGAAAAAGCTAAAATACATAGCTTTTAAAAATAATGTTGGAGCATCTTCTCATTATAATGATGAAAATAGGTACATATGAGGAGGTGGTATTTCAGCGGGTAATGTTAAAAAAGCAGTAATCTAGCATGCTATTTAAAAGCCATGTTACAATAACATCCTTTGATAATCTACCTGATAAAAAGTTTAAAAAGTTATTTCCTGCTAAGTGATGCACTGATTTTTCAGTTCTTAAAATAAAAAAAGAAAGAAAAGAAAAGAAAAATAAGAAAAAAGTGAAGAAATTCTCAGTTGTTACAGTGATAGCATAAAAAAGACTCGATGCTTATTTTTCCAAGTTATTTTGTCTTGGGCTATAAGGAATGAAAACAAAAATATAAAACATGAATAATTACAAAGAACAGAAAATCTGTCCTCAGACAGACACACACAAAGTGAAATTTGGCCCCAAGTATTAGTGGTTTAATTCAGATGTTACCTAGTTTGATTTTTTTTTTTTTAAGGTTTGCAGTATTTTCTATATTATTGGTATCATGCTTTGAACAGTTACTAAGAAGTTATGCGAAAATCAAGTCATGGTTTCTTTAAAAATATTAGCTTGGCTTGACCCATATGAAAACTCCCAGGTAAGCTCAGGCAGTTGATGCAATCAGTACTTCGTAAGACTTGTTTATGTTTTTTTTTTTTTTTTTTTTTTTTTTTTTTTTTTTTTTAGATTTTGTTTTATTTGGATTGTCAGAAAATGTCTTGAATTTGTTGGAATAAGCATCTCTATTTAATTGTAGGTTTCTGATTCTTCAGCTGAAATGAAAGCTTTGTCGGAACAAAAAACAGAACTTGAAAGGAAAGTGGAAGAGTTGCAGAAAAAACTGGATCTAGAAATCAGGGTACTGCATTTTTGTTGTTAGAAAGCTTTTGAATATTTCAAATATGCTTCTCTAAATAAGTGAAAACTGATGAATCAACTGAATCTTGTACAGAAGAAAATGATACATTTTGTTCAATTTTTACTAAGTATTCTGTTTGAGACTTCATATTGGGAATGCTTTGTAACTGTTGTTGCTTATGTAGTTAAGGGTTTGGAACATAGTAATTGTTGCATTGAGTCTAAAACATCCTGTGGGGTAACTGGTAAGTTTTAGATAGTATAACTGTTCATAGCATAGTTACCCTTTTTAAGAAATTTCTTTCTTAATAGTATTTGAGAGGGAGTTCGGAGCCATGAATAAAAATAATAGGCACATGTTCAAAAATTTCCTTAAATATCTGCAGAGGTGGATGTTAAAATCTGTTGACTGCAGGGAGACATATATGGAATGGGAGACAAACTGTATTACTTATGTAGCTGCTGTTTATTGATTACAGCATTAATTTTCAGTAATGAATGCAAAGTAACTGATTACAACCATGCTTTAAAGACATGAGAGGGACAGATGACTTCCTTTCTGAGTCTGTGATAAGAATCAATATACTTGAAACTCTTTAGTTAATTCTGAAGAGACTTCTCTTGTTTCTCATAAAAATCCCAAAGCTGTGCTTTGTGTGTTTTAATAGTCATAACTTAATAAAAAAATTTTTACAGGTGAAAATAACAAAGTCTAGAAATGGCTATTTTTATATCATAATAAATGATCCTTTTATTTCTTTACGCTTACTTTATTATTTTGCTTAATTTTTGGTGTACACAATTTAGAATCAGCAAAATGCCAAAGAAGAGAGAGATGCTACACGAGCAACCCTGAAAGAACTTCAGTTGCAACTTGATGAAAGTATATGTGAAAAAGATGCCTTAAAAAAGCAGCTGGAGGAAAGTGAGAAGGAACTTAGACAAAACCTAGAGGAGTAAGTTTGTTCTAGAAAACTTATTTTCCTTTTCTTAAAATGTTTAGATGAATGGAATTATACAAAGAGGCATTTACTATAGGAAGTCTTTCAGCTGTTTAAAAATTGAGTATTTTTAAGAATTTCTTGAAGTAAAAGCAAGATTGCTGAATTTATAGTTTTTTCCTAAATGTGAATTGTTTTTAATATTCCATGGTCATAATGTATAGTTTGGTCTTTAAAATACAGAAACATTTGAGCACTGTAGTCAAGATGTTGCCTGTATGCATTTAATTATCTATTAAAAAGAGTTCTCATTTTTACCCCTCTGACATGTCATTGATTTGCCTGATTCTATCCCAGTACCTAGTGGAGAACATGGGAATAGGTACCCATATCTTTTTTAGCACTTGGAAAAATGAATCAGCATTTCTATAAAACTAAAAAACACCTGGTGGTGGTGGTTGTTATTGTTTTTTCTGATTAGGCTTTTTCAAGTGAAGATGGAGCAGGAACAATACCAGACTGAGATTAGAGATCTTCAAGACCAGCTGTCTGAGATGCATGATGAACTGGATAATGCAAAACATACTGGTGAAGGGGAGAAAGAAGTTCTGATTGAGGTTAGTGAAAAAAGTACTAGAAAAAGGATCCAAAGGTCCAAAATATGTACAAAAAGTGGGAATTGAGATATAGTAGAAGAAAGACATGATTTAGCCTTTCCCATTTGATCTGTCCAAAGTAATTTAACATTAGTAAGTGACTTAAGAGGGCTTGTTAAAATAACTAAATCAGCACTAAAAAGAATACAATGTATAATTCTTACAATTTTACAGAGAAGGAGAAAATATAATGTATGGAAGAGGGACAACAGTTATCCAATGCTGCTGCTGTTTGTTTTCACAAAAAGAATTTTGGTCAGAAGAGGGAATACCATGTTCAAGAACATTTGGAAAAGGTAGAGGTGTGCATATTAGCAACACCAGATGAGATTCCACTAAGAAAATTGAAAGAACTCATCCAAGCAATCTCTACATTGTTAACTGTTTATTGATGAGACTAGGGAGAGAAGAGAAGGGACAGCATCTGAAAAGAAACAGAAGAGTTTTCTGTCATGTTGGAATGCAATAGGAATCAGCTGTTGCCCTGGTAGTAGTAATTATTTTAACTGATGATGAAATAGAGAACAGGCTTTATTATATTTGTGGATATTGGTGCATCAGTGCATAATGGTTCAAAAACTATCAAAATTCAAAATTATCTTGATAGTTTTTAATAGCAACAGGATGAACTTCTGTTAAGACTAGTGCAAAGAATTAGTTTAGGACATGGAAGTTAAATGTTCAAATTAAAAATAGGGAGCAAAAAGGTAAAACAGTGTCGAACTCAAAGGAATATTTTAATAAAGATGTTTATATGCAAGACAGCATAGTAGAATAGCAAACTGATGTAGATGAGACTTGAAGTGTGATACTGTCTTTAAGTCTCAGGCACTTCAGTTGAAAATTGCACGTAAGTAGGAGAGCACCTGGAATGATTGTGAGTACTGGAAAGTATTGTTTATGACGAAGGATTGTTTAATGTGAATGGGGGAGTGAGGGGAGAGACATACACACATCTCATGCAAAATGTTGCTATTAAGCAGATATTGATTAAGTTTGTTGTGTGGAGATAGAGTAAGAGGTAAAAGATTTAATATCTATGAGGATTTGGGGGTAGATGTTAAAACACATTTGTCTAGCGATAAGGATAACAAAGCACTGAAACCTGGCTGCCATGTAGCTATAACCAGTTGTAGAACCCCTTTTATTGTGGGTTTTTAAGGACAGAAAGTATTATGTTTGCCAGGAATGATCTAGGTGTGCTTACTATGTTTCACTGCTGGGGAAGTTTGTATGTTTTTCTAAAAGTGCAGTTGTTTACTGCTTGAGAAATACTAAAGGCTGTATGATTTTATGACTGCTTCTGCTGTTTTACATTGTGTCTGTATACACACACATGTGTATTTATTCTTCTGGTCAGTGCTGTATTTTAGAATGTGAAAGTAATCTGTGTCAGAAAGAAAACATACTGCTTTTCATATATAATACGGTATTTTAAAAATTCCTGTAAACATCTATTTTTTTTCCTGTGAAAGAGACAGAATGGCTTGCTTAACCTGTGAGAATTAAAAATTGGTTTGTGTTCTTTTGGTAGACGTGAAAAATATGCCCACAAGCTGTGTAGCTGGTGCCTCCAAATGTGCAGTGCTGTAATTTTTCAAGGTGAATTCCTCCCTTTATGTCACGAGGATTTGAACATGAAAAGATAGATTTTACAGTGACAAGTGAAAAACAGAAAAATATGTGGTCCAGGATTTTACCTTAGTCCTGTGATCAATGGCTGTGCAATATTCATTTAAGAATTTCATAGCAATTATTTGGTACTCACATAAACCATATGACAACTGTAAGCAGTATTTTAATTTACACAATGAAATATGCAGTTATACAGAATGGCATATTCTCTAAGTGTGACTTGTTAAAGTTACAATTTTGTCATTGATCTAAGAATAAAGACCAAATTCTAACAATTTGTTTCCTTTCAGGCAAGGCTGTAATTTCAAAAAGCTGAGAATAGCAGGAAAAAATAGTAATGCATTTAGTATCATGGCATGATTTAAATGTAGGGAATAGTAACAAAAATACCCATTTAAAAGACAGAAACAAATGATAGATGAGGGCAAAAGTTCTTAATGCACTATCCAGCTGCCAACAACAAGAACTGAGGGAAGGGAAAGCAAGAGTGCACCAACTGAAGGTTATAACATCAGAGCTACTTGAAAAGTGCTACTAAATGTGAAGTCATGGTTTTGTAGTTTTCATTATAGCAAAGTTCCACCAGCATGGGAAAGAGATGAGTTATGAGCCAGCTTTCCCCACATCACAGATACCTGAAGGCACCTTGACTTTCCAACAGAGTCTACACTACCTCTGCGTTCTTGGTACCTAAATTTACCAGAGCTACTCAATCCTCACAGCTTGCTAGGAAATACTTACCCTGTTTGTTCCTAACTTGCTGGCACATGTTGTAGGGTTCTCATTCTGATACTTCACTCTATAATTAAATTTGGAGTTCTCCAAGAACAGTTACTGGTGTCTGTCAGGTCCCTGGGAGAACTTTCCTATTACTAGGTAAGATCTAAAGATGCTAGGTTTATGCTTCTGAAATAAAAGGTTAAGAATTTGGCTACAAAATTAAAATTACAGAAATACAAAGCAATAAAATGTGTTAATGATATTGTATCTGCATAATTTGATTTTATTGTCAGTTGTTAAGGATCTTAAGTATTAAGCTAGCACTCTGCATGGTAGACAGCTGGAAGTTTGGGCTGAGCCAAGTGCAGCAGAAGTAAAGGCTGTCCACAGGGGAGTTGCTGACTCTGCACTTCCTTCCCAGCAATTTGGAGAGGGGAAATGACTTCTAGGGCAAACACAATGGGAAGAGAAAGGATTTGGAGCATGGACTTGGTTGGAAAGCATTTGTTTTGCCTTCAGCACTCAGGAAGTTGAACTATTTTAACTTGCAGCAGTAACTTTCTCTCTTCTTTTCAATGGAAAAGCCAACAAGGATTTATCATTGGGTTCACTTCTGCAATGTGAGAAATAAAAAGGCTTTTCTTAGCCAGTGGAGGTGAGACTAAGGGAGACATTAAGTTGTAACCTTACTTTGACTCCTGCTTTATTTACAGACAGTATAACACACACCATGAAAACTTTTCTTAGTTTTGGGATGTCAGATCTACTGACCCATTGAATAATGCATCAGTTATACATTAATACTTATAACAATCTTGGGTTTTAGTAAATCCCTAACTTTCTATAGAAGCTGCAAATGATGTATCAGTTGTACAAGAAAAAAAGTTGGCCTTGCAGGGCTTATGCTGAAATGCTTTTCTTCTCCGCAACGCAGATGGAACAGTTAATTCTTCCTTTGGGAATTATTCTCAGCACATCTTGAGTTGCATCATAGCTATACTCTATATAATTTAAGAAGTACTTTTTACATGAACATCGTGTTAACACCACGGTAAATAGCGTTATCTCAATAGTACCTGGGAACTTAATATTTTTCATGAACAAGATAATTGTTCTGAGAATGGAAGTACTATATCTGTTTGTTAATGTTAATAGTTTTGGCACACTGCCACATGCACAGTTGTTAAGAAACTTCTTAGGTGTTGCCTTCATGCTCAGTTATTGGAGTCATTAGTGCTAGTTGTGTTTAATTTTGTTTTTAATGCTTTTTAGGAGCTGATGCAAATGAAGCAGGATCTGCAAGAAGTATTAGTGGCAAAAGATCAACAAGAAGAGATATTGAGAAAGAGAGAGCGAGAGCTTACAGCTTTAAAAGGAGCTTTAAAAGAAGAAGTATCTAGCCATGACATGGAAATGGATAAAATTAAAGAGCAGCATGATAAAGAATTACTGGATCTACAGCAGAGCCTGGAGAAAATAACAGAGGTGAAATAAGTAATTACAGTTAATCTTTGCAGGGAAAAATCACAGATGATGTGTACTGCATGCTTTCAAATCCTAATTTTTTCTTGGCAAAGCATATAGGTAGAGATTTGGGCTAGGAGTTTCTTAGCTGCTGAAAATAAGTCTTATTTCATACAATTATATAGTGCTTTGATTCTTTATCAGAGCTGAAGTTGTTGTCTTTTCTTCAAACAGCTGTTTATTACATGCTTAGTTTTGCTTAATCACAAACTTTTGACAGAGAATAGATACGAGGATGGTGCTGAGGATCATTTGCTTGTCTTGGACAGTGTGGAATGACTGAAACACTGAGAGTGGCCTAAAGAGTGCTACTGTGCTTTGCCACTGATGACTCTGAAACTGCGGTTTTGGAGCTTCTGGCAGGGCTTCTCTATTTTCTCTCTCTTTCCTTTCTACTCCTTCCTCCCTGCCTCTCTCTGATCTGAGCTGATCTTATTAACTGAATGGTCAAATGAATACCAGCACAAAGGAAACAGCAAGGAGTGAGTGGCTGAAGCTAGAGAGGAGGAGGACTGGAAGAATTGCCTTTTTCAATGTGATCAGGCAGTCTTTTTTGGGGACAATTTTAGGGACAATTTGCAAAAGAATATATCTGGTACTGTTTTCCAGAAGATGTCCTTTATGAAGCTGACCTTGCAGAGACAGGAGCTAGCAATTTATTGAAAGATTTTCATCAGGGAACAGTTCTCAAAACATTTTGAGTATTATTTTTATAGTGACAGTTATTTTTGTCTTTTCAGTATCTCCTTTCTTCATTTTATGTTTATGTTAAATAGTTAAGGAAGTTTCTAAAAACAAGCTGTCCTTGGCCAATGTGAAAGTCGAAATTATAGATCTAGTTTTCTGCTTAGAAATGTTTGCGCTAGTTTATACCTGTTCCCACACCTCTTTGGTGTTCTAGTTTATATCTTTTACCCACACCTCTTTCGTATTAGCTGAGTTGCAGGTATCCAATAGTCATCACTGAAAACGTAATGTAGAACTGAACTAAAATTAAACTTGAAGGAAATTTCTTAAGCTTTATGAAGCTCCCATGGAAAATATTAGGTAGATATTGTGTGATTGTGAATTCTGATAAAGAGTATTCTTGTAAAGAATTGTTTTTAAATGTGCATTTTTCTTGAGTAGTTAAAGTTCGTATGCAGCAGTTCTTTATACAGCTTAGCCTCTTCTACTTGCGATCGTTAGGCTTTGCTTAAATTTATTCATTTATTTTGTTGTTTATATCATCCTGGGGGTACTTGCCCCATCTGAGCTTTTTGAACTAAATTCATAGTTTTTTCTTTGAGAGAAAACTGGAGCATTTTAAATCATCATTTTTTATTATATAGTAATTGTAGTGACAGCTTAACCTCAGTGAACCATCTTTCAAAGGTACTGCATGGTAATTTACTGTACTTCAATTATGGAACTGTAATTACAACTGACAAGAAATGAAAGAGTAGTCTGTTTGGTATAACAATAACGTAGTCTGGGAAATGGCTCTGTGACTGGATTGCTGTGGGTTAGGGATAGTTATAAATAGCTATTCTTTACTTGAACAACAATGTCTAATAGTAAATTTAATAAGATGTTCAAAAGTAAAATTTAATTAATGTTGCTCTAAGCATAAGTTCTGCTCTTCTCGTTTTACTTTAAGTGATCTTACGTCCTTAAATTAAGGAAAACTTAACTGGTTTATTTAGAGATATCTTTTATCTCTCGTGTTAATATCCTAATGATTTTTAAAGCACAACATTAGTTATATGCCTGCTGCCTCATATTAGTTGTTGTATTTAGTATTTCATCTATGAGAAAAGTATAACTAGTCTCTGCAGGGAGAAAGACTCTACAGTAATGAGTGATCTGCTGTGATCTTATGTACAATGTAAATTATAGGACCTATAATTTATCCATTTTATGTGCTGGTGTTTACTCTGAAATTTTTGGTAACTGGAGACATCAGGTAGGTTGGCAGATACTGTAGAGAGCATTTAGTCTGTGTGATTAGAATGCCACATGAGTCTGTTTCAGATCCTGCTAGAAACATAGCCAAGGTTATCTGATCAGAGAACAGAGGAGGATATTTCATAGGCAATTATGTTTTTGTGCTCACTGATGTGGTAATAGTAGCGTGTCTTTTTTTTTTTTTTTTTTTTCTCCTTTGAGAGGGAGAGGTTGTTATATGAAGCTCAATGGCATATAAATAGTGAAATAAGTTTTATTTCCATTAATCTTAAGATTTACATTTTCTTTGCCATATTTTCCTTTTCCAAGTCATTTTTGTGCTTTATATTTGCTTGTGTTTTCATTGAGCTGCCTGCATTGTTCTTTCTTTAATGCTTGGTTAATAAAACTGTGGCCAAATTGTTTTCCATGTAACAACAGTAAAAAATTTCTGCTTCCATAACATATCTCTGTGGGATAATAACAGCCTTTAACTTAGGGAAGCATTCATTTATTAATTTATTACTAACTAAAAAGGGATGAGTTTATCACTGCGAGTTCTATAGGTTAAGAATTAAGAATCCTTTCCTGGTTTTAGTGTAGTATAAAAATTTACATTGTTTTATCTGAACCTCCAACACATTAGGCCAGAATTGTACTACTTAACGAGAATTTGCTGTCAGAGTAGATGAACGGCTGTTGTTTCACCAGAATTTGGAACTAGCTTTTGAAATACAATACTGTGGGTAAAAGGTTGCAGCAAACTGCAGTTCGTACTGTTCAAATTCCACTGGAATCATACCAACTCAGGAAAGTGTAGTTGCTAACTGCACAGCACTGTCAAATTGTGACCTGTTTTGAAAAGCAGGCTGCACAAATGACATTGTTCAGAGAAGTCTGTAACCATCACATTAAAAACCTCTGCTTTGATGAGGCTTATCTAAGCCTGACCTTGACTGACTTATTCAGTGTCCATTATACTTCTGACCTGATCCACAAAGTGGTAGAACAAAAAAAAACAAACTTTAGAAGCTGTTTCATTTATCAACACACTTGAAGAGTGCAATGAAGCTTGTGGTCATGTGAAGTATAACTGATATGCATGTGTTAAGACATGTGGTGTGACTAAAGGGAAGAAGGAATTTTATCAGAGCAAGTGGTGGGAACAGTAAAGACGATAATTACCTTCTACACATTACAGGCTACATATGTATTCCTTCTATTTAAAATAAAATAATATTAAATTTCATTAAATATCATAGATGAGAAGAAGCTTTGATTAACTTCCTTTTTTTGGATGTGTATTAGGTGATTGTGCATACTGTATCTTTTTTGCCTGTCCTGCTAGTATCAGGTTTCTTCTTCAAAGCTAGTAGTAAAAATCTCCCATGTATCAGAAGCCATTTCCTTAACGGCAAAGATTAACAAGAACTAGCTTAAGTGTTGTAAGTGATGTTGATATATACTATGTATGTCTTACTTGTAAATATGGCTTGCCTTATACAGTTTAAATGTAAAATGAAATATAACTAAGCTTAGCATACTTGTGAGAAGCTATTGTAGAACAATGCTGTGCAAAACCAAGTAATGGTGGCCTAAGTGCCTAAATTATTGTGGGTAAAGTGAAGACATTAACTGATTGTGAAGCTTTGCAGAGAGGCTGTATGAAACGAAGGTTTGGTCCATAAACTGATAGGTAAATTTAGTGTATATAACTATAAAATGATACATATGGAAAAAAAATTTTAAATTTTAGTCCCCAGACTAACTTCTACCATTCTAAGATGAAATCTTGGCATTATAGTAGATAACACTATAAAAACATCAGCTTGATAGCAATCAAAGCAGGAAATTATAAGAATTATTTGAATTTAAGAACATAATTACACCCCCGTACACACCCACATATATTTAGATAGATAGATAGATAGCTGTAACTAACTTGAATCTACATCTTGATGTTCTGTCAGATTCTGATACGCTCACCTCAAACAAGATTCAGTATAGTTGGAAAGGATTTAAAGAAGATGAACAAGGATTTGCAGATTTTTCTTTTCTCTTGGCCTGAGGCAGCTGCTGCCATTTTGAGATAACACTTTTTGGTTTGTGTGGTAGAAGCCAGGTAGTTACTAATCTAAACTGTATAGAGTCAGTGGGCAGTGGACTGACCAGTCCAAGCCAGTGTTTCCATGGAAATTGCATCTAGTGAGGTATATGAACAGTTCTTGAATGTCTTTATTTGTGCACTCCATTAACAGTGAAAAAGTTATGGTTTTAATCACTTTGGACAAATAAACAACCTGAATTTCATGTAAGAAAAGTCAGTGTCATGCCATTAAGTTAGTTTGAGTAATAGTAATCTACTTAAGCTATGTTTCTGGGTCCAAAAGTCATCCACAAGGTAATTTATTTCAAAGTTCACTGGTACTTTGGGGGATACTAAAAAGATTTAGTGGCAGAGCTGAACCAAAGGATGACAGGAGTACTTATGTTTCCATTGCTGTTCTTTACACTTCTTCCATTGTTTCTGCCATGTCTTTACATGCAATACTTGGTATTTCTCCTTTGCACATAGGCTGAAACCACTTTGTGATATGAAACTCCTGGTAGCAATACTAGCTTAGGAAGTTCCTGTTCTGCTTAGTAGCTTGTTCTTGCATGTTGTCAAATTTTTGCGAGGTCACGTGGTACAGTGGATTGACTTGGCTTACCAAGAAAAAAAAAACAAAAACCAAACAAATTCAAAACCACAAAAAAGACTTCTCTCATTTCTTTATTTTCTTCTCTCCTTTACTAGCCTCTTGGGTTATGTTTTTAATCCAGGTATTTTTCTGATCCATTTCCAGTGTGATACCACAAATGAGGTGAGCGAAGAGAGGGTGCACAGAGGTGTATCACATTGGAAACATACACTGTAGAAGTGTATATGGAAAACCTGGGACACAGATATGATTTGTTTTACTGTAAGTTGCCATTCTGTGTATGGAAAGGAAGTTGTCTGGTAATAGCATCATGTGTGTTTTTAGGCACCTATTAAATGAAATGCTAAATGAACTGTGGAATATTAGCTGTGTTGTCAACTAGAAAAATAAACATGCTGCAGAAGCACACCAAAGATATAACTTGGTGACTTTATTTTTGGTGGTAAAGCAAGGTTTTAAGTTCTAGCTCCTCTGGTCTTTCATTTCCATTTGTTTGGTAGGGATGTATGTTTGTGCAAGTGCACCAAAACCCAAATCTGCATTGGCTTCTCCTAAAGTAATGTTGTAAAAAGGATGCTACAGATAGTGTCCTATCAAATTACGAGTGTATGTGTGTGTATAATACATTTTTTTTTTACTGCATTTAGAGTCAAGAAAAACTCTGAGCAAAGCTGTCTTCTGAAGTTTTATTTGAGTTGGATTGTATCGTGTTTAAACAATGTGGGGGAAACCAGAAGGCAGTTGCCATAAAGCCAGTGTCCTCCTGGTTTGTTACCCCTTTGTGGCTAACATGGCTTTGGTTCTTCATGGGGAAAGCTATGTGCTGAGCATCCTGAAGAAATACAGCTGCAAACATAGTGCTTCTTCCCACAGTGTATCATATATGTCTACATCTGTTTTAGCTATGATAGTTATTTGTTTATCCAATTCACTCAGGACCATTTCTGTTAGTCTGGGTTTGAAGTACTTATTTGCTTTCTGAAAAATGGCAAAAGCTTGTAGTATCAGATACTTTGTTAATATCATTAGAAGGATCTCAAATCCTTATTAGCAGAAAAACTGTGTATATGTTCAGTGAAACAGGCTTGTTCTGTGAAGGGATATAGGTTGGTTGCATGAGTGTGTGTCCATTCAGTAGGGTACAACATGAGCATAGAACCTAGTTAATATTTTACTCTGGTCTTCGCAGCAACCTCTGACCTTGACAAAACTGTTAGTGAGCCAAAATGAGTATGTCATGATACATAGCTAAGAGGATAATATGACACTGAAATAACTGCTTATTGAGAGGTTAATACTTTCCTGGTTCTGGTTATTTTAACTGTGTGAATGTTAGGTCCTGCTTATATTAGGAAATTTTGTTTAATCAGTTCCATGTAAAGAATAGTTTCATTTTTAATTTAAAAAATATACATTTAAATCTTTCATTACATTTCATAAATCAAGACTTAAAGAATTTTGAAAATAATACTAAGGATATGATACCATTTAGATCAGTGAAAATGTCCTGTCAAGAAAAAATCTTGTCCCTAACGTGTCCTAAGTGAATAATTTTAACCAGTTAATAGAACGGCTCTGCCTGAAAGGGAGAGAAAAATAGTCTGACCTTCTCATAAGTTTGTGCATTTGCTTACTGAGTAATCCCATGAAGTGTGGTTGAGAATTCAGGTTGGTTGCAGTGTACCTCACTGAGATAAAAACACACTGACCCTTTTAATAGGTAACTAATCATAGTTAACTTCCAAATGCATAGTCATGTGTTGAAGCAGGCTAAGTCTCCTTTAGAAAGGATGGGAAGAATAAGTATAACTTGTGCAGGGTAGAAAAGTAATAAATAAAGCCAGTTAGTCTCTCTTTCCAGACACTTTATTTTTTATTTGGTAGACATAATACCTATTTTGCTCTTAAACAATTTTCATGTTTCTTTTTCAGAAGTGTGAGATTTTATTATCTACATAATTATTATAGTGTTACTTATCCCAGGACCTCTAACTGCTTGAAGGGATAATGTTTGAAATTAAAAGTTGCCTAAAGCTACACAGCAATGGGGGGGAAAAAAAAGAATTACGAACAAAAATAAAGACATACTATTTTCATTCATGAGTTTTAAAAACTGGATGACCATACCTGAATAACGCTGTTTTCAAATGCTGTTTTTACTGAAGAACAGCGTTACAGCTACCCTCAGCATTAGCTAGGACAGGTTGGTAGACCTTAATCCCTGAGACCACGTGAAATTTTTAGGTCCAGCGTCAGTTTTAAAAAGTGACCCGTGTGACTGGGTTAATATTTAAGATTGCCTTCAGCAGACTATGTCCTCCTTGATACTTTAAGTGTTGCACACTAGGAAGAAAGTGAAGGGAGCAGCCACACCATTCCCTTTCTTTCAGGAGGTTTTGGAAGAATATCATGTCATTTACTTTGATTCTACAAGTATGACTATATGAAAGTCTATTACTTCTATTAAAAGGAAAAAAATTGTGCTCTAGCTAATTTTGAATAAAAATCTATTCTTTAGATTTGTGTTTCAAATACGTCATTTAAAGTTACAGTTAATAATTAAATAACAGTTAATTAGGTGAATTCAGTTTCACTTGATTAGACTTGATTTTGAGAGGAAATTTAAAGGTTATCAGAAAATTTGGCTGATTTGTGCCTAATAAACATTGAATTTACCCAAAATATAAGTCTTAATAACCTGTGATTGAGATACTTAGCTTCCCCTCACTTCAGCCCCTCCAACATAATGTGAAAGGACTTCAAAACTCCTGTGCTACGTGGTCATTGCTGAGGGGAAATTTCACCAGCTGAAGCACCAAGTCAGCCAAAACCATTTTTTAATGATCAGTTATATAACTGCTCGTGTGTCTTTGCCAGTGTTAAGGGTGTGGTAGGAAAGACGGTGTGGAGTCACAGAACCATTTCGGCATTCCAGTCCAAGAGGAACTGTCTTAAGAGATGCATCATATTTAAACTCTTCAGAAGTGATTATAATTACTTCAGTTACATAAGGTACCAGGAATATTGTGTTGATTTGGCAATGTTTTGTCACATTTTTCGCTCAGAATTTATATTTGAGGAAAAACCAGTATATTTTACATCCACCCCTATCTTTATTTTGGGAGAGAAGTTTTAATTCTTTTTGTCTGATGTCAAGCCAGCCATTCAAAATCTATGCTTGCCTATGAAGCTGGTTGACTAATCCCTTAAGCTGTCTGTGGAAGGTTTAGTTTGACCTGATATTTCTCTAGAATTAAAATCTATGAGATCATCTTTTAAAAGATTTCGGTGGGTTTTTGTTTGCTGAAGTAGATTATTTTCGTCTGTGTGTGATTTTGTTGTTGTTGTTATTGTCAGAAACTGATTTTTCACAAACCTTTCTTTTAGGATTTGATAACTTATTTTTTATATGGTGGTTTGAGACCATGGTTCTGAATTAATACCTTGATTTGCAGGCCATATGAAATTATTTAAATGTTCCATATTTAATATCAGCAATAAGATACTGCTATAATGCAGAGATAAAATCACCGTGGTCTTTTAATAACAGTAATTAGCCATTTCTTTTGAACAGTAATTTGCATTAGGACTTTGAATGTATGTTTTAGTGTGCACTAATACCAAATATCAGTACCAGTGCTGGCCTAATCAGCAATACCAGTACACATGCAGACAGAGGTGTTTTCTAAATTGCCCCATGTGGCACTATGACAAAATCAGAAAGCAGAAGCAGTTTTATTATGTGGGAGAAGCAAACAAAAGCATCTTAAACTCTATTGCAAATAATTTGTAACTGGAGATGTTCACAGTTAACAGAGAGCAAGCAGATACTGTCTTATAGTAAGGGGTGTATCTATTTTGTTTGCCTGTACCTATTTATATTTACTCTGTGTCTGCATACCACATTAATTATGCATCTGTAAGCACCAATTCTATATGGATATATGAGTTAGAGTGTCCACACATGATATAACAGTGACTTGAGTGAATTTTGATTTCAACTACTTGAAAATTAATTGATGTAATTGTGCAAGACTGATATTATTTTAGAAACGTAGTATTTCCCTGTAATGAGAGGAAATAAATACAGCATCTAGCGTGTTAACTTCAGAGTTTTCAATGGCAGATCTTAATACCATATTTACTGATACTTCTTATGATTTTGCCCGCTTTGGCTTGTGGCTTCTATTCAGCAGTGTGTGGCATTTAGTAAAAGAAATAAATCAGTACTATCTAAATCTAACTTTTAATTTTCAGATTTCCTTCCTTTAGGAGAACTGAGCACCTTTATAACCATATTAATACAAACATAGGTTGTTATCTTCAAGCAGTTCCAGAAGACTTTACGTTGTGGGACTTCATCATTACAACTATGCTTGCTTTCTTCTAGAGAGGTTCTTTTGGTCTTCTGTTTCTCTTTTTTTGTTTTTTCAACTTTTTCTCAGAAATTTGCAACTAATTGCCAACTTCATTTATCTACTCCTTACCTAATGCTTAACTCTGCTGATGCGACTTGTTCAGTCTTAAAACATTAAATTAAATGTGACAAAACTATATTTTGAGAAAGCATAATGAAATATTTCCTGTGTTCAAAAAATAATAAATAATAAGATGTGAATGTGTATAGGAAGTTTGCAAGGATGCGGCTATTAAGAGGAAGGTATTATCCTTTCAGGGATGGAATAGATGAGAATCTTATTGGCATAGAGACTACATATGCCTACTAAATGCCTAGGAAGATAGAGCGAAGAGAGAGAGATTGGAAGAAAAGACAAATTAAAATGCAGGCAAGCAAAAATTAAAACGAAAATACTATAAGATTTTTACGTTAAATAAAAATAACTCCATAATTTAAAAAGTTGATTAACTAAAACATACTGTCACAACAAGCAAGTTGAGAGTAAGAGGAATAAGTATGCCTTATTTGCCGAAAGGAAGAAACAACAGTCTTGGAACTGAGATACATTAATTTAAGATCCAAAGAGTCCACTTCAATGCTTGATAATTTTTTCCCCAATTATTTTCTTTTTTTTTTTTGATATGGCAAATATGTCTGAATATGCAATAGTTCATTCCAGCTTTTGTCTTCAAGAATCTTACTTGACCAGTTTTATCTGTTACACACTTTGCATGTGTGTACATACATAATCACATTTCAGCTCTTTGAAGAGTGCAGTCCACAATCCAGTGAACTGAAGATCATATGTCATATTAAATAACATTTTTTAAAGTTTCATACCAAATTTAAGTAAGTACTTTCTGACCTTTCTAAAGTTCTGTTACTGGGGGGAGTTGATTTGTATAAACTTAGTTAAAATGATTGCCAAAACTTTTTCAACATCCACAAATAACAAATAAAGCAATGTAAATGCTTTATGAATGGGACATAACAGCAATCATTAATTAATGTAGAGTCATTGTGTCTTAAGGACCTTACGTTAACTCACATTATTCCTGTACAGTATCATTACCATTAAGCCATGTTTGGAATAAAGGGGTACAGATACACAGCATTATTTCCACGTGTGAAGTTTCCCTGTCTGGGCAAAAAAAGATAAGCTTTTCTCAGTTGTGTTTACTAGCCCTATAGTCTTCAGTTATCCTTCTGCTTTCATCCTCTTTAATCTAACCTGCTCCAACTTCATGCCTTTGTAAGCAACATTCAACTCCTTTTTGAATATGTGAGTTGGTCACTTAATTTTAAATGAAAGATGTGCCTTTCAGCTCACGTAGACAGAATCAAAAGGATTAGGATTACCATTGACTGTTAGTAAATACCATCCTTGTTCAATCTTAAACTATGATGTTGTCACTTTCAGTTTTAGCTTATTAAATGCAATAATTTCTATTCAGAATTTGTCAAGATATATAGTAATTTTTCTGTAGTTTCAGTGCAGTGGTTTTCATATCTTCTGGCATAGTGTATTGAAGGAATTCCATGCAGAACTCCAGTAGGTCATTCCTCCTGGGCCATCATTAGAGAGCAATAAATTTAAGCTACTGTCTCTAAGTGAGTTAATTTTGCATTCTAGTTGCAAAATTACTAGTTGCACAGTTGTGTTCACTGCCCACATTATGGGGTTCTGTAGCCAAAGATACCTCTCTTGCTCAACAGGGTCTGTGGACGATTTGATAGCTACTGCTCTGAAGCACATGTAACTGTTCAGTAGGGATCTCTACACACAACTTCTCCCTGACTCATGTAAAAGTACTTGTTTCCCTTGTGTATCCTTTCTAATGATACCTAGGCTCTCTTCTGTCATTTATATCTGTTTTCCCAAGAGGAGACCCAAAGGGGAGGTAGAAGGTAATGTAGAAGGCAGGATAAGACTAACAGTGGAGAAAAGGAGAAGGGAAGAGACATGGTGTTTTGCGATGCCTTAACTTTATGTGATAATATGCTACAGGATAAGGTATATATTTCCAAAAGCTATTATAATCTAGGAGTTTCATTTATGCCAGTGGAGAGCTCTGCATGTGATTCTCATCAAATTGCTTACAGTGGGGTAAGTGAAGACAAGGTTTTTTTGTTTCTATAAAACCTGCTATATAATTTAACTCTCTTTGGAGAAGTGATGCTACATACACATTATCTTCTCAAAGAACATCTAGGTGATACTTATGCAGTTTGACTTTGTTTAAATTTCACTATCAATTTGAAGATACACATGTATTGTTTTTTCTAATATCATCCTGAATGATAGTCAGAAGGTGATCCTCCATTCATTGTGTGCATTGTTCTACTGTCTCAGGGTAAACTGATAGATTAGATGCTCCTGTGTTTCTTTTCAATCTCATCCAGAACAAGTTTAAAGAGTGATGAATGTGCTGCAACACTTGAATTTTGAAGAAAACTTCTCTCCCCACAAGCTATATAAGAAAAATGTTTACAGTTCAATTACAGTTAAGAGTAAAGCTTCCGATATATACTAACAGAGTTTTCCTAGCATCTTGAAGAAGCATGCGTATATATTTTATTGATACCTTTTAAGACATAGCCTATTAGGGTATACGAAAGGAATTTTGTATTTAATGCGTCAGAGAATGTGTTTGGGAACAGTTCACTCATGTGAAAGTATAACCCTTGTAAAAATGCCAAGGTCGTTAAAGACCTGTGGAGATCTGCTGATTAAGTACTGGTCACACAGGCAGCTGAAACTTTAGGCAGATAATACTTATACACCCAATTTATTTCCAAGGTTTTAAGGAAGGTTAGTGAAGGCAACACTTGAAACTTGTCCTTTAGACTTTGCTACCTTTTATAAAAGTTCAGCTTGCGTCTTGCTAACTTACTGAAATGCATAATGAAGAGGGCAAAAGAGTACCAGTTTAGTTTAATTAGGGTGGCTTGAATGGTATCCTAAGATACATACAGTGAAAGACAGTTTGGAGTAGATCTTTATACATGACTGCATCAGTGTATACTGACCTTAATTTCGAACCTGTTCAGTTAAATAAATATGCGTATATGCATGGATTTTATTTGTGGTGTGTGTGTGTGTGTACTTTTTCCTGAGTAAATAGTGCTTCTGTGTGGCAAGGTAGCACGAAACGTAGCAGATGAAGTGCCAGGTTGGTCAGGTACAGCACAGCTCTGCCGTGGTGCTCGCCTTCGGTGCAGCCTGCGTAGGCGATTGGGTAAAAAAGAACAGACGAATCAACATTCCTGTCGCTGAGCTCCTCAGCATGCCTCGGCTGCTTTCACTCTGCTCCAAAACCAGGAAAGGAGACAAAAAGCAGCCACTGCTGGAGTGTTTGCTAATTAGTAAAACTGCATAGTATGCAAAAAGCAAAAATTAAAGGAATATATAACTACTATTGAAATGTATGTGAGAACTTAAAGCAACAACGGAGATCTATTTCAGACCTTTTTAAGCAGTCGTGTACCCAGAAAAAACAAGTTTTTTCAGTATTTTGAAAAGACCAGAACTTGTCGGCCTGCTTATGTTGCCAGTTTTTGTATGAGTTCATTGACCCTGTAGACAGTCAGAGTGCTCTCTGAGTTACTGTGATCTCAAACTAATTTGCATGTTTTTAAAGCTGTTGCTTGCTAGAAAACAATCTAGTGAGGGCACAGTTTGTAAACAGCCTCTTATGTAACATTGCTTAAGTCTGTTTTGGAGGGAGAGGAGAACTGAGAACTATAATCGCAAGTAACATAACTGAAAAGTGGTTTTCATATTTCAATGGTTTTACAAAATAGTTTATTAAAAAGATGCACCAAATTTGTTTATTTTGTTTTCACTCAGATGAGCATAATTTCACATACAGAAATGCTATGCTGCAGTAAATAATGAATAATTACCCTTTGCCACCAGATGCTGCTGAGGCCAAAGGTATAAATAGATTCAAAAAAGGATTCAAGAAACTAATGGATGATGCACTTATACAGAAAAACAGAATGACGCTGGGAGAGTGCAATAGGGAAAGTCTTGTGCTGAAGATGTTCTTCCTGTTCTTTCTTCCACAAGCATCTGCAGTGGCTGCTGTTGGAGATGATCTAGTTTGGATTGACTCACATGGTAGTTCTGGTGTGCTTATTAGTTTTCAAGGTCTTAATACAGAAGGCAGTGGTCTCTGCATGAGAGCTAAAGTTGTACAGAGGATTGCTTCAGATCAGATCCTGAATGCCAAGGAGCAAGAACTACAAATTTTATCTCAGATTTTATCCCCTCCTTTGGAGGGAATTCTGACTGATAAGTCAACGAAGAGCAGAGATCCTTTCAGCTCTACTCCAGAAAAATAAATATTTAAATAAATAAATATTTAAAATATTTATTTAAATAAATAAATATTTACACGTACATACGAAGTCAATGTTATGGTATAGCAATATAATATATTATAACAGTATAAGCATACTTTCCTTCATGCATTCCATTATAGTATTTAAGTGTCAAATGTAACTATAACAAGGGGAAAGCAGACCCTTTTAAATGGTAGGGCATGTTTTAGAGAGGTGAAGTGGTGAGACTAAGGTGATGAAAAGTTGCGTGCTGCTGTCAGTTACCCTGCCAAAAAGTCTTATCTTTACATATGATAAACCATGTGATGAATAGGTTAATGTAATTTTGTCTTTGTGCCATATATTGATTTCAGTTTTTGAAATAATATGCAAAGCATATGTTTTTGAACACAAATTGAACTCAGTAGCTAAACTCCTTCCATCCTCAAGACAGCAACTGAGAACAAAGCAGAACATCTTCTGGGTAGGTATTGCCCAAAGAGGTGGTTGAACGCTATGTGGTTAGAGCTGCACCAATACCACTGTAAGGTATTCCCAGCTTCTGCTGCTGTTTCTGCCCTTTCACCATGTGCTCTGCTGTGTTTGCATAGCAATTTATGGACCATGTTTTGGAATGGGTTGTGGCATTCTTCTGGTAAGCGTCCTCTTCCTCCCCCTTTTGACAGAGGGAAAGATTTTGTATGTTTAAAAAAGAAAAAAGATTCTACTCCTTAGATCTGGTTCACTGCACAGCCCCACAAACGGTTTTGTGTATTAAAGGGCTGTACTTTGGTACTTGGCCTCCTTAAAGGCTCATATGCCTCTTGATATCTGTTAGGTTACCTGGAAATAAGTAAGAATGGAATTTGGTGATGAAAATATTCTAGGGCAATAAAAAGGAAGATCTTAAGGTAAGAATACATGGGTGAGAGACATGAGACTGTACAGAGGTTGTGTGTTGCTTCAGCACGTACCTACGCATGAGAGAAAAAAAAAAGTTCTTTGTTCGTTTTCTTGGAGTAACCTGAATAATTACACAGGTTTCTAATACATACAGATTTTAATATTAATTTTTTGTTGACAATTTAACATTATATCCTATTTATAATTTTTTTGCGGTGCCATGGTGAAACTTCTGTTAGGAAACAACACTTTTTTTTTTTTTAAATAACCCCATAATTTGTTTTCATTAGAGTGCTGCTGTCCTTGAGAGTGAAAGAAATGCTGCAGAAGAGATGCGAAATAGTATAGAAAATCAAGTCAAAGAGCTGACTGAGAAAAATGAAGAGTTGAAGAGAATAGTTCATGAGCTAGAGAGTAAAATTAAAGAGTTGTACAACCAAATCAATAATATGAAAGAAGAAGAAAATACAACAAAGGAAAAAATAAAGAGATATGAGGTATGTCAAGAAAAAAGCCTCTGAAGTAGTTGTCTTCCCATTTGTGATGTGGTCAACACACTGTAGAAGAACAAAAACTGAAAAATAAGAGGATGAGTGATGTCATTTAGAAAGCTAAGCAAAGTCTTGCTTTTCAAGAAGCAGGATGCAGTTTACTGACAGATATAGGAAAGATTTCTCTGTTGAAAAGCAGTGTAAAAGCAAGTCTCGGCGTGGAAATAGGGATGTCAGTGATAAGCAACAGTGAGCATAGTTTGTTGGTCAGTTTATAGGTGAGAGTTTTGTCATGTGGATATCTGGAAATGGAAAGTACAAGGAAGCCAGTGAATACATTGCTAAATATTTCCTACTTGAATGGTACTGGTTAACTGTAGGTGTTCTGATGTCAGATTAAAGGCCTTACCACTATTTCTGAACACATCAAATCATATCATTGCAGGAAGAGAAGCAACAATTAGAAGAAGCTTTGAAACACGCTGGAAATGAGGAAAAAGAATTGATGGTGTTAAAGAAGTCTTTGGAAAGCCAACTAGAAGATATGCAGGTCAGGACAAGAGCAAATTTAAAGTTTACTATATGTTTTCCTGAGTCACCATTGCTTTCTGGAGAAAAAAGTCTAATTCTTTTTGAAGCATCTTTCTTGTAAGTCCAAGTCTCACTGCAATGTTCAAGTATTTCCTGAAAGCATAACATCATCCAATTAAAATTATTTTCTTGCAGAAGTTTTTTTTGCTTTAATGGATCTAGCAAAATTTGAGGGAGATAAATCAAAAAATTAATTGCCTAGGGTTTTATAAATCTGTTTTGTAATTTTGAATGTGTTGCAGGTAGCTATTTACATGTAAGAGAAAGAAAGGGTGTACTTGAATATGGACTAAAATATAAGTAGGAGACACAAAGATCAGCAAAATGTCTTTTCTTTTTGTTTTATTTTTATGAATTTGCCTTACCTGCAAATGTTGCATGGAACTGGTATAGTTCATCTCAAAATCACAGAAATTTAGCACTTTATGATACGGACTAGTAGCCTCTGAAATGGTGTATGAAATTCTGTTTTCACCTTAGTTCTTCCTGTACTTGGGATCCAGGGAAGGATATGCTCTCTCCTAAACTAGCCCTGAACTGAGTAGTGTGGAGACCGTGGCTCTTACAGAGCAGTTGTGAGGGATGTTGGCAGCATTGTGTAGTGGTAAAGACAAAAGGATTCAGATGGAGTGAAAATTCAAATTTATTTAGTAAGGAGATAAATATGAATAAATCTTAAAACTCCTCTCATTGATATCATATCCTGTATCTGAAAAAGGTGCAAACTTAAAAGGTGCAAACTTCGTAATTTGCCTTTTACATGTACTGAAGAAGCATTTGTTTCTGCAGTGTTAGCTAGTTTAAAATTCCCCTGCTTCTGCTTCTAGAAGCAGAGTTTTTAGATTATTCCATCAGACAGATCAGACACAAATATAAGGTTATATATGTTGCTAGAAACTTTTTTTTAATTAAATGGATGTTTTTCCTTGTTGTCCACAACACAAATTTTACATTACTGTTTTAGAATTTTGAAAATGAAACTTGGCTACCAATAGACAATAAATCAAGGAAAATTGTATTGTTCAGTTAATTGTGGTAAAATGAAAAAACAACATAAAAAAATAATCTTATGCCTTTAAAATGATAACCACTTCAAGAATATAAGGTTTTACAGTACACATAAGGATATTCTATTTCTACAAAATGACATTTTAAACCTGACATTTTTGAAAGTAAATAATTCTTTGTTTCAGCCTTGATTTTTTTTTTTCTTTTAAAATCCCTATCTGTTCTACTTCACTGGTTCTCCAAACTTGGTTGTACGTTTTACCAATAGTCCGCAATGTCACAACAGATGACCCATTGCTCATCAGTGATGCCCTGTGCTCAAAGAACTGCCTTCTTCACAGTTTAGCAAGTGGACCTTCCTACACACCATGAATCAATGTACCGCATATATTTCCTGGCTCTTGACCAACTTTGGACTAAGGTGCTTGGAAAGTATGTTCTTGTCTTTCTGTTTACTTGCCCTCCAGATCCAGATGCTGCCTCCTGACTGGATCTCCAAACTAAAGAATGCTAAGAAAGGTTACAGATTTAAAAAAAAAAAAAAAAATAAAATAAAAAAAAAAAAAAAAAAAAAGTCATGTCATTTTATGTGTGAGTTATGCCAAATTTCTGCCACACCACGTTTAGTCCTCCATTTCTGATTCTACACTATTCATGTCCAACGGATGCAAGCAGTAATGGACTTCAGGATGTAATGAGCGGTTCTTTTTGTTTGGAACAATTCAGCCTTTCTATCTTTAGAGTTGTGCTTGTTTTAATGAACAATGTTCTGCAGTAGGTTGATTTAGCCTTGTATTACCTCTGGCAATTTAGACTGCAAACTCTGGCACAGTAATAATGCTTATCACAGTGGAAACTTAATTCCTGACTGGCCCATCGTGCTTTTTATGTAATGCAAATAATTTTTAATGATAGACTACCATAACAAAGACAGTGTAAATGTGAATAGAATTATAACAGTTACAGTAAACATAGCCAAATCTGTTCCTCCTCCATCCTGGATCTGTCCTCAGAAAAGTTAAAACTGGAGTACACTTAAGTGATTGTCATAGACAATTAGTTTTAATGATTTTGTCCAAAATCAACTTTTAGTTTATATTACAATTTTATGATGTTCAAACACTTCTTTTTTTGAAGTATCATAACCCCTACATTATAACTTACTTTGTGATAGCCTCCTCTTTGTAGTCTACTATTCAAAAAAATGAAATACGCCTTAAAATCTTTGCAACATTGAGAACACTTTTGGAAATTTCTTTGTCTAGGAAATACTATTTCCCATGCTATTACAGAATTATAGTAGTGTCTGTTGTAGTAAAAGTGTTTTTTATTAAAACAAATCATTTCTATTGCAATGCTGATTTTCATAGGGAATATTTTTACCCTACATATGTGTTATTAAGTTATCAGCTGGCTACATTTTAGCAAAACAATTGGGATGTTGTCATACTCTGGTGGTAATCTTGTTATTTCAAGAATAAATGATATGATAGCATGGTTGCTGTGGTATGATAATACAAGATCTTAGTATGGATACCTATTAAATAGATCTAATAAGAAAATTATGCAGAACTGTAGGGAAAACCCACCATTACCAGGCAAGTAGAATTCATCAAGCCCAGAGAATGACTGGCTATTAAACACTTTTCCAAGGGGGCATAATTGTGCTTAGTGTGCATGTCAGCCAACTGATTGTGCATTAATAATCTGTTGGTCTCAGAGAGAAAGAACAACAGCGTGTATTTTTTCAGCCATGTACTTCTGTAAGCACACAGGGAAAACAGTTCTTCAGTCACTAGTAAATGTAGTGAAGGGGAGGCTGGAGGGTGATAGGATCTCTGCTGGGCCCAGGAAGTGTGTGCTCCTGTGACTCCTATTGCACATCCAATGGCTCAGCAGATACTGGTGCATCGTAAGAGAGGGAGGGACATGAGCGATTTAAACAGATGTGGGAGAATGAGAGCAGGAAGCACCTGAACTTCAGATCCTATGATACTCTAAAACAAAACTGCAGCTGTTAGTTTGTTATTGAATGAGCTAAAAATAAATCTAGCAAAACTGACATCTTCCCCATGGAAGAAGTTGATTATCAAGGAACTGTGTTTTCCATCAGAATAATTACAGTAAAATATGTAGTGTCTTTAAGTTTTAGTAATGTGCTTAGGATTAATTCACTGATCCTTCTCAATAATAAACTGAAAATAAGATGAGAATGGAAATAGGCAGATGCAATGTATGGAAAGTATACATTTTCTTTTCAGGATACCAGAGTATAAACCAAAGGAGGAAAAGCTTAATTTCAAACTCTGTGATCTCAGTCTGCTACGTATCTGAAAATAAGGCAGAAGTTAGCATGATGTGACCTAATGAAAACTGGGGTGCTTGTTTCACACCCCTTCTTCACTGGCTCATATGAATACTGTAATTATTCACATCTATTATTAATTTGGTAATTGCCCTGGCTGGTAGAAGAAATGTTATTTGATATCAGTGATTGATTTTTGTTGATAATTCTGAAGTACAGAGAGTGACCAAATTTGCTATGATGTTCACCTGCCTTTTCAGCATACTGCAAGCGCAGAATAACTTCCTGCTGGCACCATTATTCTGCCACAATGTATTTCACTGATCTGTGTCTGCACAGTTTGTTTCTGAAGGATATGTAAACAGACTGTAAAGTTAAATGATCTGTGAAAGACTGATAGAGGGGAGCATATGAGGTTTTTATAGCCTGTTAGAATATGGCACATTAGCTGGGTCCCAGAATTTCAGCAGTTTTTAGCACTGAAGTGCTAAAACCAAACCTTTTGCAAGGTTCTTTAAAACTTGTGGTGTCAGCTAAATTAATTCTGTTAGAATTAAGTTTTACAGAACAGCATCTAGTAGCCCCCAGCATATTTTAGGATTGTGTGTCTACTACTTTGGCATTTGCCCTTAAATCCTATTTGTATTTGAGATGTATTTGTTAATGGGTTAAAAATACTGAAATACAGGAATGTAGGAGATACCAAAAAAAAACCAAAAAACAAAAAAACCCACAAAACTCTGCCTTTTAACATTTGATGATGTTCTTTCTTTTCTCTTGCAACAGTACAATTTTGTTTCAGGTTATAATCTAAGAGGCCTACAGAAATGCTAATGTATTTTCACATTTAAAGTATTTTTTTAATGTAATAAAATAAATGGCGTATTAGATATTCAACAGAGTTTTGCATTTCTAAAATCAGAATTAAATTTTAAAGCTATATTTTAGAGTGTTTTTTACAATTCATGACAATTTTCCTTTTTTACCGTTTCCTTTTGGAACAATTTAAAGTGTCTGCGATCTGATTTTGGTCAGTTTCATGGTGCCTATGATACTTCATAGAAGTAAACTTTGTTTTAACCTTGTAATATTTATTTAGAGTAGGGCCATGAAAGGAGGGAGAGGAAAGAGATGAGAGTTCCAACATGCAGCTATAAGCTAACGTGCTTTGCTTCCACTGGAGTGAACTAGTGACAGTCTGTTCTGCTGATGGACAGGATTTAGCACCTGAGGGGTGCCAAGTTTTTAAACATCCTGAGCATGATGGCAGAAACATTTGATCTGTGTGTATACATGGAGTTCTGGAGCTCCTGATAGATGAACACAGAGCATAGCTCTGCAGATCATTCAAAATTTAATCCAAATATGGAGATCATATTTGAACATTAATGTGAGATACCCCTTCAGAAAGGGGAGGGATCTCTGCTAGGAAGTTCTATTTGCACAGTGCCTGTCACAGTGGAACATCATCCTGAGTAGAGCTCTGGGTGCTATAGAAGCACAGCAAGGGGAAAAAAAATCCTCACTAGTTGTTTCTCACTCATGATAGGAACATTTTTTTTTCTTTTTCTTTTTCTTTTGCTTTTTTCTTTCTTTCTTTTTTTTTTTTTTTAACCTGGGAAGAAGTATTTTATTGGGAAATCTTTAAGACTGAGTTGAAGAGGGGTACATAGGAAAATAAGAAACCTGAAATTACTATTGAAGTTTGTGCAGATGGTAGGATTTGCCAACCTGTATGCAGCTGCAGAAGAATATATGCTTTGCATGCAATAGAAACATGAAAAGGGACTACTTTACATCCTACAAATGTTACAAGATTCAGAAGGTTATAGGAAGAATAAAACACTGCATCACTAAATAATGTTTGTCTTATACTAGCCAACAAACCGTAAGTCCATAAACTTTTATATTTTTCCAAATTAAGTTTGTATTCAAGTTATGACAGCTGCTAGTGCTGCACAATGTGTTATGTAACATTAATATATTGGAAAAGAGGGTGTACATTTGTGTGTATGTGTGTGTATATATATGTAATTATTTTTTTTATACACTGCAGGAGAGCATTAGTTGTATTTCACAGGAACGACAACAGTTAACTGAGCAGTTAAAAGATGAAACTTACCAAAACGAACAGTTGAAGAAGATAAAGAACGAAATGGAAAATGAGCGATGGCAACTAAACAAGACCATTGAAAAGTTACAGGAGGAGGTATGAGTGCTTTCCAAAAAAGGCTGCAGGAGATTAAATATCTAACAGACAGACTGCCAAATTGCAAAATAAGTTTGGGGTATTATTACTTGTAAAAGGAAGTGAAATGTGAACTTCACTATTAGTCTCTTTAACCTAGAGACTATCAATAAAAGCTTTCAGGACTGGAACAGTAGTTGGAACACTTCTATCTCAAAATACTGTTGTAAAACAGTTCTGTTTTGTTAAAACAAGATTCGAGATTTGAGCTTAGTTCCCATGTGTACTACAGATCAAAGTCAGTTCTTGGTCAATTGGATGTCACTGTTTTACAGCTGATTCCTCAAATTGCTATGTATTAGAGCTTTAGTTTTGCCATCTGTTTGTAAAATACACAATTTGATATTGATATCCTAAAGCATGACATATAGTTCATTGTGTCAGTCAACTGAAAGAACTGCTGACAGTTCTGATAGACAAAAAGAGCATAGTCTGGCCATACATTCTGTTTGTACAAGTTTGATAGTATCCTCAAATGGTGAATTTTGATTTGAACAAAGGAGAAGTTGGTGTATTAAACGTGATCTTTTAGACCATTCTATTTTATGTGTACTTTTTTCCCAGATGGCTGAAATGGTAGAGGTGTCAAGAACATCAGCTCTGGAGTTTCAGAATCAGCTTGACGACTATAAGGAGAAAAATCGCAGGGAACTTGCAGAATTGCAGAGACAATTAAAAGAAAAAAACCTTGAGGTAGAAAAATCACGCCTGACAACCATGAAAATGCAGGATGAGGTAATGGCTTATAAGTTCAATGACATATTTAAGCCATTGACCTAGAATTTTGCTCAAATAATTTTCAAGGCAATGAATCTTTGCTATCACACTCTTGTGTACTTCATCAGGGGAGACTGATCTCAGTCAGTGTGCTTTTGTGTTTCATTCTTCATGGTCACATCAGTGTGGTACTTCTGCTGGGGAAATGGGGTTTCCTGGATGGAACAGTGGATGGATGGATAAGTGCAGAGCATTTGACAAATTAATGTATCAAAGTAATATGACAAGGATTCCATTAATGATCTATTGCTCTTTTAATGCTCACTGCTGAAAGAGTTGAGAATGTGGAAATATCCTTGAATTAGAAAAAGACAAGCAATTATTTAGAAACAAACAAAACCAAAGCCTGTCTCTATCTTTTAAAAGAATTGATATACATTCTCTTCTTTTTTTGTGAGAGCCAAGTTGCAAATTTAAATGACAAAGCTGTCTGTGCAACCAAGAATCAGCCACAGTCTTGAAATGTCTGCCTTTTAGCATGTAAATTCTGCCATAAAAGCAATCCTAGTCTTTTAAATATCTACATATACTTGTTCTGTACTTAGAAAAGCTATGAGAATGTACTGACCACAAATGTCTTGCAGAAAAAGAGTATTTTAATAATTTGATTTTCCAGCTCAGGACTTCTGTTTCCTTCTTCCCTTCACAAACTTGTTTTAATTTAAAAGAACAGTAACAGAAGTGGAAACATAGTTCGTGTATGTTATTCTACCTTCCTTCTACATTTACTCCACCCAGGGATGGAGAGCTTCTTTAAAGAGCTGAAGAGTTGCAATGAACTGGGAAAGATAAAAACCAGGATATTAAGAACAAGGCTCTTGAATAAATGAAAGTGAGCTGCTTGAACAAAAAATACAGTGATATATGATATATAAAATATATGTGAATATATTAATGTGCACTGTATGTTTGTAACTATTACAAAAAATCATTCTAATATTATATAACTATCTCCCCCCCCTCCAAAAAAAAGAACAGAGAAAAGGCCAGAACAAAGTAACCTTAATTATTTGACAAAAAGACAATCAAAACACTTCTGAAAAGGGCAAAATATTATTGGCTGTAGAATTCTACATCTTCATGAGGCAATATTTAATCTTCTAGGGCTTTAAAAATGTAGTATGGCAACTAGCAGAAGAAGCAGCAAAATCTGAAGTAATAGAAAACACAAGATAAATAATAGATTTTTCTAGAGAGACTAAACATTTGGGACAAATGTCAATCTTTATTCTGTCTTTGTCTCTTGTGTTTAACAAGAGGTACAAATAGATAGTCCTGCTATTCACAGTGCATGCAGAAAAGTGTGTTGCCCATCAAGATTCACTTAGGTAGGCGTCAGAGCAGGCCAAATATTCTTTTTGACAGTCTCATTAAAAAGCTGAGGACAATATTGGGATCATGGCAACAAGAGCATTTTCTTGTTCTAGGAGCCACAGTAAAATTGTGAAACCTTCTGGCAAGGCTACACAGAAGTTTTTCATTGCTACTGCCTCTCTTAAAGGTTCTCTGTAGACACATAAAAGGCACCCATCTTAAGATGTGTCAATGCAATGTCATTCTGAAATGTTAAATACATATGAGATACTTCTATTAACAGAGAGATCTCTGCCCTTATAAGCTGTTCACCAGATCATACACTTTGCAGAAGTCCAACTTGCTGACTTGGCAATAGATAGCAAATTCTGTAATGGTCACTAATACATTAGTTTAGCTTCATGACTAAAATCAGCACTTGACTAAACTGAGGAAGAATGTATGCTGAAAAAGAAACCTCTGATCATGTATTATAAAAATGTCACAAGTTTAGTTACAAACATAAGGAAGCATCACAATCTTGCCTAAAAACAAAAGCTAAAACCCACCCACTAGTAATATTTTTTTGATAATTTCCTTGAGTACATGGTGACTAGAATAGGAAACTTCTTTCCTCAGCAGATATCTCTATTTAAAAACTGTATGTATTAGTCATAGGTATGTTAGCAATAATATCATTGATATAATGTCAATGAAGAGCCTCAGACACTGCAAAAATGAGCATGAAAAAGCTGAAGTATTGGTGCCTGGAAAGAATAGGAATGGTATTGGAAAAGTTCCAAAGATACAACCATTTACAAAGGTGTAAACATTTTGGTAGGTGTAATTTAGTAAAAATGAATAAACAAAAAAGATGACTATACATAACAGTGACTGTAAAATGCGTTCAAGGCATCTGTCGAGCCTCAGAACCTCTACAGTATCAACTTTAATCCAAGTTCCTTTGGTTGGTGCCACCTTGTGGATGAAACAAAAATTACTGTGAAAAATGGATTGCTCTATGCAATTCCTATCATATGGGTCTGTTTTCCCAGATGTGTTATGCTTGTAATACCCTTTATAGATATCACTTATTTATAAAAAGCATAGTATAAAGCATATTATTGTGATTCTTTTTGTTTCAGATACATCTTATGGAAGAAAACTTGAGGGACCACCAGAGAGCTCAAGATGAGGCAATTACAAAAACTCAGCTGCTGGAACAGACTGTGAGAGGCTTGGAATACGAACTGGAAGCTAAAAACCACTTGAAAGATGATCGGACAAGGCAAATCAAATTAATGGAGGTAATAGCCATTTCTAAGAGGTGGTATTTTATTAAACTGATGGGAATCATTTAGTTATTTTAGATACCTTCTACTTGAGGAGAAACAAATTAACTTGATGTGGTAGAAAATCCCTGCAGCAGTAATGCCAAAATTGTTCTAATGTATTTTGAAGGTGATCTGTTAGCAAATCTATTATAGCATAATGTATTCTAATAGCAGTTGGAAGTGTTCTTTCATTACTTTTTTTTTTTTTTTTTTATTGATGACAAACAGAAGTTCTTTTTAATTAATTTCATCTAGAGTTCAGCAGCCAAAATTTGAATATTTTCCTTCATAGGCCTTTCACCCAGACCTTCAAAAGTATTTAGGAGTATAAGTTCTATTTAGCATCAAATATCAGTTCATTTCAGGAGCCTAAATAACATTATAACTGAGTTGTTATCAGGCTAGCTTAATTGTTCAGCTGTTATATTAAGCCCAAATTTGACTTCCATAAGCACTTTCATGTCATTGTACTTATGTACTCTGATTAATGAAAAGAAAATTTTCAAATGTATATTGTCACTTGGAAAATCTGAAAAGAGTTTCTAGAAACAAATATTTTAATTACAGAATTTCTCTTATTTTTAAAAAAACGGTAGAATTGATTTTAAAAAAAGTTCTGTTTTACTTCTATCGGACAAGCAAGTTTATTTTCAGACGCTTATCTACTGCCATCTATTTTTTCTAGATTTTGTGCATGTATTCAGAAGCATTTTCACTTTTCAAGCCTTTCCTTTCAGACAGTCTGAGTCCTTGAAGTTTATGGAAGAATGGCCTGACAGCAATCTGAAGAGGTTGGGAGACTAATATGTTGAAATTACTTTTGTTTGTTCCACTCAGGACAAGTTATCTCACCTGGAACTTGAACTTGATGAAGAAAAGACTAATTCAGATTTGTTGTCCGAGAGGATCAATAGATGCAGAGAACAGGTATTTGATCAAATTTACGTTGTCCAACTGTTGTATAATGATGAGGAAAAGTATTATTAGGATTTCAAACACTATTAATTAAATGGATAATGACCAGCAATAGGGTTTATATGCTTAAGCAGACTATTAAATCCAAAAAGCCAAGGTTCATAAACGTGATTAAATATGCCTTTCCACATCATAACAGACCAATTTTTTTCCCATTTTCCTCACTGGAAAACTGAAACCTACAGCAATTATTGTCCAGAATCATCCACAAAATTTGTTTCAGATCAGACAGAACCTGGATTTTCTCATTTTTTTCTGCTCTGAACATTCTTTAGGCAGTATACAACCTTTCCCCACTTGACTCTAAAAAAAAAAATCTAACTGTTTAAACCATTTTTAAAAGCTGGGTAAACACCATTGTAAAATGTTCTCAAGTTAAGAAACATTAAGTTTATATTCTAGGCTGTAAAACATAGAAGGAAAGAAATGCTGAGCGCAGGACAGGGACCCAGGAAGCCAAGTCCTATAGACACTAAAGAAAAATGGCAGTGTGAGATTCCCTTGGAAATGAATCAAGGATGCCCAGTGAAGTATGGCAAAATGGTCAAATCAATGGTCAAATATTGGAAAGAATAGCAGGTAGAATAGCAGGGCTTGCAAATGAAATAATTGAAGTAAATTAAAATAAATAGGAAAATTCAATTATTTGTTAAAAATATCCTGGAAATAAGATAAAACAGAACTTTTGGTATAAAATGATTTGGGGGAAGAATAGCCCCCAAAAAAGATTTTTCTTGTTTGCAGTAAACTACTGAGATTGCCTTTAGGTAGCAATGGATATCTCTCTGATATTGTTAGGGAAATTAAATGTTAGAAATTTTGTCTGGAGAAGACATGATTTACAATTAAAGACTTGAAGGCTAGTGGCCACCATTAGATATTCTTCATGCAGTCAACTTCTTTGTGAAGCAATCATTGAGGTAGTCGGAGATGATACTATTCTAGTCTGAGTATTAGATAATAAGGCTATCAGTGAGGGGCTGGCTGAAGACACGATTTTTTTTTTTTTTTTAATTCCATTCATATTAACCTTATTGGAAAGTAGGCCAGCAGGTAAGAGTCTTGATTTCAGAAAAGGCACAGTTTAGGAAATTATGGAAATTAATTAGTGAAGCTAGCTGAATGGGTGAGAGTGGCCAGAGAAAGCCAGAAATTTATTTAATCGTAAGTATAAAAACTGCATAAGAAGATGTATCAAAGTTAAAAAGACAAGACCAGTAAAAGTGTAAATTGTTAGCTCCAGAAATATATGAATAAGTAGACCCTACAAAGACAGAAGAAGGCTTTATTAATGACGTTGTGTCTCATGGGGCAGAAAATGTAAAGATAAAATGAGATTTGCCAAGCTGAATGAGACCTAACGAAGTAATTCGAACAAAAAACAGTAAGTTTTTTGACTGTATCAGTAGAACAAAGAAGTTATGGCAATGAGGAATGATGTATGATGAAGTGTCAATCAAGTTTTTTTTTTTTTTTTTTTTTAAAAAAAAAGAAGATCCAGGTATGCCTCCTCAAATTGATGAATATTTTGTCTCTGTATTCAGTAACACCAATGAAAAGGCAGGTGAGGGCAAGGGGAGCAGAACAAGCTAATGAAGATGGCACCATTGAACTGGAAATCACCAAGGCTAAGGAAACTTGTAGTTCACTGTATTGAAGAAAAAGGCCTGAATAAGCTCTTTCAAGACTGCTAGAAAAGCAGACATTTGAAATTATAGGTCTTGTAACAAAGTTTTGTTACAACTCACTCGTTTCTACGGAAGAGTAGAGAATAGTACTTGACAACTGAAAAAGTAAGCAGAGCAGCCACAGGTCTGTAGCCAGTAGTACCCAAGGTTTTACAAAGTTTTACAATGATTTAAAGCTCAGCTTCCTTTCATGCATCCTTGAAACACCAAGGCACCAGTAACCTGGGACTCAGGTTATTGAGATACTATTTGGTTGCAGTACTTTTTTTTTTTTTTTTTTTTTTTTTTTTTTTTGCTATTATTCCATTGATAAAATATGGAGTCAGCAGCTGTTTGTGTGTGAAATGCTCTTATTATCTTCAGTGAAATAGAATGTAAAGGACCCATAATAATCTGGGGTCATGTTATTGCTTTATTGGGAAACCTTCAATGCTAGAGTCTATGCCCGTGTTGTAAGCATGGTATGAATAATCTTGGTCATAGCTGTAACAGTGGGTACTACTGTAATTTAATTTGCTAGCTAAATAGAAACCTAAAATGTAAATCATGACAAGAATGTTACATAATGGGCAAAAGATGTGTTCATTTTGAGATCTGGAGTTTCTCATTTCATGCATGAGTTACAAAGGTTGCTTTGTTTTGATTTTATGCCAGAATGACTAAGTAGTCAAATTACTAAAAAGTATTTCAGGGTCTGCTAAGCATTTATAATGACATGAGAAATGATAATGGATTTATTTTGGTAATATCTGTGTTTCTGTGAGTGATTTTTCTCATAAATACATTATTTTAATATACTGATAGTGATGAATAATACGCAAATTTCTAGTAAAAATAAATTGAAATGACTGGTTATATTTTGTATAAAGCTAAATGTTTGAATAAACATTGGCAAGACTGATAGTTCACATTCCATTTACCATGAAATGTTATCTCCTTTCTATTTTAAATAACCCTTTGAATCTGGGAAGGACTGCATGAGACAGTTCTCATCTTCCCTACCTCTGTTCTCAAGAAATACTGTAGCAAAGCAAAATTCCCAGTTTTCACTGTGTTGCCTGCTTAAAAAACCCTGCAAATCTTAAAATTCATCTGATGTGGGTTTGTCAGACTGTCCTTCAGCTTTGCCATGTTGTTGCTGAAATACAAAGAATCCTGTCCTCAGGCTATAGCCTGTTTATGTGTGCATAAGATAGGAAAGTGTTTATGTGAAAGACGTGTTCTCCATCTACCTCTCAGTGTATAAGCATTCTTGTATTTAAAATTCTCTGGAGTGGATGCCAGTAACTTAGCAAACTTCTGCATAGCTTCAGCTAAAAGGTAGATTTGGAGCAACTTTTAGTTCCTTACAGCGACACTTGTAGGTCTTTAACTTATAGAAAATTTTCCAAGATAATAAATAAAAGTTCTTATCCTGTCTTCAGTAGTTTAATGTCCTTAAAATTGCAAAACTCTTCATTCTAATCTTAAATGTCTTCTGACTATTACAATCTTTTCAGAACATAGCTGCAGAAATCTAATTTCAGTCGTTTTGTGTTGCATCTCTTCTTCAACTCTGTAGAAAGTAACTCTTGAAAGAATCTTTGCTCCTTTCCATGACTGAAGAAGGCCTCAGACACTCTGTCAGCAAGATGTGTCTGTTTGTCTTCTCCTTTGTCCACAACCAGCTATCACTTTTGTATTGACTGATTTTCTTATATTACCCACTCAGAAATAGATTTCTTAAGTTAATCCACTAGGTTATTTTCTGTCTTCTGTTGCAAATCCCTCCTCAATCCCTCTCCTCTTCAGTTAACTCTTTGGCAAGTATAGGACTGCCATGCTACTCATATATTGTTTCTTCTTCCTGTTTTCTGGACAGTTAGGTTGTTTGGGTGAAGTATGCATTGATGTATATTCCTGTGCTGTGCAATCAGACCTGGTCTGGTTGAGTCCTTGTTGATATTGGAATGCTAAATGGTTTGTTGAATAATCTAAATTTAGTAATAGATTTTTGTAATTGCTTCAGATTTTGATTTTTGTATATATTTTCTTTGAATTAGCTTGCCTGTGTCTCATAAACTCCTGTTACTATTTTTAATCCTAATGGTTGAAGAAACAAATATTTTAGGACATAGCTACAAAGAAAGAGAATACCATATGCCATTTTGCTTTTGCAAATGCAATTGAAACATAAACTTAAGATACCTTCATCAGTTTTTGTGGTCTGTGAAAATGCAAACATGAGTCTTCATTGACTTCAGAGTTGCTACCAGTAAGTGTGAAAAATGGTCTAGTTTCCATGGCAATTTTAGAGTAAATATAGAAGAATAACATTTCATTGGTTACATCATTCACTTGCTTTTGTTGAAGTGTTCCAGTGGATAGCTGTACACCTGCTCCTTAGCTGGCACCAGGTGTGTGAAGCAAATAAACGAAAATGTGGAAATGAAGGTTCCCCTTCTATTATGAAGGATCAAAAGGTTTTGTCTGCCTTTTGCTCATTTTAGTTAAAGATTATTTTTCTTGTCATGTACGTGAGAATTACGTATGTACTTGAGAAGTGTGCATGTATGATAGGTTAATAGATGTACGCATGTATATATATTTTTATTTTCCCTATTTAGATATTCAAAAGAAACATAGGCTGTGAACCCAGTGGGAGATAGTAAACAATAATGATCATGTCTAAAATATCTCTAGAAGTCAAATTACTTTCACTAATAATGAACTCAACAGCTGCTTCTAATCCTAAAGCTAGTACAAAATGCTGTCTTAATAAATGTCTAATAAGGCTTTGCAGAATTTGATACTGTTGCTTTTTTAAATGCTGTTTTTAGCATTCTTCAAATCCAGCTGTGATAACTGTTGTTTTAAGCTGCACAGCTAGTTTATTCTTTTAACATAATTAGAATGTATTAGATTATATATATTAGATATATTGAAGGTAGAATGTGAAGTGCAAAATGCTGCATGCTACCTACCCAGAGTAGCTGCTGTGAAATGAGTGGAATCTTTCAGAGCACATTTTGGCAGACAACTACTTTTTTTTCCATTGCACATGTTAATTATGTGTTTACTGAAGAAGAGTGCAAGGAGATAATGGAAAAACAGTTTCCCCTTTCCTCAGCAAGATTTGTGGCCTGTTGCTCTCTTTTTATGAGCTCTTGTATGCATTTCCACCTGGCTTTCCGATCCTAGTATCGGATATAGTTTTTTTTTTTTTTTTTTTTTTTTTTTTTTTTTTTTTTTTTTAATTCTCCCATTGTTTTTCTGTGAGATTGTTTTTACCATGAAGTGTACAACCACAGTAGCAGCCACCTTGTAAATACAATAGTCAGTGCTTCCTTAATTTGAGATCTGGGCAAAGTTGCACAAATTCGTCACAGCCTTTGAGTACAGCAAGAGCACAAAGAAGGTGTTGCTGCTCATTCTCTTTCATAAGAGAAAAGCTAGATCATATTGACAGCTCCTAATGATTGTCTGGGGCTGTTTTTGAAATACTTGTTCAATGTAGATGGGCCTGTGTTATTTGGAAGTTACTTGATCTGATAATTGCTGCGTTAAAGATGTTTTCGTAGAGCACAGAAGAGTAAAATATTTAAGTGATCTCTCATTAAATAACTTTGCTGATGTTTAATTAGTGTATTTAAAGGAAAAGAGGAATTGTTGTCTCTAACCTTCTATGTGACAATGAAATCTTTTAGGAAATTATTCAGCTGTTGCCAGAACACAGCCATGTGCTAACATTTGCAGTCCAGTAATTGATATGACCTTAGTTTTCAGGAATGTCTTCTAACTCTTCCAAAACCATACTGGGACGTAACATATGCAACTGCATGTGTTACCAGCATTGTTTGTATTCATATATTCATTTAAAAGCTATAGAAACAATATAAGTTACTTTTTAAATATGTGATTAACTAAAAATATGGCTTTTAAGATTATAGTGTGGTCAAAGAAAAGGGCGGGGGGGGTCTTGGGTAAACTGTTATGTATTCTACTTGTTTAACCTTCACATTCTCAGCATTTTTTTTTTTTAATACAAGAATTCCCTCCAATAGCTTTTGAAAGACTGTTAGAGAGGTAAATCTGTAACTTAAAGCTATTTAACTGAAAGTGCATTTATGCAAGTTCATCTGTAATGGTTGTGAAGTAGAGCAGAATGCTGTGGCCAGTGAAACCTTTGTCAGTCATTTTGCAGGTACAGTGGTTGACATAGGCATTCGCTGCCTTCCTCAGGTGATGCTCAGCACAGTAAACATTGTGCAGGGAGTAGCACAAATGCTGTGTAACATAAACTGTGTCTGCAGAGTCATTTGTAAACACCTGAAGGCAATTTCAGTAGGAATAAGGGAAAAATATTTGGGCATTGCTGACTTTCCTTTAGCCTAGAAAAGTTGCAACAGCAGTTGTCAGGCCACTTAGAGTTTCTCTTTGATCTTTAGAATGATTTTTTTCCAGTCAGAACAAATACTTAGATAAATAGAAATTCTGTATTCTTATGTTGATTCTGTATTGATCAGTTTGTTTTTAACATCTTATACATGAGAATACTTTTTTTCTCTTTGTTACTGAAGATGCAACTGAAATATTTACAGAAACTGTAGCAAAGGCTTAAAAAAACCCAGCAGATAAAACAAAAAAGAGTCCCAAATGCAGAAGTCAGTGCTCTCGCAGTGTGACAGACATGACATTGACCAGAACAAAGCCTTAATAGCTACCATGTATCAGAGCCTGCTGAAAGAAAGCTTTTACTATTCTTGCAAGCACAGAAAACTAATATAATGTAGCATTTCTCATTGAGTTTTAGGCACTTTTCTGCAGATACCGATTTGTGCATATTAAAGCCAAACTTAAAAGTAGACTAGCCAGCAGCTTGAAAGTAAGGTGCCAGTTCAGAGCTTCAGACTTAAGTATGAAGAAAACAGCTGTAGCCTTGAAAAGTGCTTGAAAAGTGATGTGACATTCTGAAGGGTCAGTTCCTTGCTATTTCAACACAGAAAATATTTACTGGTCATCAGCAGTCCCCCACGTGGCTGGAAAATACCTATAAAAGCACTGGGGATGATGTGGGCTTCCTGAAAGGAAAAATTTTATCCAAGATGGTAATTGTAAACTTTATATGGCAATTGTAAACTTTATTGGGAATCTCTTGTATGTCCTGAGTTTTAAGAAAGGATGAATTTTATTTCATTATTGAGATACAATATGGACTCTGTGTGTGTGTATATATATATATATGTGTGTGTGTGTGTGTGTATATATACACATATACAGTATCATATCTGCACCCACAAGTGCTGAGGGAGCTGGCAGATGTTATTGCTAGGCCACTCCATCATCTTTGAAAGGTCATGGAGAACAGGAGAGGTGCCTGAGGACTGGAAGAAAGCTAATGTCACTACAGTATTTATGGACAAGGAGGAGTACTCAGGGAACTACAGGCCAGTCAGCCTCAGCTCTGTCCCTGGAAAGGTGAAGGAACAGCTCATTCTGAATGTCATCTCTAAGCAAGTGGAAGAAAAGAAGGTGATCAAGAGCAGTCAGCATGGATTAACCAAGGGGAAATCATGCTTAACCAATCTGATAGCCTTCTATGATGGAATGACTGGCTGAGTAGATGAAGGGAGAAGCAGTGGATGCTGTCTACCTAGACTTCAGCAAGGCTTTTCGCACTGTCTCCCATAGATCTCTCCCTCATATTCTCATAGATGAGCTCAGGAAGTATGGGTTAGATGAGTCAACAGTGAGGCGGATTGAGAACTGACTTGAAAAGCAGAGCTCGGAGGACTGTCATCAGCAGTGCAGAGTCTAGTTGGAGGCCTGTAGCTAGCGGTGTTCCAAAGGGGTCAGTACTGGGCCCAGTCTTGTTCAACTTCTTCATCAATGACCTGGATGAAGGGACAGAGTACTTCCTCAGCAAGTTTGCTGACAATACACAACTGTGAGAAGAGGTTGATATACCTGAGGACTGTGCTGCCATTCAGAGAGACCTGGACAGGCTGGAGAGCTGGACAGAGAGGAACCTCATGAGGTTCAACAAGAGCAAGTCCAGGGTCCAGCACCTTGGAAGAAATAACTTGATGCACTAGTACAGGCTAGGGGCTCACCTGCTGGAGAGCAGCTCTGCAGAGGAGGACTTGGGAGTGCTGGTGGACTGTAGACTGACCGTGACCCAGCAATGTGCTGTTGTAGCCAAGAAGCCCAGTAGTGTCCTGGGGTGCATTGGGAAGAGTGTTGCCAGCAGGTCGAGGAAGGCGATCCTGCCTCTCTACTCAGCCCTAGTGAGGCCACATCTGGAGTACTGTGTCCAGTTCTGGACTCCCCAGGACAAGAGAGACATGGACCTACTGGAAAGAGTCCAGCATAGAGCTACTAAGATGACTAGCGAACTGGAGCATCTCCCCTATGAGGAAAGGCTGCAAGAGCTGGGCCTCTTTAGCCTGGTGAAGAGCAGACCAAGAGGGGATCTTATTCATGCCTACAAATACCTGAAGGGAAGATGTCGAGAGGATGGGGCCAGACTCTTTTCAGTGGTGCCACGCCACAGGACAAGAGGCAACGGGCACCAAACTGAAACACAGGAAGTTCCATCTGAATATGAAGAAAAACTACTGCGAAAGTGACAGAACACTGGAACTCAGAGAGATTGTGGAGTCTCCTTCCCTGGAGATATTCAAAGCCCTCTTGGACACAACCCAGTGCAATGTGCTCTAAGTGACCCTGCTTGAGCAGGGAGATTGGACTAGGTGATCTCCAGAGGTCCCTTCCAACCTCAACCATACTGTGATTCTGTGATATAGATAGATATCATTTAAATTTTTTCTTAACATTTTTGGCATTTCTTTGTATAATAGATTGAACACATGAGAACTGAGCTACTTCAGGAAAGAGCTACAAAGCAAGATTTGGAGTGTGACAAAATTTCGTTGGAAAGACAGGTAATTATTGCTGCCATACCATCACATTAGCAAGATAACAGGACAGCTTGCATTGTTCATTAGGAACTAAGCATTTAAGGACTAGAATATTCAGGCACTATCTCACCAAAGTGTGATGGAAGTATGTGTTGTATTAAGAATAGATTAAAAAAATGAATATCTTGACATTTATACTCAAAGGAATGATGATATATTTTACAATATTAGGATCTTAAATTACCTCTGCTCTTAAGCAGGCAAGTGCAGCTTTGATAGAGGATAAGCAGTATTGGATGGCAGTTGTTTCTTTATGTCTGCTTCTGTTATCCATGTACCAGTGAGTTACGTGCGAGGGACTCAGAATTTGACAAAAGAATTAAGCTTGGAGAATAAGACGGATCTAAAATTATTTAAGAAATATTGACAATTTTGAAATGCTGTTGGAAGAGTCTGGCATCCATCTGAAGTCTGAGGGGCCTTCAAGCCTACAGTTTTAACTCAGGACTAATATTAACTCTTACTGATAAAATGCAGTAGTAGATGATGTGTTTGCTCCTGGCTAAAGAGATTTTTTCTACCTAGTCTTGCAATAAAATCTCCCTGGCTCTTTTTTCTATATTCATGAAATAAAAACATACTTACCACCTTATGTTTTTCTAAAGAAACTTAATTTGTGTTAAGGTGGTATTTGTTAACGTAAGCATGTATATAGTAATCTCGTATGTTCTGATTATAGAACAAGGACTTGAAGAGCCGAATCCTTCATCTGGAAGGTTCTTATCGATCCAGTAAGGAGGGACTTGTTGCACAAATGGAAGCAAGAATCACAGAGCTAGAAGAACGACTTGAAAATGAAGAGAGGTAAAACTAGCCGTTTTATGATCAAAATATTTATGTTTATGTATGTTAATATGACCTCTGGCTGGTAAGTCTTTAGGACAATAAATTTATTTTTTTTGACAAGCATTGAATTAAAATGGATATGAATAATTTATTGTACAAAACAGTATTTATAAATTTTAAAAATATGTACATTTATACTTACAAATTTAAAACTGGGCAGCAATATAACATGACTACATACCTCATTATCTTATCAATGTCTACCATCATTAACAGCCTTAGAAATACTAATTATAGTTTAATGTTCCATTTTTTTATTCACTTCATAGTTTACACTTGAAGAAATGTATTTGTTATTTAAATGTTTCTCTGAAGACAAAAGAAATTCTCCTTACCAGTTCATGCTTTTGAACAAAACTTTAATATGTTGTATGAAATCAGTAATAAAGCAGAAGCCATTATTATTTGTTTAAGACTTGGAATATTACTAAAAGTTACTCAGAAGGATTGGAAGCATCCCAGTTCCTCTTTCTACAAGCCTGTCTGTCTGTCTGTCTTTTTTTCCTAGGGATAGAGCTAATTTCCAACTAAGTAACCGCAGACTTGAGAGAAAAGTGAAGGAATTAATGTTGCAAGTAGATGATGAACATCTCTCATTGACTGATCAAAAGGACCAGGTAGAGGGAAAGACTAATATGCAGATGTCTGATATTAATCCTACTAAACAAATCATTATAAATCATGTAAATCTATAAATCATATAAATCATTATATATAAAAAGATATTTCAGAATAAGTAGATACTGTTTTTTTTAAGAATTCCAATTTAATGAGATTCTTTGTTCCTATTGTCATCATTCCATTCTACCTAGTAGTAAATTTTAAATCATTTCCAAAATTATGAAAATGAAGCACTTTGCATAAAGAAATTTTATATTTTTTAAGAAAAAGCTAAAAGTAGAGAGAATATTATTGTATAAAGACATACACAAGTAATATATTCTGTCTTGCTATAAGACATTGTTTCAAGAAGTAAGGCATGTATAGCTATTAAATATAGGCTATAAATGTTAGGGATATAGTGGTATTTTAATAGCAGTATGCTATGCCATTTCTGGGATGTTTATTGATTCTTCGCTTAAAACATGGATTGTTCCAGTGCACGCATCAAGTAGTTAATATTCTGACTGGAGAATAAATAGTATGTTTCAAAATGTCTGTCATAGGGACAATCTTTTAAAATCTTTTGTGTTTTTTTAAAAAAAATATTTTATAGTATCTGTCTGGTAAAATTGCTACTAAGACACAATAATAGCTCCAGGCAGTCTTCCATTATTGGTAACTTGCTCTTTCCATCACATAATACTGCCTTACTCTTATCAAGATTGTGTTTGCTTGTCACTTTTTCCTTCTTAAAATTTGTATCCTATCACTTGTCTCAAAGTCTCATGCTCACTTTTGAATACTTCTGAAGCATTTTTGCAGTGTCATGACACTGGCAAAGTTCTGTCTTTATTCTCCCTCTCATAGATGCTGGAAGAATAGAATTCCTTTATTAAAATAGTCCTCTAATCAGCTGACATGTAAATATTTCAGTTGAGTTTGCGTTTGAAAGCAATGAAACGTCAAGTTGAAGAAGCTGAAGAAGAAATAGATAGACTGGAAAGTGCCAAAAAGAAACTCCAGAGAGAACTGGAAGAGCAACTGGACATGAATGAACAATTGCAAGGACAACTTAATGCTGTGAAAAAGGAATTAAGGTAGGGTGACTTACAGTTACGTGTCAAATGCTCACAGTGTTGACCTTTTGTCCCTGGCTCATGGACTGAGGGAGCTTCCTCTAACAAACTTCAAGTTTGTCATAAGCAGATAGACTTTCAGAGGCAGAGCTGTGAAATACTTCTGCAATACCTTTCTCTACAAATATTTTCTAGCTTCTTTCTGGGTGCCTAAACCTTCTTTCCAAGATCCGTCTGCTGAGTGAAGTCGCTGAAGCAAGAGATAGGAAGCAGAAGCGGGTGGTGAGACTCAGCACTCTAACCATTTATTAGTGGAGAAAATTTTCTGCTAAAAACTGAGAGGAACAGCTGTCTTTCATTTAGCTTCCTCAGCTGTTTTTGAACATTTCAGTGTGCAAAGTTCACATTTTCCCCTGGTTGTGCCCTTAGGTAGAGGTGTTTGAAGATATAAATAGTTCAACTTCATTCTTTTGTTTATCTATTTTGTATAAGTTGTAGTCTATGTTAATTTGCCACTATTGGAGCACGTCTCTTTGACATCCTTCAAAAATGCAGATGCTACTTGTTAATGTTAAGAACTTTGCGCAAGTGTTCCACATGTAGATGTGCAATTTTAATACCATGTACCTGTGTATTTTTGTTTTAGTAGACGAAAGAAGTCCCCAAGTAAAGTGTTGACTGATTTTGATGATGATGACGACGATGAGTTCAGCACTGATGGAGATAGTCTCTGTGAAGCACCTTCAGGAAATAACTTGTCAAAAGATGACGACACAGTAATCTAAATAAGTATTGAATCTGTGATTCCTTGAACATACTGGAAGAATAACCTATATTACCAAGACTGGATAGTCTAGAAACCAAATGCATAAAGGGATTTAAGAGCTGAGATTATAATGTTTCCATCCATACTATGCCATTTTCTTATTTAGATCTTCTGTTTATTGTAGAAAACAGGATTGCATTAAGAAACATAGAGATCTATACCTACTACTGAAAATATAGGGATAAAGTTTCACGTTGGTAGCACAATTTTGCTAAAACTTCATTTAAGTAAAGAGCCATTTGAAAGTAATTCAAAACTAGTTTGTAGTTATTAAAAGATTGTCCCTAAAAGTAAGGAAGCCACAGAGGATTATTTAATAGTTGTAAGTAGGGGGAAGTGATGTACAGACTGTAAATATTTTAAAACTGATCATTTTATTGACTACTTTAGTACAAGTTTGTAAAGTTTCAAATATTATATAAATCACTTCCATATGTACATAAATTTATATTGAATGTTGTATTTGAGTTTTAGCTAAGAAAACAAAACAAAACTAATACATTATGTGTATTAGGGAACAGATTCACAGTTCCTGAGCCAGGAAGTATGTTCCAGTTTTAAAATCAGTGCATTTTATTTGTATGTATTCTGTATATTAGGGATCAAATGCTAGTATGCAGAATTAGATTTCCAAGTTCAGATACTACCTGTTACCTTTGAGGGGCCATCACGAGTACATGATGAGTGAGGCTTGCCTATAACTTTATTGAAACTTTTTGTTTCTGAAGCTTTCTGTTCTCAGTAAGATAGGGTGAGAATGAGGTGAGTTATTATTTGGCATCTTTCATTTCCCAAAGTGGGCTCTATACTGCCAGGTGCAGAACACTATAGACCTGCTCAATTGAGGGCACCAGGACAGGCCTATCTTAAAGCCTCTAAGGAGTCCCAGCCATTCTAGTAAAATTACATACAGCATTTGAATTAAGAACATGCCTAAATATGTTGATTAATTGATCCTAGAATGTTATGCACCTGGCAAGAATTTGCATCAACTTCAGGAAATACAAAGCTTGTAATCTGATTTTTTTTTTCTCTCTCAATTTGTTCTTTAGCATCTGTTTGTGAGATCTTGCAGTGTATGATCATATATTCAGATATATATTAGTGTCTGAGTTTATAGCAGTATCTGCATTTTGGGAGATCTATCCTGTGAACAAAAGCTTGAGGGAAAATTAAAAAGAGCATTGCATGTTTTATTTTAAATGCACTTTCTGTTTTATTGCAAATGTTTTTTGTGCCATTTATATTACACAGACAATCTTGCTTTTATGCAAATCTAGAATCTTAAGGAAAGTGCACTACTATATAAATTTTGTAGTAAGTTGTAGCTTAGTCCTATCTGATTATTAGCTTTTGTTTCCAGTTACACTGAAGTGAGTACATCTCTGTTGAATGAACCAAGGAAATTTGATGTAATTATAGAAAGACTTTAACTTGGAGTTGCTGGGAGCTTTCATTACTCCCATATAGGTGTTTACTCAAGGATAAATTTAGCAGCTCTGAAAGAAAGGCTGAGAGACTTGGGTAAGGCACAAGTGCAGACAATGGCAGTGCTCATATGATTATATGAAATGACACTACTGCCTGCAGGATCAGAAATCTATTCATGCATAGTAGATTATACTCTTTTGCCATGTAATTCCCTTCAACATGATTTTGATGATTTGAAATATATGGGAAATAATATGAACTGCCTAGTTGTAATAACCTGTCTCTGAATCTTGTGCATCTTTTCAGGTCATTTCAGGCATAGAGCATATTATACTTTTGTGGAGCTAATTTTACTACTTTGACAACATGCAACCAGCCCTTCCTTCAGGAAGATCTGCACTATGCTGTACTGACAATCATCATATAACCTGCTGTGATTTATTTTTTGTTTGATTTATATGTTTTTTTAGGCTTAACTTTAAACAGCTGATTCCAATTTTTGTTCTGTTGCAGCATTCTGTCCTAATGTTCATAGATAACTATTATTTCAAACCACTGGCAGAAAAATCACTTAATATTGCAGCTACCTCCAATTGCACTAAACTGTAAAAGATAAAATTCACTTACAATAAAATGTCAGCCAGCTCTTTCAGTTCTGTTTTTTATGATGCATTTAGCTTGAATGCATCATACATTTGAATTTCATAGGAAAATGTTTGTTTTTAATATAACAGGAAAATATTTATCCAGGAAATATTAATGCTGTAAACATGTTTCTGCATTTTATTTCTTTCAGATAACTACTTTCCTTGTTACTTTTAAAGCAAGTGCAGTATCTAGAAGATTCCTTTTCTCATTTGAACTTACAATAAAATGCAAGGGCTCCCCCCTTGTTGTCACCTCCTTGAGATGTTGCTGTGAACTTCTAGTGGGTGAGAGCCTGCCTGTTAGAAACCTCCCCATGTCTGCATTGAATGTCTGTTCATTTAGACTTGAGAATGGCATTTCCTCTTTACAGCTGTCAAATTATATGATTAAAATCATGGAAGTTCTTAAGATATTGTAAAGGGCATTTTGACTCATTCACTGGGCAATCTGTAGCTCTGTTTTGATACATGATGCACTCAGATTGGATCTCATCACTAATTTGGGTAGTTTATTTCTAAAGCCTTTTCAAGAAACTAAAACAATCATGCTGAACCCTATTTTTAAAATTGTTGAGCTTTTACTCCATGTATTAGAAATGCCTCTTTTCTACATGTCAGATTATTAGCTACCAACATGCAAATACCAGTATCCATTCACTAGTTACATTCTGTATCTGATAAATGCTCTAGCTATGGTTGGGGTAGGATTTAGAACTTCGTTGTCACAAAGATTATAGTTTAGGGAGGTACAATCTCTTCGTTCCATCTTGTGTCAATTTTTGGTCAAAATTCACCCTAAGTCAGTATTTATTTTATAAAAGTTTGCCTGATATTTTCATGTAGCTTATCTTTAAATGAACCTCTGAATCTCAGGAGGAGCTGAGGTTTTGGACTGGTAAAAGCAATAACAGAATATGGGAAGAAGCATGTCTGTGAGACTGTCAGATCCTAGAGGTTTGCAGAAACAAATGCTTTTGGTATATTATGTAAGTGAGCTTGATTCTGAGCTGCAGAGGCCTTCGGCAACAGGTTCTTCCATTTTCTTAGATGATACCATAGCATCTCATACACTAAGCAGATCCAAGCAACATTACTTATGATACGAGCCAAACCTGACGACAGATACAGTAGTTACTTCTCTTTCAATCTGTAGTAATCTGTGATGAACAATGAACTTTATGCCATCTCTGGGGTTAATAGTCTGTCTTATCTCAGTGAGATTTTGACCATTTAGATGTAGTGAGAGAGAAACCTACAAAGAAAATGTCTCATTAAGATTCTGTTCTGCCTAAATAAACATATTCTTCACACAGTTGTGTAAGATTTATATTGCCATATTCAGTTTTTGACAATTTATGCCTTAAGTGGACATGTGTGGTCATTTACAATTCCTTGTTTTAAGATTCCAGTCTAGGTTCTATTTTGAGCTTTTTCCCTTGCCTTTTATGCACTGGCAGTCTTTCAGTTTTCTGAGCCTACTTTTGTAGATATGAGAATACAAATTAAGTTGGAAGGGATGTTTTAATATTTATAAATCACTAACATTTAGCAAGTTCTTAAAGATCTTTCGATGGCAATTGCTATACAATGCAAACTGTTAAAACAAAATCCTCCTCCACTAATTTTTCACTATCACTGTCCAAGTAATAAAATCAAGAATATTCTTCACTTTTAACATACTTTATTGTGCTTAAGTCTGGAAGGCATCTATTTTGATAGGAGCATTAAAGTCTTTCAATGGTCCTTTCTCTCCTTTTACTGCACAGAGAAAGGTTATCTTCATGCTGTCTCCTGTACCTACTTCCCCATGCCCTACCTCATTTAAGGAAAGCCTTAGACAAGGCAAATACTTTCTTATGTCAGTTGCTTTTTATTATTCAATACCCAGGCAGCTTTTTCCCCCAAAGTACAGTTTCATCTTGATTAGATTGTATAACTTGTTGATTAATCTGCATACTCCTCTGATTTATCCTTATCCTTCTCAACTTAATTCTTTCCTTCTTTCCTGATTGAGTTAAATAATCTGTTCTGATTTACAATTGATTTTTCTAAACTGTTCTAGAAGCCATGTGCATTCTTCATTTGTACAGGCCAGCTGTGTGCTTTGCTGAGTGAGCTCCACAGTGCAGTAGCTCTAGCTTTTAGGCCTTTTCTCGATCAGGCAGCATATTTTAGTAATAAAATATCGATGTTTTTAGCTGACTGAAACTTCCTATCCTATGAGTGGGGCTTCACATTTCAGTTGCTTAATTTTTACCAACTGCAGTTATCAAGTAACATCACAAAATATTCACAGACTTTGCTGAACAAGCAAAATTTTCTGAAGATTGCCTCGGTTTATAACACATTTAATTTGTTCTTGCTTTTATAATGTGTTGATTAGGTCACATATTTAACCTACTGACTCTGCTATGTAATAGTGAGGAAAATTTTGCTGTTATTTCAAAACTTGTTCCTGAGGACTGGACTTTTGAAGAAAAGAGATGGAAATGAATAGCCAGGTTTATCAGTAGTAAATGTTTTTCTCTTAACATGTAAGAAAGGGAAAACTTAATGAGCAGAAGGAAGCAAGACTCAACAGTCAAGGGCAAGGGAGGGGCTGTCAGAGGAAAAATGCTCTCTGGCTTGGTAATGTCCGTGTGGACTGTTGTCTTTTCCTTTGTGAATCCGTGTCATTAAGTGAAACATCACTATTGTGATTCAATCTGCAGCAATTCTGTGTGTCCCTCATCTGCAATCAGTGCTTTATAATGCTTCATCTGTTCATCAGTAGAGAAGTATTTCTTGTTGTATATTAGAAAAGGCCAATATTCAGCACCACAGTGGTTATTTGCTATTTCTAGAGGTTGTATATCTGAGTACACCAAGTGTTACACTGCAGGATCTATTTTAACTCTGCTTCATACTGAATAAGCAGATTGACTGTATTTGTTGTGATTGGTAATGGACAAATACAGGTCCTTTCCTGTCTTCCTGGCTTAAGAAAGATGTATCATGAAACAGTAGGTGCATTTTTAAATAAATAAAGAATAAAACAAGAAAAAGCTAGCATGTCCTTCCATGTCATTCTTCAAAGAATCAGGGTCAGCTGTCTGTTGTTAGCTTTTGAAAATGCATACTGTTTTAACGGTTAATACTCTGCAGTATTAACAATTCTCACAGCAGGCCCGGAAAGTGTAAGTTATCTGGTTGTTGGTATAGACAGAAGTGAGACAGCTGGTGTCTCAATTCTGGTGTTAGAACCAGATTAAAGTTGAATAAAGAACTCCTGCTTCCCCCACCTGGTGCAGGTTTGACAGTCCTAGCTCCTCAGATTTTTTCCAGCATCACAGCTCTTCTGACTTGGTTCCTGTAAGTTTAGGAACCCTTCACAGAAAAGATATTACAGCCCCTAATAGTATATCTTGTAACTCAAACTACCATTCATTGAACTCATGAGGAAGGCTCCCGTTAACTTTATCAGTATTCAGTTGGACCTGTGCAGTATTGAATGAGTAGGTATGAAGATGCCAGCTATTTTTTCCATGTGTTACTATATCCATTACTGCACTTAGGCATTTTAGGTAATCTGTGACATGAGAGCAAAGAGAAATAATTATCTCGATGCAGTTACAAGCATACTTAAGAAAGTTTTTGTCTGTGAATTTGTTTTCCTTTAAAAGACAAGATGAAGTGTGATCGAAAGTACAACTGTACACTGTAATGGACTTTATGCAGGACTGTGTGCTGAGAATGGCATTTGCAAGGCAAGAGTAACAGTGATTTTAGCCATGATGCAAAGCTGCTGAATTAGCTTGTCAGACAGCCCCATGATGGGAAGAGACACTATTTACTGCCTTTTATTCACCCTTCTATGTTATTGATCTGATCAGGTTCTCAAATTCATGGTAATAGTGGCTTTCTGTAGGAGTAGTGACTTTGTCATGCGTTATAAGGGTAATATTTCACTTGCCACCACAGTCAATGATTATGTTTTTTCAGGGAAAGGTAGGAAGGAAAAATGACTCTTGTGAAAATCTCTTGGTTTAGATTTTTTTTTCCTTTTAAGAAATTGTCTAGGACTTAATACACTCAGAGTTTAAACTTTTAAAAGAGGTGAAAAAAGCTTTTACTAAGACTCTGGTCACCTCATTCCTAAGAAGTAGTAGCTTCCACAATTTTTCAGGACAAAGTGCCAGCGTCTTTCAGTTCATCCTTGCCAAAGGCTGGCTCACTGGGAGGGTTGCAGTGAGTTGGACTCCCCTCCATCAGTACAAGCTGACAGTCCTTAACTGGTTAGTACCAATGAAGCATATATGATGTCAGTAGAGATTGTATGCTTTGTGTAAGAGGGAACATTCAGTCATTTCTCTGTAACTAATAACAATTTGCTGTTTAATTCAGATCCTGAAGCTCCATGACATTAGCAGAAAAACAGGCAAGAAAAAAGATTTATTTAAATTCTGAGCATAGGTCGAGGATGAAAGTTTACACTCTCCTCCAATAAGGAAAACTGCAAGAACACTTCTATGTGAGTGCAGAGAAGGGGACTCATTACAGGTAACTTCTTTGAGATTTTCTATGCTTTCTATATGCATTCTGCTACCTCAACAGAATGGGCTTTGTGAGCAATACCTTACGTACTGCATTACAAAGCTATTTTCACTAGTGTTAAGCATATTGAGTACTTTTACATGCAGTCCAGCTAGGATTAAACCTGACAAAGGGATAGTATGAGATAAGAGAGAAAACATAGCAAGTTCAATGGGGGATCCAGCGTTGGTCAAACAAATTTTGTTCTTCCATCTATCCTCCTTGAATATCCTCTGCCTGGCACTGAATGTCACTTAAGGCATCTCAAATCTACAGAGCTTTAACTAAGGCTGGCATGGATATAAGATTTTATTTCCAGAGAAACATTCTGAAGGTTCAAGATAAGGATGAGAAGGAACATACTGCAGTAGTAAGAGTGGCACAAGCTATGCTTGAAGCTAGGGAATGCCTGTTGCCTGTGTGCCTCTGCAGTAAAGATCCTAAGAGAGTCCAGCTGAGCCAAGTGCTGGTGCTGAAAATGGAGCTGCATGTGTTTCTGTGGCCGCATTGGGAATGGAGGCCAATTTGCTGCATGCCACTGTGCAGTGTGGGTAGCTCTGTCTTACAAAATACTTTGAGCTCCTTCAAACTTTTTTAAAGTGCCTGCCAGTATCAGAAGCATCTATTCTGTGTGACTCACCTTTTCTCTTATCCTTTTTTTCCAGCAGGAAATTTGTGTGGGTGCTGTATTTTCTCTTATATTATCTTTCTCTTATCTCTCTGTATAGTCTCTTGGTTGAAGATGTGCTTACTGCTATGTTTTTCTGGGAGAGATTAAAGAAGACACTGCTGCCCTTAGAGAGGAAGGGGAGAGGAGACTGTGCGGTTTGGAACTGGTCTCTGTGCCAGCAATGAGCTATACTTTTTTTTTAAAGCAGTTCCACTGTGCACATGAGAACTGAGCTATTAGCCAAAAGTACACCTCTCAGATTGACAAAGTTGGCTATCCTCAGCTCAGCCTGACCGTTGTCTTCCTGAAAGATAACACTCGAGACCTTGATTTGCTGGGGCTGCCAGCACTTTTCTAGTGTGTGATTCTGTACTAGAGATAAGATCGAGATTGGAATACTTTTGATGTTGTTTTTCAAGGCTTTTGGTTAAAGTAGAGCAAATAACTAAGAAAAAATTGGTCACTGGGTATCCATCTTCACGATTGGAGTATGCAAGCACAGATATGTGCTGACATAGTTTCTAGTTTCTAGTTCATTTGGTCTTCTGGTTCACTCTTTGACCTCCTTGTGCTTTTTGTCAACATGCCTAGAAAATGGAACACAAAACTAGACCTCCTTGCAAACTTGATGCTGTATCTAGGTTGAAGCTTTCTGGGTAAAAATGCTGGGAGAAAGTGATTTTTCAGCAAATCTGCTCTGTTAGTGCTGTGTTCAGCCTTTTACCCTGCAGATGGTTATATGCTGCACTGTTCTCCAAGTTGGGAGTTATCTTGCCTGCTACACATCTGAGATAGGTCTCATTGTGCTGGCTGTGCAGTAAGCAAGCTTTGCATAGCATCTTTGCTGCAGAGCTGCTGCTTTAAGGGTAGATTATCTTGCTTTAGGGGGAATTTTGTGTTTTCTCAAGTAAGAAAAGAAATAGTTTATTGTGTTACAGGAAAAATGTCTATGAAAAGAGGAAGGAAAAATTAAAATAAGTCCAATAAAACTATGTAAAAGCTGTAATACCAGCCAGGCAAAGGAAGCTCCCTGAACAGGCTCATGGTGTTTAAACACAGCTCACTGTGCCCTCCTAGTTCAGCACATACCGTGTGTAGTATCCAGCTATTTTAAAGATAAGATCAGATTCACAACCTAGATCAAAGTATCCTTCCAAACTGTGGCTTTCTTCATCATTACTAAGAGTCACAAACTTTGAAGACCACAGTGTGCGGTGTATAGTGTGTGACACTGCACAAGGATAAACATCTGTTAGTGTATCCAAAGGCAGTCTAAGCCTCCTACAGAGTGCAAGAGAATTCATCTCTGGTCTGTCTGGCATCCTTTCTCTAGGAACTTTTTCAGATGAACTGAATTTAATAAGTGTGGTGGGATAAGCAAAGACGAAAAAGAGAAAGAAGAAGAAAGAGTAATAAATAATGCTACTACAGCCACAGCATGAATTAAGGGAAACAGATCTATGCTGGTGTGCACACGATAATCTCCCATACACATACACCACATTGGTACTATTGATGTAGAGTGAGGATGGCAGAAGAAAAGCTTCGGTCTACTTAAGCAACCTCCTTTCCCTTTGTGGGGCTCCCCTGGCTTCTCTACTGAGAAAATGGACTACAGTGGCATTTGGAAACCCCTCCTCAATAAGCTAGAGTCCTTATAACCTCTCTGCAAATGAAAGGTTGTTGTAAGTTTGTACATACATGAAAGGTGAACTCAAAGCAGTCAAAACTTAGCTATATGTTTTCAAAATGAAACAGCGCCGTATGTATGTCATCAGGTGCATATTTGCAATAGGTTCCATGAAATTGCTTTGCAGACAAAACTATCTTTTTGTCAGAACTACAGCCCTATGACAGCTGCTATGGGCACAACGGCACCATCTCTGCTGGGTCAGCTATATACTGTACATTGTTGTCCCTGTGCCCTGCAGCTGTTCCCAGAGAGCCCAGGAGAACAGAAACTCCCGCAGCAATGTGAGATATCTCATCTGCAAGATCTGAGCAATGAGAACATGGTCCAGATGTGTCCTGGACATCACTGCTTGAACTACCTTGATAAGCTGCAGGTACAGAAGGGCTTGAGCAATATACAAACTCATAAACACAGCATGAAAGTTGCGGAAAAACAAGACCTATGAATGCTGCAGTAGCATGTACCTGCCTACTGGATGCCATTGATTACCTGAATGACTTCAGTGCAAGTACTTGCACAAGGTATCCACCTGGTAGATGCTGTGGCAGAAGCAGTATACATGGAGTAGCCCTGCGGTGGTGCAGGTGAACATCTCAGGGCTACAGATTTGCGCAGTGCTGTGGTGTGCTTCCTAATGAGGTTCCTGGCTGAGGGGTTTCTCACAGTTCCCAGCTATGGTCCTTCAAAGCTGCAGTAGTGGAGAGAGCAGACACTGTTGGAAGACCCAGTGCATGCTGTTTGATTTACCAGGGCAGAGAGGAAGTGTGGAGTCCTGACAGCAAGGTGTTTGGAAAACATGGAGTTAACATTAGCTCGTTCACTGCAAACTCAGATTCTCAGGCACTCACAGAAAGGTCTGGCTGTTTGATAGGTGACTGTGGGGGCATTATACTTTTTTAAGTAAGTTTGGAGGATTTTTATTTTGTTTTGTTTTCAACAAAAAGCCTGAGGCTGGGGAGACTTATCTCCTGGTTATATTATCTAGGTGTCTTTCCATTTTGGATCTACTGCCTCTCATGGGTGAAATCTTGACCACATGTGGGATTTTATTTTATTTATTTATGATTTTTAGTTCACTTTGTGGCAACAAGTCAAGTGAGAGGCAGGAGGTATCTGAGGCCTGCTGTGGTGATGTTGCCAGGTTGGTAGTACATAAAATCTCCTGACATGCTGTGGGCATGATATTAAGCACCCATCATTCAGCTTATCTGAGCTCTGGAAACAAAATAATGAGCTTTCCATACTCAGGCAATTACTGCTTACCTAGCCTCTTTTGCAATGTATTTGTGTTCACCTGGAGCAATTTTACTCTAAAGCTCCCCAAGACTGTTTCCAGGAAAGGTGGGTGCTTGAGACTAGAGGTTGGATGATGGCACAAGCCTCAGGAGCCTGTGTATAATTGGCAGCGCCCATAGATGTCAGTGTGCCACCAAATGAATGACGATAGTAGTTTCATCTGATGGGCAGTGGAAATGGCAGGAGGGAGATGAATGCCTGCAGGCTCAGTGGGGCAAGCAGGCTTCCTAGATTTATTGTCATGCCAAGCTCACCACAGGTTCACAGAATGAGTAACTCCTGGATAGAGCAGGTCTCTGCATGGGGCAGTTCACTGGGACTATACTTCCTATGGCTGCCAGGCCTGGCGTGTTGTTTTGGGCTACCTCAGCTTTGATACCACACACTCTTACAAGCCTTGTAATCTTAGCTTTTCTCCTTCTCTGAATATAAAGATACCAACCAGCCACAGGGCAGTGGGTGTCGCTGTAGCAGTGATGCCCACTGCACAAACTGCAATTGCACTTCCCTGGAGTGTACAAATGGCAATGGTCTGCTGACTACAAACATGAGTGTGCTTGGCTGTTTGCTGCCAGAGACCAGCTGAGATGTCCTTTAGTGGGTGAGAGTCTGCAACTAAATGTAGAGAATGAGATAAAAGCAGCACGCGTTTAACTTTGTTTGGCACTTTACCTAGACAGTGCAGTTGTTTGCACTGCCTTTATAATTCTTACAAATTTAGAAGTACAGAGTGGCAAAGGGACATAAATACTCATTAACTTTGCTGCTCTGAAACTTCCTGTGCTTAGCAAAAAAGTTCATCATTTCTGGCTCATGACAAAAATGAAACAAAACTGCACAGCATACTAAAGAAAGCTGATCCAAGTTTTCTGGTGATGGACAAATTTTCCATGAAAAATGTTTGAAAGCCCTAAACATGGGAACTGTAGTCGTAATTGTAAGATACTTCAGATAAATTGTCCTTATTGCCAAAGGTAAAAAGAGAGAGCCATGTATCTCATAGGAAAGGAAGAAACACGAAAGTGAGAGCCAGTGGCTGGCTATGGCCTGCCAAACTGTGGTGCAGAGGGCAGTGCAGCACCCCACAGTGGATCTCAAGCCAGGATGAGCTGCAGCAGCAGGAATGGCTGTGGCAGTCCTGATGGCTGCTGAGTTGCTCTGGCAGGTCATAGAATCACAGAATTGCAGAATGGTTGAGGTTGGAAGGGACCTCTGGAGATCACCTAGTCCAATCCCCCCGCTCAGGCAGGGTCGTCTAGAGCACATTACACAGGATTGTGTCCAAGAGGGCTTTGAATATCTCCAGGGAAGGAGACTCTACAATCTCTCTGGGCAACCTGTGCCAGTGCTCTGTCACTCTCACAGTGAAGAAGTTTTTTATATTCAGATGGAACTTCCTGTGTTTCAGTTTGGTGCCCGTTGCCTCTTGTCCTGTGGCGTGGCACCACTGAAAAGAGTCTGGCCCCATCCTCTCGACATCTTCCCTTCAGGTATTTGTAGGCATGAATAAGATCCCCTCTTGGTCTGCTCTTCACCAGGCTAAAGAGGCCCAGCTCTTGCAGCCTTTCCTCATAGGGGAGATGCTCCAGTTCGCTAGTCATCTTAGTAGCTCTATGCTGGACTCTTTCCAGTAGGTCCATGTCTCTCTTGTCCTGGGGAGTCCAGAACTGGACACAGTACTCCAGATGTGGCCTCACTAGGGCTGAGTAGAGAGGCAGGATCGCCTTCCTCGACCTGCTGGCAACACTCTTCCCAATGCACCCCAGGACACTACTGGGCTTCTTGGCTACAAGAGCTCATGGTCAGCTTGTCCACCAGCACTCCCAAGTCCTCCTCTGCAGAGCTGCTTTCCAGCAGGTGAGCCCCTAGCCTGTACTAATGCATCGAGTTATTTCTTCCAAGGTGCTGGACCCTGGATTTGCTCTTGTTTAACTTCATGAGGTTCCTCTCTGTCCAGCTCTCCAGCCTGTCCAGATCTCTCTGATACAGCTTGTGCAAATGCAGGTCTTAATCTGAATTCATGGGTGTAAGATACACCATGACCTAACATGTCCTAAACTGCATTTCATGATGTGATGCCCGTGATAAATTGTGGCTATACATTTTGCCAAAATACAGGATTTTGCTGCAAAGAATCTCACACTTGGATTTGTGAAGCAGGTGATTGTTTGCTTTAGGGAGACAATGAATCACTTAGTGGCACTGCTGTCTTGTTTTGTTCCTGGCATCCTTCAGGATAGTAAGGACTGTGAAACTTATCCCCTCACACTGCTAAGCAGCCAGGGAGTCCTGCTAAGGCTGTCACAGCACCCTCCCTGCAGATCTGCTGAATTGTGTTAGCTGTGCCTAAATATTACAGCTTTTGTCTTTTTTTCCCAGGTAGCAACTAGTGCGGAGCCAATCATGATGCTTCCTCTGCAGAGAGGATGAATATAAACCAACCTTGAAAGCATGCTTGACAAGCTAAAGCGTATCTCAAAGCTTAGGAAACTTGAGACTGAGCTCTTACCACAACACGGTTTTCTTACAAGATGGGGGAAATTTTTTAATCCTCCTTGGATTTAAATTTTCTAGCAATGAACTACAATACAGAACAAAGCCAGTGCAGAAAATGATACCCAGCTCAGCAAAAATCCTTTTTTTCGGTATAGAGCCGCAGTCAAAACAGCACTCAAGGTGTTATGGTGCTTGAGGTGACTAATGTAGGAAGGTGTATGATGCTTCTGTTTAAAAGTGTTGCAGCTGTAAGAAGTACTCTTCTCAAAGATAGTATTGCATGACTAGAGGAGGCTCACAGAAAGATGAGAGTCATGGGTCTAGAGAAATTAATCTATAGAGCAACTGGAAATTTAGAGCTTGTTTAGGAATTTATCTAATGTGATGGACAGAAAAATGTGATGGACAGAAAAACATCTACTTTTTTCCTGTCTCATAACACTGTGACAAGGAAACAATCATCAGAAAAGAGCAAGGGGAATCAAAAATGGTGCTTTTTCATACAACACAAATAGACTGTGGGACCTACTGGTGCTGCTGATAGCACGAATTTAGCAAGAGAGAAAAGTTTCATGGCTGGTAAAAATACCCATTTTTCATGAAAATGTGTTTGCAAGGGTTACTAAATTTGCAGTTTAGGAATTGAGCCAGTCTCTAAACCATACGTGGCTACAAAAACGATAGCATTTAAATTGTATCTACATCATAGGGTAAGTTAGCACATTATAACCTTTGCGCTGGTGCAGCTGAGCTACTGCTCTTCCCCAAGCAAGGTAACTTAAAGGTAGCTAAGGATCTGACCTCTATACTGCAGCTATTTCTGGCACTGTCAGAGAAAGAGCAATCTAACCACAGGCTGAAAACTTTCCAGAGAATTTGATGGGATCTTTGGAAACTACGCCAGTCATGTGTGGCATTAATAAAAAATCATGAAACAACATCAGCCACACAAGGTTAAAAAGTGAAAGCTTTGTATACTTCTGTAGCTACAGGGGAACTATGTCAGCAGTACTATTTTGACAATACAGAGACAGATTTTAAATAATCTTAAAGCTACGTGGTCAACAATACGCCCTCAAGAAACCTGTGGAATGGGGCCAATAGTAAGTGTGCAAAAATATATATATTTTATATATCTTCAGTGCTGGTGTGCATGTATGTGGTTGAGCTGCCCTGCAGAAATGCAACCTAGAGACATTGCAGCTACCGCCAGGGTCAAAACCTCAGCCAAAGATCCAAACGTATGTTTCAATTTGTTATCTTCCTAGACCATTGCCATCAGTAAATCACCATTATACTGAAATTATTCAAAATTTGGGGTGAGAGTCGGTTTGTGGAGAAAAGTCATATCATTAAACAGGAAGATTCGGTTTACTACATAGGATCCAAGAAAGAGTTCTTGTTACACTCATCTTCTCTTGCAGTTTCTGCCCACATTGGCCACTGCCACCTTCCATAAGCCCAGGATAGGAAAACAATCCTCTATTGAGAAAATCTACTTTGGCATTGCCTGCTTATCTATTTGTGCTTAGCTTAGCAGACATAATTCTGGAGTGTGTTTCAACCATTTTGGTCCAATATATAATTCTGTAGAATCTTTTTTGCAAAAGGATTTCTCTCCTCCATTACTCAGCAGAACTGCAAACCTGCAGAGAAACACAGAACCCCCCCAGCTACTAGAGATTCCACACCACCGAAAATATGGGGAGAAGTGGGAATTTCACCAAGCCTTCTCCCTAAGACTAGCCTGTCTGTAGTCGGGATACATTGGGGTGCTTTCCATTCTAAAGCTTTAACCAAAGTGCATGCTGTGCAATGGGACAGCTAACTGAAGAAGATTTCTGAAGTATTTGTTACTCCTCCAGATATTTTACTGAAATAACATGAAGCTAGAAAATGAAACAAACAACAAGTGTTTCCTTCATACCCAGTGCATGCAATTAATGTATTATAGGCTCTATCTAGCTTTTGTAGAAATCACTGGAAATTCTGCTATTGATTTTAGTGGGAGAAAGATTGGTGCTTGGGTTATTATGGTTTTGCATTAGTAAATACTTCTCTAAAAAGCAGGAATATAGAAATTTCCAGGTTGGGATGAACTGCTGGTCTAACATCCTGTTTTCAACCGGGGCCAACTCCCAGTGCCTCAGAGGAAGACAAATCTCCTCCTCTCCTTCCTTTGTAATGTCCCGTGTCAACTGTGTCACAGGAGACTGTCGTCCATCTCTCTCTGATCATTGCTAGCCATCTGGGTAAACATGATCGATAGCTCTGGCTGCTTTCATGCTAGCTAACTCACCATTTTGTCTGATCCAAACCTGATCCAATATGTATATGTGTATATATATATATATATTATATCTTCCTTGAATGCTAGCAACGTCTTTCTACAGTGAGCTGCAGCAGCAGTGGATCTCTAGGTTAATTATAAAAAGCAATAAAAGATATTTTCTTTGTACTACTTTAATTCTATTAACCCATATTAATATCCAGAGCACCATGGTTAACTTCTTGGTTATTACCAGACAGTTACTAGTGAAAATGAGAGTAGAAGTAGGGCAATTGTCTTTCAGTTAATATTTTGTGTTTTCTTGTTCTTATTCTGCAGTGAGGAGAATAGGGGATCCAGCCTGGTCTGTTCTGAGCATCCATTGCTCTGCATATCCCTCTCTTGTCTGCTTTCCCTGCTTACATTATAAAATTGCAGTTCTAAAATCAGCCAGACCAAGTTATACTACCTAAAAGACATTGTTAATCTTTCAGTGCATTTTTGAGTCTATGAAACTGCTATCAGCATTAACTGTGACATACGTGTGTATATTAAAAAAAAAAAAAAGGAAAAAATAAAAGAAAAAAAAATGTGCTTTATATCATGTCTTGAACAATGGTAAAGTCAAAAGAACATTACTTGAAGAACTTGCATCTTGGAAAAAATACAACAGCCCTACAATGCTGACTTCCTGTGCTGAAATACCTAACGCCAAAACAAACCTGCAACAGAGAAGACTTTACAAGGAATCTCTTGAAATGGGCCATTTCTGATTCCCGTAACAGAAGACAAGATTCTGCCCAAACAGACCAGAGACTGTGTCCTACTAGGCCAGCTTAAGGAGGCTGGGCAGAATCACTTGCATTATGCAATGCAACTGCTCTGGTAGCTTGTCAAGCTCTCAGGTAATTCCTCTGGAAGATTTCCAAAAGTGGGGATGGTGCTCTAGTAACCTATAATAAATAAACTTTTCAAATAAGTGATCTGGATAGGCCAGAAGTGCAGCAAAATGCCTGAGCATGGTGAAGTTATAGTAGGAAAGAGAGGGTAACAGTTAATGACTTGGGGAAATTCCTGGAAGCTAAAAATGATCTTTTTAAAATATGTATCCATCTATATAGCAAAATTAAATATATATTACCAAAATTAATGTGGGGTGCTGAAGATTTCATCAGCAAACATAGTTTGAAATGTTTTTACAGAGGCATAGTGGAAGCGTTAAAGGCAGACGCAGCCTGCCCTGGAGCCTGCAGAGTAGAACACTCTCTGCTCTGCGCTCTGTATATTTTTTCTGTGTTTTCCTTGTATCTGAGTAGTTACTAAAGGGTAAATTTTATGCACATTTTGAAAACAGAGAAAGTGGAAAAATGTTTTGGACACCTATTCCTTTCAAACCTCCTGAATGGCTTTAGAAGGGAATAGGTCAAAGTCCAATCACTATTTTTTGTTGCGGTTTTCTCTGGAGAGAGAAACCTGATAGGAATAGTTCTAATGTGGAAACAATCTAATTTCAGAATAGCAGCTATAATTTCTGAATAATGAGCAATCTTGCAAAGTGAGTTATTTCCTTTTGTAGATCAGCCCGTGTCACACAAGAGGTACTCTTATTTACGCAAGCCACAGGTTTATCTGGATTTTGCATTATCATCAGGCACGTGGAATGTCAGGAAATCCTGCTGTACTGGTCCAAGTCACTGTTGTTGGTTTGATCCATTTTGAAGGTTGTAATGTTTCTTGAAAGAGGCTTCCTGGAAAAATTGTTCAAATCTCTTGCTCTGTGATCATGACTGAGAACGAAGCTGTTCTCAACTGCATTCCTGCTCACTGGATGATGCACCACGCACTCGTGAAGGAAAAGCATACTCTTTGCAGTCAAGAGGACTGAAGGATGACACACTGGAAACCTCGGGAATGGCCATTCAGATTCACAGGTACAGTGTGTGACCAAGTATTTAAGTGGCTGTGTGTGTGTATCCATTTCCTTCCTAGAACTGGATCACTTGTTAGAAGGGCATTTCCCTAAGTAATATTTAGTCACTCTAATTAAGCTATTAGTAAGTGTGCTTAACTATTTAGCCCTCCCTAAATTCAGCCTGAAATCATCTCTAGGTAAACTGTCCTCCTAGTAACTTAACCAACCACCATAAGGTCCAACAGTATCTTCAGTATTGGTTATAACTTTACCTTTTTCTATTACTGTAATGATTAATTTACAGAAGAAATGAAATACTTAATATTATGATAAGAATTTTTCCTTATATTACAGATGCAGATAGGTCTACTAGACTATTTTTTGGAGCTGGAGTCCAAAGTTTTCTTGATGCAAGTCCCTGATGCCATAAGAGAGTATGGCCTGGTATTTTACAGTTAGATTCTCCCTTTCCACGTTATTTTCTTTTTGTACAACTTATAATAAACTACTTTTTAGTATACAGAAAGAAAATAAGTAAGAAAACCAAATCTTCCGCATATACTTAACAATTTTCATGCACAGCTCCCTATCCCAGCCACAGGTGGGAATGGGCAACAGGCTGGGAGAGTGGTAAAAGCTGCCAAATTCCAGCATGCATCATGGGGAACACAGGAATGGAAGCCCTAAATCAGGCATAAAATAAGCACAGCTAGACAGCCAAAAGCTTCTGGAGAATGTGTGTGGATACTTGGCACAAATGCTAGGTTGCTCCAGTGGTGAGAAAAGTGCTCCATTGTTCTCTGCCCTGGATAGTTGATAGATAGCTGAGGTCCACCACTTTCATTTTGGCCTTTTACCATAGAACAGAGTTGAAGCAGAATGCATTTTCCCCCCTTTTCTTATGGAGAAATAAAAACAAAAAGTGTTACTTCCTTGTCTTTATAAGCTAAAAGAAACATAGGCACTGATTTTCTATCCTTATTCTCCCACTCCCTCAAATGTGTCCACCCCTCACACCCATAGACTAGCTTGCACTCCACAGTTCATCTTGCTTCTAAAATTTCCTACCACACTAACACTACTGAAATCATAGCCTTTTGGAAGAGTTCTACCCTTTGATATTATCTCCAGGGAGTGGAATGTAGCTTTAAATGCGGCTTCCATAACAATATAACTGTGGTGTTCATGGCAGGGTGTGCCTGTTTTCTACTCTCCTACCCGTCTTAATCAGCTCAATTACATGGCATGGCCAAGTCACACCCCTGGGTGAACAATGCTGCTGTTCCTGCGCTGCGTTATTTTTACGTGATATTTATGCTGAACTGTCCTTCTGCTTGTGTAGTGTGGACTGACTAAAACAAATCCTGTTGCTGAAGAATGAAGAACAGGCTTCTACCATTACACCTGTACCTTGGGCCATATTGCTAGGAGTTGTGGCTAGTTGCTAACTGAATGTGAGACCTACATGAAAGAGGAAATTAGATGAATCAATTAATGGTACTTTTCTGCTTACGCAGAACGGGAGCAAAGTCCCGTATGCGTCAACAAAATCAGAAGGAATGCAATATAAAGCCCTGAGAATTTGTAGTGGAAAAACAAGGGCGCTGTTTTTATTTATATGTGGTCACACATTAATGATAAATGAAACTGTCCTATATTTGTCTCTATATATTTCATATCTATCTATCTACTTAGAGAACAGTTGATTTTAGTGAAATCCAAGCTTTTATTTTAATAAAACAAAAAAAGTATGGCTACAGTTGTATAAATAAAATGATCTATAGACATGCCCAATCAAAAACCTTCCCTAGTAAAGCTAAAGCCATCTATTTTTTTCTGAAAAACATGCCCTTCTTAGGCTTTGCATCCTTCTTTAAAATCTTAGCTGTAATTTTTCCTGCACTATGAATTGCTTATTAACAGTCTGATTTTGCAAATCTTAGCTACCAGGTATAATTGTTATTGTTCTAACTAGCAGCTCAGGCATACATACAAATGCATAAAGGTGCATGGTAGAATCCTGTTTCTATTATCATTACCTGATTGGCTTTGCTGGACTACTCTACGTACTCCCCCAGATATGGCTTGAGTGACTAACCCGCTCTGTTTTGTCCTTTCTGTCTCTTCTACAGGAAATGATACTGCATATTGCGCTGTATTCTTATTTATTTTTCCAGCAATAATTATTATAAGCAGAAAACATTAAAAGAAAAACTGTGCTACTGCAATGATACAATCTGTGACACTGCTTCACCAGTAGAGGCTGAATTGAGCTGTTACTGCAGATGACTCCAGGAATTTCTTTTCCAGTTAAATTCAACCATAACTGAAATAATCACATATAACGGGTACTGAGGACTTCAAAAATTTAAATGAGGCTTTCGACTTTGAAATTCCTGGTATGGAAATTCCTACCTTTAGATTTGTTACATGATGTCAACAGATGAGGCTGTGAGTTTCTGCAAGAATTCTGTATCGAGCTATGCACTGAGAGTGTTAAGTGACCATAACAGTTACTTAGTATCAATAGGTCTGAGAAGAGATACGATGCTTGTAGCTAAATCAAGCCGGACTTGCAGATAGCTACATGTGTTATGTTTCTTCAAAAGGCTAACTGTAAACTGGACTAGCTCCAAATGTAGCAAAGATGTATTTGCCAGTGCAAGATGAAAACATTACCCAAGACAAGAACTGTGGAATATAGTAATATATTGGTTGGTATATTTATTGCATATAAGTGAACCTACAGCTAGTGAATTTAGCACTCAGTCTTGGGATCCCCTAAGCAGTATGTAGGTATAACCACAAGCATGCCAACACTTTTGTCCTAGCTGTAATGCCTGAAAAAGAGAACTTCAGAGTTGTGCATGATGTGTAGGTAAGTGCGTGTCTATAAAACACAAGGGTCCAGAACAGCAGGAAAAAAAAAAAAAAAAAAAAAAAAAAAAAAAAAAAAAGAAAAGAAAAAGAAAGAAAGGAAAAATAAAAAAGAAACAACTGTGGGGAAAAATAGGTGATGGAAGTCCAAAGGTCTTACTGAGTCTGGGTCTAAAACAGTTTACATACATCTGTCCATTTGACAATCTCTGCTATAAATGGGTTTGATGCCTTAGGGATGATGAAGGCAGAATAACTTCTAATCCCTCTGGAAACTGAAGGCTATTAGAAGTTAATTATAACTCTTAATTTTTGTTGCAATAGAAATGGGACTTTATAACCTTAATGACCACAGCTGTGAGTTCTCACTCAATTTGTGAGAGCTCTGCAATTACTTCTAAATCCCACAAGATTCATATTCCAGCTGAGAGCATGTTACTGGGACTTTTGCTCTTCCTCTGGACTCTGTCAGCAGTTAGCCTAAAGATGAAGGGGAGATTCTGATGAAAAATATTCAGCCTTTAAACATGCCCACATTTTCGCACCTTGCTAAGGTAAGCCCAGACTGCCAACTTCTGCAGGACTTTTTATGATTTGCTGTTTTGGGAAGGGAGACTTACTTTCTACGCTATGCGTTGGATGTATGGTTGCCTATCTTGGGACCAGGGGCGTTTATATAAAGTCCTGTTAATTCCATAACATCCTGTTTTATTTCCCCCACAATATAATTATCTTTCATCTCTCTGGAAAAAAAGCATTTTGGTTGAGGGGAGGCAGGGAAGTCTGCAAAACATGCAGAAGGTGCCTACACTTCAGACTTGCTGCAGGTTTTAGGTAGTCACATTAGCTGTTTCACAACTATTGCCACAAATATTCACACTGTAGTGTCATCTGGTAATTAACCTACTCTGCCTTTGGATCATTGCATCCATGAAGCACTGGCAGGTTTTGAACTAAAAGCTCAGCATCCTGGTTAGATATCTTTCAGTACACTAAGCTGCCACCTCACTGTATATAATCCGTGAGCAGTCTGAGCAACTGCATATATCTTCTGTAGAATTGTAGAAAATGTGGAATACTGTGGTTTTAGTCAAAATAATTTCCAGGCAGTACACTGCTTTGCAATCTCCCAGCTCATCTCTGTAAGCTGGTGCCAAGGTCAAAGTACAGTTAGACAGCGTGAAAGGATTGTAGCTGAGTGCAACAACCTTTGCAGAGACCAAGAGCTGTGAATTGTGGCAAATCTGTAAAACAGACCATAAAATAACATTGAAGCCAGAGAGATAAGGCCGGGCTAATGGGAACAATCTGAAACCCAGCAGACATCTCTCCCTGATCTCTCATGGGGTGAGAGGAGTGACTGCAGATTGTCACTTCCTGGCTTAAACATCAGTTGTGGGTGAAGCAGAAAAGCAAACATGGAATGACGAGCCGATTAGCAGAAATACAGAGAGAGCTTGCCCTGGGCAGGGACAGACACTGAGCACCAGAGCTCCTATCTGGGTGGAGGAGGGCTGTTGCTTGCCAGAAGTCACTATCACCACTGTTGGCAGATAGCCAGTCATGCTGGAGCTGAAAAAGCAGTTGTCAGACGTACTGTCACAAGAGGGCTATCAAGAAAGCAGACTCACGTTCTGGGACCTCCTGAGTCAGTACTTGTAGCCATGTCTTTGTGTTTTATAGCCCTTGTTAGCTTTTCTTCCATGAGTTTATCCAACAGTTTTTTGAGAGCACGTATACTTTTGATACTCAGAGTACTCTGTGCCAATAGGTTCTACAATTTTGCATTTTATAAAAAACTACTTCCTTCTATTTGATTTTTAATGTGCTGCCCAGGAAGTTCATTCCAAATCTATTGTTCTCCAGGGTGGGAAATAACAAATAGCTTTTCCTTGTTCACTTCTGCCTACCATTCACCATCTTCTAAACCTCTTTTCCCTCTCCCCATCATTATCTCTTGCCTAAGTTGAAAATCCCAAATTTATTTATCCTGTCTTCATCCAAAAATAATCCCTTACCTTTGAGATTCGTTGTATACTTATATTTCTGGTGTATTTTTACTTCAGCTTTTTTTTCTTTTTTTTTCTTTTTTTTTTCTGTCAGAAGGAATACTTGATATTACAACTCTATCCACAATCCCTGCAGAGGATGCTTTGGAGAATAAGAAAGTTATTAATTCAAATGTTATCTTCAGTAAAGAGGGTTATTTATCGATTTTTCTCAGTCTCACTTCTATGATTTCATCTCTGTTTTGGCAGAGCTTAGAGATAATAAGCATGTAGGACCACATGGCCTACAGAAAGTCTGAATGCACTGCAAGTGAGCGTATGGGATACGCAGCCAGCTAGCAATGGGGAAAGCAAACTATAACTCTTCAATACACTTGTGAAGTTCGCTACTCCTGGGAGAAGGGATGGAGATGATTTATATGATTTATGCAAAAATAAAGACCACTAAATGTACATGCAGGTTATTCTTTCTTGGAGATTTTTACTTTGAAGTTATGCCTAAAACCAGAAAATGGTCCTGTTCAAAGAAATATTTGTAAATTAGCAAGACACGGCTATTTTCCAAGAAAGGGGGAAGGCTGCTATTGAAGCAGACAAAACTAAGAAAACTGCATTGTTTTTGTACTATCCGTGGAGCAGCCTTTTCCTTACCTACACCATTAAGATTTGTATAAAAATTTGTATAAAATTATCAAAATCCTCAGCTGATGCAGACTGTGCAAACTCTCCCAGAGATTCTACAATGGTATCTCACTCTCTGGCACTGTAGCTGCCAATCCCTTCCCTCAGTAAGGCATCATAGTCTCTGTGCTTGTTCTTAGGACAGCAGTTCTCCTGTGTGCACCTTGCAGTGGCTGGATGGCTCAATATATATGCCTTTTCCCAAAGGGGAATGAAGTCCTGAAGACACAATTTATCACTAAGCAGGAGAATCTCACAGGTATGTGAACTCCTTCCCAGCTGAAACCACAAAAGCCACCACCTGGCTATCTATCGGCATTTGGATGGAAACATTACAGTTGACCAGAATGGCCGAGAACAAACAACCACCAGTGCCAAGGAGCAACCCAACAGGTAAGCAACATACTTGAGAAGGAGCATGTCCCTGTTGTTGGAGATAAACCTATTCTTTATTTGCAAACACTCTTGGAAAGCAGAAGCTCTGCCAGGAGTTAAGATAGTGGATGACTCGTATGAAAACGTAATTGTGGGCACAAAACACCTTTGCATAAAACAGTACACATAACTTGCAGACAGTCTTGAGTTCAGAGAAATCCAAACACAGGCCGTGGTTCTATCTTATTTGCCATGGGCTATTACCTTCCTCAAGCAGCAAAGAGAACAGTAGCAGAGAGAAAACAGAGATGGTGAATACTAAATGCAGACTCTTTATTCCCTCCTCTGGGCTTGGGTAATGCTTTCTTCCTCTCTTCCTTGAATCTGTACCATGTTGATGGTTCTGTATTCTGCCCTAAGAACAGGGAACTTAAAGGCGGAAGAAGATAGGCACTTTGTATGCCTAGGGGATGAGACACCAGTGGTTCAGTGTAATTTCCGTTTTTCCACTGAAAATTACCGTCCTTTCTTCAACATTCTCCAAATCAGGAAACAACATATAACCACAGCACTATGATCGTTAACATCGTAACAGGTAAGGACATTGTATAGCCATAACTGGATCTTCTCATAGTCTTAATTATTTCAAGGTAATTACATTGAGGTAGGGGACAATGTCTCAAAATGGTGTTACATGTTATTTGTTCTGTAATTTGTTCTACACAAAAGCATCTCCTTGGTCATAACTCCTTTGGTTTCCAAAGAATGTATTGCTCATGCTGGAGAAGAGGGCCACAGACACACTTGGTGTGTGCCTGCCCAGAGCTGTGTACAGCCGTGTAGGGTTACGGTGTCCCTAGGCCAGATCCCAGAGGAGCCAAGAGCTAGCACTGCCCAAATCCACTCCTACCATCTAAGAGTGCTTGCTGAGTGCCAGCTGACGCCGGAGCACCCAACCCACCTCCCAGTGGCACCCTAGCCCCAAGGCTGTCACACATGCGTTGAGCTGCACTGATCTCGCACTGCTCGCCTAAGGCTGTCTGGGGACCCACGGGTTTTTACAGCGACCCATACCCGTTCTCAGTGCACGGCTAGCAAACCGACAGGCTGGGGGTCACAAACTGCCGCTGCGATGAGCCGGGGTGACCATCCACGCTTCACATAGCGCGCTCTGGTTAGAGCATTCGGACTGGTCCTGGGAGACGGGGAGCACGTGGCCTCTCCTGGCTGTCGATCCCATTTCCCCTTCCCAGGAGGTGCCTCAGCAACCCTTGGGTGCCCTCTCAAAGCCACCTCCCGAGAAATTCCCGGGACCAGGTGAAGCGCGAGGCCCGGCTGCCCGCAGGGTCCCCAGGCCCAGCCCGCCGCCGTGCGCCTGCCCGCGCGGATTTTGCCGCCTCCCCCGTCCAGGGCCCGCGGGAGGCAAAGCGCGGGGTGCTGCGCGGCCGCGCCGCCCGCGAAGCGGCTTCTGTGCGGGCCAGGCCGCTGCAGGGCGGCCCGGTGCTCCGGGCCAGGGGGCCGCGGCGCGGCGCTCGGGGGCGCGCAGGCTCCGCGGGGGCGGCCCCCGCGCAGCCCGGCCCCTGCGGCCGCCCGCGGCCGCGTGCGCGGGGCGGAGCGGCGCTGGCGGCCAAAGGGAGCCGCTGCCGCTGCCGGCGCCGGCCGGCGGCCGCCGCGATGTTGCGCTACAGCTCGGGGCTCACGGTCACCGCCACCACCCCGCGGAGACCGCCCGGCGACGGCGGCCGCGCCCGGCGGAAGGTGCGCGGGGCGCGGGGGGCACGGGCTGGAGCGCGGGCGGACCCCCCTTCCCGTCCCGTCCCGTCCCCTCTCCCGCTCCCCGTCCCGACCCCTCCCGTCCCTTCTCCCGCTCCCCCCGGAGCGCGTTGCCGCGGCTCCGGGCCGAGCCGCCGCGCTCTGGGCTCCGGCGGCCCCGCTGGAAACCCGCGGCCGAAGCGTCCCTTGGAGGCTCCTTGAATTTTCCTTGAAATGCGTCTAGGTATTTACAGCGGAGACCTTGCCCATCGAGGCGCTGACGGTGGGGAGGAAGCTCACCACAGTGACTTGGATGCTCTTGGCAAAGTAGTCGTTTCTTTTCCAGGCGATCTCCTCAGATACAGAAATACTAGTCACATTTCTTTATCTGTAGTTTTCATAACTAAATGAATAACGATGGTAGATTAATCAGCCAGGAATCCTTTCTAAAAAGTTGTTAAAATTCTGGCAGGTGTGTCAGGAATGTCTCTGCAGCCACCCTGCTTTAAATAGCTTTTTTTTTTTTTTTTTTTTTTTTTTTTTTTCTTACTGCTGTGGCATCACTGCTATTGTTGTGGGTGCACATTCCATATGTGAAGGAATAAATCTAGCAATTCAAGTGATAGGGTTTCCCTTGCAAAGAAATGCTATTGTGTGACCATGATATTTGCTGAATTGTTTAGTGATTGTTTGGACACTCCAAAAATTTGGGTCCATCAGAGATGATAAAAACAATGAAGAATGTCATGTTGCCACATGTTTTATGTGATAACCTGCAAGTTAGTCTTTTCCACACAAAAAAGTCTCTGACCTTCATATGCAACCTCTTAGTATTTTTAATGAGTTTAGGAAATAAAGAGTTTTAGGTTCACAGTAAAAATGAAATTGCTCATGTATGTGGCAAAATTAAGATTACTTGGAATCGTACCTATCACGTTCCCTATAGTGTCTTGTATCTTCCACATTCCTGTTGAGTTCTCTGCTTTAGTGTTACATAAAGAGGTTAAAACTAAGAGAATTTATATTTAAGTGTTAATTTTCCTATTTTCATTGCTGTGGTGTACCTTTCAGGCACAATGTAAAATGCAGTTTCTTTGTAACATTCTTCTGAAGAAACTATTAAACCTAATGTGCTAGTAAAACCCATTGGAAAGCTACTGTCTTTTTGTAGTGAAATGTGAGTCTCATACCATGAGTTGTCAAAGGAGAGGAGGAATACAGAATAACTGCTAAATAAATGAAAGATGTGTGTCACATTCCTACCTGTCTGTGGTCACAAGAAAAGTGCCGTTTAACTGAGGTGTTATGGGAAGTCTCGTAGTGGAGATCTGGTGGTGGAGCAGACTGTTCAGCAGATAAATGACCAAAGAAAGTTCTTTTCCACTTTTGGGGATTGATTGAATGGGACTAGGGAATAGAATGGGACTAGGGCTAGTAGAACAGCTTATATTTTTCTACTGCTATGTTAATAACTTGGTTATTCTCATTCTAATGCTGTAATTATTTCAGTTAATAAACAATGCCTTTCTGCTGGGGGATTGGGGTTTTTTTGTTGTTTTTTGGTGTTTTGTTTTTTTGAAAGAGGGAGAAGAGTCTGGAGAACATCGCTCAAACTGAATCTGTCGTCTGTGTTTGTCTTTAAGTTGCACCCTAGTGATCTGAGTAGGATGGTAAACATGAATGTGGATCTGGGCCATGAATTCTTAACATTTTTACCTAACCTAGATGGACTTTTTCCTCAGGTGCTATATTGCAGTAGTTCTCACCTATGCTAACCCACTAACCTCTTAGAAATTTGATAAATGAGCATGTCCCCACTTATTAATTTTCATTGTACTCAGAAAACTTTTGCTGTCTGGCATTACACTGGGCTGAGCCTGTCAGTCTTTGCTTTCCTGTTTGCTTATTTGTTTTGCAAATGTGTCACATTAGCTTTGGAAATATTGCTGGTGAGTTATTGTCAGAAAGCCAGGCGTGAACATAAAGCATTGGCACGCTTGCAATTACTTATGTTGTTGGCTTGTCAAAGCTACGGACGCTGCAAATTGAACTAAAACCTGATAGTCTAGAATACCTGATACTCACAGACTTTCTATTTCTTTTAAAAAAGTTATGCTCCCAAAGTTACACTGGGGGTGACATAAAGGTAGCATGGAAGCCGCTTTTGTCCCTGCCTGTTTTTTCCGCCTTATTCTTACTGTCAGGCAGCAGCTGAAGGAAACTGAATCACAGCTTCTGCCAGCGAGAGCAATTCTGTCATTCGCTCCCGGGTCCCTTTCTGCATAACCCCATTGTTTATGGGAATTACTCCTTCGTCCTCAGTCGCACATTATTCTGCCACTGTTTGGCACCGAGTTGAGGCTCTTCCTGTTGTGATTTCGTTTCCATTTTAAGGCATCACTGGAGCCTGTTTTGCTGCGGGAGGAGGGCTGGCTGTGCTCTCCATGTGAGACTGCTCATTCATTTGGTCAAACAGACTTGCGGACAAATGGTATGGTGTGCTGTTTCTGTAGGAAACACAGTGTTGTGAGAACAGCATATGATCTCTGTAATCGTCTCTGAAGGTTGGAGAGAAAAGTGTGGTCTGTTATTTCTTTCTTTTCATCCTTATAGTGTTCTTGAATTTCAGCAGATTGGTCTGCAGTTCTGTCCTCAGGGAGAGTGCATTATTTGTGGTCCAGGAGTCCCTGTGAATGACTACTTTATGTATTTACTGCTGTTTCCTCAGGGATACTGAGAAAGTGCTGCATTTATAAACAATAGCCTGTGTAAGGTTGTCCTAGAAACGCATATAAAATTGGATGGTACTTTACTGCTGTCATACAAGCCTCCCTGGGCCTGACATCAAGGCTGGACTGCTCAGGCAGCTGCTGATGCCACCCGTGATCTGGCATTTGCATGCAGCAGGCTGCAAGGTAAAGCCTTGAAACTTTTCATTTCATGGCAGAAATACTGCTGAAAATATGATCTTGGTTTGAGGTGTTTTAAAAGCAAGGAACTAGCACAGGAGTGAAGAAATGGAAAAGAAGTAAAATGTGATTTGGGGAGGCTAATAGAGAAGGTAAAGCAGAAAGAATAGGGCAAGAAAAGTAGTTTCAAAGGGAACAGTCCCTTCACTATACAGCAATCCTAGTCTCCACCAATTACTGCTGTTGGTTTGTATTTCCAAAACTAGTTGTTTCTGTGTTTTGCTTCATAGTAACCCTGTAACACATGAATTGCTGTAATGTGACAGGCAATAATGACTCACTAACTGATATACAGGTATAGGAATAATTAGTTATTTACAATCACCACACTGTGAATCTGTAAATATGAGAGCTATAATTAGTCCTATACTGACTAACAGGCAGGCTGTTTGCCAGCTGTGGAGAATCACAAGTAACTCTGTTTCTCCTAACTTTGAATTGCTTGTCGCAGTTCTGCTGATTTGAGGTATTTTCCATGTTTTCTGCTGTTTTTTTTTCTGTTTTCTGTTCCTTTTAGCCCAGTTTTCCTTCTTTTCAATTCACTGCAAGAAGGAGTTGGCCTCATATATCACTTCCTGCGTGCTACAGAACAAATTCAGTTCTATTTTGTATTTGTGGGATGTTTTTTCTTTGTTGGCTTGCACGGAGGAATGCCAGACTGTCTTTCCCATTTTGTTATAAACCTGTCTTTTAGAGGAAAGAGCCTTGCTGAGCTAATGGGAAGAAAGAGAAGGGGGAAATGGAAATTTAATAGAAAACATGGTAATGATTACCTTATGAACCAATAAGCTGCATATGTGAGAAGTTTATTAACATAGCTTGATAACTAGATTGTAAACAGGAAGCATCTTCAAGTTCTGCAGTATGAGGGAAGAATCTGGTGTCTTCCTCTCATGCAGAATACAGAGAGCACTCAGTCAGTGTCAAAAGCCACTGTGTAAGAACTCAACATTTTAAAATACTTTGCATTGTTTCACAATGCTCTGGGAAATATGGAAGCATAACCCACTTCTGTACTAAATTCTCTCTGTGGCTTCCTGTTCCAGATTGATAGCCTATGGCTTACTGCTGAATTAATAGTAAAGAGCCCACTGCACAAAAAGTAGCCTCTACATATGCATCTAAAGATTGTATTTCACCTTGATCCTTTTATAGACATCTCCTTTTCCTTATCTTGTAATACAGATGTAGATCACACATTTTTAGGAACTTCACTTGCAGGTCAAGGCATCATTCTTTCTTGGCAGAAGGCCTTGCAGACCTAAAAGACCAAACTGAGGGACAAAGATGGAAGGCAATACAAAGTGGTGGTGTTCGGTATAGTTGACTGTGCTTTTGGCATTCCTGCAGTCTAAGTGCTGTTGATTTTATTTACGCCTCTTAACAGGACATTTTTAAAGATGAGTTTGAGGAAAAATGATAGGGTTGCTGCAGGTATTTGCAAGTAGTTGTCCCAACTGATTTTGCTTGGGAAAGAAGAAAAAGCTAAAAGGTGCGTGTTTGAAAATGTTATTGAACGGAGGCTACCATAATTGTGGCTGGAAAGTGGGCATCCCTGTCAGGAGGCTGAAGAGCAATGTGATGAGCAGATTGTGTTGTAAAGACCCTTGAGAGGGAAATAAAATTAGCTTAGATGTGAGGGACAGTCAGAAGAAGTGAATTAGTGAAATTGGTGAAATCTGTGGTCCACGAAAAGGATGTTGCTACTACACTCTGAACACCTGTGAGCAGGATGCAATTGCCTTTGTCAAGGCAAAAGGAAGTGCTGCAGTGATCAAGCCCAGTGAGCTTGGGCCAGAGCTTTTGTGGATGCAGTGGAAAAGATCTATTTTGACAAGCAGGTACATCTTCTGCATGGCTGGATGTAGAATAGCTGGGAGAAACTAGATTTAGATCAAATGAAAGACTGGGCTATAGAAGTACAGTGGTGAGGGCCCATAGTAACCATGACAGGTATTTCAGAAAAATTGAACAGTTTTAAGAGCCACATTTGCTGTCAACCGAGAGCTGAATTTTTACAGGAATGTGTTGGGAAGCTTCAAATTTTGACAGAGGAATTTTTCATTTCAGCATTTGATATCCACTGTTCAGGATTTATGGTTGTCTTCCACTGAAAGGTCTCAAGAATACTGCTAAGACTGAAAGTTGTGACAAAGCTTTCTCTTGTATGAGAAGCATTGTACTGAAAACCTTTTCACACCAAAGATCTCCTAGTTTAAACGAAGCAAACAGTGTGGCTGGGGGTAGAAAGGTATCAATCGTCTTGCCCTTTTTCCCCAGCAAGAGGCTTTTCTGAAATCGAATAGGAAACAAGACCTCTTAAATTTTCTGTGAAACAGGTTGAAGCGTAGATTTTACAAACACTTTGGAATGTAGCACATTTCAATAGCATTTCTGTTTAAATTCAGTGAAATTGCAGTACTGAGGTATCATCAAATTAAGTACTTGGATACATACTGAACAGAAAAGGGACGTTCTCTCCAGAATATGCATTTTGTTTCTAAATAATCCATTTTGAAGATTAAAAGTATGCCAAAACTGCAAACAAAGCTGAGAAACTGGAAAATGATGTTCATTGTTCTGATATGTCAGCTCTCAATGTCACTTATGGGAGCATAAGAACATGTTGTTGACTGAAGTGGATTCTTGCTGTTTCAGGTATGTAATTATGGGAATGCCTTTGAATTATTTCTTGCCAGCTAACAAACCTTCCCATTTTAAAAAAGTATATATTTTTTTCGTTAGGTATGTGGCAGACAGTAGAAAATAGTGAAATAGAACTTGAGTGCTAACACAGTTCATTTTATAAAGCAAGTTTCTAAAATAAAAGTTTATAACACTCAAATCTAAAAGCAAACTTCTGTTTTCATTGCAGATGAATGTCTGCAGGTTACGCTTAACAGTACCACCTGATGAAGGCTCACAGCCTGAGCAAGTAACAAAGGAACCTGAGAGGAAGAAAAAAGTAAGTTTTAAGAATTAAAGTTAAATTCTGTGTAGACAAGGAGTAAGCACTGCCATTTGCAGAAGCAGAAATTAGTTGTAATGGGAACCAAATCACCTTGGAAGACAGAGGTACACGGGAAGCCCAACAAGTCAGCTGTGAGCTTTGAAACTGAGCTCTGGAGTTGGGGACAGTGAAACTGCATGTAGACTAGAAGAGCAATCATAGATTTGTGACATATGGCTGAGGTACCAGCTGATTTATTTGATATTTGTGCTCCCTATCAAGAGCAAGATCTTATTTAAAACACTGTACAAGAAGATCCTCACCTAAAGGGGATCCTGTGGTTCACGTAGGCTTAGCACTGTGCAAGATTTGTGTCTTAATGTGTATGACTGGCCTGGGACTCGGGTATTTTGCTGGGTAAGTTAATTTTGGTAATAGATGATGCGCTAATAAGAAATACAAAATGACAAATTCAAGATTGAATCCTTAAATCATGTCTACTTCAGAACAAAAGGCCAGTTTTTCCTAGAAGCAAGTAGCAGGCACACACAAAAAAATCTTAAAGCTTCTTTGATGCAGAGCTGCCAAAAGCTCTAAGAGCTGTTTCAGTGCAATAGGTTATTTTTAACTTGTCTTAAGGGTGAAAAATAGAAAGGGAAGCTGGAGAGGCTCCACAACTTAACCACATTTACACTTTCATAAGCCAAAATCAAACAAGAAGTTGGCCAAGTTTACCAGACCTCGTGTCTAAATAGCAATATGAAAATAGGAAGCAATATAATAATAGTATATCTTTGAAATGGTTACTTAGCGGTTCTCATAAGTGAAAGTAACTGTAAAATGACAAAGAAAGACAAACATCTTAAAACAAAAATAAATGCAAAATTAAGTGGTCAAAGATTATTTTGTCGGATACTTCTTGTGCTGTAATCTTGTATACATTGAGCTCTTTGTATACTGCTCTGGCAGAGTTATAGGTCTTTGAGGATCTAGAAATGTTATTTACAGAATGGAGTAAAGAGGCCTTAGTGCAAACTAAATTTGGGCCACGATTAAACTGTAACAATTCATTCTATTCAGAGGCATTTAGTTGCAGCAGTTACAGTAACTTCCCCCATGACCTTCAGTTCTCTATTGGTTTGTGCGTGACCGCAGAAAAGGACTGGCCTAAGGTGTATGGGCCCATTGCCCTAAGAATAATACAAGTTTGTTTTTGAGGAGGATAGCTGTTGACTCTTGGCTTACTCACTTTACTGTGCTGAGTAGTGTAATAATGAAAGAATTGTGAATGAATATGGCAGGGACAACTCTTAGTCATTTTCTTATGTGACTTTTTTTGCGTGTGTAATCTTATATTTAATGAGAGCTGCATTTCTCTCTTAACATGAGTCAAGGCAAGTGGATTTTCTTTCAGAGAATATTAAGGAGGGGGTATGAAAGCACAGTACATTATTGGGCTCATGTTACATTTCAACTTACTATACATCTTTTAAGATATAGGTCCTTTTTAGTTGAGACCAAAAAAAAATCTTATGTAATTTAATTACTATATGTTCTTAGTAGTTTTCTAAATCTCAGTATTTTTATAAAATTTGAAGCTAAAGACTTTTAAGAAGCATATAGAAAGCCTGCAGTTAGATGGCATCTAATTAGTCTAATAGTTTTAACAAATACATGTAATAATTGTGCAATCAACTTATGTCTCATAGCCCGTGTGTAACACAGAAAGTATCCCTGCAGATTTTATAATCATAATGTGTAAAAGCAGCTACAAAAGATCACTGATCATGAAGTGTTTTCTTCTTATATCTCTAAAACAAAATAGTAATTTATTGCTGGTATATTTTATTGTCTCTGTAATGTATTGCTTTATATATTTGAATTAGTTACTATGTAACTTGTAGTGTACACAGGACTCTTATTTAGTCAGCTGTGATACTTTTATCTTACTGCAAATTTGGGGGGGGGGGGGTGAAGCATCTCCTAAAAGCAGTGATCCAATGTCTCTGTTGATCCACCTATGTTCAGCTGATCTGATCTTTAGTGTTAACAAAATTCTGTACTTTGAGAGCGACAAAATGACAAAATTTTATAAATGTTAGATAACCCTCCAATGCCCCTACGAGAATGATGTCTCCCTTTTGTGAACACGGATAATAAAGAAAGATTAGAGAACCGGGCACATTCCGGCCCTGCACTTTACAATTTAAGGTCAAAAAGTACAGCTCTGCCAAGAACTGAACAGCAAGTCTCTGAAGGAGCCACAGTTCTATGGTACCTTTAAATGCTGGGTGTTAGGGGAATAAACATAATGGAAAAGCATTTGGAAAACGTATTTGATGATTAAAAAGCCCCAGCGTGGTGCACGGGGCTGGAGGACCGCGTGCGCAGCCTGCGGGGTGCGCGGGCTTTGCCGGAGCGCCGCTGGGGCTCTCCCGTCCCCCCCCGCGGCAGTGAGCCCCGCGGACCCGCAGGTGTGCCCTGCCTCTGCCCGCGGCCAGGCAAGGCGCAGGCGGGCCAGCGGGAACGCCAGAAAACTATAAATACACCCCGGCATGGCATTTGGTTGTAATCTTCCCTTTCTAATCTCTCACGAGGAGGAGGTGATTTTGAGCTGCCCTAGCGTGACACGGCGATGTTGCTCTGACCATTTGCTGGTTTTCTCTGCGTCTTCCGTGGACGGCAGCACCTCTGGGGCTGAGCGCTGTAAGGGATGTTTTGATTGCAAAATCAGCTAGGGAACTCTGCAGAAGTTTTCACTAATGCTGATGCTCCCAATACCTTGCCAGGTCAGACCTGAGTCTCAATTTTTATTGGATATATGAATAACTGTTGATGTAGCCTTTTTCACTGCAGTCCAAGTTTAGCAGAAAATATATGCTACATTTAATTAAGTCTGTATTAAGTATTAGATTTATTTGTATGTATAATCTTAAGTATAAGATTACATTAGTACTAAGTTTCTAACAGATTTTTTTTAATCACTGTATGCGTATGAAATAACAATAAAATAGCATAAGAGATTAAGTAAAGAGACGGAATTGGGCACTGTTGTTACAGAAGAATTGCTACAAGTATTGACACAGTGAAACTACTTCTCCTGTCTTTGGTGAAGGATGTGCAGATGGTACACAGAGGGTGATCTCAAAAACTAAAGGGAGAGCTTGTGCTCCTGTGTGTCAGGCTGGGTTTTTATATTTGTATTTAGGCTGCAACACCTTGAAAAAAACCTGAGAACTAACATCACGCGTAGAGGTTTGTTTCTTTGCTAGCGCTGTAGCTGGAGGGTATCTGAAACCATCGCGATTTTGTTGCATTACTTCAGTTAAGGATGGACAATGGGCGACAGTACTGTGAGGCTGTTTACTTCCCCAGGAAGTACAAAGGAATATTGTCTTGGTACGCAAACTGTATGTAAAATCATGTCCTTGTTTGGGATTATTTTATCTGTAAGTACCTTTCTTCATGCAGTTCACTGCCACGGCTAAATTTGGAAGTGTCAGCGCAAGTGGCAGCTAGATCTTCGAGGGCAGAATATGGAGATATATGTAGACATATTTTTTTTTTCTTTCTTTCAGTTGGGCGCATGGCAAGAGAATGAAAGCAAGATAACACTCTAGAAATTTCTCTCACTTTCCTATATTTGTGGAATATAGGAGTTGACCTATAATCAACAGGTTGACCAACATTAAGGCTTAAACCAGTATAGTTTTATGAATACACAGTATTGCATACTTTTATTTTGGTTTGAGTGTCTTAGCTTGATATAGCATAAATCCAGTTAGTATTTGGGCTCTGTATATCCTCAAATGCTTTAGGTTTAACACTGACTGCTTGATTTTGAAGTGTGCTAATTAAGTGCCTCTTTCATTAAATCCAGCACTGCATGAAGGCCTTAGAAAGAATTCCACTAATTTCTGTGGCTACTGCTGTATTTGCTGTATCTTATTTTCTTAGTGTGTAAATATTGATGTTCTGGGTGCAGATTTCAGTGATTAGATGTGACTGTGTGTGTAATGTCTGTCCTTTCTGTTTTGAGATGGGCACCTAACTTCTACAACATTTCAAGGAACTTAAAAGTTAGAATGTGTTTGAAAGCTGCTTCCTAGCATCATGAGTTTCAACACTCATATCTTTATCTTGGCACCTTTTCCATATTTTAAGATTATTTATATATGAAGCATCCCTAAATGTAATGTGAGTTTCATGAGCTGTAGGGGAATATAAAGCAACATAACTGCCTTTTCTCACTGCACAGTAGATATCCTTGGTGAGATCAATACTAGAAATGTATCATTTTACTGACAGGAAATACGTAACCTAAGTAACAATGTGAATGTTTTAGTTCCTTGTATAACGAGTTAAAAAGCAAAACATAACTGGATGTTTTAGAAACTCCAGAGATGTAGTATTTGAGGAAAAGATAAAGTGTAGCTTAATTGATTTGATAGTAGGTTAAAAGGAAAGTTTTTTAGATGGTGCTGGTGAATGGAAGATCATGATTTAGCAGAATTTTAAGCTGCTTACTGAATTAAATCTATATGTGCACTAACATCAGAATTGTGCTAATCATGACATCAGATGTGCTTTTTCTCAAAATAGAATACTACTTCTGTGCTTCTACTTCCAGATTTTGGCAGGGAGACCATATGAAGCATGAGGGTATCTGACTTTCATTTTAAAAGGTTATGGAAACAGATTAGGAGAAAATCTTCCTTCAGTGTTGTGTAATGCTAATAAAACCACACGCAATACAGTTGCACGCATGAGACAAAAGAATAGTTCTCATCTCATATT